>NC_141687.1:2023045260-2023645260 GCF_964263255.1 Lissotriton vulgaris | reverse complement strand
ACCCGAGCAGCGGGTTCGGGATATTCAGGCTCTGATTCCTATCTTCGGGCCGTTATCCCGGGTCTCGGTCAGGTTGACGCTGCGGCTTCTGGGACTGATGGCCTCCTGCATCCTTCTGGTGGGTCACGCCAGGTGGCGGATGCGGGCTCTGCAGTGGGACCTGAAGTTTCAGTGGGCCCAGCATCAGGGCAACCTGTCCGATCATGTCCTGATCTCGGAGGGCACTGCGAGACAACTGCAGTGGTGGCTCACGGACCGCGACTGGGTCAGTGGCAGGCCCCTCTCTCTACCCCAGCCGGAGCACGTAGTTGTGACGGACGCGTCCCTCCAGGGCTGGGGAGGCCACATGGGAGAGGCGGAGATCAGAGGCCTCTGGTCTCCGGCGGAGTCCCGGCTCCACATCAACCTTCTGGAGCTGCGGGCGATTCGTCTTGCACTGAAGGCATTCCTCCCCTCTGTCAGGGGGAGCGTGGTGCAAGTGTTCACCGACAACACCACCGCCATGTGGTACTGCAACAAACAGGGCGGTGTGGGGTCGTGGACCCTTTGCCAGGAGGCTCTGCGCCTCTGGCAGTGGCTGGAACATCAGGGCGTGACTCTGGTGGTTCAACACCTGGCAGGTTCTCTGAATGCCAGGGCGGACGAACTCAGCCGCCGGTGCATGATGGATCACGAATGGCGTCTGAACTCGGACGTGGCGCAAGGTCTCTTTCGACAGTGGGGAGAGCCTTGGTTAGATCTATTCGCCACAGAAGAGAACGCGCAATGTCAGCAGTTCTGCGCGTTGGAGTTTCCAAGGCGGCACTCGCTCGGAGACGCTTTTCGTCGCGAGTGGAGCTGCGGCCTGTTGTACGCCTTTCCGCCTATACCACTTCTGCCCAGAGTGCTGAAGAGGATCAAGCGCGACCGGGCCCAAGTTATCCTTGTGGCTCCGGACTGGGCTCGAAGATACTGGTATCCCGAGCTACTCAGCATGTCAGTCGATCCCCCGATTCGTCTGCCTCTTCGGGAGGACCTTCTGTCGCAGCAGCAGGGGACGGTCCTGCACCCGAACCTGTCCAGTCTCCACCTACAAGCTTGGAGATTGAGCGGCGGCAGTTGAGGCCATTTGACTTGCCTCCCGAAGTCTGTGACATCATTCTGGCAGCCAGGCGTCCCTCCACTAAGTCGGTATACGCCTGCCGGTGGAATAGATTTGTGGCATGGTGCGCAGCAAAGGCTGTGGATCCCCTCTCTGCACCCCTTTCGGAAGTGCTGCTCTTTCTTCTTTCCCTTGCCCGGCAGGGCTCTGCTCTGGGCACTCTTAAAGGGTACCTCTCTGCTCTTTCAGCCTTCTTGAGGCTTCCTGATCAGCCTTCTTTGTTCAAGTCCCCTATAGTGAGTAGATTTCTGAAGGGCATCACACACATGTTCCCTCCTGTTCCCTTCGTGATGCCCCAGTGGGACTTGAACCTTGTTCTCACCTATCTGATGTGTGCTCCCTTTGAGCCACTTCATAACTGTCCTCTTCGCCTCCTTACGCTGAAGACGGCCTTCCTGGTTGCCATCACCTCTGCCAGGAGGGTGAGTGAGCTCCAGGCTCTTTCTTCTTCTCCGCCTTTCCTGTCTGTTCATCCTGATAAGGTGGTGTTGCGTACACGACCTTCCTTTCTGCCCAAGGTTGTCACGGCCTTCCACATCGGGCAGTCCATCACCTTGCCCACCTTCTTTCCGCCTCCGCATCCCTCGAAAGAGGAGGAGAGGCTCCACCGTCTGGATCCAAAACGTGCGCTCTCCTACTACCTAGACCGCACTCGCCAATTCCGGGTGGATGACCAACTCTTTGTTGGTTACGTGGGCGCGAAGAAGGGAAAGGCTGTACACAAGAGGACCATCTCCAGGTGGATCATCTTGTGCATCCAAGCATGCTACTCCATGGCGAGGAAGGAGCCCCCGGCTGGATTGCGGGCTCACTCCACTCGGGCCACGGCAACGACAACTGCCCTGGGCCGCGGTGTCCCCCTGCAGGACATCTGTCAGGCAGCCACGTGGGCCTCGCTGCACACGTTCGCGAGACACTACTGCCTGGACAGTCAAGTCCGGAGGGATGGCTTCTTTGGCCGTTCCGTCCTCCAGGACTTTCTGGTGTGATATTGGTTCGCAGACCCACCACCGGGGTTGGTATTGCTGGGGTATCTATTCTAAGGTAAGGAATCTATCACTAACGTGTCTCTTTCAGATGCACAAGTTACTACTTGTGTAACGATATATCTGTAAGAGACATTAGTTAGTGATAGATTCCTTACCGCCCTCCCATCCTCCCCGTTCTGCGAACCGATATTTAGGGTTAAGGTCATCCCCTTTCAGGGCCCTAGTTTCGATGGCACCAGTGTTAGTTCTATCATGGCTCTGCGTATCTGGCGCGGAAAAGCTGTGTTATCAGAACTGACGTCAGCGCGCATGGGCGCCGTCTATATACTCCGATGACGTCATCCCGGCGCTCACGACGCCGACGACGGACGCGGAGCCGCAGACGACGCCTAACAGCGCGCAGGGGTATTGCTACGCAAAAATTTCCGGATCCAGTCTGACGCCTGGGGATATTCTAAGGTAAGGAATCTATCACTAACTAATGTCTCTTACAGATATATCGTTACACAAGTAGTAACTTGTGCGTTAAGGACACCCGTTAGTTTGAAATCCCACAGCAGGGTATTCCCTGTTGCATGTGCAAAGTCCTCATCCTTGAAACCTCAAAAATAGCATACCATATTGTAAGCTACTGCGCATCGAGCATAATTGCTCCTCGGCAATAGACTATATGTAGGCAGAAATAGAGACACTAGAGAGGTTTAAAGTACAAGGATATTCACCAGCTGTCCTTTCAGAGGTGAAAGAAAGGGTACAGAAACTTGCACGTCAACAACTTCTTGTTGACAAAAGAAAGGACATCAAGGGAGATAATCCAGTTAGGATGATCACAAATGTCTAGATGAGTTCACCACTTAAAAGGAACAGGCAAATAAGCAGACAGCATTATAGGGTCCACAATAGTAAGACCACTCCAAGTTACATATAAAAGATCAGCTTCGTTGAGGGAATATCTAGCGCATAGTCACTTCACTGAGACTTATGACCAGAAGTATAACATCACAGGATT
The DNA here is from genome assembly GCF_964263255.1 of Lissotriton vulgaris. Taxonomy (NCBI): domain Eukaryota; kingdom Metazoa; phylum Chordata; class Amphibia; order Caudata; family Salamandridae; genus Lissotriton; species Lissotriton vulgaris. Next base: position 2,023,642,121 of record NC_141687.1, on the reverse strand, counting down.
TTTTCCATGCACTAGATGCAAAGCCAGTAAATTTAGCAGCAAAGTTGAGGAATATGAGATTCCGGAGTCTAAACGAAAGAGTCAAATCACCAAGCTATTAAATTGTAACTCTGAATGCACAGTATATTGTTTAATAGGTCCGTGTGAAAAGAAATACATTGGAAGTACGACGCTTTGCGCCAAAAAACGAGTGCATGAGCCCAGGCGTGCATAACAAAAAAGATCCTACTTATACTGTCGCAAAAAAAATTGAAATAGTGCATGAGAGCAATTGGGACCAACTAAGGTTTTTCTGTCTAGATCAAGTGCCAAGAGCAGAGAGGGGTTATGATAGGATTCTTAAACTTAAGGCAGTTGGAGTCAAAGTACATTATTCCTTTGCAGACTAAAATTCCGTTTGGCCACTATAGCGATTCGGAGCTTTGGATCCATATAGGGCAGAGGTCTTCAATCTGTGGGGCGCGCCGTGGGAAGGGGGGACATGCATTCCTCAGCCTCACTTCTGCCTGGATTCCAAAACGTTTGGCCCACTCCTGACAGTTAATTCCGATAGTTAAAAAGCTTCAGCTGCAGTGTCATTCAGGGAGTGTCCTGTGCTGTGAAACCAAAGCTGGACAGACAGCTAAACAAGCTTCCTGCGAGGGTGCCTGCTTGCCTCAAAGAAATGCAAACGTGTGCTACGAGTTAATCTGCAAATGTAAAGGGTAATCTGCAAATGTAAAGAATGCTCGGGAGCCTACTGGCTTTAATTGATCAAATAACTGAAAGCTTTTTGATGACAAATATGTATTCATTGTAAGTAGTAGTGCAAAGAGTTAACAACTTAGCTGTGAATTGTGTGCTTTTCATTGTGTTTAAATAGCTCCTACTCTCACTGAGGAGGTGTTGAAGGGACATTTATAAATTGCATTAAGTATGGTCTGGGCATTACTAAAGTCTATATTTTGGAAGCACCATTTTATTGTAAAACCTTTTACACATTTTGTAGCAGTCTATCTTCTACAGTATGTAATGCAAGTATAAAATAATTACTTACATATTCGCAGTGCTATCTGTCATAGGCTGTGACCTCGTAGCACTAAAAATCCACTAATCACTATTCTCCACTATACCAACCAAGATTTAATTATGTGACTCTCTGGTTACACACAGACATTTGCAGTGCATTAACTAATAGAGGTTTTATAATGTACAATAGTGCATTTCGCACTAAGAACTTTTAAAATTAATTTATTTTTCATTTAAGCTGCCCGTTATTTTATATGGACTTGCAGATGAAAGACCTAAAAAGCATATAGAATATTTTGTTTTTAGTCATCCCCCAGCGCATACTCTCAAGGCTCTCCGGCTCCCCCAAACATAACTGAAATCAACAACAGCAAACTAATATAACCATGAGTCAGTTTTTACTAAAATAGATGCCTTTCTTTTCATAATCAGAAAAACAGTGTGAAAAAACATTAAGCGACCACTGCCTCCACTGGAATTAAAGAAAGCATCCAACTTGGACCTTTCAGTGCATCATTAATGATTGTAAATTGTATGTTTTAATTATGATGAATGATGTTCACCAACCTCCAGTTCCATACAGCTGTAAAAGCCAAGCTGTCAGCATCGCATGAAATATAGTATGACTCTCCTCGGATCCTGTGTACTAAATTTGCAACCCATGCTTTACAGCCTTTACCCCTAGTGCCACAGAAATATGCAATTGTGCGGCCATGGCGATTTTCACATAATTATAGATTTGCTGCAGTTACCACATAATCCATCATCTGCTTAATCTGCTGAATTTAACACAAAAAACAACATTGTTATAGCTCAAATGGTTCAGAAGTTACTAAAAAGCAGCTGCACGTGTTGCAGTGCAGTTGAAGGTCTTTGGCAAAGCTGGACTGGTCACCTTTTTGTTGCTTATTGCTATATTTTGGTGTTGAACTGGTACTAAGGCGGTGCAACTACAGATTGACAATCTTTCTGGAGGAAGACAGGCACACTCGTCACATTATCAGACATCAATATAAGTTTTGGGTAACTCTTATGGAGACTTTTTGTTTGAATTGTGTGGACACCCAACCATAGTCACCCACCAACTTTTGGTTTGGTAAACAGGGTTTAATATTATTTATCCACCATAAAAATGGTTTGGCGTGGGGATCGGGGACGTTGAGGGTTGTCGATCATAAAGAGTACCAGGTTCTATAAATTGTCAGGAGGGTGTCCTTACACGTAAACATTTTTGACAGGGTGGGTCTCAGCATTAAAAAGTTTGCAGATCTCGGATATAAGGGAATTATATTGTCTATTTTGTTTTATGATACATGTCACAGTAATTTTTGAAGAAAAACTAGGATGATAAAGTTTCAGGAAGTAGGAGTAGGAGGGTCGGCACCACAGTAACAACATTAACCCATTCAGGGCTTGAATGATGGGTACAATCCAACTAAGCAGTATGATTTGTGAATATATTAATACTGTAAGAAGTGTAGATCACAAAGCAATGGTTTGATGTTTTTAAATCATTGACCACGGTAAGAGTGACCTAATATATTTAATTTTGCTTTTGATTACAATGAGGAATATCATCAATTTGAAGTGTATCAGGCATAGCCCATTCAGGGCTTAATTAATGCACTGTTGTCACCCTGCTATCCAAATTATGAAAACGCTATTGGAGCATTTATATTTAGTTGGCACTGTTCAACATGATTAGAAGTAGTAGGGATAGACTTTTTACGGTTTTTAAAAGCAAAAATCATAAATGCACATACAATACACAATAAGTTATACAATCCATTCAGAACATCAGTATACATGCAAGTAGTCCTTAAAACTGACATATTAGAAAATGTTGGCATGTTTGACATTTTTATTGTTCAACAGTTAGAAACTGTGGCCTGAAAAATGCCATACCTGCATGTGAATATTAATTTATTTGATTATTTGCATAGTTACTTAAAACAGTTGCAGTAATACCACCAGCAATAAAACATATAGGGCCCCAGGCATCAAACTAAAAACTGGTCGCAAACGGGCAGATTCTTAGAATCTAGTACATCTGCTTACACACACTGAGTACTCATGTTTGCGGCCTCACTAAGGTGTCTGCAGTCCATTGTTCATTGGGGCAAATGTGCTCTGGATACCGCTATGTTGCGTCAATGGGTGCTGTTTGTGTTTTTCAATATGCCTTTGTGGGCGAGGAAAGGTGGTTTGGTTGACAAGACTCACTATTGCTGTCACCGGCACGGTATATGCCTCTACAGCTATTCTAAAAAATGTGGGGTCTTCCTATGTACTGTGTATGACCATGCTTTGATATATTTCATGTACTGGAACCACTTGTTGGTAATGTTTGTAAATGATAAAACAATAAAAAATAAAAAAAATCTTAGAATCTGGCTTTTTGTGACAGGTATTTTTGAATTTGGGATGGATCATCCCAAATGCAAAAATCGGAAATTAAGATTGCATTTTAGGAATCGAAAATTGCAATTCCTTAAATGCAATTCTAGAAGCAATTTAAATTAGCGATTTCGCTATTAGGGGTTGCAAATTACTGAAAAATAAAATCCGTCAGTAATTTGCAAAAACTTAGAAAAATGCACTTTAGTGCATTTTTCAAAGTTACATGTTACACACACACATGCTCTTGGGGCATGTGTGTCGGCAACATGGGTGCACATTACAATTTCAGGGATGCAACAGGGTGTCTTTTTGACACCCTTGAAACTGCATGCGCAAATTGCGATTCCTTAAATGTAATGCTAGAAGCAATTTAAAATAGCAATTTCGCCAGAAGACCTATGTGTGCCCGCCTTAGCTTGCGCTAGTCGCATCCCTCTCCCGCTTCTGCTTTAGATGTGTTGTGCTACCCATTACCCTTAAACCTTATGCCTGGATTCAACAGATAGTGTTTTGTGTAAGCACTCATGCCACTCTCCGATAGCCACCCTTCTGCTTCCTCATTTCTTCCAAGAATAACTGAGCTTTGATTTCAGAAGAAAACATCCAGGGTTTCCCCCTCACGACTACCTTGAGCCTAGCAGGGAATAGAAGGTATGCCTCCATGCCCAGGGCCTGAAAAGGAGCAATCATCTGCCTTAACTTCCATCTCCTCTCCATGGTGACGTGACAGAAGTCAGGCCTGGCGAAGAAGGTGATGCCTTCAAATGACCTCCTATTATCTGGCCTTGCTTTGTTGATGATCTCTTCTCTAAGCAAAAAGTTCCCAACATTCACTAATATCGCCCTCGGGTGATTCACCTGGCCATCACTCACTGTACCCCCAGTGCCACGGGCTTTCTTCATTATGAAGGGGAACCTATGTGCTCTCTGTATCTCCCTTTCCCACTGCAACTCCGGGAAGGCCCCCTTCAACAGATTAATCATGAACTGCCTAGCGTCCAGCCCTTCTGACCCTTCTGCCACACCCAACAACCTGACATTATTCCTCCTCTGTCTATTTTCAAAATCCTCCATTTTCCAACGCATTTCCTCCGCCAACTTCTCCTGCTCTAATTTAAATGTTTGCCAGCTCCCGATGTCATCCTCCAGCCTTCCAGTGCGCTTCTCCACCTCTGTCACTCGGTCCACAATTTCGTCATACAGCTTATTAACTTTCCTCAAAGTGTTCTGGATTTTCTTTGAGGCCTGTCTCGCTCTGCGGATTTCCGCCCTTGCTTCCCCTTGCATCTGTTTAAGAGTGGTAAATAAAGTGTCAAAGGGGTCCCGTTTGGAAGGCGGAGGTCCACCTGAGGCACTCCCAGCACCTCCAACACTAGCACTAGCGTTATCATCCTCCTGATATACCTGCGAGGTCGCAGAGTAATTCCATAGTAATCGCTTCTCAGTATGCGCGGGGGATCCGGATGTCTGTCTCCTTGATTTCCTGTGTCTTTTCTTCATCGTTGATTCTTTTCCTGAGGTACTGGAGCCTGACCCAGTTACTTCCTCACCGTCCTCCTCTGAGCTGATATCGGAGGATAGTGCTGATTCAGAGTCCTCATTTACCGAATAAAACTCTGCTTCTACAGAAGCACAATCTCCTCCTCCCAAAGTCTGTCTACTCGTGCCTGCTTCCGGAATATACTTATCTGCTAGGCTGACCCTGCTGCCCCAGGTACCATCCAAATGCCTTGAGGCGTTCATCTCTTCCTCTACTAACATTAAGGCCCCCAGCATGTCAGCGGTCGTATTCCCCGTGTCTATGGTTGGAGGTCTCCCGAGTCCCCCTCTGCTTCCATCTCTAGACCTGTTCAGTGGCTCACCTCTCTCGCATGCTACGCCTGTTGCTTGTGCTGCTGCGATGGTCCTCTGATCCTGGTTCCGCGCTGGAGCTGGCCGTTGCTTAGCAACCAGACTCTCTGTGTTTCCAGCGTCTGTTGCGTCCTCGAGGACGTTTCCCGGAGCCGGAGCCGCTGAGACGTCTGTTTCATGGAGAGGATCGGCCTGCTCGGGGATTTTTGCTGCAAGAACCTCTACCAGGGTAGGTTGCCGCGTACCCAAGTCCCGACTCTTATTGTTGCCATCCCCTTTCCCGGGGTTAGCCCTGGTCGAGTTGCGATCCTCCACTGATTGCCCATCGCTATTTTTTACAGCCGTACTTGGTTTCCCCCGCATCTCTCCTCTCTTTTCTTTCTCCGACGGAGGAGAGGGAAATGTTTTCCTGCTCGCCCCGGTACTCTTCCCAGCGGGGGTATCCACTTTTGCAGTAGCAGCCACTCCTATTTTCACTGCTGGGGGGTCTGGCGCCTTTTTGCCTTTCTCGCTCCCCTTCTCCTGATTTGCAGTCCGGAAGGGTACTTTCGGTGCCATGGTCTGCCTGTCGAGAAAGCTCGCAGCCCTTCCCTTAACCCAGACCCAGGCCAGTCCTATCCGGTGTACTTGCTTCTTAATATATTTGTATTCAAAGATTCCTCTAAGCCACCAGCGCTCCAGCTCCATCAGGGGTATACACTGGGTTGCACAGCGTCCTACTCATCCATCATAGCGTATTGTGTGGGAGAGGAGATGTATGTGACCTCTCAGCACAACGCTGCGGCGGCCATCTTGCCTCCCCATGCATGTGTAGGCGCAACATGGGTGCACATTACAATTTCGGGGATGAAACAGGGTGTTTTTTTGACACCTTTGCACCCTTGAAATTGCATGCGCAATTTGCGACTACCTAATGGGTATTCACAAATTGTGCATGCAATTCCCATTCATTCCTACGAGCCTTTAAGCCCATAGGAATTAATGGAAAGCCATTCCTTAATTGCGACTCGCAATATGCAAGTCTCAATGAAGGATGTCTAATCATGTGGTTTATAAAGAAAAATAAAGAAATACAAAGGACTTCCTTAAGAGTGTGTGACTTCTTTCCTGGTGCACTTTCCACTATTTTAAAATCTTGCCTGGATTCCAGTGGAGCCGAACTGCGGCAGCTTCTGAAAAGTGATATGCACAGGACTCTTACAATTATGTACTAAGGCTTGATGTGCTGAACTATTGGTCAGCGGTGGTGTGGAACTTTTTTGTATCACCTTTAAGGAATGTTTAAGAATCACTATTTTTATAGCGAGTCCTACATGCATAGGCTTTTGCGATTCCTTAATTGCGATTCTTTAATAATCGCAATTAAGAAATTGCAAAAGCCTTCTTTGATGCATGTGCCATTAAACACTTTAGAAATGCTGTATGTATTAGAATAAAATCGTTTCTCAAGGGAAACAGATCCTATGCAATAACAAGCTTAAAGAAAAAATAAAACCATAAATATCATTGATCAAACCTGATTTGCGCCAGAGGCTATTAGAAGTTGTTTTTAGTTGTCTAAGTGCTGGTGTAAAAGTGCAGGAGATATCAGATGAACGCTTAAAGGCAGGAAGGGCATGTTTAAATGTTCCTAGCAAGAAGTTCCAATTACAGGCTTAGACTGAGAATCGAGTGGGGCCAGGTCGGAGGCTATTCCCCATTGATGTGAGCCAGAGTTCTTTAGCCATGTGCAAGAGATGCAAGGGATCATTGACCGAAAGTAGAAGATGCTCAGTCATTGCTTCTGGTTTGACCGCACTGACCCGGTATGACATTGTTACGCACTCCCAACAGCCGGTTAGTCTAACTTCTTGTATACATGATTTAGGTAAAATTAGCATAGTGCCGAATATGGTTAAAAAGCGTAAAGGTTGATAGCAGCCCGATCACCCATCGATAATCATGAAATGCCGGTGAAAGTGCAGGATGTGTGAAATATTGATCCCTTGTAAATGGATTTGACTGGAAGGGAAAGCTTAGGGTGGAGCAGCAAAATAGTCTGTGATTAGTTTTTGAACAGTGGTGGTGGGTTTGGAGGTGGCTAGGCAAGACAATAGTAGATCTTCCAGCTTCCTGACGTATTTGCCACACCTCGCTAGGGTATGAGTGTCCGTATGGAAGAAGTATAATGCTGATGCCTCCAGGCATGAATGAATCCCACTTATTAAGTAAAGTGGCTTGAGGAGAGATCTCCTAGGGGTGTCCAGGGAAGGACAGCTGCACAGGAGGTGGAGCCTTGATTCAGTCCTGTAGTTACATAGTCTGCAGGTCCCTCCCGCTCCATGTGTGATCCATTGGTTGAAGTTGAGAGTTTGCAGACCTAGCAGGCGCATAAACATGATGTCCCTTCTTGCCGATCCATATAGGCTGTCTAAGAGGTATGGTTGATATTTCCCTGGTAGGTAAGAATCATTTAAGGGAGAAAGGATTGTTGAGGCCTTTAGGTACCGAATGTCCTGCTGGTGCAAGATTAGTCTCACCTGTCTGTTTATGACTCTTTTCCAGGCTATGGAGGATAAAGAATCCGATTTTAGAACTGTCGTCGATTTGAAGTGAGCTTATAGCCTTTTAAATTTGTCAGTTCCAAGCCTTACCTGGGCTCTCAAACGTTTCCTTTAAGCAGGCTTTGAGTGTGTTTGTTTTCAGGGGCTTTTACTACTCTGATGTAGAATTTCAGGGTGTTGCCCCATAGGTAAGTGTTTTTTTAGAGGCCCAGCTCTAGCCATAGTCTTTCCCTGCTAATGTATTTGGGGAGTTGCAGGACACGCTTGAAGGTCCTGCATTGGGCAAGTTCTAGGCTAGGCGCACAGGCCTCTGGGTAGGCTTGATGCTAATTGATTAGGGCAGGGCAAAGAGTGGCATATATGATCCTTAAAATAGGGTCTGCTGTTGTGCTACGCAGGGCGCGTTGAGGCTTGTCAAGCTGTGGGTTATAGCTCCGGCTTTCTTTTTCAAGGCGGCTAGGTGGACCAAGTGTAGGGCGGACTCACTAAACCATACCCCCAAATAGTTGTACTTAGATGTTGTTTGGATTAATGCAGATCCAATGCTCCAGGTTAAGAATTTCTTTTTTCGACAGTGACCAAAGATCAGGACTTTGGTCTTGTCCTGATTGATTTTTAGAGGATGGCCTTGTTGTATTCATCAAGCCTAGTCAGAGCACGTTGAATTCCAGTTTGGAGTGTCCATTATGATAATATCGTCGGCATATTGTAGAATGTGTAGTTTCGAGTGGCCCAAATGTGGAGGAAGCAAGCAGTGGCACTCTAGAAATCTCCCAAGATCGGCTGTGTAGAGATTAAAAAGGAGTGGTGTGAAAATGCATCCTTGCTTCAAGCCATCTGTGGTGGTGATTTTTGTAGAAACGGTTGAGGGGCCTGTTCACACCCAACCCAAGTGTTCGTGTGCAGGGATAAGAGTTCGCAGAGCAGTTCCGAGGTATCCCCAAGGCTCTAATTTTCACCAGAGAGTGTTATGGACCACTTTGTCAAAGGTTGAACTGTAGTCGATGAAACAACAGTATTGAAGGAGTTGACATTTCTGAGCAGCTCGATGGCTAAGGAGGGCTAGGGCAGTGATGTTTTCCACAATGGAGGATGGCTGAACAGAACCCAGTTTGGAAAAAGGGTAAGTATTTTTTCTGCGACCCATTCCTCCAGCGATTTGAGGACACATCGGGCATAGACCATGGCCTCTAGGTCTAGCAAGGCAATAAGTCTGTAGTTGGAAGGGATGGTCGGGTCCCCTTTCTTAAAGATTGAGCATATGGACAAGCCTCTCCATGATTCAGGGATCTGGGCTGCGGTGTCGGCTTGGGTGTAGAGTGGGGTTAGCACATTAACCCAGTTCTACAGGGTGCATTTAAATGTGCCGGCTGGAAGGCCTTTGGGGCCTGGGGCTCCATCTTTTTTCATGTTTCTCAAGATTCTGCATACCTGGGCCAGTGTGGTCAAAGCATGTGTTTCCATTGGCATGTTATCGCTTGTCCCTCTCCTTAGAGAACCGCTGGAGCCTGAGGACTCTCTGTTGTATTGTGTTTCAATTTTCCGTACCCAGGCTGCTTCTGGGACTGTGTTCCTCCTGCAACATTTGGAGGATCGAAGTTAATTTATGTAGTTACAGAAGTGGGCCAGATTTTTCTCTTTTAGCATACAGTGAATGTGTATCCATTCTTGTTGTTCATTTAGTTTCTTTGCTTCTCATGTAATTTTTTTGTGCACATTGCGGAGATTTATTATGGTTTTGAAAGTTCAGGGCTGGATTGTTCCCATGAGGCACATGGTCAAGACTGATTTGCATATAGCTGGGTCTGGACTGGGGTGGAGAAGGGAGCTAAAGAATGATGATGGCTTCAACCCAGATCTGTGACTGGGGGTGAGTATCTGAAATGTTTCAGCACTCTGTCCATAATGTCATTGTGTTTGCTTTATGTTTTTGAAAGAGTATACAGTGGTATTTTACTTGTGCACACAGGTTGTCCTCCTTAGTGTTCTCAATGTGTTAATGATGTCCCCATTGTGGGTTTTCCACAGAGGCTTCCTTGAATGCAGGCTATGGGTGCTGGGCCCCGCCAGGAGATATCTTAGCTTGGTTATTAGATCGTCCCAACTTTGGTAATAGTTCTCATGGGGGTTGGTGTTGAAATTTAAGGTTACGTCTTTAAGCCATTTGCCCATCTTGGAGAAACCTGATGCTTGCCATTTGATTCTCCTAACTAGAGTATGGAACTCGGACCTAGCTCAGTGCCCCACTTCTATGACAGTGGCACTTGCTGGGGCTTTTAGGTCTAGTATTACAGTCAATGGGTTATGGTCGCTTTCTGTGCAGATAGGGATCTCCAGTTTGATTAAGTGACATGCTAGGGGGCGGACAAAGAATTTAGTCTATGGGTGAAATGTACTTGAATGTCGCAGGAAATAGTACATGGGTATTTTGTGACTGAGAGATTTGTTCCGCTGAGCGTAAGTTGGAGTTAAACAATAAAGTGTTCAGAGTTTACTGTTCTTTGAATTTGGGGACTAAATGATCATTAATCTGATGTTGAAGTCTCCTAGTAGCCAAATTTCGAGAGGCAAACTCAAGCAGGAGGTCTTCCAAGCTCTTGATGAGAGGTTTGGTTGTGGGTAGTTTGGGTATTTTGGTTATATTGTGATACCAGTTACAAGTAAAGGGACATCCTTTGTTTGAGTTGAGCCTCCCGAAATTAAGACTGCTTGCCTGGCTTGGAAATTTCGGTGAAGGGGTATAGCCTTGATCTTACAGTGTTTGATGAAAATTGAGAGTCCCCCTGATGGGCGCCCAAAGAGATGCACCTTGTTGCTTGTTGGAAGAGCTCATATTAGCCGTAAAAAACTGATGGAGTTAGAGCCCAAGTCTCATGTAGGCACTTGATGTCGCTTTTGTTTAAGAAAGCCACCATCGGTTTGCATGTGAGCATTGACCTGAGCCCATGAAGTGATGGTCAATTTGGAGGCTGCCAGTGTGGGGGCAGTGTTGGGTGATCCTGCTAAGAGCGGGGACTCTTGAGACCCTTGGTGGGAAATCGCCTGGCGGCTCCATCTATGGGAATTGTCAAGAGAGTTTGGCTTGCATCTCACCAGTTATTGGTTGTTAGTGAAAGAGATTCTGATGGAGTTGTCTGCTTTTGAAGTGCTATGGAGCCAATAGTGGGTCCCTCCCTCTGACCCTTTCAGCACGCTCATGAGAGGCCTTGCCAGGTCTTCCTGTTGTTGTACATACAAGTATTTTAGCGCACAGGGCATCCAGAACTCAATTCCCAAGTCTTCAAAAGTCCTTGTTTCCCTGAGGATGATGTCCCTTAATGGCGCTCTTGACCAATTTGTGATGGTGACCTCTGAGGTCCCTTTGTCCGTTATTCGAGGAAACTTCACTGATGTTAGATCAAAGGAAGTTATCCCTCTGAGGGCTGGGATGTGTTTAGATAGGCGCAGGAGGTTGTTCCTGTTGTTCCTGTTAAATATGTTATGCTGTCCCTTGTGGGTATAATGTGAGATAAGAGCAAGTTCTAACTCATCATGGGTGTTGGGGGAGGACAACTCCACAAGATCTGTGAGGTAGAATTGAGGGGCGCTGGGGGGGGGGGGGGGAGAGTATGTGTTCACGTAGAAAGCTACTCTCCTTGGTCTGCCTTTACCCCTCAGTTGCCTGTGCTTGGGGCTCCATCGAGGGGTTGGACGTAGTGAGTTGGCATTATGGTTGCAACAGTTCAGTGGCAGCGTATTCAGATCTGGCATACCGCTTTCTAATAAGACATGATGTGGTCTCTCAGTATCAGTACTTTTCTTTATTTTTTGATTGTCTGAACCCAAGCCTGCATGAGGGGAACCCCTTGGAGGGGGTATTTTGGAGTCTTGGTTAGCCAGTCCGTTGGTCCATTGAATGTCCCTCGTGAGTTGTGTGCAAAGCACTTGCCTCAGCTGTGAGGACATGGAGTTTAGTGGCAGTGGAATCAGCAGAGTGGGACTTGGACGCATCTTGTTAGTTTATAGTGAAATTGTTTGAGGTAGCATTTATGGGGGTATTGTCTCCCTTGCATTCAGTGGTTTTGGGGATTTCTGTTTTTAGTTTTTGGATCTGGTTGAAGATAGGGAAGTGCTTTCTCCTTCTGTTCCTGCGTCGTCTTGGTGAGTACCCCAGCCTTGGTGAGCCAGGATATCCATTCTTCAAGTCGTTATTTTTTTGGACTCTTTTTTAAGTTTGTTTTTCTCTTCTGTAGAGAATTGTTACTGTAGGTGGTGGGGGGAGTTGGGTGGTCCCTTCTTGGAGCTAGATCATCTATCCTGTGCAAACCTGAGGCCAATGAGCCCGTCTGGCTGTGAGCACATGTCAGTGTGCATACTGCAGAAAATTCCTGAAACGAGGCTCCTGCTGTCTGACCAGCAGGGAGCATTAGCTTGTTATGAGCGGTGTTAAGATCCGGTTCTCGGGGGAGGGGGGTGGCAGTGGGTGGGGTTGGCACACCTTTGAGGGGACTGCATGCCGCTGTATATAATGTATGGTGACAAAGGCGAGGGGGGTCCCATTTTGTGAGTTTGGAGTGTGGCTTCCGGTGCGTTGGATGTTGTACTTGACACTGTCTACAAGTGATCATAATAATTCTGGAAGGGATGAGAGTTTGTTTAGCAGTGGGGAGCAAGGGCATGAGTTATTGACTTCAGTTAGCCTGCATTGGTCTATTAAAACTATCTACATTAAAACCAATTTAAAACGCTATATTTACAGTGCATTATAGAACTAAAGTGGATTTATGTGTATTGGTTCCCTGGGGTTATTTAGGGCGGTTTCAGGAGATAACAGACCAGTTACTCAATATGTTAAGCTCTCAAGAGTGCTAATCCATTATCTATGACATTTCTGGAGATGACAAGAATAGATATACATCTTGAAATACAGGAGGAGACAGTTTAATTCTAGATAATTTCTGGCAGTTTCAGGGGAGAACAGATTTGTTAATCAATAAGTTAAGATCTCAAGAGTGTAATATCATTTCTGCTGATTAAAAGAATACATTTATATGTTGAAATACAAGTTAGTATCAGGAGGAGACAGTCTAATTCTATAACAGAAGGTAATATATTCTTGCATCTTAAGTGCCATGCATATAACAGATATTTAGACAGGGCAAACATTTGCCTTTCTGTGGTGTCACTCCTAAGAATGCTAATTGTAGCCCTCGTATGTCTTGCTGACAGAATATGACAGATCGGAATTAACCAAGTTCTCTTATGATCAGGATAGAAGAAAAAGAAATGCTTTTCTATTTCTGCACTATCAGCACAGGATGGACAATTACAATTTACAGCGGAAACCATGGATTGGTAGGATGTCATATCTAAATTGGGCGGATAGAGATTTCGCCTGGGGCGGTTCAATTTGATTCATGAATTCTTTAAAATGCAAGTTATCTTTAAAGTCCAAACCTACCCATTACCCCCCATCAGTACTCTTGTTCAGCCTGTTGTAATGCCAGTATATACCTCTAGACCCAGTTTCTCTCTAGTCGTTGAAACCCTATTCAATAGATTTTGTAGTCCCATCAGGGTACTGGATACGAGTAAAGTGTAATTAGCAAACAGCAGAGACACAACTGTGTTATTAGTGATTTTTGGGGATCCCCATTATAGTCATCTAATGACTCAATCAGCCAATTAATGTATAGGGTGAACATAGTAGTTGCCAATACAATAAACTCCTGCTGTACCATTCTGTTCACCCTTATACGCTCCGTACGTTCTCTATTTCGTCCCTATCTTATTTGGCATAGTTGTCCCCGTGAAGCCTGATTATTACTTGTAATGGGTAGTTTGAAACCCCTAACTGATCCAGGGCAGCCCACATTTTATCTCTAGGAATGAGATCAAAAGAAGCATTTAAGTCTGAAAATACTATGCATGTGTGTCACCAAATGTTTCCATAACATCGTTAGGAGTCTAAATAATTGGTCAGTGGTACTTGTGTTCTCTCTAAAGCCAGCCTGTTGAGGTGAGAGTATCTGGTTCCCCCTTATCCAGTCCTGATGTCTCTCCAACACGTGCCTTCAGTACAATTTTTGTGAAATGTCTATAAGGCTAATAAGCCTGTAGTTGACTGGTTCATTTTTATCTCCCTTTTTATATACTGGGACTACCTCCGCCCCATCCAGCAGTCTGGCACTCAGCACCTTTTAGTATGGCATTAAAACTTTGGTTGAGGATGACACACTATACTTCAAGTTCGGAAAGGAAGAGGTCCCCTGGTATTTTATCTAACCCAAATGCTTTTGCCCTTTGTACGGCAGTGATGGCTAGCTTAGTTTCCTCCAATCTGAAATTAGTCAGGTCTATGTCCCAATGATGTCTATTCTAATTTAGACAGTGTGAGTCATCAGCCCATGTGCACAAAAGTGGCCTGTCCGGCATAGAGTGTACCAAAATGTGTTACCCAGGACGGAGGTTGGATGTGGGGGTCTTCTTCTGTAATTTAGCTCCAAGTTCCCTTAGCTGGAATATGCCAAAAAATTGTTCGCTGTCCTTAGTTTTTACCACAGTAGTTAAATCTCTCCATAGGCACTCTTCCCAGGTTTTTTTGGCCTCTTTCTGAACCCTATCGTATTGTTTCCTTTTAAGGCCCACTGTATTTCTAGAGCCGTTTTGCATGGTGTCTATCAACTCAATTTTTGCTGTCTTACACGTATTGCTGTACTCTAAACTATTTTCTAGAAGAATGTTTTGATCTTGCCCATTAATTTTCTAAAGTTACTTCGGGTTAGTTGAGACTCATCTACGAGCTTGTCGAGGTCAATAAGTGATTGTACTACGATGGTGTATACCCGGGCCAAAGTATCCATAGTCTCCTCAATCTTGGGCCACCTGACCCTCCTTTTGTTGAAACTTAGGACTATTTGCTTGGCTGATTCTCCCACTAATTAGGGCTGAGGGACATGAGTGTATGATCCAGTTTTAGGAACAGGGCATTGTGGTCACTGTCTAGCCTTTCAATTATCATCATATTAATCATGTAGCACCAGGATGGTAGATCCATTAGGATGTAGTCTATTCTGGTTCGACAGTTGGCATTTTTGAAGTTATGTCTTGGTTCCTTGTCTGATATTGAGCACCTGTTATGGGCTCGAAAACTATGCTTAAAACTAAAATAGGCTACTTGGAAAACAACTTTTGTATTTCTGGGCGGGCCAACATGGCTCAAACTAGGGATTCGCCACTCCTTATTCTCCACCTCTGTGGTGACATTTGCCATCGCTTCAATGGGTTCATATGTTATATTTAGATCCCCTGCAAGTATTGGATGGCCAGTACTCTCTACCCTTTCCAGGAAATCATCGAGAACTGTTATGGTGGGGGAATCCTGGTGCTGTGAAGATAATCTATTGTAAATGTTTACCAAAAGAACAGACTGTTTCCAGAAGACTGACAGCCAGTAGGTCCCTAGAGTTTGTCAAGTTTTTTGAGGGTGCATTGTAAGTGAATGTTAAACCAAATACTAAGGCCCATTATCGGTCGGCCTTTTGGTGATGTGGAGGCTTCCACACTAACATTTCTAAGGCCCACCCTGTGTACCACATTAGTATCCCACGTCTCTTGTAAGAAACCTATATAAAAACTATCAATATAATTCCTCCAGTCCTCATTATTTATTTTAGCCTTAATGCCTGCTTTGTTCTACAGTATCTTTAACATCCTAGAGGCCACAGAGAAAACAGACTGAGTATGTCCTAGGGATTGCCTTCCCTCTTCATAACCCTCAATTGGGTTGGTACATGTCTGTTGCTACAGTTATAGAGGGGCAAGCATCTTCCCTCATAAATCTGCACCTGTGGCTTTGGGCGACGAATCTCCACAAAACATTCCAAAAATAAGTTAATCCACTTCGGCATCTTCCTGGAAAGTTTCAGGGTAATCTGTCAAGCGAGGGCTGAGAAAAAGTAAGGGTTCCAAAAGCAAATTTCCCCCTTCATTTTCCATAAATGTTATTTTAGACAGCGCCATCACAAAAACTGCTGAACGTAATTACACAAACTTTGGCAGGAAGCTAGTTGTTGGTCCACAAAGAGTGCTTTTTTGTGATTTGGTGTAAATCTGTTCAGTTGTTTTTGAGAAATTAAAGTGGGAAAATATTTGTATATCAGGACGTTTGGGTTTGAGGGACTCTCGCAGGCAGGGAAACCGATATTTCTCCTGCCTAGAGGGAGGAAGCATGAATAGCATCTCCCTCCGGATACGAGCAATACTGGCCCGACACCATGCGGGGAGCTGGCTGGAGCTACAGGGGCTCTGGGGCTCCTCCAACAGCCACCAACTAGTTGTTTGTGGGTACTGGGACACCCACCTCGGCCCAAAAAAAGATTGGAGTCTGGGCCACATGCCCCCTCTCCTAAATAATGCAATTTCGTCTCAGGGTTTGGGTATCTGGAGCCTAATAAGGTTCGGGGAGGGGAGCCATATGGCCCCTCGCAACTTTTTTATTGCATTTGGCCCCCGGGGAATGGGATTGCCGGGGTCCAATAAACTTTGAGGAAGGGGATCACATCCCCTATCATTAGTAGTTGGCCCCTGGGGATGAGGTCACTGAAGCCCAGTTGGGCTTTGGCAGGGGGCCACATGCCTCCTCCCCAAGAATAACTGTTTTTGGTCCAAGGGATTGGGTCTCTGTGGGTTTCTTAAGCTCATGACCCCTTCCCTACTATTCTTCTTTGTACTTTGGCCCTGGAGGATGAGGTCCCCTTGGCCCATTTGGGCTCGGGAGGGGGGCAAGGGGGGCACGCACCCCCTCCTCTAAAATAATGGTTTTGGTCCCTCGGACCTCTTGCCCTGGGGCCCTCTTAAGGCTGGGGGCGGGGGGCCCAATGCCCTTCCCCTATAATAAATGTATGGCCCGAGGATGGGGTCCTTGGGACTCATTTGGGCTCAGGAAGGGGGCCACGCACCCTCCTTCCCTATAATTAGTCTATGGCCCTAGAGGATATTTTGCTGGGGCCAATAGTAGCTTGAGAATGGACAATGTCATGAGTGATGTAATATGTGAGGCCATAAGCAATGCATGATGGGGCGCGAATTATTGTCACCTCAGCTAACTATAACTGGTGAATTGCTGTGTTTTAATTTAGTTCAAAACTTTACGTTGGCGCTGAACTTTTCACCTAACATCACTTTAACTTATATATATAGTATCTCAATTACCTACTGGCAGTCGCCCGTAGGTATTTTTAGTTTGCTTATAACTTTGGCGCTGTTTTAAAAATCTTCACAACATTTTTCAAAAAGAGTTGCATGGTTTGTTTAATTCTGCGTGGTTAGTTTCTGAGTGATCAGTCAAGCGGATGTTGAGAAAGAGAAGGGGGGAAAATGTGTGTTTACCATGCAATTATGGATTTTGAACAAAACTAGAAGCGCAAACTGTTGGACAGAATTACACCACATTTTGCAGAGGTGTCTCTTGGTCTAGAAAGAGCTCTTTTTGTGATTTGGGTCAGGGTAGATGTACCCTGACCCCTTGGGTGTGCTAGAGGAGTGTCAGAGGGACATATGTTAGGTACGAAATTAGGCTAAAACATTTATTTTTCCACGTCAGGAATCTGCGGATTCACCCTGGGGCTGAGCATGGCCCCATGTAAATCTGCAACAGATTTGTAAATATTGGTGCACTTTGGAGGGGGGGGGCTTTCAAACCCACTCAGATACTCACAGAGGCACTCTTGCTCCCATTTACAGATCCACACAACCACTCACACAAAGGCACTCAGACTCACACAGGTACTCAAAGACCCACTCAGCCACTGGCACATCCACTGAAATACCCATGCAGGCACTCACACACCCACCGACACTCACTCACACATTCATTTACAGACCCACACAGGCACTTACACACCCATTCACAGAAATATGCATGTACTCACAGAACCCCTGCAGAGTCCTACAGAACACAGAGGTACTATTACACCCACTCACAGACCCACACATACACTCACACACATTCACAAACCCACTAACAGACCCACCCACTCAGACCCACACCCACACCCACTCACAGACCCACTCTGACACTCACAAACCCACCCACCCACTCACAGATGTACAGACACTCTCACACCCACTCAAAGATCCACACATACTCTCTCTCGGACATATACACACACACACACCAACTCACAAACCCATACAGCTACTCACACAACCACTTGCAGACTGAGAGAAGTACTCACTCACCTACTCGCACCCGCAGATTAGCTTACACACCCACAGAGCTCCTCAAGTACCCAGTTACTCACTTGCCTATCACACCCATGCTACCAGTTACAACCCCACTCATATAATTACAGATCTACTCACTCCTGCATACAACAACTGACACAGCCACTCACACCCATACAACCACTTCACACCCACTCACACACCCATACAACCACTCACACAGTGTCTCATATACCCAGATTCCCACTCACACAGTCATTGTCACACCCAGTCACTAACTCACCCACTCACATACATGTCTAGTCTGTGAAACATCTACTCACACACCCACACAGCTATTAAAACACTTAACTCAGTCACCCAGTCACACATTCACAACCTCACTCAGCGACCCATACCGCCATTCACCCGCCCAGTTAGAGACCCACACTGCTTCTTATACACCCACTCACACAACAACAAAACCACTGACGCACCTACTCATGGTCCTATAAGGCACTCCCCTACGTGTTGTTGTTTAACATAGATGGATTGGGTTGAGGAGACCCCGTTGCTATTATGTGTTGAATGTGTGCTTTTGGTTTGGGATCCACAATGCTAAAAACACTAAACTGTGACCCACAATCTGGACTATGAGCATTTTGGAGGGAAGGAGTAGCCACACAGAGAAGGCTGCAGTAGAATGAGGAAGCTTTGAAGATGGAAGGGAGCTACAATTGAATACAGCAAGTAGAATATAAAAGAACATATTTGATTGTATGGTGGAGATGTGCATGGAACTAAAATTAGGTAGTGATTTCGAAAACAAGTAACTACATCTGTGATTGCTTTTTTTTAATGCAAAAATTATGTTGATAGGGATATGCTTGAAATTGCAACCAGTCAACCACATTCGCTACAGTTTGATTTGAAGCTAGTATGCTGCTTCCAGAGAGTACTGTATACTTTTAACATAATGGTGGGTAGAGAGTGCTGGTAACATGGTCACCATGACACAGAGTTAAAAGAATAAGGGGGAAGGGAACAACAATTACTGCACTGTGAAACTCAAAAAGAGTGATGTGGAAACATTGGTAATTAGGGAGCGTTTGGCTTTTAATTGAGTAGTTTTTACAAAGTAAAACATACATGCAAACTACTAATAGTAGATTGTTAAATGCTTCTACAGGATTCTGTGTGAATCAGCTGATCCACCGCAAAGTTACACAGGGGCCACGCTGAGCATTGAGGTGGATTCAAGGACGTGTGGGGGACAAAAACAAATTGGGCTTCTTCCTAAGAAACACGGAAAGCGTAAAAAAGATAATGACCATTTAGAAGTGGTATAACAAAAATAAAAGATGAAAGAAAGCCTGCGATTTGTTAACTACAGGAGTGTAAGAGGACATTGAAGTACCGAAAAATAAATAAGACCATGGAGCTATACTTACTAATAGCCCCCAATACCAATTACCAATAACCAGTCAGTTGGCAGTGAAAAAGGTTCAATCATTTATTGTAAATGGACTCTGCCCAGAGGAGCCTCCCCGTCCACACCCAGTCAGTGTGACAAGAAGACTGCCAGAATACAGACAGTACAAAGCATATATTTGTTTCACACACTGTATGTTATCACCTTACTAGGAAAGAAACAACTTGTCAGAGAGCCAGCAGGAAGACCCATATAAGGCACAATGGATTGCTAGTAGCTAAGCCTTAGCTATTCCGGGGGCAGGTCAGCAAGGTGCCTCCCTTTCTATCTCGAGCATGGGAGTACAGGAACAGTGTCTGCAGGAATGTGCTTATCGCAGCCCAAAAACAGATGCGGCCTTGAGTCTCAGATAGAAAGGAAAGACGGCATACTTTCAGCTGCTCTTAGGCTCCATAAAGGAGGGGAGAGATATGTGTGGAGCTACAAAACAAGTGTCTGCATTAGAAGTCTCTCTGCCATAGACAAGCCTCTCTCTCTTATAGCAGAAATATGAATTTTGAAAACCTGGCCAAGGGAAAGCAATGTACCACAACAGATTTCTAACCTAGAAGGCAAGAATAGGATAAAAGCTTCCATATTATAGGAACAATTCTATACCACTGAAGCTTGCACATTACAAAAATAGCTCAGTGGGCTGCAGCACATGAATAATAAGCTGCAACTACATATTGGTTAGACACATTAGGCCAATATTAAATATATACAAGAATAGATAGTTACATCATGCTATCACATATATTGGATACATAACACCAACATTATATAGTATTGGATTTATATTTCTTCAGACCGTCCTTTTGGCATAATGTAGCCAATATATATAAAGGCTGGTCCCCTAATCGAAGAACACACCCTCATTTATCTGCATGAGGTTGGCCACCTCCTTTTGGGTCATCTGTTTGTCTATTTTCGCTTGTTGGGAAACGGTCAATGCTGAAGTAAGCTTAGCAGCACAGAAAGAACAACATGCTGGCCCACAATGTAAACACAGGTAGCAGGTAAATACTATACCAAGAGCTCCTGCCAGAATCATAAAGATCTTCCAACCCCACGTGGATAAGAGATTCCAAAACCATCCCAGCAATCCCAGCAAGGGATCATGTGCAATGTTCAGCATATATTTCTTAAAGCTAAATGATGCAGTCTTTGAACATTCTCTCTATCAGTTCTATTAATACTAACTAGTTGACATTTCATTGCCTGCAGAAGGTGATATCACCACTACCTTGCACAAAACCATTATTCATTTGAATAATCAGTTCCCTGAGAGCCAAGGATTTTTTCATGAGAAAAATACAAGTTGAGGCTTAAGACCTAAGTCAACTTATACTATTGGATGACATATATGAAATTATATGTTCTGCTTGATTATATACAGATATTTGGATACATATTCTAATAATGACATTTTCACATTATATATATATCTGATTGGTTCAACTGAATACACACGTTATTACACAAAATCACTGACTTGCTCAAGGGAAATATGCTGCTCAAGGGAAAGAACTAGCGTACTCAGTGAGGTTGAACCATTGGAACCCTACACATCATTTTCTTATCTGGCAAGAAAAGTTCATGCTTCCCTCATTACATTTGGGCAGGCATTTAGATGCATGATACCTTTTTACTGTCCTCTCAGGATCTATCTCTAATGTAATATACTGTACTTCAGGACATCTTCATAACCCAATTTACTTCACTTAGAGTGTGATAAATATTTATATTACCATAATTAGGCCCTTCTACTATACACCTATAACAAGAATAGGGACAAAACCAAATCATCTGTTACTAGTCAGAGTGGAAAGCAATCCATGGGCCCTACAGCTAATAGATACTTTCATTACTCCATCTGTGTCAGTCTTTGTGCGGGGTCAAACAGGTCATAGACATACTCAAATGAGACAGTGGCATTCCTTATCAATACTCTCAGATGAAATGGAGATACTCTTCATCATAGGATGGACTTGATACTGCTTCCACTAAACAGAATACTACTCTAAACAGTGCCAGCAAAACAATAAGAATCAGTCTCCTAACACCCATTCTATGCAATCGCACGGGAACGCTTGTGCAACCACAACTATGCCCAGAGTCCGTTCAAAGCCTCTCTGGTAGACTTCTATCGTTCATCAAATCTGCTTCCATCGTCGCATTGGGCCATTTGATTCAGGCCTTCCATGAAAATAGTTCTTCTTAGTATCCGTTGGAGCGCCTCCTGGCAAACACTCACAGCTTACTCGAAAGTCTCAAGGCAGTGCACCAATATCTTTCCTCTGCGGCAGGCACTACAGATACCATGCTCTTCGGTGGTCATGGGTGCAGATCACATCGTGCAAACCCAAGTACTATTAATCGAGAAAGAGCAACAGACTTTCACGCTCAGCAACACTTTCAGGCTCCAACACTCACTATTCAGTGTCAGAGGACGCTCGGGCTGCTGTTCCATGGGTACCACAAATGTTGTGCCTTTTTGCCAATCGTAGATTCTCCGGTGCACTGCCCTTCCGTTGATGCAAAGGAAAAGGGGGGTGGCCAAAACTCAGGCCAAGGGGGTCAGGGGACCACGCGCTGTCAAGAGGTTACTAGCACATGTCAGGTAGAAAACTGAAGAAACTGAATCTCAAATCAGCCCTGCCATCAACAACAGGGATCCTTCTCTTTCGCTCTTTTGCACTGCAATTTTCGTTCTGCAGCAAACAGGCCTCCTTCTTCTCTGATGTCCGACGCCGTCCAATGAAGCAAGCACGATGCTTTGGAGATGCAGTTGATGAAGCACCGGCAATCGCTGTCCATCTTTTCTACTTTGCTACTTTCTGGGTGTTGGGACTGTAGGGCCAATACGTCCGCCTCTCATCTGTAGTTATCATTGATGGGAGTTAGGATTCGTTTTGATCACCGTTCTGCAGGGTATCATTCTTCATTTGACTCTGGAAGATCCCGCAGAACCTAGTATTGTAGGAAATGTGACACAGTTGTTAATTCTCTTCCAAGTAAAGAAAAACAATTCCTAGTATTTAACAAGGTGACTGAAAGCAGGTGGCCTACAATCTTTGAGGGAGTGGTCATACACCATGGGATTACTCTAGAATGCACTGTTACTCTCATAGGATACAAAGGCCAAGACAGTGCTTCTGGCTTTTTCAATTGGGTACTTTCTATTATCTTCTGTCATCTAAGGGTAGATAGCTACAGGGGAATTCTATCTGCATGTATGGCTTCACACACAATAGCATTGTATAATGGGGTAAACATTTCTTGAAAAACTACATCTATGTGCTCCTACAATTCGTATCTAGAACACATCAAAAAGGGAAACGTATGAAACAACTTATCAGAGGCAAACAGATACCTCCCTTTAATAATGGTGTATTAGGTGCATGATGCAATACAGGCTAATGATCAAAATGTGGAAACAAAAGACAAGGACTAGAGAGTCCTGGTATTTCCACTATTTAAAACCCATCTGATCCCACCAACATTTAAAACAGCAGGAACAAAAAGGTAAAAATCAACTAAAATAGGCATTGTAATTATGCCATGTTCCAGAAAAAAGCGTAAGGTATTCTCTATTGAGGTGAAAAACTTGTCTACTATAGTCCCAGTGGACATGAAGAAAGGTCTTAAAAACCTATCTGGTCATACAAAAGGGAATTATACATAATATGGGGGGTCCATAGTACATCACTATAGCATGGGAATGCGTACTTGAACAATATACCAAGGGCTGCAAGAAGATATAAAAGTGCTTTTCCCTAATCCAAATTATGCAACATCAGCTTCTAATAAGGACTGTGAGTTTCTTTACACAGACTAGCTAATAAAGAACTAGCCATGTAACCTAAGATTTGTAGAACTTAACTAATCACAACTAATTCCCTTAAAGATCAAAATAAAACATGAGAAAAGGGGAGAGCAACATACATACTACCTAGCCTTAATTTGGAAGGGAGCTAGCGGGGAGCAAACCTCTGCCTAACCTCCATTTTGACAGGAGGAAATCTGAAACAGGTTTCAATTCTGTTAACACTATCATTCCCTGTGTGTAGCAACTGGGCATAAGTAAAATTATAGGAGATACATAGCACTTTTGAGAGGGCTAGAAATCCTTTTAGCAAATGTACAAATCTCATTGCCTTAGCTTATAAGCATTAGTGCTGTATAAATATGGCAAAACTTATCTGTTCATCAAAGTTCACATATACAATTATAAGCAGTGTACAATATACTTGTTTTCAATATAGAAGTCAACTATGTGTATTATACCCGAAGGCATGTATTTACTGAAACCTAAGGCAGATTAAAACTGCTCTGAATGCACAATTTGTTGTTGGAAATTAATGAAGTTTTTCTTGGCCAATTTCGACTTTGCTATATGGGACTCTTAAAAAAAATATATCCTAAACATTGGTTACATTTTAAACATCCTCTGAATGTTTTCTTAAAACTGCAGAGATTGGACGTTAGATACATCTCATGTAAATCCTTAGAAAAATGTCTTTTTTTACGCCTGAAAGGTGTACCATACACTACCAAGGACACAGAACAGGATTAGCTAGTGCAATATTAGAAAAGTTCAGGTCACCTTTTAGCAAGAGCCACAAATTATAATTGTTCCTTTAATGTCCAATCAAGAAACATTTGATCAAGGGCAGCTGCCTGTCCATAAGGGAAATGGCAGTCATGGCTAACTGCAAGTGACACATATTTTAGTCTTGCATAACTCTTTTATTTTTCTTCAATACCAATTAGACATACACTGCTGAAGTGTTGTCTGTTACTTTCACAGCATGAAAATATCATATCTGTGGAATTTAGTAACTTTGAACAAGTTCCAGCCAACTGTTGTGCAGAGATGGACATCGTCACGGCCATCTCCTTACATCACAGGGGATCTTGTACTAGTATTAAAAAATAGAATTGTTAATACGACACAAAGACAAAATCATATATAAAATAAGAATAAATAGGCCAAGCCATCAGGTATACTTTGCTGTATACCAAGCACAGAAAGCATAGACAAATTACAATAGCATATATAAATGAGCAGTGACGCACAACACTGAACCTGCAGCTCAAAACCCAATATTCTGGCCTGCTTAATTTGTCAGGCTTAAAATCAATAACTGATTTTTTTGCCTTTCTTACCCCCATCTGACAGCAGGTCATCTTTATGATGAACGGCTGTCAGCTTAACTTACTGTGTCGCTTCTGATACACAGGACCAGCAGGAACAATTTATAAAAAGGAAAAAATGGATAAAATGAAAAACACACGAGCATTTCTTTTGAAAGGGGTTATGCCAAAAATACATCTATTTCAACACATGGCTGACAGCACCCTTCTTTTACCCTGATTACCTACCTATAGCCACTCAGGGCGCATA
The DNA here is from genome assembly GCF_964263255.1 of Lissotriton vulgaris. Lineage (NCBI taxonomy): Eukaryota > Metazoa > Chordata > Amphibia > Caudata > Salamandridae > Lissotriton > Lissotriton vulgaris. The sequence goes on along the minus strand of NC_141687.1, from coordinate 2,023,617,253 downwards.
TTTCACTTTTTTCCTCTCACAATTATGACATTTTATATTGTTTGCCAATCCAACTCACGTGTCTTGTCAGCCTTAAAACCACCCAGAACAATCCATGAATGATCTGTGGGCAGAAGCAAAAAAGATACACAACACACAAAAGAGAGACATTTCTCATAACAAAGAAAATATCAATTATAACTTTTAATCAGAAGACAAAATATAATACACATGAACAAACACAAAAATAAATTTCCATTACTTAACTGTTATCAACTTATCAGTCAGCTTGCAACATTAAGCCACCTTAATTTTAACTTTCTAAAAGTAAAATTGTTTCACTGACACTCCATGTTAGCTTTGCGCCACAATTTCTACTGTGAAAAATAATTCTTAATTGGAAAATAGTTTTCACCTAGGCATGTAGCCCATAAAATGTCAAGGAAGAGCATCATTTTACTTTTTGTCTAGGACTTCATGCAACATTTCATTTTCTGTTAAATAAAAGCAACGAGCGACATTATTTTTCCAGAGCAGAGATACAAATGTATCATTTCTGCAGAGCATTTAGCATGATGTTGGGACTTTCAAAGAAACCGATTGTTATATATTTCCTTTAGAATAAAGTTCTTTAATTTATTGATGTTCTTATGGAGAAACCAGAAATCCCCCTTTTAGAGGCCCGGTTTAGCAAGGCCATCCAGAAATGCACTTCTCAGAGACAAGGCCCTAATTTATGAGGTCACAGATGTCACATGACAGCCTCCTTCCAGAAACTAAAGATAGCATCTCAATGTGGAACTGCCAGCCTCTGCAAGCGCTCCTAGCCCCCAACTTCAGTCACTCTGAAGCTGTCAAAGACAAAAAGCCTTCCTAATTCCTCCTAACCTGCAATAATTCACCCTATTTTAAAATTTAATTTTTCCTTTTTCAGGGCTAAAAGTTATCTCTATTCTCAGATTATTAAAAACATTTACTGTGAATAATTCACGGAACCTAAAAACACACATACCAGCTTTTAGATCAAATGTTTGTTTTTACCCTATGCAATGGTACACATTTCATCAACCTTAAATGGATGAACGTTTCAGTAGGTCCAGCTCGAGTTAGAACCTTCATCCCTGATATTAAACACAAACCTCCATATTTACTTTTCATTAGTGCTTGTGTACATCAAGGGTGTCGTCAAATCACAGGGGTTGCCTCTTTTTCTAACTACACCCCTTTTCAATCATCTTTTTCGACGCATTGATGGTAATGAGGCCAAATTAAACTCATTCCTCGCACTTCTCCCATACTCTCACACATTCACAGCCACAATTCTTTAAACAAAACAAACTGTAATACCATTCTTTACATACATATTCTGACTCGGGCTGCCCTCAGACAGGGCAGGTCAATTCTCAACCAAATGCATATCATTAAGGCGCAACAATATCCAAAACATCTCAATTTAGCAACACATAGCATAATAAGTACTGTCACATATTCTTCATTAAATCATATCAACCAACTTTCAAACATGTCCATGTTTACAATCAAATCCAATCTTACACAAATAAATCAACCACAATTTTTCATTGACATAAAGGACAAAACAGACTTATTCCAAGCAAAAGGTGGAGCCCGTCGACTCCTACCTATGGAGAACTCTTTTCCAAAACCTCCAAAACTAGGAGGACCCAAGAACCAAAATCAAACAGTCTTGTCCTTAGACTGCCTAGAGATGGCCACACAGGTTTCTTCAAACCACAGACCTACCTACAGACCATCTGGCAACATTCATGGTTCACCTCCCGAACTATTCTGGCGGGGCCCGCTTTTTCAAACACCGCTCCAGATTTGTCCGAGTGCTACCCAATCTCCGCTGCCAATGTTTCCGAGAGCTGTCTGGCCGGGTGTAACCTGTCCCACAAGTTACACTGAGGCGTTTTGTCTCAATATCTAGTTATTTCCAAAATCCAAAACAGGGGTGTCTGCCCGTGCAGTCTCAATGCTGTCCCGTCAGACCCCCTTTTCGAGTTCTCCGTGACCAGAAGTCACCAATTCCAAGTTTCAAATTGAAATCCAAAGGATATCCAACACAAGACAAGACAAATCACTCACCTGGTGCACTCAGGTCCGATTGAGCGTTCTCCACTGCCAATTCCTGTGGACCAACGTGGTCCGTTCTCGGGTTACACCCGTAGGACTCCGGCGTGGGGTCACTAGCAGCTGGGGCTCTCCCGATCGGGAGAGCGGAGCAACCCCCAAACTTTTCGGTCGATCCTTCCCCCCGATCAAGATCACCCTTCCCAATTTCCCTTTCCTTTCTGATTACAGAGGGACGACCCCAACGCGGAGTCGCCAACTGAAGTACCCAAAAAATAAATAAGACCATGGAGCTATACTTACTAATAGCCCCCAATACCAATTACCAATAACTAGTCAGTTGGCAGTGAAGAAGGTTCAATCATTTATTCTAAATGGACTCTGCGCAGAAGAGCCTCCCCGTCCACTCCCAGTCAGTGTGACAAGAAGACTGCCAGAATAAAGACAGTACAAAGCATATATCTGTTTCACACACAGTATGATATCACCTTACTAGGAAAGAAACAACTTGTCAGAGAGCCAGCAGGAAGACCCATATAAGGCACAATAGATTGCTAGTAGCTAAGCCTAAGCTATTCCGGGGGCAGGTCAGCAAGGTGCCTCCCTTTCTATCTCGAGCATAGGAGTACAGGAACAGTGTCTGCAGGAATGTGCTTATCGCAGCCCAAAGACAGATGCGGCCTTGAGTATCACATAGAAAGGAAAGACAGCATACTTTCAGCTGCTCTTAGGCTCCATGAAGGATGGGAGAGATCTGTGTGGAGCTGCAAAACAAGTGTCTGCATTAGAAGTCTCTCTGCCATTGACAAGCCTCTCTCTCTTATAGCAGAAATATGAATATTGGAAACCTGACCAAGGGAAAGCAATGTACCACAACAGATTCCTAACTCAGAAGGCAAGAATAGGATAAATATTATAGGAACAATTCTATACCACTGAAACTTGCACATTACAAAATAGCTCAGTGGGTTGCAGCACATGAATAATAAGCTGCAACTACATATTGGTTAGACACATTAGGCCAATATTAAATATATACAAGAATAGGTAGGTACATCATGCAGGGTAGCCATTTTAGCTGCTCTTGTACTGAAAGTGGAGGAGGATTGCTATAGTTCAGACTTTGGATTTCCAATGAAAACAGATGTTAACAGAAATATAAATGAAAGTTGGAGAACAGCAAAGAACTTTTCTAGGTATGTTAATTAGGTTGTAGTATAAAAGTAATATTTAGGGGTTTCTTGGCCGGGATCTCACCGCTGTTGTTGGTAGAAGGTCTGTCACATCTGAAGGAGTCCGCAGTGCTCTCTCCTCGCCTTCAATCCACCGCAGCCTCGGCCACCAAAACCGCCATCATGTCCAGCAAAAGAGCAAAGACCAAGACCACCAAGAAGCGTCCTCAGCACGCGACCTCCAATGTCTTTGCTATGTTTGATCAGTCCCAGATCCAGGAGTTTAAAGAGGCCTTTAATATGATCGACCAGAATCGAGATGGCTTCATTGACAAGGAGGATCTACATGACATGCTGGCCTCATTGGGTAAAAATCCAACTGAAGAATACTTGGAGGCCATGATGAATGAAGCTCCAGGCCCCATTAACTTCACCATGTTCCTCACTATGTTTGGAGAGAAGCTAAATGGCACTGACCCAGAAGATGTTATCCGAAATGCGTTTGCATGCTTCGATGAGGAAGCATCAGGTTTCATTCATGAAGATTATCTGAGGGAGCTACTGACTACCATGGGAGACCGGTTTACGGATGAGGAAGTGGACGAGTTGTTCAGGGAGGCACCCATTGACAAAAAAGGCAACTTCAGTTACATTGAATTCACACGCATTCTAAAACATGGAGCCAAGGACAAAGATGATTAAAGAAAATTGCCAAACCTGCAATTCTATCCATGTTGCCCATGCGCACATTTCTGAGTTTCCTTCCCTCCTAGAACTTGTTGCATGTGTTTAGCTCTTCAGCTTTTGCCTTTGTATTTATGGATTTAATCCAAGCCATCCCGGTGCATTTGCAACTATGTAATCAACTGGAAATAGAAGGATGGCTCTGTTAACTGAGGGGGAAGGGAATTGGGGAGTAAAGACCAATTATACTTGGACATCCATAACAAAAATCTCAGTGTTTCTGGTTAAGCTGGATTTTTACATTTTTGTAATAAGAAGTTTTGAAATAAATGACTAGATTTAAAAAAATTGTGAGTGTTTATAAGATGAAAGAAAATGTATAGCTTCTAGACACTATACTAGAAGGCAAAATAGAAAGGAGCTTAGATAAAATCATTAACTAAAAATAGATATGAAAAAGTGCCAGGACAAGTGGGTTTATTCTTAGTAAACTGGAAAAATCCCTTTAGTATATATATCTGATGTTTATTTCACAAAATAAGAGGTCAAAGGTGATTCTTAATGTGACAATCACTGGAACCAAAACAAATGTAAAACACAGCCAACAGGTGTTTCACCCCCTTTTGGCTTGCAAGCCAGTGGCTTTTTCAAGGCATGTTCCAATGGTCAATGTACACTACGAGTATAGTTCGGTGAGGGAAGCTGTATTCTACTAGACGGTGGTTGCAGTAGAGAGGTGTCAGGCATATGGGTAATTCGTCAGAAATAGGCAAATGGAACAGTCACTATCGGTCTAAAAATAGAGTGAGCAGGAAAAGAGTAAGAAATATTGCTAAACTGAAAATATAGTAATTTTATTAAGCCAGTTTGAATGAATGTGTTTGAAAATAGATGTGGGTGTTTGCTTATAGCATGTAATTTAATAGCATGTAATTTTCACCCACTCACACAGTCAGGAGGGCACTTACAGTCCCACAAAAGCACTTCTGTACCCACCACTCATGTAGCCAGACAGTGACTGCCACAGATTGCATGCCCACTGCATGTGGGATGCGACAGGAATGCGTTCTCACCCCGCCCTGTCTCTATTTATGATCTGGTAGATCACTTACTAAAATGTGTGCCAATCTGCCCTAGGTTTGGTGCCAACACCCTCTTTACCATTTGCGCATGACACCAGGGTACTTTCCCACACCCCTTTGGGGTTGCAGATCCTGCTGAATAGTTTTGTTGAACACTGTCCATTAGAGGCCTGTAACTAAGTTCATGACCCTAAACCCCCACAAATCATCTCATAGGGAGTTCCATATGTGTGGGGCAAAACTCTTGCATGCAGAGCAGTTTGACTATCTGGGGGTGAGGTTCCATAAAACCTCTAAATAGGAAGGCTCACATTTTAAAATCCAAACTTTCCCTGCTTCATGGTGCAACTTCTGTCACTAAACGGTTTAAAGCCACCACACTAAAATCAGTGTCCCCAGACATTGAAATCAACAAGGCCAAGATGCAGTCTTCAGATTATATGGTGCAGAAGTATGGGAAATGGAGAACTCTAATGGGCTGGCTGTTAGGGAAAATTTCTTCATAAAATCCCTGTTTAATCTTCTGAGAAGCACCCAACAGTTGCCCTGGTTTTTTATACCGGTCCTAAAATAATAGGAGATATAACAAAGTTGAGGCCATTACTCTTTTGGGTCAGATTGTGGTACACTCCATAATTAGCCATATACAGGATTGCACTCAAGGAAGTAGTTGGTCTAGGAAATAACATTACCATCCCAAACTAAGAAAAAACGATTTGAACTAAAAAAAATTAAAAAAAAATCCTAAGTCTCCTAGGCTTGGGCATGTGCAGGATCAATCCTTCACAATTTAATTCTAAGGCCCTTGTTAAGGATATATTCTGGGCCAACACAATCGACTCTAATCGCAAAACAAAATCAGGTGGGCTGATGGTTGGTTTATGGCCATTAAACCAGTTCTCGGATTCGAACCATATATGGACGCTTTTGTACCTCCACTAGCTCGCACCCTATTAATCAAATTCAGACTTGGTACCTTGATAGTGAATACATTTATGTACAAATGGGATCCTTTAGGCCTACATTCACAGAACTATCCTTTCTGTACTAATTTTATTGAGGCTGTAGAACATCTTCTTTTCTTTTGGCTGATATACGCTAAACCTAAGAGGTCCTGGATAAGGCCACATTGTACCACACTAGCTACGAGATATTACAGCAGGACTTATTGAATATTAAGATCTGATTGTAGCATTCTGATGGCTTTAAACCTAGGTGTCTACTTTGCAGCTGGTAGGTGCATACGGTGAACTCAAGAACTCTTAACATGTGTAGCATTCCATCCCACACATTTAGCCCTTCTATTGATGGTTTACTTATCTACGATGAAGTGAATATACACAATATCTAGCTGATTTGATTCTATGCTAAGCATTCCTTGGAATGAGATACATTGAGTTTAACTACTGTATGTACACTGTTTTTCCACTAAACATGGTTTGATTGATTTAACCACAATTAGGATATGTAATGTATGTATGTATCTGTAAGTCTCTAGTAGAGTGCATTACCTGTAAGTTAAGCAGTAGTGGGCTTGTAGTACTAATTATACCATGCATACACATAGTCATTTAAGCCTGTCTAAGGCATACCACTGTTGAGACTGTGTGTGCAGTTTTACTGCAATGCCAATTTGGCATATAGAACCCCTTGCCAAGCCTTAAACTATCCTTTTATTACACATAAGTCACCCTTAAGGTAGGTCATTGACCTATGAGGTATAAGTATTTAAAAACCTCATAGGTCAACAACCCTTGCATACCTGCTGGTTACCCCGACGTTTCACGGTACCAGTGTTTAACTATTTGTAGTGTCTTTTAAATGGTTGCAATGTGCTGTGCATTTGTATCCTGTATATGCATTTTGTTTTCATATAGCTATAAGCAAGTTTTTATCTTTTTTAATGTATGCTTTATGGGCATGATCCCAAAATAAAAAATGTTGACTGACTGTCACACTCAGTCACACACCCATTTACTCACCTATACATACACTTACATAATTATTTACATACTCATACAGGCAATGGCACACCCACTCACACACCTGTACAGCCATTCATGTACCCAGCACTCAGAAAGTCAGTTGCACATGCACTTACATAACTATAAACTAAGTCACCCACCCATATAGCTACTCACATAACTATTTACAAAACCATACAGCAACTCGCACACCAAGTGAGAGAGCAACAGAGGCACTTACACATTCATTCATATACCCACACAGCACTTGTGTATCCACCACTAAGAGAGCCACTTACACACACAGTTACAGACGAACACTGATTAACACAGCCACTTAGTAAGCCATACAACTTACGTATCCATTTGAACACCCATACAGTCACACAGACACCAAGTCACATACTGAGACACCTAATGTGCCTTAGGAATCTGAACATTTTACCACTGCTAGATAGTAGTAATGTGTATGTGCTTTTCCACTAAACATGGTTTGATTGATTTAACCACAATTAGGATATGTAATGTATCTGTAAGTCTCTAGTAGAGTGCATTACCTGTAAGTTAAGCAGTAGTGGGCTTGTAGTACTAATTATACCATGCATACACATAGTCATTTAAGCCTGTCTAAGGCATACCACTGTTGAGACTGTGTGTGCAGTTTTACTGCAATGCCAATTTGGCATATAGAACCCCTTGCCAAGCCTTAAACTATCCTTTTATTACACATAAGTCACCCTTAAGGTAGGTCTCAGGCAACCAAAGGGCATGGTGCTGTTTAGTTAAAAGGTAGCTCCTGTACTTTTAAGTTTCAATCACTTACAGATGCACTTACAGAGCCATATAGCCAGTGATACGCCTAGTGACCCACCTATACAGCCACTCATATACCTATTTAGAAAACCATACAGTCACATACACACTGACTTGGACACTGATGCACCTACTGACATACTCATACCCATACACACACGTGTACATCCATTTCCATTTTAGTATTGTAGATGAGATTGGAAAACATTTGCAAGTGTTTTTTTAACACTTTATATATTAAAGTACTCATATTTACTATTTCATTTACTTATGTAGAGTGTGTGACATATAAACATAAAAAACTCAGAAAACACTTAAATGTAAAACACATAGTTAGCTCTTTCTTTGACCAGATGAAATGCTTATAAAAAGTAGTTTTACAATTTTTACTTTTTTTTTAACACAACTGGGAAGAAGGTACTGGCTTCAGATTGTGAAAAACATGAAGGTTCAACAGAGAACCCAAACAATAATAATAAATAACAATGATTCTTCATTCTATCAAGGTTAGGCGTGGGCGGAGGTCATGGAGTTCCACAACACAGAACGCCACAAAGTGCCGACAAAAGTCTGCCACGCTCTGTGGAGTTCCACAAGTGGTAGAGTGAGGTAAGTCAGATATTGCCCGTGGTCTGATTTTAAGCGCCGGGAGTTTTTGCCGCGCTGTAAAATCAATGCAAACGGCACCACATAAAGCACAACCAGGCGCAGCTTCTCACTGCAGCTCGAGTATATATTCTACTCAAGCAGGATCTTCCTCAATGCGAGCAGCAGGTTTCTCAGCGGGAACAGTAGTGACCTGCAGCAACCGCCCGCGTTGAGAAATCTTGCCTAGAGGTGGTCTAGCTTGCAATTTCCACCGAGCTGCGAGAAAAACTCTGCTATGCATAGTTTTCAGAAATCCGCTCTCTATGCAGAGCGGAGAGTGGGAAAAACTACAAAAGTGGATTGGAACTTTACGTAGGCATCTGGCATTTAACACAATTAGGGACCATGTCCGATAAATTGCCGCAGACAGCTGGAACAGTTATGAAAGCCAGTTACAATCCTTCTCCTAAGGCTACTACAGATAATGTTTGTTGTCCTGCTGTACCTGCTTTCTCCCACATCATGCAAAGGTGCATGTATTTATGGATAGTTTTGATCTGCCTCCTCATTGAACTCAAGGGAATATTTCTTCACAGTGTGTCTCGGAATTGCTTGTTGCAGACATTATACTGGATAAACCTGTTACTATCCGTTTTCTCACATGAAGGAATGCTAAATTGTTTCCAAACATTACTCCTTTTACAGTACAGGGTCAGGATGTCCTTGCTGGTCTAAATACATACTTGCATCTTTCTGAAGTACTTGTGCACAAAAGTGTATTTGTAAATAGTTAAATAAGTTATGTTTTGTTTATTTGTTTCTTGTTTAGTGTAAATTATGTAATGTTACCATCTCAGATAACTTCTTGCAGTAAGCTGGTACTGTTATTTGTTGATCATTTAAAGGTTCCCCCAAGAATACTTCAGACGGTGACTGGGCTTCTCCTCCACTTGCCTTCTCCCGCATCAAGTTATTGTATGTCCTTTCGTGGACGGTTTTAACATGCTTTCACATGGTAGTTGTCCCATAAGAATACTTTTTACCAGTCTCTTTTGATAACTGCTTGCCGCAGATGTTATGCAGCACAAACTTAGCAAATACACAACTCTATCTTTTATCTTTTAATGGTAACCGCTGGTGCGCCAAAGTTGCGCCAAAGGGAAGCCCATCTGCATCCGTCTGCTCCAGGACCACGCCCAACACCACAGACCCTGGTTCCCACAGTCTCTACCCCTATGACGCCAGCATCCTCCACGCACTCAACCCTGGATGTTCCACCGCCTGTCAGGTCGCATCACCAAAGAACACCCAAGGCCCGTTCACCTGCCACAACTGCGCCTTCTCCTCCCTCTGCACACCAGACGTGAAGGACTGGGTTTTCGTAAGACCCAGCGGTGCCAGGGATAACACCTAAAACCTTCGTGGGTAACCTGTTCCGGCGTACAAATGACAGAGACACGGGACACTTCCTTCGGCATCAAAGATTCGAGGTTTATTACTGCAGGGAACACAGAAGTCACAGGAAGTACAACACGTGTAGGTTCGAGGACTCTGCTTCAACTTGCCTCTGTGGATCGCTCCTTTTATACAGTTTTCATGCATAAGATAACATAGTACACAAAGGTTTATAACTCGGTTCCCATCGTAAAGACCATAAGGGGTTGCTTCCATGTATTCAAGGCCCGGAACATAAGTACAGAAACGTTTGGTAGTTCCCAACTGTAAAAGCCCATCTTCCCACCATTAGTACATTCCAATCAGCAGTAAACAAATCGAGGAAGGGACAGAAACAGGTGCAGAGGAAGACAGAAACAGTGGGGAGATCGGAAAGGGTGTAAAAGGGGTGGTATCGGGAAACACGAGCTGCAGGCATCAAAGGGGACGTGCCTAATGAATGCACAACTAAGACAATAGACCGGCACGGCAAGATGAGCCTCGAGCGGGGCCATCTGCCTTACAGTGCCATCCCCCTCATCATAAAGACACTTTCAAAGGAAACATGTCTTCCGCAAGAGTTTGGGAATCCCAGGGTCGCGAAGCGGACAGCGTCCGTTCGCTGGCTACTTGAGGGCAAGAGACAAAATGGATGCCGCATCTAAGATGGAACCCGTGGGCTCGGATGAAGAAACCCACGAAACAAGCGAACGGTTTAGGCTAGCACAGCAAAAATGCGTACACCCACTAAACTCGTCATTTGCGGTTCATAGATACCAGACTCGACCATATTCGTGCGAGTCAAAAACACCACTTACGATCGTCACGGAACCTCAGACGCTCCTTTTGCCCTCATGTAGGCAAGCACTAGTCGGAATCGTATTCGATATTCATCAGACCATCTAGATGCTGCTGTAACATAATTCTATCCATCAGAGTTCCTTTGGTAACAGGTGGCTGTCTTATACACGTCGTAGCACAGAGGCCACATAAGGCAGGACCACACTGCACGCAGAGGCAACACGTGAACAGGAATGCTACAACAGCCCCGATGATCATCAGAATTTTCCAACCCCAAGTCGACATTAGGCCCCAAAACCACCCAAGTAGCGTCCAATCCCCTACGTCCACGTGTATGGACTCAGAGATCTTATGCAACTTTGAGATGGCTTGATAGACAGTCGGAGCGTTGTCTGGAATGAAAATACAGCAGCTCGAATGGATCACCTTACATACTCCACCTCGATCTGCTAAGACAACGTCTAAAACCATACGGTTTTGTAACGTCATAAGTCTATCCGCCTGAAGCTCTGCTGTGATATTACCAAGGGCACTGGCAGTGATATTAGCTGTCGATTCCACCACTCGGGTCAACTGTCTCAGGTTCCTACTATTGACCATAGGTCCCCAAAACGGAAAGAAACCCTTGAAAAAGTCTCCTGCCTCTTGACCGGCAGTGTCTTCTTCGCTAATCACGCCCCTCACAATTCGGGTCTTGTGGTAATCGGAGGCGACTGTAAAAGTCGGTGGCAACAAGTTTGCAATATAACATGTGCCCGCAAAGTCAAGGGGCAACCATGTATATGCACGATCATAACAGACAAAAGTACGTACCCTTGGCAGTCAGAAACACAGGGGAAGAGAGCATTGGTAAGACATACGTTTCGGAGTAAGCACTCTCTCCAAGATGAGCTCTCGGGCTTCGGCCACGACCTTTTAGACAGAAATTACCAAGGTGGGGTACGATCCATATTGGAGACGAGCTTTTAAGCTGTCTTTCACCCACGAGCGCACTATACTCAGCCTCACTCAGATCCCTATAGGCTCGCACCTCTTCCTCTGGGATGAGCGACGGCTCATAGATATCCCTATCTAGATCAGCAATCGCTATGGCCAAAGGCTTGTGGTACGGACCGGGACCAAAGTGTGGAGGACGTGGCTCTCGATTGGGGTAGGAATCTAGTGCACTTCGAAACATTGTTTGGAATGCTCGAGCTGAACCCTGGGAACTATAAGGAAGGACCAAGTACCGAATTCCGGTATGGGTGGTATGTGGCATTAGCCCACACACCCAACAATTGGTAGTGTTAACCACCAACTGATGCTGATGAAGGAGCTGAACGAAGGAATTATTCATAAATTCCGCACGTCTGACCTGCTCGTGTTGGGGTAGGATGTGGAAGGAATGAGGAGAAACAGTGGATGTAGGTTATTGTTATTGCATTTCTTATATAGCGCCAGAATCGACCCCCGTAGGGGTATCTCCGCGCTTGCCTTGGGAACCCGTCCTGGTTTTTCCCTGTGAGATAGACCCACCAATAGCGAAGAAACAGTTAAGAACAGAAGGAACACCTGAAACATGAAGCATTTTGTACGAGTAATTTGCTGCAACTTGAATCTTTGGGCCTGAGCTTTTTCCAAATCCACCAGCTTAGAGAATGGCATCATCTAAAACCGTCTGCAACGTTTTTGACGCACTTCGTTCTGTGTAGCAGTAGTCAATCCCCAGGAGTTCCCAGGAACCGACGGCCTTCGACCTAGTGTCAAGACCTACTAACCAGAAGGAAGTACCCGCGCGGCCCTACGGTCCACCCGGATGTAAGGTATTTTTATTTACAAATATATACAAAATCTCCTAGCTGTGGAAGCAAAACACATATATGGAAACAAACTCACAATATTACAAAAACCACAATTATACGAGTGTGTTTAGACTGAATGGTGTCAATAGGGTAACGTGAATGTCAAGGGAGAAAGCAAAGCTTTTATTAGTCTTTGGTATTGGATCGCAGAAAATAGCGGCTTCTCCCAGGACGTGTCTGTTCGTCAAACACCTGATCCGATGATGGGACAGAGTTCTGCTGATCAGTCAATTGTTCAGATCTTGAGTTTTTCGATGGCAAGTGTTCAACAATGTCGTTCTGCTGCACTGAGGGCTCTCCAACAGGCTGAGCGTCGCTAAAAGGGACGAAGGTCCGCACAGTTTCCGTTTCGGACGAGGCAATGCCCTTCCTCACCCACGAGTCTGCCGGCAAAGGTATAGGTACCTTTTTAGTATGGGTGGCGTGCACCCAGTTTTTTCGTCCTTCCAAACGAACAGCAGTCCTCGTGGCAAGAAGCACTTGATAGGGTCCAGTGAAGTGGGGTTCAAGGTTGCGTTTCCGTCCGAAGTTTCGCGTTACCACCCAGTCTCCTGGCTGGAGCTGGTGGCCTGGACCCTCCGTCTGCATCGGCAGTGCTTCAAAGACCTGTTGGTGAATTAACCTCAGTTTAGCAGTCAGATCATGCAGATAGTCGATCAACATTGGGTACTCAAGATCAGAATACACACTCGGTCTAGGGACCCCCCAAACATTTGCAGGGCGGCCGAACACAATCTCGTAGGGGCTAAGCCCTACTCGGGAGTGTACAGTCGCCCTTGTTGACAAAAGAGCTAAAGGCAAAGCGTCAGGCCACGAGAGACAGTCGTAGCCTGAATCTTCGCCATATACCCTTCAACCAGACCTGCTGACTGGGGATGATTGGCGCTGTGGAATTTCTGTGTTATTCCAAGGCCCTTACACACACTCTTCATCACACTCCCCACAAACTCACTTCCGTTATCAGACCATACAATCCGTGGCATTCCATACCGAGGAAAGTATTCCTTCAGTAGGATCTTCGCTGTGGACAGAGCAGTGTTATCTTTAAGAGGGTAGGCTTCGATCCATCGGGAGAACGCGCAAACCACAACTAAAACGTATTTCAGGTTATTGCATCGCTCCATATGGATGAAGTCTAGCTGAATCACCTCTAAGGGACATGAAGGGGGAGCAAAATGGCCAGGAGGTGTAGGGGTTCCCTTTCCAGGATTGTACATTATACATATCATACAATTCTTAACCAATCTCTCGGCATACTTAGTAATACCATCATTCTTCCATACAGGGGACAACAACTTACAGATACCTTTCGCACTAATATGTGCCAAGCCGTGTGCCATCGTCACAACAGCTAGTACATACGCATCCGGCAACATCCACCTCTTATTCTCCGAAAAAATCAATCCAACAGCCATTCGCATCCAACTTTCCCGTACTCTCTTTCCACTTCGTCTTTTCAGACTCAGTGGCCTCGTTCTGAATCGATTTCACACTCTCGATGGTGTCCTCACACATACCAGTCTCTGTAGGCCACCTAACCGAACTCGTCACATACATTCTAGTACTGAGATTCCGGGCAGTCTCCTTAGCAATTTCATCAGCGAACGCATTGCCACGACCAACATCATCCGTCACCTTACGGTGTGCACTACATTTATTAATCGCCACCTGCTTAGGCAATGAAAGTGCATCCAAAAAATCATTCACGAGCTGTCCGTGCTGAATCTTCGTACCATGCGATGTCATAAAACCTCTCTCTCTCCACAAACGTCCGAAGCTATGGGCCACGCCAAATGCGTATTGGCTGTCAGTAAACACATTCACCCGTTTCCCTTTCGACAACACACACGCTCTAGTCAAAGCAATCAGCTCTGCCGCCTGAGCAGAATTCTGATTCAATCTTGCAGTTTCCACAACAGTATTCAATGTCACCACAGCATACGCAGTCGTTACATCGCCATTCGGCAACTTAAAACACGACCCATCCACATACAAGGTCCCATCGGGATCTTCCAATGGAGTATTTTTCAGGTCTACACGACCTTTTGTTTCTTCCTCCGTTCGTAAGTAGCAGTCATGAGGTGCTACTTCGTCTGATTCCATACTGATTGGCAACAAAGTCGCCGGGTTCAGGACGTTGCAACGTTTTATTTGAATGTGACTTGCCAAAAGCGTCAACTCGTAACCAGACAACCTTGCACTCGTCAGGTGTTGAGTTTTCGTACGATTCAAAAGAGTGTCAACTGCATGCGGAACCATCACCGTAAGCATATTATCCATGACCAATCCTGCGGATTGTCGGATGGACACCGCAGCTGCCGCTGTTGCTCTCAAACAACTCGGCAATGCTCTAGCTACTGGGTCCAAGGTCGAGGAAAAATATGCACATGGACGTTGCTTACCGCCGAATTGTTGCGTCAAAACACTCAACGCACAACCTTCCCTCTCGTGAACGTATAGTGTAAACGGATTACTGTAGTCAGGAGTCCCTAACACAGGAGCCGAACACAACGCATCACGTAGTTCAGAAAAACTTTTCTGACATTCTTCCGTCCATGGTAAAGGAGTCGGAACATCCTTGCACGTAAGAGCCACCAATGGTTTCGCTAGCAATGAAAAATTTGGGATCCATTGCCTGCAGTATGACGTGATACCTAAAAAGGCACGCACATCTCTCTGAGTCGTTGGCACAGTCATTCGAGCAATCGCTGCAATTCTCTCTGGGGTCAACCTTCTTCCCTCCTTTGACAATAAGTGACCTAGATAGGTTACTTCTTGACAACAATATTGCAGTTTAGAAGGTGACACCTTGTGATGTAAGTCACAGAGATGCTGCAACAACGACACCGTAGCAAGTTTGCAAATGTCCTGAGTATCTGCAGCCACCAATAAGTCATCGACATATTGGATTAAGGCCGCACCGGCCGGCAACACAAACGCATCAAGTTGACCCTTCAAGGCTTGGCTGTATATCGATGGACTCTCACAGTAGCCCTGAGGAGCGCGTTTAAACCTGAAGCTGCGGCCACCAAGAGAGAAACCGAAAAGGTCTCTACTTTCCTCAGCAATGGGAATGCTGAAGAAAGCATTCTTCAGATCGATCACTGAGAACCAAGATGCAGAGGCTGGAATCAGGGTCAGTAGAGCCGTGATGTCAGGCACCACAGGGAACTGAGGAATCACAATTTTATTCACCTCCCGTAAATCGATGACAAAACGATAAACAGGGGGTTTTGATGGATCAGTACGCTCTCAATCAAATCGTAGATGATGGCTAACAGCGCTCGTTCACCATCAAGGGAGATACGGTACTGGGGAATACGTGGCAATCGCACATTAGATTTCAAGTGAACAACATAAGGGGAGATGTCAAGCAGGCCCACGTCATTGGGACCTGTTGCCCACAAAGATGCAGGAAGCGAACTCAATTCCAGTGGAAGCTTATCGATGGATAAGTACATAGGAGAGACAACTCTCTCACCCAACGTAAGCTTTACTCCCGCAGGAGAACAATACAAAGTCGCATACAGACGTTTCAGCAAATCCAGGCCCAAAAGATTTTCACCACAACCAGTAGTCAAAATCAACGGAGCTTTCAGCTCACGAGGCCCAATTGCAAGAGGCAAAGGGCACGAAACCGGATTGCTAACAGGGGCGCCAGAGAATCCAACGGAAACATTTGTTAAGCCAGACAAAGGTGCGCCAGGGAGTTTCGAATGTATGATGGAACTTTTCGCTGCACCAGTGTCCAACAGAAAAGGCTCAACGACGCCCGAGGTGGCAAATGCGACGTAAGGCCCTCTCTGATCAACCGGAACTGATACTACTCCCTCTCCTTGTCTACGGCTGTCCTAGTAATTACCGTCGTCAGCGTCCTGATCGACGTAATAATCGTCTACATTGTACTGAGCAGATTGCCCTTGCGACGATCCGCGCTGATCAAAACAATTATTAGAATCAGAAGAATTGTTGGAACGATCATTTTGAGCACCGCGACCTCTACCACGTGATGTCTGTTGAGGACCACCACGACCTCCTCTAGATGAATTACCACTATTACGATCACGCAAAACTGGGCAATCGAATTTTAAATGACCCTCTCCCCTACAATAGGCACACTGATTGTACCCTAACGAAGATCTCTGCGAAGAGGAGTCATTTCGTGATTGTGACCTATGCGACTGAGACTGCGATCGATTCCGTTGTTGCGAATCATTCTGATTCGAACGTGGAGGATACGCTTGCTGCAACAACACTTTAGTTTTGAGTTCTTTCGTCTTCTTATCGGCACGATCATTCTCCTCTTTCTCTCTATTCTCATAGTATTGGGCCGTGGCCAATATTTGAGCAGAAGTAGAAACAGCCCCCGCACTTTCTGAATTTCGTAATTTGTTGCTTAAGTCAGGCAACAAATTTGAGACAAACTTATCCACAAACAATCGCTGACCTCCCTCAGTACCCATATCCTGACCACTATGATCAATGAATGCCTCCTCAAATCTCGTAAAGAAATCAGAGACACTCTCATCCTTCTTTTGTTTGCAAGCGGACAGTTTGTCCCAATTCACCTTCATAGCTGGCATAAGTGTTTTCATCAGAGCGATAATTCTCTGGGGCAAAGCCGCAATCAACTGTTTGGGCTTGGCCCCACCGACTTGCAATGCATCAGCAGCCCCCAATGCATTCCAATCACCGCCTAATTCCGCCGCATGGTCTTCCTGACAAATCTTTGCCCATACCGGTTGCGGCACAACATTGCCGAACAACATATCAATATCAGCAAGATTCATTATCGTAGCATCCACAAGCTGCGATAATTCTTTATAATACCCTGCAGGATTTTTGCGAGGGTCAGGCAAAGATTGCTTTACCTGCAAAACTTCCGATCGTTTCCACGGGAGGTGTATCCACACCCTCTGGAAGAATGGTAAGACCGGAGGGTTAGCACCAGGGTTACCTGGCATATACACTGGAGGAACCTCGCGCATGGGATACTGACCAGGCGCTGCAAGCGGTCCCTCAATGTCTTCTAGAAACAATGCCCGAGGCATTATAGAAGGACGAAAAGACAACAACTGCTCGACAGCACGTCGAACATTGGTGCCCACCAACATTCCGCTCGCAAACTGAAGCTGAAGATCAGTCAAAGCAGTCATGACATCGTCAGATGCATCAGCCGATATTTGGTCACGTAGAACCTTACACATTTCTTCAAAAACTAACCTTTGTGTCGGTATGTGGAATTGACAAAACGTATCTAACACCACACGTGGAGGATTTCTAAGGGGGTATTTCATCCAACCCATCGCCATATTATACAGTGTGTCACGTTCCCTACTACCGGGAAGCTGACTTCGTCTTTGAGGACCCTCCGAACCAGCGGACTCAAGAATAGGTCCAAGAGAATTAAAGAAGTTAGCAGCAACAGAAGGGGTACGACGTCGAACAGATGGAGAAGAAGAGTAACACAACGGGGTAACAAGTGAAGTACCAGGAACAGAAGAGACAGCAGAAGTAACCAGAACAGCAGGAGCAGCGGGAGCAGGAGTATGAGGAAGTACAAGCGGAGGAGCAGTAGGGACGGAAGCAGGTAGAGGAGCAGGAACGGGTTGAAGAACAGGGACAGGTTGTGGAACAGGAGCAGGTGGAGGAACAGGGGCAGGAGGAACCACAGGAGCTACAGTACCCTGTGCGTACGGAGGTGGTGACTTCAAGAGATAGGACAACAAGGTGTCCTCTACCGATTCCTCCTTCTTATCTGTACCCGTCGGTAAAGCGGGGTAACACTTATCTACAGACATACGCTGCAATCTATCGAAAACTTCCTTTTCCTTTTCCTCCTTATCTCGCTGGAACTGCTTTGCGTTTCTTACCGTGGTAACAACTCCTTCTCTCTTATTACGTTTAATCTGTTTGATTTCTCTCTGTTTGGCTTCTTTACGCCACAACCGAAAGGAATCAAACATGGCCGGCCTTGCTTTCTTCTGAAACAATTTGGCTTCAAGATTGTCTAAAATCGGGGTCTCAAAACTACCATGAGGTGGCCAACTAAGGACACCGTCTTTTTTAGTATAGCAAACCCAACACTGATTGAATGTAATTGGACCTAAACCGTGTTTACTGTACAGCTCATAAGTTGGAGTTCCAACCGGAGGTATCGGACACGAGTCCTCCAGTCGGGAATCCGCACCACAACTTCTAAAGCAACTGAACAAAGTACTACGGCCAGGCATCGTGCACGCTAACCGAGTTTCACAAACGTCAAGGGTTATAGGATTTACAATGTCCCTGCAAAGAGCAAAAACCCTCGGTTTTTGGCGACTGCAGGCGTCAAATATCACAACAAAGAACCAAGTACTAAGAACCACAAATGCAATGGAACCATGCAACAACTAAGCACCCACAACTAAGGACTCTGGGAGCGACCCACAAATACTTAACTCAAAGATCGATGGCGTCACCAGGAAGGCCCGTCAATCGTCTCGCTGTACCAAGGTCTACGCCAGGCGCCAAAACAGGTCTACAGTCAGGGCAGCAGTCCGTCGCAGCCGTCAGGAGGCGGGGATCTTCGCGGGAAAAGTCGTCGGGCCACTTGTTTCGACAACAGGATCGATGAAGCGGGTGCACCTTCCCTCGGAGATTTCACACGAAGTTCCTCACGATCGTCGGGCTTGGACCGGTACCACTGATGCAGCCCCACGTTGGGCGCCAACTGAAGGACTGGGTTTTCGTAAGACCCAGCGGTGCCAGGGATAACACCTAAAACCTTCGTGGGTAACCTGTTCCGGCGTACAAATGACAGAGACACGGGACACTTCCTTCGGCGTCAAAGATTCGAGGTTTATTACTGCTTCTCCTCCACTTGCCTTCTCCCGCATCAAGTTATTGTATGTCCTTTCGTGGACGGTTTTAACATGCTTTCACATGGTAGTTGTCCCATAAGAATACTTTTTACCAGTCTCTTTTGATAACTGCTTGCCGCAGATGTTATGCAGCACAAACTTAGCAAATACACAACTCTATCTTTTATCTTTTAATGGTAACCGCTGGTGCGCCGAAGTTGCGCCAAAGGGAAGCCCATCTGCATCCGTCTGCTCCAGGACCACGCCCAACACCACAGACCCTGGTTCCCACAGTCTCTACCCCTATGACGCCAGCATCCTCCACGCACTCAACCCTGGATGTTCCACCGCCTGTCAGGTCGCATCACCAAAAAACACCCAAGGCCCGTTCACCTGCCACAACTGCACCTTCTCCTCCCTCTGCACACCAGACGTGAAGGACTGGGTTTTCGTAAGACCCAGCAGTGCCAGGGATAACACCTAAAACCTTCGTGGGTAACCTGTTCCGGCGTACAAATGACAGAGACACGGGACACTTCCTTCGGCATCAAAGATTCGAGGTTTATTACTGCAGGGAACACAGAAGTTACAGGAAGTACAACATGTGTAGGTTCGACGAGTCTGCTTCAACTTGCCTCTGTGGATCGCTCCTTTTATACAGTTTTCATGCATAAGATAACATAGTACACAAAGGTTTATAACTCGGTTCCCATCGTAAAGACCATAAGGGGTTGCTTTCATGTATTCAAGGCCCGAACATAAGTACAGAAACGTTTGGTAGTTCCCAACTGTAAAAGCCCATCTTCCCACCATTAGTACATTCCAATCAGCAGTAAACAAATCGAGGAAGGGACAGAAACAGGTGCAGAGGAAGACAGAAACAGTGGGGAGATCGGAAAGGGTGTAAAAGGGGTGGTATCGGGAAACACGAGCTGCAGGCATCAAAGGGGACGTGCCTAATGAATGCACAACTAAGACAATAGACCGGCACGGCAAGATGAGCCTCGAGCGGGGCCATCTGCCTTACAGTGCCATCCCCCTCATCATAAAGACACTTTCAAAGGAAACATGTCTTCCGCAAGAGTTTGGGAATCCCAGGGTTGCGAAGCGGACAGCGTCCGTTCGCTGGCTACTTGAGGGCAAGAGACAAAATGGATGCCGCATCTAAGATGGAACCCGTGGGCTCGGATGAAGAAACCCACGAAACAAGCGAACGGTTTAGGCTAGCACAGCGAAAATGCGTACACCCACTAAACCCGTCATTTGCGTTTCATAGATACCAGACTCAACCATATTCGTGCGAGTCAAAAACACCACTTACGATCGTCACGGAACCTCAGACGCACCCACTGCATGACCCTCAAGAACCGTACCCGACCACTACAGCTACATCCTGCTCAAAAGACAAACCGTGGACATCTGAGACCTGCTCTACTCCATCTCCCCCAATGTTGCCTTCCTCACGGAAACCTGGATGAACCCCAGCAGACATTCGCAACCACGATCCCCGACTGCTACAAAATTATCCACAAGGACCAAGTCAACCAAACAGAAGGAGGCCTCACCATCATACACAAATGCACCCTCCACCTCACAACAGCTTCAACAACCACTCACAAGACATGGAACACCTCCACTTCCAGACCACCCCGAACACCACCCTCAATCGCACACCCGTCTACAGACCTCCTAGATCCTGTCCCCCTTCAGCAATGCCATAGTTGACTTGATCACTCACCACACTCTTGCCTCAATGGACTACATCCTCAATTACCTCAATTGCCACCTGGACAACCTCAACAACCACAACACCTCATCCCTACTAGAGAACCTCACCACCATCGGACTCAAACAATTGGTCACATCTCCAACCCACTCAGCAGGACACCCGTTTGACCCCATCTTCTTCGCCAGCAACATCTCCGTCGGCCACACCTCTGAGCCACATTGGCCCGACCACTACTGCGTCCACTTCTCCTTCACCAAACCCACCATACACCACCACACTGACCGCTATTCTCACAGAAGCTGGAACAAGGTCATCGAATACCAGCCTACCACCGACATCCACAGACACCAACACCTCAGCATGCAACCTCCACCGTCAGATCTCTGACGCACTGGCTCTCCTCAAGAAAACCCTCATGCAAGCAGCCCTCAAATAAAGCCAGCTGGTTCTCCCTTGCCTTCCAAGAGTCCAGACACACCTGGAGATGGCTCGAGAAAAGATGGAGGAGCAACTAGATCATGGCAGCCTTCAAAGCGGCTGTCACACCACAACACCACCTCATCATAACGACAAAAAAAGCAGCCAAACAGGAACGCATCAACACCAACGCTCACAACAGCAAATAACTTTTTGCCATGGTCAAACAATTTGCCACACCTGGAACAAAGATAGCAGACATTCCCCCTTCTCAAGACCCCTGCGACAACCTCGCCACCTTCAACTCAAAGAAACTATTAGACAGCTTCGTAACTCAAGACCCACCCACAACTACAAGACCCAGCAGCACTTTCCCAGCTGGATCACCCTCTCCTTGGACGACACCCTCAGGATCATGAAGAGCATCCACTCCAGAGCCGCCTTGGATCCCTGCCTTCACCATATCTTTAACAGAGCCTTCACCTCTATTGCACCCGAACTCTGACACACCATCAGCTGCTTCATCGAGTGCACCACCTTTCCTGAAGACTGGAAACACACAGAGATCAACCCTGTGCTGTAGAAACCCTCTGCAGATCGGACGGACCTCAAGAACTTTAGACCCACCTCTCTGATCCCCTTCCCAGCCAAAGTCATCAAATCAAGCCATCAATGTCCAACTCTATGAGTTCATCGAAACAAACCACATCCTAGACCACAATTGGGCTTCAGAAGCAACTAAAGCACCGTGACAGTGCTCCTCTCCGCTATGGATGACATCTGCACCATCCTCAATTGAGGCGAGACTGCTGCCCTCAATCTCCTGGACCTCGCAGCTATGTTCAACACCATCTGCCAGTACACCCTCTACGCAACATTCAACTTAGAACCCACAGAGCTCAACTTCTGAGTGCCTCAGGGATCCTCCCTGAGCCATACCCTCTTCAACTTCTACATGGCCCTCTTGCAGCAATCATCAGAAGCCACAGACTCACCATCATCTCCTACACCAATGTCATCCAGCTGATTCTGTCCCTCACAAACAAACTCACAGCTGCCAAGAGCAACTTCCACAAAGGGATGAAGGCAGTTAGGACCTGAATGAAGGACAGCTGCTTCAAACTCAACTCAGGCAAGACCAAAGTCCTCATCCTTGGCTCCACCCCCTCCACCTGAGGCTACACCCGGTGGCCCTCAGAGCTCGAAACCCCCAACACCCAGGGACCATGCATGAAACCTCAGCATCATCCTAGTCTGTTCGCTCTCGAAGAAACACCAAATCAACGCAGTCTCATCCTCCTGCTTGCACATGCTCTGCCTGCTTCATAAGATCTTCAAGTGGATCCTCACTGTGTCCAGGAAAACAGTCACCCATGCGCTCGTCAGCAGCAGACTCGACTACAGAAACATACTTTATGGAGGCACCACCCAGAAACTCCTTAAACTGCAGAACATCTAGAACGCCTCTGCCAGACTAATTCTGAACATCACACACAGCAGCCACATAACCAGCCACCTGGGAGAACTTCACTGGCTCGCTATCAACAAAGAAATTACCTTCAAGCGCCTCACACACACCACAAAGCCCTCAACAACGCCGGACCTGCATACCTCAACCACAGTCTCTCCTTCTACACACCCACCAGACACCTCTATTCTGCCTAGCTGGCCCTGGCCACCATTCCATGGATCCCTAAGACCATGGCCGGAGGAAGATCCTTCTCACACCTTGCTGCACAGACCTGAAACTCCTTGCCTGTGCACCTCAGGCAATCATCATCACTGCTGTAATTCAGGAAGAACCTCAAGACCCGGCTCTTTTACTGAACCACAGACGCCCTCCCCCCCTCCCCCCCCCCCCCCACCACCGAATGGCTTGACACCGTAACAGGTGAGTAGTCACGCTTCACAAGATACTTGATTGATTGAAGTTTTCCTGTTGGCTTGCATTTGATGCCTTTAACGCTTCTCTCAAATAGTCATGTAAGTCATCCCATGGATATTCTATCTGTACAATTGAGGGTTTGAAAACAAGTTGGTGTTCCTAAATTTCACAACATAAACTTGAACTCACCATGATGATGATACCAGTACTCATTGGTGCCACGTTGGCATACCATCATATGTATACAATTTGGAGATGTAAAGTAAACAGACAGCAGGACTGCAAGTATATGGGTGGGATTCTAGTATAGCTAATCAGAAGTTAAGGTTTGGGTGTGTTCCCGTATTTGTAAATAATTAAATAAGTTGTTTTATATTTATATGTTAATTGTTTGGTTTGCATTGTAATGTATTAATAAAATGTTTTTGTAAACTCAAAAATTGACTTTACTAATTTAACTTATGGGTCACAAACACACCTGTACAGGTATTCAAACATGAACTTACACACCTATAAAGTAATTCACACACGACCCCACACAAACACTCACACACCCACTCAAAATCCCATGCAGTCAGTTACACACCCATTTACACATGCAAACACCTACTTACATACATAAAGTGTGCAGTTTGGGGGTTGTGTCTACAATCTTTGATTGTTTTTCCTCACTATTCAATGATGATTCTTTCAACAGTACATCATTTTTGGTGTATGAGTATAGAACCTGAAAACAGTGTAAAAGGGAAAATGCACCCAAAGAAGACGTTTTTACAGCAACAAGCATGTGGCATTTTGTACAGTGAGTAATTATCTGACTCAAAACATTTCAGGCAGCTGGTATTGTAATGACTGTAGCTGATGATGGTTCTCCCAAAGGTGCTGTGGAGGTGGACTGTCCTGCTGCACCTGCTTTCTCCCACATCATCCGTTTCTTTTTAATGCAGATTTTTACATAGAGCAAACTCAACCCAAAGGTATTGGAGCACTTTACATGAGCACCAGTTACGTTACACAAGTACACATTAATTTTTTTAGTAGGCAAGGGGAGATTAAGTGATTTGCCCAAAATCGCAAGACGTGGAGTCGACCCAGAGGCTCGAACCTTGGTTTTCCCAGCTCCAAAGTCAGCAGTCTAGCCGTGAGATAGACCCTTTCATGAGTTGTTCTACAGGCTTCCACGTTAAACTTTCTCTATGTGAATACTTCTTGGCAGTGCACCTGGATAACTGATTGCTACAAATATTACACTTCACATATTTAGCTGTAACCTTCTTTTCCCCCTGAAAGAATTTTAAAATGCTTCCATACATCACTTCTGTTTTGTCCTTGCTGGTCTAAACACATACCTGCATCTTGCTGGAGTACTTGTGCACAAAACTGTATTTCTAAATAGTTAAATTAATTATGTTATGTTTGTGTTTATTATGTGGTTTAAATTGTATTGTAATGTGCTAATAAAATGTATTTGTAAAGTTATAAAAATGTATATTACTAATTTAACTTATGGGCAAGAAACACACCTATACAGGTACTCCTACATGAACTTACACACCCATAGAGTCATTTGCACAGGCACTGACAGACCGACACCTACACTCACACACCCTCTCAAAATCTCATAATCAGTCACACGCCCATTTACACATGCAAATACCTACTTACATAGACACATACCCATACCGTTATTTAGGGTTCCACTCATACAACCACTCACACAGCAAGCCACACACAGATATAGCCACTCACACACCCAGTCATAGACTGATACACCCTCTCACACTCCCACACACTAATACACTGATATACCCTTTCACACACCAACACACTAATACAGCTACTCACACACCCATCCATACACTGGTAAAGCCACACAGAGACTGACACATCTGTGCACAGACCAATACAGTTACTGACACACACAGGTTCTCATTGACACAGCCACTGTCAGAACCAGGCTCACACTGATGCAACCTCTGACACACCCATGGACACACTGGTACAGCCTCTGACACACCCATGGACACACTGATACAATTACGGACACACCCAGCCACACTCTGATACAGAAACTGAAACACCCAGGCACATACTTATACAGCCCATGGCACACTCATTCACATATCAATACAGCCACTTACACATCCAGCCAACACGAATACAAATGCTAACACACTCAAGCACATATTGTTACAGACACTGACACACCCAGGTAAACACTGATAAAGACACTAACACACCCAGCCACACTCCGGCACAGAGGCTGATACATTCATGCACACACTGATACAACTACTGACACACCCAGGCACACACTGATACAGCCACTGACACACCCAGTCTCACACTGATACAATCACTGACACATTAAAACACAGTTATCTATTTGTTTGACCAGGTGTTTGTTCTGAAAAGAACCTTTTTCAGAGAAGGGTTTTAAATGTTTTTTCTTTTTTTGTTTTGTAAACAAAAAGCAAACAGGGTAGTAAAAGGATAAGAATAGGGTAGTATAAAGAAGCAACACACTTCAGTCTTTAAAAAACACTATGTGGAAACTGGAAGAAAATATAAAAAACTAACAGCGCTGCTTCTGCACTGGCCCCAAGAATGCACCCACAGAAGACATTTTTGTAGCAACAAGCATGTGGTATTTGTCACGGTGACTAACCATCTCACTCAATTTTTCACAGGCAGCTGGTATAGTAATGACTGCAGCTGTTGATGGTTGTCCCAAGGGTGCTGTAGAGGTGGACTGTCCTGCTGCACATACTTTCGCCCAAATCATCTGTTTGTAGCACCTTTTGTGAATTGTTTTTAAGTGTTTCGACATGGAACTTGTGAATACCTCTTGCCACTGCCATTGGATAACTGCTTGCCACAAATACTGCACTGCACATATTTAGCTGTAACCTTCTTTTGACCTTAAGGTATTATAAAATGCTTCCAGACATCTCTGTTTTCTTGGACGTTGTGTATCTTCCTCCTCAACAGGTTGTGGATGTTCATCCTGGACAGAAGATAAAGTGTCATCTATTCTATGAATACAAAGCTCCACTGGTTGTCAATCCTCTTTCCACAGAGTTCACTGGAGAAATCACTGATTTGGGGTGAGGTTTTACATGAACATGGGTGGGGTTCAAATGTACCCAATCAAAAGGCAAGGTTTGGCTGTGTCATCGAGTGAATTTGCAAAGCCAGTCCGTAAATTTGCAGATTTTCAAAACTCATAAAAAGAGTAACTCTCTTGAAAAACAAATATGGAGGGGCCCATAAATATACTTGCAAATATGTTCACACTGATGTCATTAATTAAAATATGGAGATACATATATAAAATAATCTTTAAAATGTTCCGTGAATCTGTGGTTCCGCCTTTGTGGATTAATTCTGATCATATGATCAGAATTAAAAAGCATATAGTACTTGTGGTCCTATCTGTTTTCAGACCCGCCAAGGTACTGTGTAATCAAAAATGTATTTAAAATAAAAAATATATAAAACTTGTATAATTACATTACAAAGACATTTTACATTAAGTATGTATAGCATGTTTACCTTTTAAAACATGTATAAAATATATTTATTTAAGAAAGTGTCTGCAGTTAAAAAAAAAAAAAAATACTAAATTAAAAAACAAAATAAATTGTAGTATACGTAGTATTAAAAATAAACCCTCACTGTAGCCACATAGAGTTTCGATATGGAATTTCCCCTAACCTGGGCATCTGTTGAGATATTTGGGGATCTGGCTTAGCCAAGACAGGGAACGGCTATGGCGTGCCAACTATGGCAGGGCGATGTCCTGGTTGGAGTAGAGAATCCCGGTTTGGGATCGCCTTCGCTTGTCCCTGGCAGGTTAACTCCCCATTGCCAAAATGGAGGGCATTGCTAAATTTCTATATCTCTCTCTTAATATCCCCATGCCATTGCCCTCAAACTTTCTGCGTAAACGACATTTCAATATGATAGCTCTGGTATGGGCCGGGAAACTTCCCAGAATAACATGGGAGATTCTAACGTTGCCATTCCGGCAGGGTGGCTTGGGTGCCTTCGACCTGACATTATACATGCTCTGCATCCAGGCTTACCATCTATACTCTTTGGCACACCCGGTGCTATTCCAACCGCATATCGCAGTTAAAGTTGATGTTGCCTCCCCGACACTTATATCCATGGCCCTTTACCGGCCACTTAGGTTCAGCCACAGAGTGGCTGATACTGTAGAGTGCATGCGATGGGCATGGGATGGCCTGCGTCGACAAGCACGACTGCAGCGACTTCATGCTCCAGCCATTCCCCTGGCCCATAATCCAATGTTGCCTGCACTGCACAATGAGGGCACGAGAGAACGAGCACGCCAACAAAGACTATTTCCATACAGAGACCTATAACCGGGAAATCGATTTCTCCTCCCGTTTCCTGCGGAGGCAAATCCACGTCCTATCTTGATGGACACACTTGTTTACTATCAGATTTGGGCCACCTGCCGGATGCAACACCCTACATTTCCTGAACCCCACTAACATTACATGCTCTTGAGCATATACTAACCATCCATTCTCCCCGCAGAGTGGTCACGGGTCTATATGCCACCATGCATGACAAGGCTCCCGCCCACAGGCCAACTGCACTAAAGAGTTGGGCGTCAGAATTAGATACAACTTGGGCCCTGTCACCGAATTACAGACTTCGACGCATACATTTTAAATTCCTTCATACATTCTGGTATTTTGGCTACTATCGTTTGAATAATAGGCCTAAAAAATCCTAATATGTTACCTAAAAAGTCAGGCACAGCTATATATGAGATCTTATCAAACTTTCAAGTTACACCATTATGTTAAAACTCAAAAATGAGAACATATTTATTTGTCACTTAAGTCAAAGAAGGCCTAAGAGCTCTGAAGAGAGAGAAGGACTGGGATTAGGCAACCATATCGCAATCAAATACAGTGCAATATTACATTTAACAAATATATTTTCGTAAATTGCCACACTGAAAAATTACTTTTAAGAAATCTGTAATCTTAAAAATCGGTTTGTTGCTTGCGGCGATAGAACTGTGACGTGGCCAGCACAACAAGTTCAGGCACGGACTCCATCACTATGTAAGGGATTTTTACCTGTAGCATTTCTGTACAAAATGGCTTTCAGTTTTCTGGTGAGATTATTTCACTCACTTGTCCCCACTGCATCACATTTTTTTGGTAAAACAATTTTTATTGCAGAGATCAATGAGAGTAGAACAGAATACTAGCATTATTTGTTGCGGGACCCATAGTCCTTTGGTTCCATCCGGTAATCAAGCACACAGCCATACAACCCACATCCCGGAGGCTGGGTGGCGTTCTCATAACAACAGTAGGCTGGATATTCCATCGGTGAGTGCTGTCATCACATTTTGTCTTCCGCGCTCTGCTTTTGATTTTTCTCCCTCCCCCCAAACAACTATGTGGTGCATATACGTTCGCTATCATTATTCTGATTCATCCCCCTCACCCTCCCCCTCTACCCTCCCCCACTGCATCACATGCGCAAGAGAGGTTCATGCAGCCCTGGAAACGAGTGCTTTGTTGCTATGGATGCTTTTAAAGTACACGTGTTATTCTGCTCCACATTGTGTCGCTAGGAGATTTGCTGCGCTTTCAATTCTCTCCTGCTCTGGCCTTGAGCTGGACTCCCATAGTGCCAATATCGGCCCACTCACCAGCCCACTCACCAGCCCGCTCGTAGCAACATGCATGTCACAGAAATAAGCAGACAAGACAAGTTGGTTGGAGAAAAGTAGCTGCAGGTTTATTAGCATATACACATGCCAACAAGGTGGGTTATCTTACAGACGATCCAAAGGCAAGCCGCCCCTCGCGACCTACCACCTGATGGGCCAATTTGCAACGTGGCATTAGCCAATCGTTGCTTAGCGGTTGTGGTGAGGAGATAGCCCCTCCCATTTCCAGTGAACCATTGGTCCACCCTCCTGCTCACGCCCCCCCCCTACGAGGGGCGGAGCGTTCAAGCGACCCCCAGTTGTACAGGTTTCCAACCGCCCGTAGGATAGCGGGGCGCCGTCGCACCCCCAGTGTCCACCGCACAGACTTCCTGGGGATATTAGGCCTCAGCATCCTATTGTGCTCCTGAAGAGGGTACTCCCGGGTACCTTTCCGCCTCTGGATCGCC
This sequence comes from Lissotriton vulgaris, assembly GCF_964263255.1. NCBI lineage: Eukaryota > Metazoa > Chordata > Amphibia > Caudata > Salamandridae > Lissotriton > Lissotriton vulgaris. The sequence goes on along the minus strand of NC_141687.1, from coordinate 2,023,587,754 downwards.
CTGTAACTTCACCTGCAACACAAATGAGAAAAGATTAAAAACATTTCCCCCCCACCCTGAAAGCGCCGGGTATGCGGAAGGGAGGGAAACGGCGTCAGGGTGAGGGGACAGCGGACAAAGAGGCCGCTCGGTGGGCGGGGGAGGAATATATACTCTCCCCCGCCCACCTCAGGCCGGAAGTGACGCGCGGGACCCTCCGGGGGTCACAAAGCGCTGGGCTGCCCCGTGTGCCATCTTGTGGCACTACGGTGGCCGCCCTCTTATTTGTGTCCCCTGCGGGGACGTGTTGGTCGGCCTGCATTGAAGGCAGGAAATCTGCTTCTCAGGGCTGACACACACTAAAGATGACGCAGGAAGCTGAGCACTGGCACCTGCACCAGCGTCATTAAATGTATGATGAATAAACTGCACTGACTCCGAAGCTCATCATCTTGCCGCCTTTAACCTCAAACCCGACTCCTCCACTAATCCTCACAGGGAGAGGTGCTGTCAGATGAGCTGGCTGACCCCACTCTCTGAGGGGTTGTGAAAGGGTGGGGTGTGGTGACCCCACTCCCTGACTGACGTAGAGCACTGGTTCTGCATGGCTTCACCCTGAAGCGCTCGAGGGCATGTTTTGCTCATACGTCGCCATGGGGGGTTGAGTTTAGCCCGGAGGCGATGTCTATGATGAGCTGATGACCTCCCAGGCCTCAGGGCTGTGAGCTGGCCAACCCAACAAATGGTGATTGATGAGACCTGCCGGATGATACATGCGTATGTGCATCATCAGAGTTCTATCTGAGGGCGATTGAGGGTGCGTGCTTTAAGAACAGCCCTCGTGACGCTGGGGCTTATGTACAAGCCCCTTGCGCTGCCAGTGCGTCACACAAAACAGTCTTTCTGCCCCTGTGGGCAAATGTGGGGGTATTTTACCTCCCAATCTGCCCCACTGAAGAAAGCTCTGTAGACACCAGAGAAATGTATGTGCTGCGCTTCCCACCTACCAATAGGCTAGTGTTCTCCCCTCCTTTCAAGCACTAGAGTCTTTCAGCTCGCACTGGGATCTTTACTCTGACTTGCCCTCTGTGGGGCAGAAAGCCCACTAGTTGGCATGGAGGTATTTTAGCACAGAAAGGTGGTAGCAAACAGGCACAACAGTCTTGTGTCCCGTCATGTCCCCACCCCAGAATGGATGCATCAGTCTTTCTGCCCATCTATGGGTGGGTTAGGGTTGTTTACCCACAATCTACCCCTGGTAGACAGGACAGGCCACAATAAAAGGGGCCGGTTTGCCATTGGAGCGGTTCGCCCAGGCATCTTTCTGTACCCACCACAGAACAGATACAGCGGTCTTTCTGCCCCTCCTCCCTGGGGTGAATTAGGGGTGTTTACTCAAAATCTGCCACCTGGGGAAATGAAAACCCACAAAAAGTGGCGTTCCAGCGCCAGGGAACGGAGACGATACTAAGGTGTACCGCCGGGCAGGAGATGTAAATTACATGTGACTGAATAACCACTCTCCCTCTCCCTGAGACACGCGGATTTCCCCCAAGTTGGGTGGAATTTTTCAGACACGGAAGGTAGGAGGATAAATATTTTCCGTACTGTTATGAATGTCTTTTAAAGAAAGATTTGTTGTGAGTATCATCGATAATTTTGGTGTGCGTGAAGGGAACAGCTACCTGTACCTTCAAAAATCTGAATTATAGGTCAACTCTTTGAAATACCAGGCAGGGAACATTCTTTTTTGAGCCATGACAAAAGCCCCTTACCATTGTTTTTGGCAATTTTAAGTGGGCAGAAACATGTTGGCTAACCTTTAGGGTCCTAGGACCATTAAATCTGAAAAGACCCGTTTTTTTCATGTTTTAATATCCATTGCATACCCTCGAATAAAGGGATACCTGGGGAAGCAATAGGATTTTTAATCTTTAAAACCCCTCTGGCCAGTATCTCTTAAGAGATCCCTGAAAGATGGTCAAGCCCACCTAAACCTTTAGGAGTCTGGGTTAACCCGATGATGAAGCATGACACCAATAGGGTGTGTGAGGGTTTATTAATAAAATGAAAACGTTTTCCTTCCTGCGACAGCGGAGTATATTACCAACAAGAGAAGGCTTGTAGAGCCATTTTGGGTTTAGATACTATAGTGTGATAAGTGAAAGGGGTGCACTTACTGCCAGCTTTGCATTGCAAATGTTTGTTTATTTTTGATATTTTGTAAAGTACACTAATACCTTCACGGTTATCATCCCACAAAGCCCACAAAAAACAGTACAGAAAAAGATTAAAGCATGTCCATTAATCAACAAAAAAACATTTTGAAAAGGATTTTGAGACTGACATGTGACATGATGTAAGATTTAACAAAAAAGGTAAGAGTTTTGTGGCCTGGCCGTTGCTTATGAAAAAGACCTACCTACACCTCTGCATTTACGAATTTTATGAAGAACTAATAGTCTAGCTGATGTACAGCGTAGGCCTCCAGAAAGATGGTGAGGCGTGGTACATTTTTCAGGTCTCGCGCCTAGCGGTGCAGTGCGCAGCATTGGCGTGCAGCGCGAGACCTCTTGAAAGGGCTTCAGAAAGCTAACCACACGCTTGTGCGTGTGGTTTTGCTTTCCCCGTCTGGAATTGGCTTTCGCATGCTTTAAAAAAAAAAAACAGCACGCGATTGGGCAAAGGCGGGCGCATGTCCTGCCTTTGCTCCACCCATTCCCACCGGTGGCCAGCACGCGCAGCAGCGAACGTTCGCCTCGCTGCCGTGCGCCTTGCTGCCGCACTCCTTTGCCCCTGCTCCTCTGTGTGCCCGCCCACCACTGGTTTTATCAGCCTCCAACGTGTTGTGTTTTACAGCTGTACACAGACTCCCCCATTAATATTTCCACTATGATAGACCCTTCTGAAGCTCGCACCAAACAGTTGACGTATCTGAACCGGCCACCGTATCTACAGGAGCAACACAGCACCACAGTGACAAGAACGCCTCTTAAAGCTGGCAGTTTGCCAAGGAATAACAGAGGTTCAATAAAATACAGCCACGGGCTGAAGACAACACAGCCTGTCAGAGGCGGCAACGCCTGAAGGGAAAGCGTACGAAATTCATGTCGCAGACATGAATGATATCGAGAGTTTAAAACTGTGCCCAAGGGCCGAGGCTTTTCAGATCTGGCAAGCTCCCTTTTCAGCGCCTCCCTCGCAACGCTAGAATTTCTACTGCACTGCATGGGCAGCGGTACCCGCTCTTTAACTGCTTCTGTAGAACGTCATTGAGGCAGCCCGACTGGTGCAGCTGACTATACAAACAGCTCCTGGTTTCCATAGGTTAGAAATCCGGCAGTGAAAGGGTTAACTGGATTCAGAGAACCTATATTCCAGGGACTGCGCAATGGTTGCACTCATTAAAGTATGCAATGAATCTTTCATTTTATTTCCCTGGTCACAGACTGCAGCCAATATAACTACCTCGCTGGCCTCTTGCAGCCTGAACTGCAAACAGTTCACAGCTAAACCACACTTTCTTTCCCTTTGTATAATCAAAAAAATAGTAAAACGAAAAACCGTCAGGGAAAGAAAAAAAAGACTATACCCTTTCACTCTAACTAGTCTTCTGCAAAGGTCAAATGCGCCTCCTCGTCAGCTATCACTTGTGCTTCTCAGTGCAAAGTCAGGTCACGTCACGTGATCAGTATCTATCAAACGGAATTCTGAAACATTTGGCAGGAGCTGCTGCTGAAAACAGACTCAATGTGTGATTCATTTGATAGTGGTGGTAGTGTTTACACGTAGAACTAAAAAAAAAACCACACTTCTGTGACACCGCCAGTGGGCTTTCAGTCCTGTGTTGGCCTTCATCTGCCAATGCCCAGTAGTCTGTGACCTTGTTGGCAGTGCAGGAAAATCTCCCAGGCATGATCTGGATGGAAGGTCATCCCAATCAATACAAATCCGCAAGGCTTTGCTGACCAGATCCAGAAGGAGCTGAATACCCATCTCCTCAAGCAAAACCCCATCTTGATGCACCCTCCTGGATACCAAAGCACCCCTAAAGAGCTCCCACTTCGAACTCAACATCTGCAGCCCCACCAATGACTTAGCGGACCAAACATTCAGCACTACCATGCCCTTTCCACTGAAGACCTCGATCCTCACCCCTGCTGCCACCCGCTTTAAAACTCCACCCTTATGCATCAGCTCGGCCTCCTACACCCCGTAAAAACTCCATTGTATGCCCTATCGCTGCTTCCTTCACCCTTTAAAACCTCACACTTATGCATAATCTGCTCCCTTTAAAACCCACATGTATGCACTACCCCTGAGTTCATAGTTGCCACTCGCGTAATACGTACATTCAGTGCTTGAAATGGAAACAGGCTGTACCACAGTACCTGTTTGTTGCTTGCTGAGAAGTGCCGGTATTCTCCAATTAAAAGTATTAGGTCACTCTTGAGAAGTGCAAGCACTTTACCTCTCAAAATAAAGAAGTTCCGGCACTCAGTTCAGGACCACTTAAAGCACTGGGTGCATTCTCAAAGCTAATATTTTGATTGTTATAACAAAACCATCCAATACTGTGCAGCTGATTAAACCTCATGCGCACGCACACTCAGTGCAGTCAGTTACCACAGTTTGCCCCTCCGAGAACTGACCCACTGTCAGGCGCATATATTCAGATTTTTCGGGAGCAATTCTTTTTTTTTTTGCATTAATGGTTTCCAAACCCTAGCACAATGGTTATTTAACGCAATTTTGTCAAGGAATGACTAGCATCGCTCAGATACACTCTGTTATCACAGACATGTCGTGACCTGAAGTGGGATACCTTGTGTGATTGCCACATGCTTTACTTTTTGGGGATCGAGACAGGGAATGAGTACTATTAAACACCTTCACTGGCCAAGTTAGAGAACCAATATTAGCAGATTACTCCATTTTGCCACAGTTGAAGTGGCCCATTTAATGGGCTAGCACATTTTAGGAGCGTGTGCACTGCATCCCGGGTGATAGGAAGCTGTCTGGTAACCAGACAACTTACTTATGGTAACACCCACACAGTCAGCCTTACAGTGTTGGGTCAATGCGATTCACCATTAAGTGGCACGAGGTGCATCCAGCCGCTATGACACTAGGTCTGCGTTTGGATGAGCAGCCAAACGGTTTATGTTCCATGACTGTGAAGGTCGAAGCACTAGTCAGGGTAAATCACCCCAGCAGCCGCATCAGAGCATGGCAAAGGGAATACATGAAGCTCTCAACACCTGCGAACTATTCCATTCAAATGCAAAGCATGAGGGGCTTGCCTTTGACAGTAAAAACATATTTACAGTGCCGAATAAAATGCAGCTACTGTATGGAAGACACCAGGAGCCAATTCATTTTGTATGACTTTGTGAAGGGAAATGTGCAGTTAGGACATTTTCCAAAAGCCAGATATGCGTGCATCGCTGAGACCTATAAGGGGAACAATGTCTTATTCGAGAATAATCGATTTCCCTAAAGGTCAGTTTGGTACTGGATCTAGATCCAATGGTGAGATGTCAATAACTTTCGGGAAAAGATATGGGAGGGGCCCACTCAGAGCTCTAACCCCCACTCAGTTTACTGAACCCCTCCCCCAGTTATAAGACACATGATTGAATTCATGTCTTTGAAGTGCTTTGCAGTTGAAGGCCTCGGCTGGAAATTTATGGCAATTCCCAGCGCAGGGAGATTCAGATCCCTCGCCGGGATGTCCTCAGCCGAGGAGCTTTGGAACCAGTAGCAGCTGCAGGCCGTGCACACATCCGCAAGGTCCTGCTGCACTGGATGCTTGGTTTTCCACTGTCTTTCCTTATTGTGGAGAAGGGGGTTGCTGCTAACGTCACATCGAAAGATCTTCCTTTATCACCAGGTTGAGCCCCTGCAATTGGCCCTAGCTGGGAAGCAATACTCCTCCCTAAGCAAAGGGGCTGGGACAAGAGTTTCCACAGGCTGGTAGAGTGGCTGCTCCTACCTCTCACTGCACATGTTTTTAAGCAAACCCCTTGTTTTCTTTCTTACTCTCATAAACTGTCTCCCTATACTCAGCCCGGTTCAACCCCTCCTCTTCTCCAAGAACTATGTTTTCCTCTGTAAGCCCTCCCGATTTCCAAATACTTCTACCCCTACCAATGGTCTAGTAGATCAACCCCTTCTATACACTAGTACTTCTACCTATACACTGGCGCCAGTCCTCCACATAACTCCTGCTCTCTTGCCCTTTTTGTGCAGTTCTTATCCTTTTTTCCATTTTTTAGGGTGAACTGGGCAGCACATGTGCTGCTCTGCAAGGCCTGCTGTATTGAGGTAGGGACTTGAAGCTCTGCCCACTCCCCCCCATGTTTTTCATTGGATTGTGTCATTGTACATTGTAAACTGTGGCTGTTCATTGGTTAGGCTCGCAAAACAAATAAAATGTGCCATTTGCAAAAACAATTGCTCTCATTCTGTCACACTCTGTTCAATAGCTTCCCTGTGAGAAAACAAAAATGACTAGAAGAGCTCTAATGTCACTCATTGCAAGTGACAATCCGACATTTGGAATTTGGGTTCAGCTCATACAGCACAGTGATTGTCACACCTGTTGGGAATAGACGCTCTCCTTATTTTTTCTATTCGGCACTCATCTGGGTGCATAGCAACGCTGAGGATGCTGTAAGGGGCCTTCCCATCACAGGAGAAAACAACCCAGAGACCCTTCTATTGAAGAACACATACGTTTCTCATCTCTGCGCTAATCTGGATACCTTTATATACTATGCATTTTGTGCCAATGCAGTTTATTTCTCTTTTAATGAGACTTTGCTCTTATTTTGAACTGTTCTCAAGCTTACAACGATGTCGAAAAATCATCAAGCAAGGATGAGAGAGGATGTGGCCTAAGGGTTAGAGCGGTCGACCTAAAATCTGGGGAACAGGGTTCGAGTCTCCGCAAGGACGCACAACATAATCTCTCCGTGCCTAACAAAAACAAATGTGTCCATGTAAAGCGGTCTGAGGCCCGATACCTTCGGGTCAAGCTAGCGCTATATAAAATTCAGAAGGACAAAAAAAAAAGTTGTGTGACATTATTGCCTGCAATATACTTAAGTATTCTTTTTACTACTCAATTACATTTAGAAACACACATATATACCCAGTTTGAGCAAAAAAAACAGAACCAAAGTAAAACCTGGTTTTCCAAGGAGGCTATTTGGCAGAGGAGAAATGGAGTTGGGGAAAGAGTAATCATTGATGTAGGTTATTGACCGTGCGATCCTGACCACCAGTGCCAAGTCACCATACCATCATTGCCAGCTTCTTATAGTGCACACAAATGGATGTTCCACTCGCTGCCCTCATCATGTGCATTCTGAAGGTGTCCAAATAGTCCTTTGCTTCTTTTCTGATCTTGCGGCCAGTCTACTATTTGTAATTTTCTATTTAAGTGAAAGTCTCTCCCTGTTTCTCTTTTTTCATGCTCTTCCTGCACCCTTCCTCCCTCGCTTTCTCTCTCTCTCCGTCTCCCCTCTTCCTCTCTCTCGCTACCTCTCCCCCTCTTCCGCTCTCACTCTCCCCCTCCCAACTTCTCTTTGTCCCCCTCCCTCGTTCTCTTTCCCTCTCACTCCCCGCTTCCTCTCCCCCTCTCTCTCTCTCTCTCTCTTGCCCTCTATCCCTCTTCCTTTCTCTCTCCCCTTTCCTTTCATGCTTCCTCTCTCTCTCTCTCTCTCTCCCCCATCCCTCTCATGCTTCCTCTCTCTTCCTCACCCTCTCCGCAAGACAAGGCAACAGTCTCAAAAGCATTTTCAATGCAATAGGTCTCGCTTTAGGAAGTTTGAGCTATTGATGTTGTTTTATTTTAGCAATGCCAATAGCTGAACTTTAATAATGCGAGACCTATTGCATTGCACATGCTTGTTGTATAATGCAGGGCCGTTCTCATTGATGGCTTTAGGACAAATGCACAGACTTTTACATTTGACATGCTTTCAAACAGGAAGCACTTGACTCAAGTAACCTGTTTGTAATAAACCTGCCTGTGCCCCTATACTATTGGTTGCACATAATGTGGGCAGGACTCTCTCTAGATGGAACTGTAGTCTGCTTCGATGACCCTGTTCTAATTTCCACCTAATGTACCTTCACTCTCGCCAAGATAAAGGTTTTTAGTAGTGTGCCACCTATAAGGTAGTTCACCCTAGTGAAAGGTGGGAGAAAAGGTTTCAGGGCAACAGGAAAATAGAAGGGTCTGCCAGGTTGACCAAGGAGCGCCCTTGCAATTTGAATACCTTTAGAGCACTTTCGGTCACAGCTATTGAGGGTCGCAAAGGTCCTCAGCATCAGAATTAGTCTACCTCTGTGTAACGACCGGATTTTCGGACCAGATAGAATCAGCTCACCAAGACACCACTAACCCAGCCGAAACGTAACCACCTCCCTCCTCAGGACCTACTTACAAAAGGTACCTGGGTACCTACCTAAGGATGGGGAATTAGCAATATACAAGCTTGGATCTTCTAAAACACCACACTCATACCTTATAGTCTCGCGGCAACATAGGCCCAGACTAGACTACCCTGAGGCAGTTCCGATTACCTACCATTACACACTGATCACCATCAGTGCACGCGCAAGCCACAATCCTGTGGGTATACACACTGTGTCCTCCCAGTGCTCTCACTATTTCATACATACACAAGCCACAATCCTGTGGGTATACACATTGACCACAGTCAATGCTCTCATTAACGCCACTTTCCCTAGCAGCGATCTCATTACACACCGTATCCCTCCGGTGCTCTCGCAAGCCACAATCTTGTGGGTATACACATTGACCACAGTCAATGCTCTCATTAACGCCGCTACACAACGACGATCACTTTCCTATGAATACCTTCAGCTATTGGGAAATTTCTCTATCTACTAGGGATACAATATTATAGATTATGTGACAGATAGACAGGTCAATCCTCTCACACAAGAATGGCCAAATTACACTGTGTAAAAGTTATTCCTTATTTCGAGTGCTCCTCTACTCCCTTGCTCAGTTACCATTTACCTGGACGGGAGACGCATCCGTTCACATAACAGCATCTGACTAGAAGAAAGGTTAACTTTATCATAAGAAAGTAACAATTACACACTAGTTCACTAAGAACTGGGGTACATTTATTTAATAATAACAACAACAATATAATACTGCAATATAACATATAGCCTGAAAAGCAAAAGAAAAGATTAGAATGTGTGTGCACACTAATAAGAAAGGGTCGACGTCACCTTATGAGTACGAAGTCTGGACTCAGTGGTCATCTGGGTTCCCTTCTCGTCTGTGCCTTGGCCCGTCTTAGGATCACCCCTGCAGTCACGGATACACGTCTGCACCGCTATGCTCTGTCTCCTCTGCTCCCCTCCAAGTCACTGGAACCTTCCTCTTATTCTCTGTCTCGTCTGCTGAACCCTCGCTGTTCTGCACTACTCCTCTCTCCTCTCAATCACGGACTATCTTCACCTTTCAACTTCGATCTTATAAATCAGTTTCTGCCGCTCTAGTATTCGTTCGCTCCACTAACTGCTTCATTCTGCATGCTCTGATCTTGGTATCAAAGCTCACCAGCTGCTCCAGCTAAAATAGCTTCAATCTTTCTAAGAGAGTATTAGCCTTCGGTCTTTCTCGGACTTCAAAATGGCGACTGTCTGCCTTAAGTTCATTAACTGCAATAATGCTAACGGCTAGCTGCCGCCTACTAACTGACTCACGGACTGACTCCTGAGCTCTCTGTGCTTTCGCTAATATGGAACCGTGTTCATGCATGGAAAGTTACGGCCAGTAACCTGCCGCCCACCAAATTCTTGTACCACCCCGTGCCAAGGACACGTTCTCAGCCGGCCGGCCTGATGTTATGTCTTCGACACGAAGAAAAATACAGTCTTTCGATAAGGGCCAGCCTGAGCCGGTTCTCTCCAAGCGAACAACACCTTATCACTAAAACATTACATTTGACCTAAAAGCATCCCAAGCTGCCGAGGCAGAAAGAAAGATGGAGTCTCTCCCGTTCGAGGCCTACAAGGCCCGAAATAAGCATGACTCCTTTAGAAGTATACTAGCAACCTTACAAAAGGACGGATTAATACTAATACTAAGGAATCTATCCCTTAACACAAGTTTATAGGCCCTAGAATAAAGAAAAGGGTAGGGAATTACATCAAACACCTTGTAAATAGGCCAGGTCCGAGGTTCTAGTCCTCCTATTAGAATGATAGCAGGCTAAAGTCACCTTCACTCAAAAAGGGGCAGAAAACCCGGTCAGAACACTTCACCCTTGACTTTAGACTACTAATCATTCGCTAAATGGAACTAACATCTGTCGAAGAATAATATGATACAAAACTAACTGATCTATTTCTAGTACCACATCTACAGGTTTGAAGTAAAGAAGGAATACACTGAATAAAACAGCAAATAGCAACTAAAATGCAAATAGAAATCAGGATACCCCCTAATATCTGACATAAAGAATTTAAATCTGGTAACCAATTAAAGAGCCAGTCAAACCAGCCCTGATCAATGTGTTCTCTAACTTCTTTGGTCAAGTCGTGAAGTTTGTCAATATGAGCCTGAATAGATCTAGTATGATCTGATAAATTGAAACAACAAAGGCCCTCAAAGTCAGAACAGTCATGTCCATGCTTAAGCAAAAGATAATCTATTGCGGCCCTGTTCTGTAAAATAGCTCTGCGTTCACCTTGGGCGTCCAGTAGCATGTCAGATAGAATTGTAGAAGTGTGATTAATAGATTTAACCATCCAACAGGCCATTTTTCCAATAGATTTAGCATTATAGACTGCTAAGGCAGGGACACCCAGAATAGAAAAAGCTAAACTAAGGTATTCAGATTTAGAATATAAATGTAGTGTAGAATCACAATCGTCTTTCAATTATTTATTTATTTATTCAAAGTATTTTTATAGCGCGGCTGACACCTTGCAGGTTTCCTGGCGCTGGAGAGTACTCTTTAACTGAGGAGAACAAGAACGAGTAGCAGGCAAATAGAGTTAGGGAAATAGCCAGGTTTTGATACGTTTCCGAAAGGGGAGGAGTTGTGACATTTGGCGGATGTCCAAGGGCAGACTGTTCCACAATTTAGCCGCTGCGACTCTGAAGGATCTGCCCCCAGTTCTGACTTTGTTGTATCTAGAAACTTTTACCAGACAGGCTGAGGCAGAGCGAAGGGTTCTGTTAGGGGTGCACCAAGAGAACAAGGCTTGCAGAGGTCTGGGCCCGACTCCATGCAAAGCCTTAAAGACAAGGCAAAGGGCCTTGAATGCCACACGCTGCTTCAGAGGTAGCCAATGTAGCTCGGCTAAGGCCGCTGTGGCAGAGGATCTCCTGGTCCAGCCAAGAGCTAGCTTGGCAGCGGCCGACTGAATTCTTTGGAGTCGATCCAACAGCACGGCTGGAGACTCGAGTAACAACGCGTTACAATAGTTGAGGCGACTAAGAATAGTGCACCTGACTATCAACGCCCGAGCTTGTGCGGGAAGGAGTGGCATAATTTTGCGCAGGGAACGCAAAAGGGCGGAGCAATCCCCACTGTTTTTGCAACCTGGGTTTCCATACTCAGCTTGTTATTAAGCATGGCCCCCAGGTTGCGGACCGAGGAGACTGGCTATGGTTTATCCGGTGTTTCTGGAGGCCAGAAATCACTCGGGAACGGGCGAGGTATTCTGTTACCAGCACAAAACAGAACCTCAGTTTTGGAGGAGTTGAATTGCAGGGAGTTTTTGTGCAACCACCCAGCCGTCTCTCTTAGGCAGTCGTGAAATGATGTTAAGGGGATAGAGTCTTCTCCCTCCCAAGAGAGAATGAGCTGGGTGTCGTCCGCGTAGTTGATAGTTTTTAACCTGTAGGTCTTTATTAACGGGATCAAGGGCTTAAGATACACATTAAAAAAAATGGGGCTGATGGAGGAGCCCTGGGGCACGGATGCAAATGCGGATTGGAATGGGGGGAGGGACACCGCCTGTCTCCTGTCCCGCAGGTAGGAATGGAACCATAGCAGAGCCGTGCCATCCACCCCGGCCTCACCGAGTCTCTCCAACAGAGTCCTGTGGTTGACCGTATCGAATGCGGCAGACAGGTCCAGCAGTATCAAAGCTACTGCCTGGCCCCTGTCTGCACGCATGCGAAGATCCTCCATGGCTGTCAAGACAGCTGTTTCGGTGCCATGGACTAGACGAAAGCCAAATTGGAGGTCGTCCAGGATGTGGTTCTGCTCCAGGTGAGTAGAGAGACAGGAGCTGACCCATCGTTCGGCAACTTTTGCTGGGAATGGCAGGAGGGAGATAGGCCGATATTTCGACAAACATTCAGGGCTTAAGGAGGGCTTTTTCAGCAGCGGGGTGACAAGAGCTTGCTTCCAGAGAGTTGGAACATATCCGCAGTGCAGGGATTGGTTGCAGATTCAACATAACTGCATCACGGACAACACGGGAATTTGCATTAGGATGTGAAGAAAACATTAACAAACTCAATCTTGTGATGGCACAGGGTCCCCCGGTAATGTTTGCAGGAATGTAAGGCCAAGATGTATTGCCACAAGAGAAAAGTCATCCAGAAGGTAATAGCATTGTACAATAATGACTAGGGGTAACCACAAGACTTTTAGAGGTCATATTATTTTTAACTGAAATACATGACTTCGGTGATCTCCGGGAACTTAAAGTCTTTTCATGATCTGTGAATGAAGTAGCACCTTTCAGTTTTAAACACACACATTCAGTTATGGCGCTTGGATCACAGGTAAGGAAGAAACATAAATCACCCTGCGTGATATTATATGTAGTTATTTGAGAATGAATCGGTGGTACTGGGTCCAAAAGCACAGTACATAAAGGACAATACTCATGTGTTGCGAAATCACCAAGAATAATATTAGGACGGGCATTTGATATATTGAAAATATGGGCAAGGGTCTCCAAGGAAGCGGGGACGGCAACCAAACAGGTTGCTAATATGTCAGTCACCGAGTGCATCGGTGTTAAACAGAAATGTGGGGAATTTGTCACCCTTCGTGCCAGGGTAGTCCAAAGGTTAGATGATAAATCCCACGCAGCGAAGGAACGCGGTACTCGGGTTATTGAATCAACCAAAGTCTGTGGGTTCCCTCCTTTCCCGACGTAGCAAGCCAAAAGGAATCCAACGCCGGCTCATCCTGCAACAGCAGTCCAGAGAATGACCTGAAAGGAAAATCAAACACAGGCATTATTCATTCTCGTAAGTAACATTTGTCAGCTGGGACAGCTTCCCAGCTATCTTTCCCTGGTCTCATGATAAGTACTGTATTATCATGACCGGTTGCAATAATTTCAGCCTGTTCAGGTGGATTTTTAGGCGATTGCACCCACACTCTCGCTCCTGATTTTCAGTGGAGCCAAAACCTTTTTGTCCCCGAACAGTTAAAAAAGTCGGGGCAGTGCCTTTCTGAATCTCACCACTGAAAACAGGCATGATTAGCAATTGAGCAATTCGGTCAGTCTTTTGAATCGGCAAATCAACCTCACTGCTATTTAGCAGGAGTACCTTAATCTCTCCCTGATAATCACTGTCAATGACTCCACCAAGCACTTGAATGCCTTTTAAGGCCAGGCCCGATCTAGGGGCAATTAATCCAAAAATTCCAGTTGGTATACAGACACCAATGCCAGTTTCAATGATAACTCGATCTCTGCTTTTTACAGTAATGTCATTCATGGCATGCAGGTCCAAGCCTGCGGAACCTGGGGTTGCTCTGCATGGAGCCAGGGCTCCAGGGGAAATCTCCCAATACATTACAGTATTTCTAACTGTATTCAGTTTAGCATCAACAGCTGGAGGAAATAAACGCATTAATGGAGATTCAGCATTTAAAAAGGGACGATTATTCAAAATCAACAGTGCCTGAAACAAATATTCTCTCCAATTCTTATATTTATTGTCAGTTAATTTACGTAATTGATCTTTTAGCAAACCATTCATTCTTTCTATAAGGCCTGCTGCCTGTGGGTAATACGGTATATGAAACACCCATTCAATGTTGTTCTCCACACAAAATTCCTGCACCAATCTTCCCTTGAAATGGGATGCATTATCAGATTGAATTTGAAATGGAACACCATAATAGAGCATAATCAATTCCAATGTTTTAATGGTGTTTACTTGGGTAGCTCGTTTACAGGGAAAGGCCACTGTATGTGTCAATGATGGTGCAAATATATTGGCAATTTTTACTCATAGGGAGTGGACCAATATAATCAATCTGCCATATTTGAGCGGATAATTTTCCTCAGTGTAAATGTCCTTTAACAATTTGGGGTACTTTTCGCTGTCTAGAATGTTGACAGATAGGACAATGCAGTATAGTATCTTTAATCAAATTTAAAGGAATATAAATTCCTCGATCAGCAGCCCACCTGCTAGTGGCTCTCTCCAAAATGTCCTGCTTTCTGGTGGGCCCATTTCGCCAATCCCGCAAAATCAGAATCCTGCATGTCCACCACTGCCTCAGCAATTTTAGATTTCTCATCTGCAATGTTGTGAACAAATTTGTCAAGGGAGTCTATCGATGTATGAGCATCCACATGAAAGATTGTAACAGTACTTTGTGGAAGTAGTTCCCAAATTTCTTGCCATAACTCTTTACCCCAAAGTTCTTTAAAATGCAATTCCCAATTACGAGAATGCCATGTTGGTAACCAAACCACAAGTCCATTAGCAGTGGACCAGGAATTAGTAAAAATGTGACACGTACCAGGTAACTCCTGTTTTAAAACTTGGTAAACAGCATACAATTCAGCAAATTTACTACTTTTTCCTTCACTAGTTGTACTCAGCAATTTTTGTGTGATAGGATTATAGGACACTGCCTTCCAATGCCTTTTCTCTCCTATGTACCTCGCTGAACCATCCGTAAACCACACATGGTTTCTGTCCTCCGCGGACAGATCATCAAATGGCTTACCCCACTTAACAGGGGATTCCTGTACTATAGGTACGGAGCATTCACTCCCAGTCTCATTCGATGGCACCTGCGCCACCTGCTCATGTAACGTCGCAACACCTTTCGGTCCCACACGTGCCCTGTCTTGTATGTACCATTTCCACTTAATCACACTCGCCTCTTGAGCATGCCCAATTCGATGAGTTTTCGGCGAACTCAAAACCCATTGCATAATAGGAATTTCAGGTCTCAACACCACATCGTGTCCCAAAGTCACTTGCTCGGTATCCACCAGAGCCCAATAACATCTGTTTTTCAAAAGGTGTATAACGCTCACCAGCATCAGGTAACTTTTTAGTCCAGAAACCTAGCGGTACTTTATTTCTGCCTTGTTTTTGCCACAAACTCCAATTTGCATAAGGACCTTGCACAGACACATTCAGATCCACATCACCATCATGCACGGGCCACAAATCCAAAGCATACTGAATTGCTTCTTTCGCCAAATCAAACGCATCTTGCTGTGGTTTACTCCATTCAAACGCATTCTTTTTGCGAGTAACTCTGTATAAAGGGGCTAATATCTGACTCAAATGTGGGATGTTTTGACGCCAAAAACCAAATAAACCAATACATTTCTGGGCTTCTCTTCGGTTCCGAGGAACCGCAAAATCAAGAATTTTCTGCTTCACCTGTGGAATCACTTCTCTGTTACCTTTATGCCAATTGATGCCTAAAAATTTCACACTTTGTGACGGACCTTGCAACTTGTCGGGATTGATTTCCCAACCTTTTTCACGTAAATGATTGATAACCTGATCTAACTGAGTCTGAACTTGATCCTGTCTCTCACTTTGAATCAAAATGTCGTCAATATAATGACACATCTGAATTTGTGGTTTTATGGGTATTTCAGATAAATGTTCCGCCACCAGCCGGTGACAGATCGTAGGACTGTGTACATAGCCTTGGGGAAGACTTCTAAACGTCATTTGACGTCCATTCCACGTAAAACTGAATTGTTCCTGACACTCAGGGGCAATTGGGATTGAAAAGAAAGCATTAGCAATATCAATAGATGCATACCACATTCCTGGATGCTTCTGAATTCTTGCAATTAAAGTAATCATGTCTGGTACTGCAACAGTCAAAGGAGGTGTATGTTTATTCAATTTGCTGTAATCAACAGTCATACGCCAAAAATTATCACTTTTACGCACAGGCCAAACGGGATTATTCCAAGCAGAAGTAACTGGAGTTATAACTCCTGCATTCACTAGATCCTGGATTGTAGAACTAATCTCTTCATGACCACCTGGGATGCGATACTGTTTTTGAGAAACGACTGTTGTAGCCTGGGGAATTTTTATAGGAGGCATTCTTAGACGACCAACTCGTACAGGTCTGGATGATATATAACCTCTACCTCCAAATTGATAACAACCATCATCTAAATGCAATGTCATACCTTTTAGGATATCAATTCCAATTATGTATTCCAAAAGTGGCACAACTAAAACAGAATATTCTTTTCGAGGAATTCTACCTATTTTCATTTCAACTTTTGTTTGCACTGTGGGGGTTTCCTTTCCACCTAAACCAGTAATTGTGAAAAATTGTCCTTTAAATTTCTTCGATTTTCCATGAATTAGAGTGGCCTCCGCTCCTGTATCTACCAATGCTCGGGCCCTTTGTATATTACGATGTCTCCAAAAAATTTCAATATCTACATAGGGTCTATTGTCTTTGTGAGCCCAACTGCGTACTGGAGCTTGACCTATTTCCTAGTCATTTTTATTATGTTCTGACAACTAAGACAAATCAGGGTGAATGCTCTCAATTTTCTTGGACGATATAAAGTCCTGTTCATATCCATCCCCATTACGAAATGGATTTTTATTATCTGCATAGTATTGTGAGTTTCGTTCAGAAAATCTGTGTCGATCATCCCTTCTCCTCATCTCGGGGGACTGATCCCTTTCATCTCTGTATCTGCCTTCAACACGATCATCTCTCCCCCTCTCTCTTTCCCCCTCTCTCCCCCTCTCTCTTTCACGCCGAGGGGACACATCTCGCACATTCCGTCGTCCATCACGCCGATCCGAATCATCACGACGTCTATCATCCCCACTGTCATCAGAATATTCACGATCACATTCATTCTTCCGTACACGTCGAGCACCGTCCTTCCGATCCAAACCACGCCTGCGAAACATATCCCACAAGCGATTATTAGGTTCACCATCAATGTCTTCTCTCTTCACGCCATCATCCAACAGGGTAAGAAACATATCACGTCTAGTGAACTTATAATTCCCAGCAGTACGACCCTCGGGTCTGGACTGTCTCTCAGGTTTAAGCCATTCGCCCAGTTCACCAAGCTGACGTACAGATTCAAGCACCATAGACAAAGCATTGCCAGTCTGATTGATCAACAAAGTCATCATAACCTGTTTATAAGCAACAGGGGAAGAACGGATAATGCGATTCCGCAGCGAAAAGATGTCAACAAACCATCCAACAATCTGTCAGATGTACTCAGAAAAATTGCAGTTTTCATCACCTCCTCCTTCAGCCTTTGTGCCGCATCACGCAATGTGTACCATGGCTTGTCATTCAGAGGCCAATCAGATTCAGTAGGGTATTTGTGATTACAACCATCAGTCGCTAACTGAAGCAGACTAATTTGACCAGCAGCATTATAGTTACGGAAATGATCCTGAACAGTAGAATCAGAACTCAACGAACAAAATTTCAAGGCATCTCCTGCATCTAACATGATGCCCGCAGCACCCAGTTCATAAAGGCGCACCATCCATGTAAGCAAGGCCTTACCGGGCCGTTGCCGAAACCGTTGCAAAATGTCACTAACTTCCTGTTGCGTAAAATCTTCCAAACTATCCAAAGGAATACCATTTGGATTACCAGGAGCTTGCTGTAATTTTCGTAGAAAAACCGGATGCGCAGAAACCTCAGTACGAGCATCAGAAGAAGCCCGATCAATAGATTTGGAGAGACATTCAGATTGAGAAATGTCATCAGATTTAGAATACCGACCATGGTCGCCGGAACCATCAAGTTTGTCAAAAGTATTAGATTTACAGTCACGTCCGGTGCGAGAATACTCGCGTTTGTCAGACTCCTCAGCCGAGGAGCCAGAATCATTCGAGTCCCAGATATTACCATCCCATTCATCAGGATTCCAGTTCAGCCCGGCTTTCGCCACGACCAGACGCACTTTCCGTTTACAAACGCGACCACGACGATTCTTATATTTGTATTTAGCAATACGAACAGCAGCTCTTTCAGCAATTGTCTGATAAGTCTCGAGTTTGTCGGCAAGCAATTTATTCTGACATCTCAAAACAGTGTGAGCATTCTGCACTTCAACAAACTTCTCTTCCATGTCCACATATTGTTTCTGTAATTTCAAAAGTTTCGCATGTACAATCCTGTACGCAGATAAAACAATCCAACCTCTGCGTCCCAAAACAGAAAGCTCCTCACCCTTCACAACTGGCGCTTTCTGTAGACAAGCAATTACATTATCCAGCTCCGCCAGTTCCAAACAAGAACTCCAATTTTCACTCAAACCAGCAGAATCGGCCCACTCACAGGCGGATGTATGACATTAGCACGCATACTATTCCCACGCATACCTTTACAACGCGGTATTTACAACGAATACCGTTACAACGCATAGCGCTTTGAGGTGCTGGATAGTGGTAAGTATAATTTTATATTCCAACTCCAGTCCCCGTGGACACTAGGGAAGGTGTTGGATATAAAATGAAACTTATTCCCTATCCTAGAGCGCCCCCCAGCGCAATGCGTTGTAATGGTATGCGTGGTAATGTCTGCGTTGTAAGGGTAGTGCGTGGTAAAAAATGCGTGCTAAACGTTGTATACCCTCACAGGCCAATGCCTCGTAAGGCGTTGATTCCCAGCCGGGAATTTCAACAGGCAATTTAAAAGTAGATTTTGACCTCCTCAAAAACATTGTGCCAAAAGAAAAAGATATATACAACTATGAACAAATAATATACAAAATGATCTCCGCACGCGCCGAGCGCAAACCAACAAGATAGAAACAACGCCGCGCTAACAGGCTTTCGTAAACGGTTCGTGACGCCAGATGTAACGACCGGAATTTCAGACCAGATAGAATCAGCTCCCCAAGACACCACTAACCCAGCCGAAACGTAACCACCTCCCTCCTCAGGACCTACCTACAAAAGGCACCTCGGTACCTACCTAAGGATGGGGAATTAGCAATATACAAGCTTGGATCTTCTAAAACACCACACTCATACCTTATAGTCTTGCGGCAACATAGGCCCAGACTAGACTACCCTGAGGCAGTTCCGATTACCTACCATTACACACTGATCACCATCAGTGCTCGCGCAAGCCTCAATCCTGTGTGTATACACACTGTGTCCTCCAAGTGCTCTCACTATTTCATACATACACAAGCCACAATCCTGTGGGTATACACATTGACCACAGTCAATGCTCTCATTAACGCCACTTTCCCTAGCAGCGATCTCATTACACACCGTATCCCTCCGGTGCTCTCGCAAGCCACAATCTTGTGGGTATACACATTGACCACACTCAATGCTCTCATTGACGCCGCTACACAACGACGATCACTTTCCTATGAATACCTTCAGCTATTGGGAAATTTCTCTATCTACTAGGGATACAATATAAATTATGTGACAGATAGACAGGTCAATCCTCTCACACAAGAATGGCCAAATTACACTGTGTAAAAGTTATTCCTTATTTCGAGTGCTCCTCTACTCCCTTGCTCAGTTACCATTTACCTGGACG
Organism: Lissotriton vulgaris; assembly: GCF_964263255.1. Taxonomy (NCBI): domain Eukaryota; kingdom Metazoa; phylum Chordata; class Amphibia; order Caudata; family Salamandridae; genus Lissotriton; species Lissotriton vulgaris. The sequence continues at coordinate 2,023,567,958 of NC_141687.1, read as the reverse complement.
GGAGACGCATCCGTTCACATAACAGCATCTGACTAGAAGAAAGGTTAACTTTATCATAAGAAAGTAACAATTACACACTAGTTCACTAAGAACTGGGGTACCTTTATTTAATAATAACAACAACAATATAATACTACAATATAACATATAGCCTGAAAAGCAAAAGAAAAGAAAAGATTAGAATGTGTGTGCACACTAATAAGAAATGGTCGACGTCACCTTATGAGTACGAAGTCTGGACTCAGTGGTCATCTGGGTTCCCTTCTCGTCTGTGCCTTGGCCCGTCTTAGGATCACCCCTGCAGTCACGGATACACGTCTGCACCGCTATGCTCTGTCTCCTCTGCTCCCCTCCAAGTCACTGGAACCTTCCTCTTATTCTCTGTCTCGTCTGCTGCACTCTCGCTGTTCTGCACTACTCCTCTCTCCTCTCAATCACGGACTATCTTCACCTTCCAACTTCAATCTTATAAATCAGTTTCTGCCGCTCTAGTATTCGTTCGCTCCACTAACTGCTTCATTCTGCATGCTCTGATCTTGGTATCAAAGCTCACCAGCTGCTCCAGCTAAAATAGCTTCAATCTTTCTAAGAGAGTAGTAGCCTTCGGTCTTTCTCGGACTTCAAAATGGCGACTGTCTGCCTTAAGTTCATTAACTGCAATAATGCTAACGGCTAGCTGCCGCCTACTAACTGACTCATGGACTGACTCCTGAGCTCTCTGTGCTTTCGCTAATATGGAACTGTGTTCATGCATGGAAAGTTACGGCCAGTAACCTGCCGCCCACCAAATTCTTGTACCACCCCGTGCCAAGGACACGTTCTCAGCCGGCCGGCCTGATGTTATGTCTTCGACACGAAGAAAAATACAGTCTTTCGATAAGGGCCAGCCTGAGCCGGTTCTCTCCAAGCGAACAACACCTTATCACTAAAACATTACATTTGACCTAAAAGCATCCCAAGCTGCCGAGGCAGAAAGAAAGATGGAGTCTCTCCCGTTCGAGGCCTACAAGGCCCGAAATAAGCATAACTCCTTTAGAAGTATACTAGCAACCTTACAAAAGGACGGATTAATACTAATACTAAGGAATCTATCCCTTAACACAAGTTTATAGGCCCTAGAATAAAGAAAAGGGTAGGGAATTACATCAAACACCTTGTAAATAGGCCAGGTCCGAGGTTCTAGTCCTCCTATTAGAATGATAGCAGGCTAAAGTCACCTTCACTCAAAAAGGGGCAGAAAACTCGGTCAGAACACTCTGTTACAACACTAATCAAATTGGGTTAATTCTGAGAAACCAGACAACAATGCTACCCTTCCACACCAATTGCATCCTAGTAAACAGGACTCCCTGCATCCATTTTCGTGCCATCCTCTCCTGCTAAGAGAATTTATACCACAATTTAACATAATAGAATCTTATCTAAAGTTTAATCAATAAATGAAAACAAAATTGAAAACAAAATCACATTTCAAAATTCAAATTGCTTAAGAGTGTCTGGCCTGGTTGGCAAGCTGAGCACCCTGCCATCATCTATTCTAATGTTCTTACTGTGCAAATTCCATAATATCTTCTTAACTGTAGCATATCGTGTGGTGTCCATCCCAGTCACAACCACAGCTCCTGGCCACGTCAATATGAATCCTGGCGTACACACAAAGACCTGTTGAAGAAAACTCACTCTCACATTTGGGTTAAGTCTCAGGGCATATCAGCAAGGTGATCCCCCTACACCGGCAATGGAAACAAGCTCCCGGAATAAAGGTATGATGCAAACACAAAGAGTTACTAGTATTGTTCACATGACTAAATTGTCACCAAGAAAACAACTAAGTGAAGTGCAAAGCAACGCTGCTAAGAGACTTAATAAAAGGTCTTCATAAGGAACAACAATGAAAATAGACTCACCATTCGCAAGCTTCAGATTTTGTGTGCCAAAGCATATCTCTTCTCGCATAAAAGATGTTCACATTTGGTGATCAGTGTGAGCATGAGTAGATAACGTGTCTGTTACGAGTACTGCAGCCAGGAATCAGTCAGCCCAAGTTCACTATATTTTTCAAGGCTCTAGTTTAAGCTTCAAATAATTTGACGGGGCGCAGAGACAGGTGAACACTGCACATAGCATTAGTGTTATGAAAAGCTCATTCACACTCACTAATTCTTAAACCATTACTGCACTAACATCCATCCACAAACATCCAAAGAAATACTTGTGAAATACAGGCAAGTTGAAAGTAATTAAGAAGCCGCCGATGACGTATTCCACAATAAAGCGATACCAAAGGGGATGATGGACGGAGGGTTTGAGCAAATCAAACACTCACCCCCAGTCAACTGATCCGGGTTTAATTCACCATCATTCTTTAGTCCTTGGATGCTTGAATCCGGTCCAGGGAAGACCTGGCTCGGCAGTTCGGGCTGGACTGTTCCCATGAGGCACAGGGTCAAGACTGATTTGCATATTGCCATGTCTGAACTGGGGTGGCGTGGTCAGCAAAATAACGATGGATTAAACCCAGATCTGTGCTTCGGGTGAATGTTTTGCCAATGTGCAACATTCCGTCCATCGTCTTGTGTGTTTTGCTGTTCACCCTACGTGGGTAGGGTATGCCCAGACGTGGGTCCCGTGCTCACTACACCACTGGAGTCAAGTTATCCTTGCTGATGACGGCTGATAGCCAGAAACCGGTCCTAGGATGCTTGATTCCGGTCCAGGGAAGATATGGCTTGGCAGTTCGGGCTGGACTGTTCCCATGAGGCACAGGGTCAAGACTGATTTGCTTATGGCCATGTCTGAACTGGGGTGGCGGCGTGAGCAAAATAACGATGGATTAAACCCAGATCTGTGGCTGGGGGTGAATGTTTTGCCAATGTGCAACATTCCGTCCATCATCTTGTAGGTTTTAGTATTCCAGAATAAGGCATTGCACTTCAGTCACTAAGATAACAAGCATTAGCAGAGCCAAGGAATCTGGTGTTCCTATGGTGCATGCACAGAACTAACAACACGACAGGTAGGTATGGGTGTACTGGGAACATATACACACACACTCTAAGTAAATTCATGCTCGCAGACATAGCAGTCTGTAATGGGCTGCCCCTTTGCGATGGATGTGGAGGTCCTCTACATGGCACAGTCCGAAAAAAAGTTTATTGAAAACAACAATCCTTTCTCTGATCAAATTGCTCAATGGCTCAGGTACATTGACGACGGGTGGTGTTTGTGGAGGAAAAAGAAGAACAACTCACGGAGCTTTCACGATTGGCTGAACAACAGATGCCCAGACATACAATTTCGTATGACAAAGAGTAAGTCCACCTTGACCTTCCTATATGTTGAAGTGAGCATATGCAATGATAACCGTTATACTACATTGATTCGAAAACGGACAAAAATAAATCTTTGCGTTATAACAGTTTCCATCCAAGGAACTTGCGCAATAACTTGCTGTATGGGCAATTTCTGCTCATATTGCACAAAAAAATGATTATTTTTTCCATGCAAAAATATTAAAGGACAAACTAAAACAAAGAGGTTACCCATGCAAGCTTTTAAAGAATTAAATGAAGAGAGCTTGGTTCACACCATGTGAGGGCCTGCTTTGAAAAAACCAGCTCCTTACTGGTTTGTGTATCCACATATTGCCCTTACACAGCGAAGTTTAGGAATATCATATGCCATAACTGCTACTTGATAAACAATTCCGTATGCGGATTTGACCTCCCCATGTTCGCCATGAAGAAATGTCCAGTGTGGGATCACAAATAGGGAGAGCAAGCTTGATCCAACCAAAGAAGCGTAGTGATCTTCTAACAGCCTGGATTATGAAGCTCATACACGGCCACCACAAATGTGGATATTGCACTGTCTGCAACCAGACAATTGAAGGATGAACGTTCTCTGATGGAAAAATAAACTGGATCTACAATGAATTCTCGAATTGCCAAAACCAAAAAGGTAGTGTACGCTCTGATTTCTCCATGTAACAAGATCTACATTGGAAAAACTAATCAAGAAGTCAGGCATCGCATTGTTTAACACAAGTCCAGAATTAAAACGAATACTGTCACAGCATACATGGTCAATCATTTCCATCCAATGGGCCACTCAGAAAAAGACTTATATTGGACAGTGCTAAGCATGATCCAAGCAGACCCTAGAGGAGCAGACATGGACAGGGGACTTTGGCAAAGAGGAATACTTGAATTTGAAATTTAACACAGCTTTTAGAGGCCTTAATGAAATGTCCGAGATGAACAAACTACAATAGAGACTCACGTCCTAATGTTCCAATTCACACTGCAACTCTTATAACTCTTGTGTCTATAAGCTATAATTAAGATTCATGTCCAGCTGATTTAACTAACACTCCAGCTCCCAGATTTCCTTGGACTAGCCTCTGGTGCTTGATTAAGCATGCCTTAATTTTCAAAGCTATTGAAGCAAGTCTTCTTCCATGTTTTGACGTCCTGATTCGAATGAGCCCTGGCAGTGATGTCAAAAACATAGCTGCACTATGGTCAATTCCGGTCGAATTAGACTCCAACAAATTTAGCAGCATGTGAATCAAAGCCTTGAAGTTTCACTCGTTATGCGTTTATAAACTGACGATATGTCACGGACTTTCTATTAAAGACTCCAGTGCGAGTGTATTTGCTTTTCATTCACACAGCGCGTGTGAAACCATGTATCCATTTCATGAGATGACACGAAGTACTAAAAGGTTCCTGTCTAACAAATGCATGCCGATCACAAAGCAAATCTTTGGCCTGCATTCTTTTTCTCAAGCACATTTCAAGCTTTTGCATAAGAGAAAAAATGTCTAAACAAAGCTCCTTTTTCATTCTATTTTTACATTCAAACAAGTCACGAATGAGGAATTTAGTGCTTTGATGCTGCCGGCTATAATTCATCTCCTTAAGACAGGTAAAACTCTCTGGCGATGTGTTAAATATTCTATAGGCTTTAAGCGGAGCATTGCAGGGTTGTTCTGTTTCCGCTAGGGTGACCAACTGGTATAGGTACAAATTTAGGACAGTGAGTGTAAAAATTCAGGACAAAGGGACAAAATTCAGGACAAAAATTCAGGACTAAGGGTCAAAATTCAGGACAAAACTTCGGGACAAAAGTTAAGTTTTACAGACACGTCAGAGGTGGTAGCGCAATAGTATATAAGTAAGTAAATAAACAACCACCTAAGTACAAGTCAAAATAAGTTTATATCAGGTTGAGACAAGCGTGCAGGTCACGTTTTTTCAGTATGGCCGCAGCTTGCTACCTTAGACGATTCAACATTTGCATCTCGCTCCAGCAGGTACTTAAGTCACCAGACAATGGTGAACAACATCTGAAAATAAGTGAGGCTGCTTTTATTGTTGATTGAAAACTACTGGATATACAAGGTGGTTTGCAGTGCCAGCCCCCAGTAACAAAACGGCTCTCCCCTCCTTTCCGCCTCCCAGTGAAACACCCAATGCCCGGTCCGGCCTTGCTACCACCCTCCATTGGTGCCCCTCATCTTCACTTAGACCGCCTCTCATGTGTATTTAATTTCTTTTATAACATAACTTAACATAACATGTACTTCTGTATGGCGCACGTATCACCCGAAGGTCTCAAGGCGCTGAATAACAGATGTATATTGTTACCCAACTCAATGGTACTCATTCCAAGTATGTAGGGCAGGGTGTCTGAGTTTGTTACATCACACACACATTATATAGAGACAATGACTCATATTAACGTGAAAGTCAATGTATAGGAAATGTTACTTAAGATAATGGGTGCTGCAAGGTGTAATCATTCTTTCATCCATCATTTAGTCTTTCACCATTCATTCTGTCCTTCCATCTGTGTGCCCATCTATATCCAAACATATTTAACCATTTGCAAACCTATCTACCATATATCCTTCCATCCATCATTTCACTCATCCATCCCTTCATCCACCCTTTCACTCTTCCATCATTCATCTACCCACCCTTTCACCCCATCCATCCGTACAGTCATCCATGCACTCTTCCACCCATCCATCTATTTACTCACCCATCCTGCCATTTACCCTTTCACCCATCCATTCACTTACTCATCCATCCACCCATTCACTTGCCCATCATCTACCCTTCCACCCATACTTCCATCTATTTACCTTTTCTCTCATCCATACTTCCACTCATTCACTCATCCACCCTTCCTTTCTTTCATTATGTATCCATTCATCCATTCATCCTTTCAGTAATCCATCCTGCCATTCACACATTCCTTTACTTTTTTACTTTCCCACCTTTTCACATTCTGAGCTGAGCCTTTGTCTGCAGAGTCGCAGACAGATGAGGCCCATCAAGAACTTCACCTTGCTGTAGTTCCTAAAGTAAGCGGTGGGGGAGGGTTCACTATGCCCCTGCACATAGGCAATCTGAAAACGTAGAAGTCATGAGTCATGCATGATGCACAGTGCCAGGATGTGAGGTGACTGTGACATGGTGTTGTTTCCAAGACTTTAAGTGGTGTAAAAAAAAGTTGGTGTCTCTTCAAAGTGTGTGTTCGATGTAATTAAGGGCATGGTTTAAAACACCTAGGCAAAAAATCTGTGCTTAGCATAATCTTCCGCCCGACTGGTATCATGTTGTTTCATGTTGTTTCTGTCATTGCATCCAGATGTATAATACAGCAAGTACCATTACACCCAAAAAAAACAGGACTATTGGCTTTGTCAATGGGTGTTAGTTGCTTAAAATTAAAAAAAGCAGTAACCAGGGCTTTGTTGAATATAGTATTGAAAATACCTCACTCTAAAATGATGTGACAGTAAAAGAACGATAACCCCTTCTTTTTAACGCTTCTTTAAATAAACAGTTTTCTCACGTTGCAGCATGGGCGTTTTACCTTGTTTCTAACAGAGTGCCCTGCTGTACACTAAGGTAGGAGGAGGCCGCCGCATGCTTTAGCACCCCCAGACTGCCACATTGTCATTCTGTCAGCCGGCATACAGAATGACAATGGGCGGGTGGAGCTGCTCTTGTGCTCCAGGAGGAGCGCGAGGCGTCCCCATCAAGGGGGGATGAAGCCTCTCACAGGGAGCAGTGGTGCTCCCTGTGAAGGCCAAAATTACGGACAAAAGGCGTCCGTAAAAGGGATCCTCACGGACAACGGACGTGAGGTCCCAATTACGGACGGTCCGTGAAATTTACGGATGGTTGGTCACCCTAGTTTCCACATCACCTACCTGCCTGATCTGCATATTGCTGTGGGTCTCCCCTGCCGCCGCTTCCCGGATCAACACGTGGCCGCCGAGGGGGGAGACTACAGCTCCCAGCCCTCCCAGCATACGACCATGCCCACTTCCGCGCCGGTGGCGCTCTAAAGAGAGGCGCTTCTACAGTGGAGCGGGTGCTTTAAGCGGAGCATTGCGGGGTTGCTCTGTTTCCACATCACCTACCTGCCTGATCTGCATATTGCTGTGGGTCTCCCCTGCCACCACTTCCCGGATCAACACGCGGCCGCCGAGGGGGGAGACTACAGCTCCCAGCCCTCCCAGCATGCAACCACGCCCACCTCCGCGCCGGTGGCGCTCTAAAGAGAGGCGCTTCTACAGTGGAACGGGGGCTTTAAGCGGAGCATTGCGGGGTTGCTCTGTTTCCACATCACCTACCTGCCTGATCTGCATATTGCTGTGGGTCTCCCCTGCCGCCGCTTCCCGGATCAACACGCAGCCGCCGAGGGGGGAGACTACAGCTCCCAGCCCTCCCAGCATACGAAAATGCCCACGCCCACTTCCGCGCCAGTGGTGCTCTAAAGAGAGGCGCTTCTACAGTGGAGCGGGTGCTTTAAGCGGAGCATTGCGGGGTTGCTCGGTTTCCACATCACCTACCTGCCTGATCTGCATATTGCTGTGGGTCTCCCCTGCCGCCGCTTCCAGGATCAACACGCGGCCGCCGAGGGGGAGACTACAGCTCCCAGCCCTCCCAGCATACGACCACGCCCACTTCCGCGCCGGTGGCCCTCTAAAGAGAGGCGCTTTTACAGTGGAGCGGGGGCTTTTATCGGAACAATTCGGGGTTGTTCTGTTTCCACATCACCTACCTGTCTGATCTGCATATTGCTGTGGGTCTCTCCTGCCGCCGCTTCCCGGATCAACACGCAACCGCCGAGGGGAGAGACTACAGCTCCCAGCCCTCCCAGCATACGACCACACCCACTTCCGCGCCGGTGGCGCTCTAAAGAGAGGCGCTTCTACAGTGGAGCGGGTGCTTTAAGCGGAGCATTGCGGGGTTGCTCTGTTTCCACATCACCTACCTGCCTGATCTGCATATTGCTGTGGGTCTCCCCTGCCGCCGCTTCCCGGATCAACACGTGGCCGCCGAGGGGGGAGACTACAGCTCCCAGCCCTCCCAGCATACGACCACACCCACTTCCACGCCGGTGGCGCTCTGAAGAGAGGCACTTCTCCCGCGTCGCAGGACGCGGGCGGGTGTCGCCGGGAGAAGCCTGGGACAAGGGCGGGACCGTCTGTGGCCGTCCGGGGCAGACCGAGGCAGGGCAGGGCCCGGACCCCTGGCGGCTCCTTATCAACAGCGTCCCCAAGAGCCACGGTAAGAACACATTCTGAGGTGGACTCATAAGCGGGCTCCCAAATTGCCTCTGTCATTCAAAGACTTTTTAATCTACAATTACCTGTTGCACTATGCTGTAATTGGGTCCTGAGTTAATAATCATATTTTAAATCATAACTTTATCTATCCAACGAGCATTGTCTGTTAAACTATGCATAGAGAATTGCCTGTGATGGATAAAGGTAAGAGTACCGCGGGTACTTTAGATGCCTACTTGTTAAGAGCAGAATCCCTAATCAACCAAGAGATCCATCTAGCAGAGCGCAGACTTTCTCTCGATCCATTACAACCCTCTCCTTCTAGAGAGGAGGAATTTAATAGCCCCTCACAATTGCACAACACACCCTCCCTAATATTCTCTTCCCCGGATACAGACACCACATTAAAATCACCTGACCTACGGGGCAGGGAGCCTTCCATTACTAGTGTAAGTTTGAAAGGCCCCCAGACCCGAGGGCAAACCAATAAAACGAAAGGTTGTGTAGTGGGCACAAAACAGAAGGGAGGCAAGCTGGTCAAAGAGAAAAAGGTGACGACCAGGACTGGGAAAAGTACGATAGGAATCCAACTACCAGAAACCCAATGTAATTCTGTAGCACAGGTAGCTGCTCCTAACGAGAAGCTAGGAGTAATCTCACAAAACATAGAGAAACAAATGGAAGGCCTCATAAAAAACATCCTAGAACAAAAAATTGTGGAAATGACTACTTTCCTATCTTCCGTCTTTGAAGAAAAATTTGCTCTTATAGAGAACAAGCTGGCGCAAATGAAAGGGAACATTGATGCAATCAGAGTTCGATTAGAAAATCCCAATATGACCCCTAGTGGCATTAACACCGAAACATCGGCTAGGGATTACCACATTCATCCGAGGGAAGAGGCCCGGCCTGGTATCCCCAAGGTATCCCAACAAGTGAATAAATCTCTCCCAAAAGAAGGCACAATACTGAAGGCTACCGGCAGAGAGGAGAATATGAGTAATCATGACCAAAAAACTGTGAAAACTACTCTGGTTAGTAGTATGACTCAACCAAACACTGATTCTCTAAATTTGCCGCCCGCCTCCTGCCCTTATGTCCTGGCTCTGATAGGTGTTCCACCTCTAAAGAAAGGAGTGACCGAGTCTTGGCTGTCCCTTAGAAACAAAGTGGTGGACTGGTTAGCGAAACATAAACATTTCCATCCCAGGAACAGAAATCAAATTCTCATGGTGCGTAGAGTAGGTTGGGTAGGCACATCACAAAAAACTTCTCAGGGTGATTGTATTATTATTAATTTTAACTCTCCGAAACTGGTTCGCTCATTATTAGCCAACAAGGAGGAAACAACCTTAACCCCCACAGAAATCCAGTCCATTCCACTTGGTTTCTTTTACAAAGCGGTTCTCAATCCCATATTAAAATCTAACGGATCTATTCTTACGGAAAATAGGTTTGAACTTCTGTCAGTACTAGAGGAGGTAGACTGACAACCAATTTCGTTGTTCGGACCTTCTAACCCGGAGTGTGATAGAGCTATTGACCACAGGACCTTAGGCTGCCAATTATTTTTAGATCCTTCATTCCTGGCAAAACCCCTGACTCAATCTTCCAACTTCGCCTTGCCCATCGAAGAGCAGGTACAGGAAACCGGTATATTAAATCATGATCTGAAGAGAGATCAATCAAAATCCCAAATAATAAACCCCATAGAGCTTATTGAGGCTACCTCCATAGCTAGCAGCACAGCTAGAGCAAGAGGATCTTTAAATTCACATCTGCATTTTGATGTCAATACCGTAAGGAGAGCATCGACGAGCATAATGTTTTGGAATATCGACGGTCTCCGCTCTAAGATTAACCAAGAAGGATGGCTAACATTTGTGCGGTGTTATGACATCCTGTGCCTACAGGAGACATGGGCGGTATCACCAAACCATTTAAATGGATATAAGACCTTCTTCTCCCTGGCACTTACCTCACCCTCAGGGCGAGCAGAGGGTGGACTGACAATTTACATTTCAAACTTAATCAAGGCCAGAGAAATAACATCCTTAAAAAATCGGGAAAACTACCAGATACTTTCAGTCACTCTAAACAAACCAACTCACATAGTGATTGTTAACTTTTATAATAACCTACAGGAACCAAAAATAGTGGAGACCTTAAAGGAAATACAGGATTACCTTTTGGACTATAAAAATAAAACCCAGGAAAAAAACCATAATTATATGGGGTGGTGATTTCAACCTCTCATTGTGCGAGAGAAATAATACCATCACGGGTGGTCTTTTAGACTCACAAGAAAATAACATCACTCATTTTTCTCACACCCCCAAAGGGGAATGTATGAACAAGATAATCCCCCTTCTTCAATTGGCTTTTGCAAATGAACTTCTAGTACCTCCTGTTACTTTCAGTCCAACATTCAACGGTAGAGGAGCCTCCAGCTGCATTGATTTTATTTTTATGGCACTTGGCGCCTTCAACCTGATTACTAACTTCTCTACGCACGATTGCGCCTATATTGACCATTTTCCTAACTCCATCACGATGCACCTGGCCGAAGGTACCCAAAAGCCAATGAGCCTGTACTAGGATTGTCATCTCAGAATGAACAGACTAAATGGTTATACAATAAAGTGGGCCCATTCTGACCCCCAAAAATTAACTAAGAAGGTAGTTAGTACTTCTTTAACAGCAGTCAATATTTGTCTGGCGGAAAATTCATCTCCGCAGGAGATTGTAGACAATTTTAAAACTATAACTAACTGTGTAAAAGAGGCTTTAACCATTACATCCAAAGATAAAAGGAACCCTACGTCGGGGTTGGTTCAATTCATCCTGCTCTAAAGCGTACTCTGCCCTAAAAACAGCCCTCAAAAGAGATCCCAGGGATAGGATTGAGGTTTCCCAATTAAGGAAAATCTATAATTCATCGCTTCGTCAAAGGAAGATCGATCTAAGGGCGGAACACTGGGCTGCTTTACATTGCGCCTGCGAAACCAAAAATAGTACCGCTTTTTGGGAAGTTATTAATTCAACATTCCTGTCGGGCCCCAGATAGTGCAACAAAAGAGAAGTTGCAATCACTGAAACCGATTGGATAAAGTACTTCTCGCAAATGTTTGCATCAACAGGCGATTCAACTAAAAACCCAGGCATTTCCAGATCTGGAATTACATGTGCAATTCCAAATATACCAGCCTTGGATTTCACTTTGGCTGAAGTAGAACTAGCCCTGCTTGCAAGCAAAGGAGGAAAGGCACCAGGCCCGGACGGGGTGCCTATGGATTTTTACAAATTTAATATGGATCTATGGGCCCGTTGTTACTGAGGGTACTGGAAGCTACTGGCGAGGTGGGTCTCCTGGACTCTTGATCAGAATCCATCTTGGTCCCGATTTTTAAAAAGGGAGACCGCAACAGTCCAATGTGCTACCGTCCCATCTCCTTGCTAGATTCACTGGGAAAGGTGGTGGGCCGAATCTTGCTCGACCGCTTGCAGTGCTGGACGGAGGAAAACAACGTCATATCTGACCTCCAGTACGGTTTTAGAGACGGCTTTGGTACAGTTGAGCAGGTCCTAAACCTTTCGTTAATCAGAGGTAAATATGTTGACATGAGGGGTGGCAGACTCCACATGGCATACGTATATCTTACTGCGGCTTTTGACTGCGTGGGTCATGTAAAACTATGGGACATATTGATGCAAATGGGGATCGACCCCCTTCTTGTCAACTACCTACGAGTAATCTACTCAAACGCAAGTGCTAGAGTGAGATATGGACTGGGGGGTCAGCTATCCGCATCTTTTAAGGTGGAGCGGGGAGTTAGACAGGGCTGTGTCCTGGCTCCTTTCCTTTTTACACTATACACAAACGGCCTTGAAACAGCGATGCTGGAAGGGAGTCAGGACCTTCCCTTTGTTAAACATCGCCCTAGCCCCGCACTCCTATACGCGGATGACTATGTTATCATCGCTCGCACCCCCCAGGAACTGCAGCATTCCATAAACCGTTATAATGACTTCATGTCAAACTTGGACTTAAAAATCAATATAGAAAAGACTTTTATCATGACATCTGGCACGAAACTGAGTAAGGGAAACGGTATCTTCATAAACAATTCCAGGATTGACCACACTCCCACTTATCCTTACTTGGGAGTGGTGATAGACGAAAAGGGCACCTGGAAAAGGGCAATCAAGATCAGAAAATTGCAGTTTTTAAAAGCCACCATGGCCTTAGTAGCATTCACTCAGAGGCTTGGTAAAAGACTAACACAAGAAATGTTATATATCTATCACGCTAAATGCGTTATCACAGGGGCAGGGGTCTGGGGACATGTCCACGCAGATTCTATCCAAAAGGTAGAAAACAGCTTCCTCAGATTCCTATTAGCTGCACCCCCAAGTACTTCAACATTTAGCTGTCATTTAGAACTAGGCGTACCCTACATTTCTGACATCATTGGGTGCAACCAGTTCTGTTATGGCATCGTCTCTGGACGTCCAACAAACTAAATTTAACCCAAGCCATTGTGACAGATTGCCTTAGATCAGAACAGGTTTCAAAGATCCGATGGTTGGAATACGTCAGGAAGTTTCCCTCAGATGTGGAAATGGAGAGCTACTTTCATAACCCCCAAGATTTGACCAGGATCTCAAGAAAGTCCTTAAAGAATCTATGTCTAGCGCATCTAGCTGATCTCCGTTTGACTGCTGAAGTAAACAAAATGTCAGTACAGCACTCACTATTAATCCAGACCACCCTCTCTATCCAGCCCTATCTAACTCTGAAGCTAACTACTTTTGACATATTCCTGCTGACCCGATTCAGACTAAATATTTTTCATCGATTTATAATCTTTCCAATACAAAATGATTGGTCCAAGCAGTTAATCCCTTGTCCGTGAGATGACTCCTCTTTATAATCACTTCTCCACGTGACCCTCTTTTGTAAATTTTATACTGAACCCAGAAAGCGATGGTCGTCAATGTCGTCCTGCTATCATGAACCTTCAGCTTTTGGAATCAGACTGCATTGCTATTAGTATTGCAAGGATCCTAAAATTTAGTATCAGACAAAGAAAGAACCTTTAGATTGGGCTAACATGTAACCACGAACTTTTAAATGATTATAATTTTAATGCTACATTATTATGAGGTCTATTTCTCGGAGGGGACATTTTCACTCTGCACTTTACTTTCTACCATTGAAGCTATGAAATGAACCGGTAATTTCATACACTGTAGATAAACTTTTGTACTCTTTTGCATACAACTTTTGTTAATTCCCACTTTATTCTTTGTATTTGTATAACCCGGAAAGCTTAAAACTCCCTTCTGAAGGTGACTACCAGTGTAACTTGCACATTGTCAATTTTAGAGAAAAATTGCACTTTAATGCGTAATTTGCACAAGATGTTCTTCATTAAGAACAATCTGTCATTTTTGCAATTTGTCGGCTAAATTCCACTTTATAGTGTTAGCAATGTATTTTTTTTTTCCCAAGACCTTTATTATAACAAGATATTCGTACACAGCCAGGAGCCTACAACCCTGGGGCCGGCTGGGAGATCATAAATAGCACATTTCAAAGATGATATTACACAGCCCTTCAGCCGACAACGTGTGGTTCGGCGGCGCAATGCATATAATTGTGTCTTACTTTTTAGGTTTTTTTGGCGATGTCCCATGACAAACATATAACAACAACTTATAAACCAGGAAATGAGACCATCACAATCTAGCAGTCAAATCAGCGAAGTCTGAATGAACCATAGTATGTACGTGCAGACAGAGCCATCAGGCACACACCCATAGTTATATCAACCTACTCATGTTGGATCGCTTCCATAGGTCACACATCCGTAGCAACCTCCAATGTACACACATATTCCGTGAGGTAGCTCCAGAAATCTTTGGGCCTCGATTTCGCCGGTAGTTCTTCCTCATATGTTAGAAGTTTATCTCTGCAGCTGGACATATCTCGTAACCATCTGGATGTGGTTGGCACCTTAGTACTGTGCCAGCATTGTGCAATTTGTCTCTTGGCAAGCAACAGTGAAAAAACACAAAATTTACGTTTGGTGGCTTTGATGTGTGGCGTTATGCCCAGCAGACAGGTACGTATCGTGCATTCTACCTCCACCCCTATCATAGTAGATAGTTTTGCAGTTACATCCGCCCAGTATTCCTGGACCTGTGGGCAGAACCAAGCTAAGTGTGTAAAATTCGCCCCTTCCGTGCCACATCGTTTACATCTGTCTTCGTCTTGTAAACCATATCTACACATACGTGCAGGTATGTAGTATGCCTGGTGAAGAAACTTGTAATGTATAATTCTAATATTGCCATTAGGAGTGAGAATTTGTATCAATGCGCACGTCTGCTGCCATTCCTGTTCTGTTAGTGGAACCTCTAATACCGAGTTCCATCTTGATTTAGCCTTCTCAGTGGTGTGTGGTATTTCTGCCTGCGCCGAGGTGTACAGCCTCGACACTAGGTGTGACAGGTCGTGAGTATTGATTATCAGCTGCAGCGTATCAAGACTTTCCGGTTCGTTGGGAAAGGTGGGATAGAGCTCTTTCAAAGCACGTTTCAATCTGTAATGCGTGAAGCAGAACATTTGCGACTTGTTTTGATTCTGTTTGTATTTGTTTAATTGATTGGACCCCTCCTGAGGCGGAAGCCGGGAGGTAGACTGCTGTGTAACCTTGCTGAATACTAGCGTGTAGTTCACTGAATTTTAAAGCGGCGAATTTTAAAATTATATTTGCACATCCCCTTAGCATTCATTATTATTTTGCCCTGGTTATTCCCTTTCCCCCGCACTTTGGTGGTCACAGCCGATCTTAGGGCTGAGTACCGAGTCCCGGGAGAATATTCCCGACAGCGGACATCTTGGGTGGGAGGCGGCAGCATTGTCAGCGCTCTAGACATCCCTACTTAAGGAGCACACCAAGAACAGACGCGAGATTCTGTTTGTGTTTGTTTAATTGATTGGACCCCTCCTGAGGCGGAAGCTGGGAGGTAGACTGCTGTGTAACTCTGCTGAATACTAGCGTGTGGTTCACTGAATTTTAAAGCGGCGAATTTTAAAATTATATTTGCACATCCCCTTAGCATTCATTATTATTTTGCCCTTGTTATTCCCTTTCCCCCGCACTTTGGCGGTCACAGCCGATCTTAGGGCTGAGTACCGAGTCCCGGGAGAATATTCCCGACAGCGGACATCTTGGGTGGGAGGCGGCAGCATTGTCAGCGCTCTAGACATCCCTACTTAAGGAGACGGGCGTTCTCCGCGTAGCGGACGCGACTAGCGGACGCGCCCCAGCAGCGCCGGAGTCACGCCAGAGTCCAGCCCGTCTGCGCCCGTGTCTAGGACCATGGCCCAGTTTTCATCACCATATGATGAACAAAATCAGGTAACATCTCCTATAGATGTATGCGTACGTAAAGATGCGCCCATACCCAAATGTAATTCTGAGCAGCTGCGGGCTCTAAGACCTGCCTTGTTAACCACATGCAGCCCACTGCACTTAGGCCGAAAAAATGCAGTATGTCAAAATTGCAATTTCCTTATACCCCAGTCGGGACCAAAGCTATTGAAGGTAGAGACAGAATGAAGAAGTACCCTGAGCCCAAATTAAAAGCTTTATCCTTTCTTAGCCTGAACTGTTGTTTCCTACCAAAACATAAAATGGAGATCTTCAATCTATTGATAGATGAAGAACCTGACGCCCTGTTCCTAACGGAAACATGGCTCCAGGAAAGTTCAGGGCCTGAAACCGCCGAAGCCCTCCCAGATCAGTATGCCATGGTAAGACTAGATCGGAAAAATCAGTTGGGTGGAGGGATCGCCATTTTTTTTAAGAAAGATTGTCCTGCTATGAAGCAGGCATTTTTATACTTACTCTCGCCCCCAATTATACACTATCGGGAGCACTCATATATCATCCACCAGGGACGGCGACAAATTGGGTGGCAAGCCTTCCTGAATTTATTAGTCCTTTGGCTATGAAGACTGCTAACTTTTCCATTATTGGTGACATGAACCTTCATTTAGACAATTCGAATTGTCTAAAAGCTGCAGAATTCATAGCTGATTTGGCGTCCCTCAACATAATCGTGTTGAATACTGGACCAACACATAGTGCCGGACATTTTCTTGATCCGATTTTTTCAAACATTAAAGATATGGCCACCACCCCTGCTCTACCTATCCACTGGTCAGACCATTATCTTATTAAATTCTCATTCCAAATTGCGCTGCCAAGTAAGGGATACACATCTGCGCAAACTCAATTTATTAGAAATTGGAAGAAATTAGATATCGACACCTTAAATACCTTTCTTGATACACACATACCTTGCTCTAAGTCATCGGTCCAAAACTTGTCTGTGACAATTCAAAAATGGCTCATGACAGCTGTCGACACATGCCTATCAAAAACTAAACTAAAATGCAAAAATCATCGATCCCCTGCTCCATGGTTTAATGAAATATTGAAACAGGAAAAAACTAGATGCAAAAACTCAGAGCGCATGTGGAGAAAGACCTATTCTCCAGAAGCTAAAAAAGAATATAAAATCAAATTGGCCAAATATCAAGCGCTCTGTAGTAAAGCCAGAGTGGAATTCATATGTACTACTATTACGGAGGCCCTAAATCAATCAAAAAACACTCTTTAAAATGGTGAAAGAGCTAGCTGGCTCGAAAACAGTACAAACTCCGTCAGACATAAATAAGCAACAATGCGACTTATTAGCTGTGTTCGTTGTCAATAAAGTAGATAAAATTTACCAAGGAATAGAACAAGCTCAGAATAAACATCATCAGGCTAACACGACCTCCCCTAATACATCTTCTGCTGTACTGAGTAACCATACCGACAAGCGGCTCCCTTATGCCCCTACTAGTATACTAGAAAGTTGGCCTGTGCTTTGCACTGATACCATCATTGAGCTACTTAGTACCATCAAATCAGGATCGCCCAATAACCCACTGCCGTGCTCAGTACTCAAACAACTTAATAAGAAGTCTATGGCTATAATCACAGACCTCTTAAATGTATCCCTTCAGGAAGAATGTGTGCCGAGTGAATGGAAACACGCCATGATCCACCCTTTACTAAAGAAAGCTGGAGCTGACCCAAACTTGCCCGCAAATTTTCGACCAATCTCTTTACTACCTATATTTGCAAAAATACTTGAAAAGCATGTACACCGTTCTCTAACTGAATTTATTACAGCCCAAGACCTGCTGCCCCCCCAACAGTCAGACTTTCGATCAGGTTTCTCTACGGAGACAACCTTACTTGGTGTTACAGAGAACATTCGATCCATGTTGGACAGAGGTGAAACAGTGGCACTAGTGTTATTGGACCTTAGTGCCGCATTCAATACGGTATCACATACTGTATTAATGCGGACATTATACTCAATGGGTATTAGAGGAGCTGCCATCAATTGGATTAAGTCGCTTTTGGACAAACGTACTTTTCAAGTCTTCTCTCGCTCTGCATGTTCAGACATTCAGGCATTTAAACATGGAGTACCGCAGGGCTCCATATTAAGCCCTTTACTATTTAATTTATATATGAGTCCGCTAGCAAAGGTAGCGGAAGAGACTGGATTACAAATGTTTTCCTATGCTGATGATTTACAGCTGCTCTTCTCGCTTTCCTCTGCGAAAAAGGATAGTCCATCTACTTTAAAACAAGGACTTGTGGAAATTGCAGGATGGATGCAAGAGAATTTTCTTAAATTAAACGGTAATAAGACCGAAGTAATGATCCTAGGTAAAGATAAAGAACTATGGGGCCCCCAACATTGGCCACAAGAAATGGGCATTCTTCTGGTTCCTGTGATGCAGGCCAGAAACCTTGGTATCATTGTTGACGCCTCCCTTAATATGCACCAACAAGCAGTGAAGACGTCTGCTACCTGCTTTGCTATTTTAAAATGGCTTAAGAAGATCTGCTGGATGTTGCCAGAATCCACAAAGAAAACGGTAATCAGCGCTTTAATTACATCTAGGCTTGATTACGGCAATGTATTATATTTAGGGGCAAATAAGGAAACGATTCGTGGACTGCAGACACTCCAAAATGCAGCGGCCAGACTGTTATTCAAAATCCCATATACGACATCGACCTCTAAGTACAACCGTGATCTACATTGGCTAAGAGTGGAGAATCGGATTAAATTTAAATCTCTCTGCTTTATGCACAAAATCTCCACAAAAACTGCCCCAAAATACCTGCAAAGCCTAGTGCACCCTTACCACCCTTCCCGAGCCCTCTGATCTGCCTCAGCTAAGCATTTTGTAATTCCCAAAACTAAATTGTCAAGAGTGGGTGGAAAATCTTTTTCGTTTCTCGGACCCACATTGTGGAATGCGAGCAACTTTCTGTACGAAATGAGGCTAGCTATTTGAAGTTCAGGAAAGCCTTAAAGACCTGGCTGTTTAACATCTGAAACATGCCCAGCCAGAGACAAACCACTGAATCAGTAGCGCCGGGAAAGCCTTTGTTGGGTAGCTGTTGCGCGATACAAGTGAAATAAATAAATAAATATTTGGATGTATGTCAAGTCCCCAATGTCTATAAATTTGCCATCGCGAAATAGGTCACCCATCCGCTCTATGCCTACCTGCTGTAACAGTGACATGCCCACTTTTTCCCCCGTGACCGACAACGCCTGATGATGATGATGTAAAGGCATTTCCGGTGTGTAGAGGGGGGTCTTATGTGCCAGTTGTCACCAATTTCCCCCACGCTTTGACTGTGGTGTCGATCGTATTAATGTCTTGAGCATGTAGAGGCTGTCTTACTTGTGTCAGGATAGCTGTCAGCGGGATCGGTTTTGCGTCCCCTTCCTCAATCGCAGTATGAGTGAGGTATGGTACTTCGTTGTACCAATAAGCAGCGTATTGGGCCTGTGCACATAAATAGTACAATAGAAAATCCGGCACCCCAAAACCTCCCCTGACATATGGAAGTGTCAGTGTCCTGAGGTCTATGCGAGCTTGTTTGCCTGCCCACACGAGCGACTTTATGCGACGAAATACTTCCCCGGGAGGAGTGATTGGGATATTATTAAAAAGGTATAGGAATTTGGGTAATATGTTCATTTTCACGATCGCGATACGATCTGCCAAAGATAATGGCAATTTTATCCAACGTCCCACTTTGTCTTCCAATTTGGAGATCGTTGACCCATAATTTGAACGGATCACCACCTCAGGGTCTCTATGATACAGCACACATAACGTATAGGATCAGTTTGCCATTCTAATGGGTATTCAGTGTTTAGGGAAGTAGTTGTGTCAGTCAGAGGGATGATGTAGGATTTAGACCAGTTTATGGCCAATCCTGAGTGTCCGCCGAATTTGATATACTCTCTCAACAGCTGATTCAGATGCTCAGCGGGGCCACGGACGTATAACAAGATATTGTCTGCGTACAGAGAAATGTGCAGTGGTCTGGAAGGGAATTGCAGGGCAGACGATTTGTACTTCTGGCAGATCAGGCAGGCCAAAGGTTCAAGGGCTACGGCGAATAGGAGGGGTGATAGTGGGCATCCCTGCCTTGTTCCACGTTCAATAGTAAAGCTGTCAGATAAGTGCCCGTTCACCCGGACCCTGGCGCACGGATTAGTGTAAATCAAGGACACCAACTGTACAAACCGTTTGGGGAATCCCATTCTCTGCAAAATAGCAATCAGATAACTCCACTCAATAGAATCAAATGCCTTGGCGGCATCAAGCATCACCGCCACCGCCTTCGTAGAAGGCTGAAGATAGTGGGAGAGGGCAAATAGCGTCCTAGTGTTATGGGACGTAGCCCGTGTAGGGATAAACCCCGCCTGATCAGGGAGTACCAAATTTGTCATCAGTGGTGTCAGCCGAACCGCCAACATTTTCGCAAGTATTTTGGAATCAACATTGATAAGCGGCAGCGGCCTGTAGGAGTCGCATAAGTCTGGGTCTTTGGAAGGTTTCAGAAGGGCGATTATTACAGCTTCCCTGAGTGTTGGGGGTAACTCCGCCTGGTCGAATTCTGCTCCGTACATTGACACCAGGTGAGGAGCTAATATATCCACGTATTGTTTATAAAATTCGTTTGTGTACCCATCCGGGCCGGGCGCTTTCCCATTCGGCAGTAATTTAATCACATCCGTGACTTCCTCTACCGTTATGGGTGCCGCTAAATATTCCCTCTGTCCATCCGATAACCACGCTATTGCCACGTCCTCCAAGTAGCTAAAGATCTCCTCCGCTGACTCTATTGGTTGTGATCTATATAATGCCCCGTAGGTGTCAACAAAGCAGTTCAAAATGTCAGAGGCTTGTGTCTGGAGCGTACCATTCCCCGATTTGATACGTAGAATGGCCGTATGCCCCCTGCCCTTGCATATTTTGGCCACCAGTACCCTGCCCGGTCTGCCTCCCTCTCCATAAGATCTGGCCATGTGTTTCTTATCTAAATATTTTATCCCATCGTCGACAAATGTTTGATGCTCCGTGTGTATTTGACGCAGATCCCCCAGAAGAGTGATATCATGAGTGGTCTCAAAGGCCCTCTCTAAGTCCCTCATGCGTGTTTCACAGCGCTTTATTTGTTGCCTTATATCTCGTAGTATGCCCACTGTGGTGCTCATACACACGCCCCGTATCGTAGCCTTGAAGGCTTCCCACAGGAGCCACGGATCCTCCACCACCGGTACATTTATCTTAAAGTATTCCTTGATCGCTGTATGAATGGTGTCCGCGTAAATTGTGTCTGTTAGGGCACGTGAATTGAATCTCCATTGAAAGGGGGTGGTGCGTAATTTGGGATTGTGAGTTTGAACAATATGGGGTTATGGTCTGAGAGTGTTCTGGGGAGGACACGTAAGTCCTGCGCCCACAGTGTAATGTTATCCGTACCTAGCCAGTAATCTAGACGTGACCAACTGTTTTGAATAGCAGAAATATGTGTCGCACCCGGTATATCAGGGTATCTGTGCCTCCATAGATCCGTCAACGACAAATCCCTCAACATGTGAAGGAGTTTTGCCCTTGCCTGCTTGTGTGGTTCTGAAGAGTGTGAGGAACGATCTATATCGTCCATCAACGCCACATTCCAGTCGCCGCCACATATGATGTGTGTCTCTGTTAGCTTCTGTAGATGCCCCACAGCTCTTGAAAAAATTCGGGTGCATCCACATTTGGACCATATACATTAAGTAACGTTAATCTTTGTCCGCGCAGTGTGCCCGTCACAATAACATATCTACCATTTGGGTCCTGTGTCACCTGTTGTGTTGTGAAGTTCATGCCCTTCCGAATCAGCGTTTTCACCCCTCTCGAGTAAGATGAATAATTGGCTGTGTAGGACGATTCCGCCCAGCGCTTGCCTATGAATTGATGTGTGTTAGGTGCGATGTGTGTCTCCTGCAACAAGGCCACGTCTATATCCCATCTGTTTAGGTAGGCAAATACCTGTCTTATTTTCTTGGGCTGTGTGAAACCCCTAACGTTCCACGTAAGGAGATTCATATGATTTCTACCTGTACCACTAACCCCTTGTGTCATCGATAAGGCAAAGATATCCAAACCAGCAACCAAATACAAGCATGAATAGGACCAGCATTCACTTCAATGTGTGTGTTCGCATGTGCCTAAGTAACCATCTGTCGCACAACATAAATTGGATTGACATATTTCAGATGACTTGGTCTCTTTAACAGTAACAATACCCCCGCCCCTCCCTCTCCCACCCACTCCAGCAACCCAATCCTGCCGAAGCCATTTGACCTCCCGAACTAGTCCCTTCAACCTAGCGAAACCCTCAACAACTCCCATCTAAACAGAACTCTTTTGGGGAACACCCTTGTGGAGGTCCACTTGGGGCACAACTCAACATCCAACTTAATGGATGTGGACGACTCAGATAGCGTTTGTTTTACTCAAACGTGCTACGTCTGGATGCCCCAGTGCCTCACACGTCCATCATATGTCTGGTCATAGCCTGTGAATAGCATCTACATTACATCATTTCAAGACAAATTCTCGTGTAGATAGTAGCAAGTGAGGACAGATATGCAAATTTGCCAGCAGTGTTCATGGGATGTAACATCCGGTGTCCCGTCCAGTGCAACTAGCATTCCCTTGAACCCACATACCGCTAGTTCAACCAGTCTCGTGTGCATCTCGGAACAACTAAGGGCCTCAATGAGTTTTCCATAAACCACAGATCATGTGTGTAATTACCGTTATGTACTAAAACCTGTGTAGCAGGCTAGCAACAGTTTATGTGATGTACAGTTACGCCCAACATTTCTCATCGGAGTACAAGAGTCTGAAGCGGTCTGTGACAGTATGTGTGCTGTGTCAGTTCTGGCTCAGTATCCCTGAAAAACAGATTTCCAGACACTTCCTTGTGAAGACCGTAGCCAGCGAAGACAGAAATGTAACTGTGCCAACAGTGTTCATGGGACGCAACATCCAGTTTCACGCCTATTGCATATAGAATTCTTTTTAACCCACATACTGCTAGTACATCTAGGTTTGTGTGCATCTCGCAATGATAAAGGAACTCACGGAGGGCCAGCATGAGTTTACCGCAGCACTGCAGCCTTGCGTGTAGCAGCTATCTTGCACTTATGCCCGTGCCGTAGACCAAACTCAGAACATGCAATTTGCAGTCATAGTAGTCATTTTACAACAGTGTATCAGAATGCAAAGCTGTCAGCAAATGTAAACAGTCAATGTTCGCTCTGGCTCGGTGACTCCGGAACCCAGTGTGGCGTATCATACCTCGGCAGCTAGTTTACCACTCAACGAGAACGTGAAACCCTACATCAAGAGCGTAAAATCTTACCACTTTCCTTTGAGGATCACGTGCCACACAATAGCCACTCTCAGTCCGATTCCAGTTGCTGCTCTTCTTGTGCATTGGTTCTGTTCTGTTTCAGTACTTTTTTCACAAACTCTTGCGCAGCTTTAGGATTAGTCAGTAGCACCGCTTTATCCTCCGATGTTACCCGTAGTCTGGCTGGGTGTAGCATAGAATAGCTAATGTGAAGGTCTCTAAGCTTAGCTTTCACGGATACAAATTCCTTCCTCGCTTGCTGTACCGCGACGGTGTGGTCCGGGTAGAATTCCAAGGTGTTTCCCTGGTGGATGATGGTTCCCTTCTCACGTGCGAGCCTCAAGATGGTATCCCTGTCGCGGTAATTAAATATTCTCGCCACAATGGGTCGCGGTGTAGCTCCTGGTGGTGGACGAGGCGCAAGGGACCTATGTGCTCTTTCCACTACGAAGATCGGCGAAAGTGCGTCTGCTCCGAAGAGATCCTTGCACAACTTCTCTATATACAGCTCCATGCGCCCCGTGTTTGTCGTCTCTGGAAGGCCCGTGATGCGCACATTGTTACATCTTGACCGCGCTTCCAATTCCTCCTCCTTCGCTTTTATCATCTCCAGTACACGCATTTGGTGGTCGTAGTACGCGACTCATCTTCCACTGCTGAAATAAGAGTCTCGGCCGTCTCCAACCTCTCGCCATGCTTTTCTAGTTTGGCAGTCATACCATCCATCCTACATGTCAAATTGTCCAGCTTACCTTTAATATCTTGCAAGTTCGCCTGGATGGCCAGCAGTATTTTCTCCATGTTGTTGCTGGGTGGCAGTTCGGCCGGCACATCGCTCTCCGCCATCATCTCCGTGGTCTTGGGTGCATTTTTGCTTTCAAAGGATATTTTCTGCTGCTGCTTGTCAGGTTTTACCATTGTTACTGGCTGTGACGCCGTTGGTATTGTAACTTGAAGTGTGGACCTGGTTTTTCTGGTTGATGTCGCCGTTTTGACTCTCGTGTCGGCCTATACTTGTGAGTGCCGTGTCTTGAGCAGTATCTCAGGCGCCCTTGCTCCTTTGGACTACCCTTGGCTTGGTAGCTTGTGTTAGTCGTATGGTCTTGCCGTGGTTCAGAGGCAGTGACCGTGATACACCAGTGACATGGTTCTTATTATCATGCTCGTCAAGGGGCTACCTTCAATCGGCCCAAACGATCGTGTGTGTGGGAACCCTCAGTGCAGCATAATTCTAGCACTTACAGTTGCGTAGTCCCATCACCGCAGCACAGCAGGATTTACTGTAACCCAGGAGCCCCTCAGTGGTATCGCGGGGAGAGCTCCAGTGCTCCGAGGCCACAAATAGATCTTAAGTCCCAAGTTGCACTTTTCGCGCCTTTTACGTTGGTGGCGCCCGTACAGATACCGCCGGCTGCACAGCAGTGTATTTCGCGTGTCTATGCCGCCTCCACTTATATTACACCCAGGGTCCGGTGTACATCGCACATTTCTCACTCTCTCCGAGCGCTTCGTGGTCCCCAAAAAGCATTTTCTTCACTCGCCGATCCCCGACCCACTGGACGCCGCCATCTTGTCCCCGCATAGTCCCGGAAAAGTAAAGGATCTGCACTTCATCTAGTTCGGGCTCAAACAAAGGCCAGTTATCCTAGCGCCCCTTTCAGCCCTCATATTCCGTTCCGTATTCCCAGCGCTGGTGGTGCCGCTGATCCTTGAGTTACTCACTGCGATGCGACGTGCATTACTGTATTGGTATATGCGGTGGCCGCCATATTAACTGCTGCGTCTCTTCGTCTGCCGTTTTCCGCTGTTTTCACCAGTCCGCACGTACATTTCTCACTTGATCTTAATCCATCACATTCCTGATGCTTTCACACGCCAGGGATCACTTTTTGATGGCGGTGTTTTGGGCATCGGGCGATTACAGACCATTTCGTTCTTGGTCGTCCGGCGGAGCTGCGGTCTCACCCAGCCATTCCGCTGTGCACCCCCAGCGCCTCCCCTGTTAGCAATGTATCTTGGTTTATCATGTGGCCCATTTCCCGGAGGGGACATTCCATTTTGCACTTTATTGGTCACTCCTAGTAGACATGCAATGAATCGTTTAATTCATTCATCTTAGATAAACTCTACTACTCTTTTGTATATAACTTCTCGTATTTGCATAACCCGGAAAGCTGAAAACCTCCTTCTGAAGGTGACCATTAGCGTAATTTGCACATCGTGAATTTTAGGGAAGAATTGCACTTTAATTGCATAATTTGCACAAGACGTTTTTTATTAACAACAATCTGTCATCTTTGTAAATTGTTAGCTAAATCCATCTTTTATTGTTAGGAATGCAGCCTGGTATGTGATGATTTTTAAAATGTTTTTAATTGTGATTGCTTATATGGTTTTTGCAAAGCATACCGAATAAAGCATATTTTGATTGATTGACAGTGCTAAGCATGATCCAAGCGGACCCTAGAGGAGCAGACATGGACAGCGGACTTATGCGCAAAGAGGAATACTTGAATTTGAAATTTAACACAGCTTTTAGAGGCCTTAATGAAATGTCAGAGATGAACAAACTACAATAGAGACTCACATCCTAATGTTCCAATTCACACTGCAACTCCTATAACTCTTGTTTCTATAAGCTATAATTAAGATTCATGTCCTGCTAATTTAACTAACACTACAGCTCCCAGATTTCCTTGGACTAGCCTCTGGTGCTTGATTAAGCATGCTTTAATTTTCAAAGCTATTGAAGCAAGTCTTCTTCCATGTTTTGACGTCCTGATTCGAATTAGCCCTGGCTGTAATGTCAAAAATATAGCTGCACTATGGTCAATTCCGGTCGAATTAGACTCCAACAAACTTAGCAGCATGTGAATCAAAGCCTTGAAGTTTCACTCGTTATGCGTTTATAAACTGACGATATGTCACGGACTTTCTATTAAAGACTCCAGCTGCGAGTGTATTTGCTTTTCATTCACACAGCGCGTGTGAAACCATGTATCCATTTCATGAGATGACACGAAGTACTAAAAGGTTCCTGTCTAACAAATGCATGCCGATCACAAAGCAAATCTTTGGCCTGCATTCTTTTTCTCAAGCACATTTCAAGCTTTTACATAAGAGAAAAAAAAAGTCTAAACAAAGCTCCTTTTAGGTCGAGGCTACCGTCGCACTGCGTAAGCAGTGGGCGGAGCCGAAGATTTTATGTTGTGTAGTATGGAGGCTTGAACCCACCCCTCTTCTCCATTGGCTGGCCTCGTAAATGCTGGCCAGCCATTGGAGGAGAGGAGCGTCACTCGGTTCTAGCCCCGGCTTGAGCAGATTCGGGGGCGTTTTTCTCTCTTTTTTTAAGCCCCGCCTCTTTTCTAGTGGTGTGCGTTACAACCTCCCTCTCGCCGAGGTCCCAGTCTGACCTAAACACGCCCCTCAATCCAAACAATTATGGCGTTTCTCGGAGCCATTTGTGAATGACCTCGGAGAAACATGGTGATGTGGAGCGCTCCTCTCTTGCCTTCCGAGATCGTAAGGCAAGAGAGGAGCGCTTCACACCACCATGTTTCTCCGAGATCATTCACAAATGGCTCGGAGAAACACCCGTCATTTTCGGGGGCGGGGGGCTGGCGTAACTCCGCCATGAAACTTTACGGGAAACTCTCCATGCTGCAGTTGTTTCCTTGCTCTCTAACTTGTTCCAAGGTCCAGTTAAAACGGGAGAGTTCGATGTTGCCAGGTGGTCCCTCCTCCAAACATCAAACACCCAGCAGCTGATTGGCTGCCTACGTCACGATCCGAGAGCCTGCGCGAGGGAGATTTTTTTTTTTAATGAGCATGTCTCAGCAGCAGCCACATGTACGGAACTGGAGTGATGGATTCTCAGAAGTCATAACACTTGATGCACAGACATCCCTTCATGGCACGCAGCCTGCCAACCACTAGACTACAAACGTCACTGCGTATTTAAAGCATCGAGTGCCACACGGCGATCACTCCATTCACACACGCGACCATAGTCTGAGGAGCTCACACCATCAGTAAACATTCTCTTATAGCAACTTGTACCGGTGCGCGTGGGATCTTTGCACCACATTGGCAACGGATGCCTCAGCAACAGCATCAAGGAAAACAATGTATAAAAGCAGACAACTCTGAGGCAAACACGTGAAAAGTTAAAAACATTAAAAGCCTCCTCCTTCAGAAATACCATTGGCACTGCTTCCACGCTCCAGTCAAAGCTCTGATGAGCCCAGCTATAGATATATTTAGGAGACACCAGACTTGGGGTGAAGACTTCTGCTTTGGATATGTGTTGAGCACAGCTGTGCGCTTTCCACTGGAGCATTTCCATAAAATGAATAACCTGCCTTGCATCTTGATACTAAAAAAGATGAAATGAGGACCCTATGCAAATTGGCAATTAATGGACCACCTAGCATGCCTCAGAGGGACAATCGCGACCGTCATGTAACTTATTTTTCACCAATGAAACACTCCATTTACCTCAGCATCGCCGGAGGAGGGGTATTTTCGTGAAGAAGACCACAGCAGAAACACAAACACCATGGCTACTTTAAGATGTAAAAGTTTCACGACCGCGACGCCCCTGAAACACCCAGTCTGACACACTGCCATAGAGAGTGGAAGAAAAACGCGCTTGTCGCAGACCAAGAAAGAGCTGAAAAAAATGAAGAGTTGCCGTTGAATCAGTTGAGGCATCTCTCGCCTCTTGAGACTGAATTAGTATTGCGACATGACAGTAGGAGAGACAGTGACGTTTACACGTGTTCCGTTTTAGAAAAGGAAAGGTAGCAGGACCGGTGGAAATTTGTAGGAGCCTCCGGGGCATAACTTACCGTCCGAGCTGACGGAGTCATAGGGGTCCCAGGATCCCTGGCCCGTGTCTCTGTAGTCCACCCAGCTCAGCCCCTCCAGGCTGTCATACTCCGCCTGCTTGTCCTCCACCGGCACCACTGCTTTGCCGGTAACTTTGCTTGAAAACCGCCCTCTTTCTGCGAAGCGGAGGAGACACAATCCTTCCCTTGCCTAGCATTCCAGCATCATTGGATCACTTCATAGCCTGGGCAGGCTGTCGCTGTACAGGAAGTGCACAGAGCACCTAGCACCTTCACCCAGGCAGCAGCAGAACCTTTGCTGTTCTAAGTCGAAAAGAGACGTTACCCGAGCTACTCCGAGGGGAGAAAACACGCTGTAGCAGCCACTTCACCGATGTGTGCCACAGCCTCATGCCCTCTCCTGCTGCTCTGTTGTTCCTTCTGTCCACCTCTCTGAATAAAACAATAACAAATACGGCCTACTGTTGAAGCAACCCACCCAGAAATGAAGCAGCAAAGGGGCGAAAGTTCACGTACGTTTCAAAATTGTTCCGTATGAGCGGGAGATAACGCCGGGGGAGATGTTACTTTAAATTTGGGCGCCTGGTTTACTGAATTATGTAACTGCGTGGCTTTTGTAACTTTATAAGCAATCGATCCTCACTGGCAGACTAGGGGGAAAGCGGGGGACTGGACATATTACAAAATAATGCGTCCTTTTTTTCCCCACTGGTTATTGCGATCCCCACTTCCTCTAAACCCGGAAGCGGACGTCTGAGATGAGGCCCTTTAAGATCAGGAAGAGGTCACGTGACCGGTCAAGGCAATGTCAGGTCATGCGAGACTCACCAATGGTATACAACCTTTAGCACGCATCTTTTAGCACGCACTACCATTACAACGCATCTGTTACAACGCATACCATTACAACGCATAGCGCTTTGAGGCGATCTGACTTAGGGAATGGCTAGTGAATAGGTTCATTTACTATCCAATAACCTTTCCTAGTGTCCACGGGGACTGGTGTTGGAATAGTAAATTAAACTATTCTCTATCCAGCACCCAAAGCACTATGCGTTGTAAAGGTATCGCGTTGTAAAAAATGCGTGGTAATGGTATGCGTGGTAAAAGTGTGCGTGCTAACATCATACATCCTCACCAATACCTGTTTTTTTCCGACCTTGCAATAAAGTCAAAATATCCTATTCGCCCCTTTGTGTACTCTTTGCTAATGATTGGTCACAAGCAAGTAAAGCTCTCCTGTTATTGGGTGACTAGTGCTAAGTTTTTAGTAGCAGCTGTCGGGCACAAACTTCTGCTACGAATCAGGCTTTTTAAAATAAGCCAGTAACAAGATGATTTTGGAACTAACGTTGCCCAAAAAACTTCAACAAGCGACTGACTAAATTAATATTAACAGTGGGATGAAAGGAGCTCACTATCGCTTACCAGAAGCTTGGATGACAACATGGGGGCTGTCTTTTCTAGGGGCGGGTAGTTTTTCTAACCAATCGTAGGATACATGGACACTAAGACTTTCCTTTTACTTTCCAGTCTCCTGTCAATCATATTAAAATGAGCTTTACGATTATATCCTCTTAGCTTCATTTACTGAAGTTGGTTAGAGTCTGCAGAAAGGCAAAACCAATTGGATTTTTCAGCAAGTTCGGAATCCGGGAGGTAAGACTCATATTTGGGAATCTCCCGCCTGATTTTGGAGTGTTGGGATGTGCTGTTTTTGGTCGACAGCTGTTTGCCGGTATTGCAGCACCCCTGGTGATTGAGGTTATCTGAAGTTTATTTGATCTTGAGTACGAGCAGTAGGCAGAACCTAATACGTGAGCATTGTTATGACTACAAGAGTGCGGATGTAGCACAGAACACAGCCGGAAGAAAAGTGGTGTATACCCAGAGCGTACTTGGGTGTTAAGCGCATAATTGTTATTTAAGCAATGGTTGTGGCATCCGAATGATTTGGGTTTTTTTTAGAAAAAGAGTCAGTTTTACAGAAGTGCAAATTATTTTGTAACTTTTGTATTTCTTTTTAAGCGTTGCTGCAATCGAGGTTTTACAGTGTTGGCAGTGTGTTACAACCGGACATCATTAAGCGGTGTCGAGGGGGAACAAAGTGTCATGTTGCTGCATTAAAACTGTTATGCTTTAAACGCCCCATGATTTGACCTGTCTGGCTTGTGATATTTTAAAAGAAAGTGTGTATTTGGCTTTATTTAATTTAGTATCTCGTTATACGTATTATTACAGATTGTTTTTTTCTCTGTAGCTTCAAGTTTTCAGTTCGGGGGTGGAGGGTGGTGGGGGATCTGTGCTTGTTCTCCTGCCCCCTGGCTGTGCTTGCTCTCCTGCCCCCTCGCTGTGCTTGCTGTGTTTGTATGTGGCTCTGGGTGTGTATGTGGCTCTGTGTGTGTGTGTGGCTCTGGGTGTGTGTGTGGCTCTGGGTGTGTGTGGCTCTGTGTGTGGGGGGGCTCTGTGTGTGTGTGTGTGTGTGTGTGGGCTCTGTGTGTGTGTGTGGGCTCTGTGTGTGTGCGACGTTCTGTGTGTGTGGGGGGGGCTCTGTGTGTGTGTGTGTGGGGGCTCTGTGTGTGTGTGTGGGCTCTGTGTCTCTGTGGGCTGTGTGTGTGTGTGTGTGTGGGCTATGTGTGTGTGGGGGGGCTATGTGTGTGTGTGCGGGCTCTGTGTGTGTGGGCTCTGTGTGTGTGTGGGCTCTGTGTGTGTGTGGGCTGTGTGTGTGTGGGGGGGCTCTGTGTGTGTGTGGGGGGACTGTGTGTGTGGGGGGGGCTCTGTGTGTGGGGGGCTCTGTGTGTGTGTGTGTGGGGCTCTGTGTGTGTGGGGCTCTGCGGGTGTGTGTGGGGCTCTGTGTGTGTGTGTGTGTGTGTGTGTGGCTGTGTGTGTGCGTGTGGCTCTGTGTGTGGGTGTATGGCTCTGTGTGTGTGTTGCTGGCTCTGTGTGGATAGCTTTTTTTGTAGGTGGCTCTATGTGTGGACAGCTTTTTTTGTAGGTGGCTCTATGTGTGGGTGGCTCTGTCTGTGTGAGGGTGGCTCTGTGTAGGTGGCTCTATGTGAATGACTCTGTGTGGGTGGCTCTGTGTGGGTGGCTCTGTATGTGTGTGTGGGTGGCTTTGTGTGTGTGGCTCTGTGTGGGTGTAAATGCAATAGGTCATGCATTTGCGAGCGAATAAGCTATTGGCATTGTAAATGACAATGCCATTTATTTAACCAATAAGCTATTGGCAATGTAAATGACAATGGCATTTATTTATGATTTTAAAAAAAATGTCATGAGCAATGCCTATAGCTCTACCTTTAATAATGCCGAGACCATTGCATTGTAAATGCTTGTTCATTCTATTTTTAGATTCAAACAAGTCACGAATGAGGAATTTAGTGCTTTGATGCTGCCGGCTATAATTCATCTCTTTAAGACAGGTAAAACTCTCTGGCTATGTGTTAAATATTCTATGGCACAACGCATCTGTAATTACATGCTTTAATATCTTTGTGCCAAGTGCGAGCCAATTGTGACTAATGCTGATTTCCAAAAACAGTACCCATGATCTGAAGCGCACCGCACGCACACAATTAAAAACGTTTCCTAAGCAAAGAAGCTTTAGAATAACGAGGCCCGCTCCCCTTTATCTTCCAGAATGATACCAGTCATGAAAGGTTACAGGGAGGATCGTTCTACTCTTTTGCTGTTTCTACAAATAAACCTTTTAATGAATCAAGCCTGGCAAACAAGAAATGTGGGTTCCACCTTGAGGCAAAAGGATTTTTACTCTTCCTAAACTAAAGAAGCAGTGACATTTCCATTTCCAACAGAAACATCTTTTCCTCACTCTTCAAGGTAAAATAACAATTGAACAACTTATGAATGCTAGAGTGGATGGAGAGTGATCTTCACAATTCTGTTCCTTCTTTTTGGAGTAAAACACATTTTTTTCCTATTTCAGAAATTACCCAGCCCTTGTCCTGAGGAGAACCCATAAAGGAATTAGGGTTGAAACGCGTAGACCACAACTAATGGGGTATCCTTGCACAATGTAGATCAATATGGAGGACTAAAAATTAATGTTCAGTGAAAAACAATCCCATTAGGGTATATTAGATAGCTTGGACCCCCATACCGTATACCAAGAGCGTCTGTTGTCAATTTATCGCCCTGGCTCCCCAACTGTACTACTGTTTGAACATTTGAATTTCACATGTTTTTTCTTGTTTTATTTTTTTATACTTTAAGATTTGTTTGTCACAATGAACACAAAGGTGTTATTTTTTAATGTGTATATTTCATAATAGAAAGTTCTGCTTGAAAATATATTAAAGATTAAAAAGTGATATGAGCATTTGTAAAAAATATCCAGAGGTCATATTTATTGAGTACAAATGATCTTCGCAAAGAAGTAAAATTGTTAAAATGACGCAGCCACCTATTGTTGTTTCCTGTTTGTATTCCAGAATAAGGTATTGCACTTGAGTCACTAAGATAACAAGCATTTGCAGAGCAAAGAGGTCTGGCGTTCCTATGGTGCATTCGCAGAACTAACAACACAATAGGTAGATATGGATGTACTAGAAACATACACACACATTCTAAGTAAATTCATGCTCGCAGACATAGCGGTCTGTGCGTGCACTCTTATGAAGGCCACGCTTGGTCACTTTGGCAATTACTGTTTTTAATATGTCAATTACTATTAGCATTAACCCTTTTTCAAGCACTCTCAATGTTGGCAAATGCGGAAGGACAAGAGTAGGAACAAACGTATCAGAAGATCACATTGTCTGACAAGAGGATAGGCACTAAGGAGGAGAGATACTAACAAACTTTAAGATAAAAGGGGGAGTGCGGCGGTTGCTATGGCTGTATTAACAAGTGCTAAGAGATAAAAAGACACATCCCAGAGGTAAACTAGGCCAGTGATACAGACTGGCATGTTTAAAAGGCCAGCCTTTTCATGCACTGGTATCTGACAACAACCTATCTGTCAATACGTCCCCAACTTTAAATTGGGTGCCATCATGTGCAAGAAACATAGGTGCTTATGCAGACAGTGCAGTATGTGGGTTGGGGGGAGCAACCTTCGCTGTGTTCATTTGACTGATTGGTGAGTAATGGAGGGCGGTTCCCGAAGATAGCTTTAGGTGGTACCAATCAGAGCTTCTCTCATCACATCTTCTGCAATATAGCAAACTACGTACGAAGTGCTTTGAGTCAGCTCTCACCCTCTGTAGCCACTAGCTCGTAATGTATATGCTTTATTTTAGATAAGTTAAACAAAATTATAATCTACGTGTCTGTCCACTTGGTATGTTCAATTTAAACATCTTTCCTAGCAAGTGATTAAAGTTTTATTTACACCGATAAGCAGCGGTTGAACATTAAATTGCAATTTTTTCCAGTGTTTATATTTGTTTCTTAAAATGCACGTTGTCAAACAAGAATCAACGGTTAAAAATGTGCATTTTTAACTTTGTGTTTATTTATGGATTTCTTGGGCATTGTGGTTTCTCTTTGAGTTATTATAAAATGTATATCTAGTACAATGTACCTGGTAGCAGGGCGTCAGCCTTTTAAAATTATAAATATCAATGAGCTGAACAAAAAGTTGTGTACCTTTTATAGATTTCTTTGAGTGCATGTGCCAGTCAGTCAGTCAAAATAACTTTATTTTGCCGACATGATGAAGGCATACAAGTATACTATATATATAAAAAGATATAAGATAAAACATTCCACATCATTACAGTACAATCATTTTTAAGATACAATAGCTATACAGTTTCAAATGTATGATAAAAATTCATGCTTGATTAAGTTCATATTACAGTTGATTAGATCCACAAATTGAACGTCTCTTTTTTAGAGCAGTTAAAAGAAAAGATGCCACAGAAAAACAAATAAAGGGGTCAGACAATAGCTGCAAATAATAAAAGGCCACACGACATTGTCTAAGATTCATTTTTCGCATAATGGGAATGAAAAACCTTTTCCTCTCATTATGGTAATGTTTACAAAATAGCAAAAAATGCATATCAATCTGTATTGACTGATTATCACAAGTACAGAGTGGGAGATTGGCAGCAACATAAACATTACCAGGGATACCCAACATTAACCCCTTGGCCGCGGCGGTCATTCCCCTGCGGTGCTGGGGGGCGGGTGGGC
Organism: Lissotriton vulgaris; assembly: GCF_964263255.1. NCBI lineage: Eukaryota > Metazoa > Chordata > Amphibia > Caudata > Salamandridae > Lissotriton > Lissotriton vulgaris. The sequence goes on along the minus strand of NC_141687.1, from coordinate 2,023,533,489 downwards.
GTGCACAGCACCCAGGTGCTCGTGACGAGCTCAGCTCGTCATGAGCCACGGTGGCCGTGTGCTCATGACGAGCTGAGCTCGTCACGGCCACACCCGTTTCTGTGGAACGCTCGCACAGCAGGGGAATTAGCCCCGCGTACGAGCGTTGGAGCCGTCATGAGCACACAGCAACCGTGGCTCATGACGAGCTGAGCTCGTCATGATCATGGGAGGGGTTAAAGGGATATAGTTTAAACGGAATCTCACCAGGATGTACCTATGTTGTCGATTAGTTACAAAAGTTAGGTATGTTGATTTTTTTTCTACATTTGTGAGATACTCGGTACAGTTAGATATATTTTGACTGTTGACAACTTGGCGTTTAAGATCTCCCTTCCAATCTGCATACTAGATAATAGCTGGGCTTTCAGATCGTTCTTAGAAATAGAACAGCAGCTTGTAGGACCTTAAAAAAGGTGATGTCGCCCATTAGCTTTTAAAATAGATTCAACATATCGTAACCAGATTATGTTACTCACCCCATCAAGTTTCAAGACATCACTTATAATGTCTCTTGTCAGTGTGAGGGTCTCCTTTCGCCATATTGAGTGCCACAGTAATATTGGCGCCAAAGAGATTTTATCAGAAATGTAGGGGGCTGTCATTTCCATATGGCATTTAAAATTGGCGCAAGACTTTGGTAACAAGAGTAACTTTTTAAAGAAGTTATCTTCAATTGATTGGAGTTTTGTACATTCTCTGACTCCCCATATGGCCGCTCCATAAGTGGCAGCAGACCGTCTTTGCTTCATACACTGTTTTTTATAACATCCAGAGGTTTTAGACTAGTTTTTTTATAAACTTAGTTAGAGCTCCAATATTCTTTTCCATCAGGGTCGCTCTATTTACAATCATGTTTTGCCAATTAATTTGCCTATCAAACATTATCCATAAATAATTAAGAGTCAACGACTTCCATTTTCCCCTGTTCAGTGACAAATTGGGGTTGTTTCCTCAATTTTGGACCGGCCACAAGGAAAAAGGACTTGGAATAATTAACTTTCATATCCAGGGAGTTCATATATTGTGTGTAATCCAGCACTAAATGACGCAGTGCATTACCAGTACGTCCTATAAGCACTGCGTCATCTGCATAAAGTAGTATAGGTATCGGTTTGGAGTTTATATAAGGGACATCTGCGGTGAACTCCCTCAGAGCAGCTTCTACATTATTGGTGTAAAGTCAAAATAGGAAAGGGGCTAAAACGCACCCCTGCCTAACACCTCTCAAGATTTTAAAATGTCTGGTGCATTCATTATCCCTTCCATAACGAACACAAGCAGCAGCACCTGTGTATAGATCACGAATGATGTGCTGTTTCAGCAACCTAGACGCAGTTAGTAAGGAGAACACAAGCACATTTTACAAACAGGCAGCAGTTCAGAATAGGCGTTGTCAACTGAACATTACCTGTGAGTGGCAGGCATTTCTGCAAATGGCAGCACCTCCAGAATGTGAACGATATTAGAAGAACTTCTTTATTATTTTCAATATTGCCTAACAATTATAAGTGTGTGTTGTTGCTCTGTAGTTTTGGGAGCGCAAGCCCTCTTTCCCCATGTACATCCCAGCACCTTCCTCCTCTCACTATGAACTCTGAAATGCATTTGGTACAACCATTTTAGCATGTTTTAGTACTACATCGAAAACAGTGAGGAACTCGCTGCATACCTCACTGTAACCAATCATTTCGCTCTGTCGCACTATTATTACATGACCTCAATCTCACCGTGTCTCGCCCGAGTGACGCCTGTGATAAGTACTCGTTTTTACTGTAGTTACTTGTTGAGGAGTTTCATAAAGTGCCAAAGGTTTTTGTTTGACTGTTTCACAAAGCTTTGCTTCACAATAGTATGTGTTTACTGAACAGGTATCTCTGGAGATGCACTGGTGGGAATACCATGTAAGCAAGAGTTCTGTAATTGTGTAATACGTAGCAAAGGGCTTGCGACTTTTATTATTCCACATAGCACCGATTAGACAGCTTTTGTGCGTTCACTGTTTTTACTATCTCACTTCCACTTCCAAGTGGGATGAAAACATTGGGGGTGGGGGTCTCTCTAAGGGGCATGGCCGATGCAGTTAAGAATGTGGGTTAGAAATGCATAAGTTAAGAAATCTGTGCTAATGCTCCCAACTGGTATTTTGCAGCTTCTGTCATTGCATCCAGTTGTATAATGCAACAGATAACATTACCATACAACAAGCCAGGACTATTGGCTTTGTCAGTGGTTGTTAGTTGCATAAGCTAACTAAACAACAACTATGGCTTCCTTGTATATAATATTGGAAATGCTTCAGTTATGAAATGTTTTTTTTAGTTTAAAGGAAGTTTATTTGTTAAGAAAATAAGACATAGTTGGGTGGGCGTGGCCACGAACGGGGCCAAGATAGCCGCGTCTGTTTGGTGGTGGAGGTGCTGATTTCTGCCGGGTGTTCTGCCTCCCCCCGGACCCCTCCTGAATAAACGGGGGCCGGGCTGTACATCGGCCCTTGCTGGACTGCTCTGCCGCATCCGCGGACGTGCCATCTTGCCCTCCTTGGTCCCGATTGACGCGGACCGGCTGGCATTGCTGAGAATCAGCCCTTATCCTTACGCCACCACCTGGCTCGCCTTGGGGATATTACTTTCACCAGAGGAAGTCAAATTCACAGCGCTTATTATAGTACGCGCAGTCACAGCACACCCTGAATTCCCTGAACCGAGTGGCGGTCCAGCCTGACGATTGATGGGGGTGATGATCTCCAGAGGGCTCCAGCTGGTAAATGATATGGGCCCTGCTTTCCCCTGGTTTAATCCCACTTGGTGATGGTTGCCTGAATGATCCCCGATTGGTGGCTGATGGCGCATCTGCAGCTGCTGTTTGTTCTGGCTGATATCTCTGCAATCTGAAAGCTAGCGCCTTCCTTGGATTCCATCCATGCATCTCAACTCCTCGCCTTCTGTGGCTGCTGTTTCTGCTGGTTTTTGGCTGGTCCATATCCGCAACCCCTGCGGCTCCTTCCACCATGAGGAAGAAAGACCCCAAACAGAGTAAACTGCAGTTTGATAAGCCTGCTGTCCCTGTCTCAGATGTCCCTCCTGATTTGCCCGGTGGGGACCCGGGTCTGGGCGACTCTGGGGACCCTGCCACACCCGCAACATCCATGTTAGCTGAGATGAGAGCCAGCTTTAAAGGGTTGGATGGCCGTTTTGATGACCTGGACAAGAAGCTGGCACAAGATATAGTTTATAGGAATTTATGGCCCTAACATAGATTCCCCATCCTTCTTCCACGACCTCCAGGTCCGACTACTGACACTTGACCCCGGGATCTTAATACTTGGGGGAGCTTTCAATTTACTGTTAGATCCATCCAGGGGCAGCACTTCCCTTTCACCAGACACCAAACCCCGCACCCGGCAGGCCCTCAGAGACATATGCACCCACTTTTCTCTAATAGACGTTGAGCGTCGACTACACTCCTCCCTCCCAGAATTTACACTCGTCTCTGGGTTTCATAACACGAGGACCAGGATAGACTATTGGTTGGTATTCCCGGGGCTGGAGAGCTGGCTGGATGGTATACTTACCCTTCCGCGCACGCTCTCGGATCACTCTCCTGTCATACTTCAATTGAACATCCCTAGACCGGGTGGTTACGAGCGGCAGTGGCGCTTCCCTGGGAGCGTGTTGTTAGATCAAGTTTTCTGTGAGGTTAAAACTGCAATTGAGGACTATTTTGACATTAACACTGGGACGGTTGACACCTGGGCAGTCCTCTGGGAGGGATTCAAGTCCTACATTAGAGGAGTGTGTATTGCCAAGCATGCCGGGGTTTTGAGAGATCTCTGTTTGACTCTTAGTCGTATAAAGGGGGACATTGCCGCCTTGGACCAGGAACTGCTTGGCTCAGCCTCCGAATCAGGGGAGGCAAGTCGCCTGTATTTGCTGCTGGGATTTAGGGACACAGCTGAACGTGACATGGCTTGGCAGTTCGGGCTGGACTGTTCCCATGAGGCACAGGATCAGACTGATTTGCATATAGCCATGTCTGAACTGGGGTGGCAGAGTGGGCTAAAGAACGGTGATGGATTAAACCCAGATCTTTTGACTGGGTGTGAGTGTTTGATTGATTCAGATGCTCCGTCCATCATCACCCCCTTTTGTACCGCTTTTGGCCGCCATAAGTGTGGCAGGGTATGCTCAGACGTGAGTCCCTTTGCTCACTTTGCCACTGTTTCGTTTCGTTTCAAAAATCTTTATTTCGATCACAGATCATAAAAGATACATGACAATATATACACAGTTAAAAACGTATTAAACATGATGTGATCCAATCATTAAAACATTAAAATACGTTAAAAGGAGAACAGAGGGTACAGTGTAATGTGCTAAAGTCTTTCAGGGGGTCTGTTATACAAGTCTTTTCAGCGCCCGACTGCGAGTAAACCACAGGGAGGTTAAAAATGTTGAAAGTGCAAAGACTACAATAGGAGAAAGATCTGTCTTTAAGACTCTATAGGCAGGTTGGAAGGATCTGAAGCCCAAGTTCCTGAGTAACGGGACTAACCAATGTTTCCTGCTCCTCTCGTAGCCCTTGCAGAAAAAAACAGCGTGAACTTCATCCTCCTTCGGATGAGCACAGACAGGGCAGGTTGCTACGGTGGAGCAAGTAGACCAAGACGCTGTAAAAAATGCTAGAGGGAGGCATCCGTATCTCCATTGAAAGAATAGTTTCCTCGTTAGCAGAGGGGAGATCGCATCAAGAGTACTTTCGAGACAGTAAGAGTCTTTCGCTTTCAGGAATAAGTGTGTCAGGGATCCTTCACGGCTGTCGTTGATAGCTCTTGTGAGCATCAGTTCGTAGTATGCTCTCGCGAGTACCTTCTTTGAAATCTTTGTACAGGAGTTGGAAGGATCCGTCCATAGTTACGGGTAGCCCAAATCCTCGAGCCTTCCCTTGACATAGGTCAGCCACGGGATCCTCATGGCATTCCGCAGCTGCAAGAATTCCTGGAGTTCCTCTCTGTAATTTAAGAGATCGGGGCTGCACCACAAATGCCTCCAAAAGGTTAGGGGTTTAAGACCTAGCTCCTCTGTTATTGGTCTTACTCCCAGATCTAATCTGAGGGGGAGTAATGGAGTGCTCTGGGGGAGGGCAGTGACCTGTCTCAGGAATTTATTTTCGGTAGACTGTAACTTTGGGAGATGAGTGTGGCCCCAGAGCTCACCCCCATATGTGACACCCGCCCGTGCTTGAGTTTTATATATGTGGATGATTGGGGTTAGTGGACGATAAAAGGATTTGTTCGCCAGGCGCATAGTGCCACCCGCCAACTGTGCCAGTTTGATGGTCACTTTGGCCTGATGAGACGTCCACGATAGATGTTCGTTTAACGTGATCCCCAAATATTCAATATTGTGCACACGTTCCAGTTGTGTTGTGCCTAGCCTGGGTGGGGCTCGATTCTGGGGGTTGGGGTTCAGAATCATGAACTTAGTTTTTTGGGGGTTAATTTCCAATCCCCGATTAGAACAAAAGTCTAGAAAACCGTCCAAAATGCGCTGAATCCCCATGGGGGATTTAGACAGCAGCAAGGTGTCATCTGCAAACATGATTGCAGGGACCCTGCTGCTGGTCAATTTTGGAGCATCGGAGTTGGGGATCCTGTTTAGGTGGGCAACAACCCCGTTCACAAAGATGCAGAACAGGGTCGGTGCGAGCACGCAACCCTGTCTCACACCTCTGCGAACGGGGAACCTTTCGGTTAGTTTGCCACCTTTGCCACACCTTACGCGAGCGTAGTTGTTGTGGTGGAGTCTCATCAGGATTGTCAGGATGTCAGTAGGGACATTCAACTCTTCCATGACTCTCCATAGCCTCGCTCTGGGAACCAAATCAAAGGCGGCACGTAGGTCTACAAAGATGGTATATAGACTGCCGCCCTCGATTACAGCTGTTCTCCAGTAGAGGAGATTTAACCTGAAGATTTGGTCTATGGTTGATACACCCTCCCTGAATCCTGCCTGGTAAGGGGACAAAATTTCCATTTCTTCGGTCCAGGCCTGCAATCGGTTCAGAATCAGTCTACCGAACAATTTTTGGGATATGTCGATTAGACTGATAGGACGATAGTTGGAAGGGAGCAGGGGGGATCCCTTTTTGTAAATTGGGACCACCTCTGCTCCCCTCCAAGTATCGGGCACCTCCAGTCCCCCCGCAATGGCATTGAATATTAGTGTAAGATAGGGTGCCCATATCCCGGGTTCCTGCTTAAACAGGTCCCCGGGCACCCCATCGAGTCCTGGGGCTTTTCCGGCAGCTAGGCCTTTAATGGCGTCCCTCACTTCTTTTTCGGTGAAAACAACCCTAGTGGGACAGGATGAAATTGTGGGACCATCTCTATTCTGTTCCCCCCCACCCTCTGCGTACAGGGCCTCAAAGTGGGTCTGCCATACCGTAGGGGCTATATTGGGCTCTATTGCGGAGGATAAATCCTCCGTGCCGTTCGCCACTACGCGCCAAAATTTACGGGAATCTCTAGTTGTTAATGCATTAGTGAGATTTTCCCAGTAATCGTGGTCCCATTCTGCCCTTGCGTTCTCCAGGAGGATTTTATACGATCTTCTCCTGGCGCGGATTTCATCTTTGTTATGGTGTTCCTTTATAGCAAGTAGCAAGTGGGCCTTGGCTTCCCTGCAAGCGGCATTGTACCAAGATGTCTTCGGCTTAGGACCATTCCTTTGCCTTGCAGATGAGAATAGGTCCTGCTCTAGGGTGGTGATGATGCCTGCATGTATTTGTGCAAGCTCTCCTCTAGTAGCATCGTCTAAGACCCTAGTTCCTAGCTGGAAGGCATCCTCCAGTAATGGGATTATCCTTTCATATAGCCGGGATATTCTTTCTGGGTTGCTGGCCAGTTTCTCCCACTTGACCTTCCTACGATTGTTTTCAAGTAGGAGGCCCGTTTTATCTTTGTCCGACCCATTAGTTATTGCCTCTTTCCCAGGCAGGGAATAAGTCAATTCCAGGGAATTGTGGTCACTGTCCAATCTTGGGGTGACTTTAAAGTCGACTATTGCTGGCCACATAAACAGTTTGACCATAATATAATCCAATCTGGATTCGCTGCCGGGTTTATTAAAAGTATGGGTACTTGGTGTATCTGATTTGGTACGACCGTTGCATGCCCTTAAACCAAGGTTGAGGGTGAGGGCAGTTATCTGTAGTGCTAAAGGAGTCCAGGCCCGTGGGGGTGGTGCCACCGTCTCAGGTATAAGCCAACATGAATCTTCCTCCAGGGAAGGACCATCACGTAGCTCAGGCAGTGGTTCGTAGTGAGCATTGAAATCGCCTCCTACCAGGCAAGCAAGTTCGCTTGGGATTTCTTCTAAGAGCTTAGCTAGCTCATCCACTGTGCCAGATTCTTTGTGCATTGGAACCGGCCTTGAGTAGATATTGATTACTAGCAACTTCGATGAGTCTGGCCACTCAAGTGAGACAGCCAATAGATCATCAGAAGCGGTCTCTAAATAAGTAGCTTGACAACCTAAGTCCGTGGCTACCCATGTAGTTAGTCCCCCAGATGGCCTTCCCCTTCCCCCCCATTTAGCTGCTTTAAAGAAGGAGGCAAAACCCGGGAATACTATTTCCTCGCGCGCCCAAGTTTCTTGTAAAAGAATTATATTTTTAGATCTGATGTATGTACCCCATTCTGTGCAGTCTATTTTGCTAGCAAGGCCTGCCACATTCCAAGAAATCACTGTTATTTCTAGTGGTTTGGTGGAGGCCGTGCCCATAGAAACAGAGTTGGTAGTAGTGCGCTCGTGGGGCAGCCGTGGATTTGTGAGGACGAGGAACGTGCCCTTGGGTCTGTTGTCAGGGGAAGGAGAGGAAGGCGTAACGCTTGGAACCTGTCTGGGATCAACTGTACCAGATGCTACAAAATAAGTATCAGCAGCTGTGGCAAATTTGGGCTCGTTTGTGGGAGATATTTGAGTAGCGCTCCCCTCATCAGCCGTATGTCAGTCTACCATTTCAAGACTGCTGTATCGGTTATGGGTAGATAAATAGGCGGGGTAGTGTGTTCTATGTGGCCCTGAAATTCCCCTCCTGTGTCCACCACTTCCCCCCCTCCTTCTTCTGACAGTTTCCCAGCCGGCCTCATCCCCATATGTAGGGAACTGCTCTGTTGGTCTTTCCCTGTGTGACGGATAGTTGTTATTCTCCCTGTGACAGTTTTCCCAACCCTCCAGCAGCTCCTGGTGGTACCTCCACCTGTGGTCCTCAAGGTTATACAAATTTGAGGGGTAAAAAAATTAGAGGGGTAATGGTTGGATGGTGCTAGCAAAATCCTCATCAGCAGCACAGGTACAGATATATGCGGCTGTGTTCGGATCTCTGAAGGTGACCAGAATACAGTCACCTCTAATGGATTTCTTAGTGTAGCCCACCCACGTTGCCCTCCTAGCCATGGATATATCGCTAGTAGTTCCTCTCGGTAGTGGTCTGTTTACGGAGAGCCAGTTGATTACTTTGTTTTTGAGTGAAGTGGTGGATTCAAATGTGTTGGAATTTAGTTCAGGAACGCCCGCCAGAACTAGAGTATAGGGTGCTGCTTCTGGGGGGAGGTTTATAGATTTAGGTTTGGGAGTAGTATTGGGTTTCTCTCCAGTAATAGGAGGATCTCTCTTAGCTTTAGCCGGAGGCGGAATATTATCTTTCAGTGGAAGGGTTGATTTTGGGGTAGCGGTTTCCGTTTGTTGGGTAGGGATAGGGGCCTTGTTTACAGCTAGTGATTCAGGAGCATTGGTTGATACGGGTTGTGAGGGTTTGGGATTAGTTTGTGGGGGCTTATTAATTATTGTTGTGGGCGGACCATTGCCTTTGGTGGGTTTTGGTCCTGGTCACTCTCTTGTTATTTTGGTCCCACTGTTAACAATTTTCCTTGAGTCGGCAAGTTGCACGGTTGCCTTTTCGATGCTAACTAGTTTAGCTTCGATCTTGATAAGTCTTGCCTCAAGGGGGCTCAGCAGAGACCTAAAAAGTGTGCCTATATCCTCTAAAGTGATGTCGTCTGAGGTAGTGTCTAATGGTGCATTGCTGCTGAGTTGTGGTAGTGAGGTTGAATTGATCATTCTAGGGGGAGATGGTGGTCCTGATATATCCACCATAAGGGCAGAGGAAGCACCTTTCTCCCTTTTGCCTCTGACTTGCTTGGATTTCGGAGTTTTGGTCCTATGATCTTCATTGTTTTGAGGCCCCTGCTTCTTTTTTGGAATAGCCCCTTCCCTAGTACCCCTATTGCTATCTAAGTTGGTTTCTACAACTTTGGCTGTCTCAATGTTCTCTGTGGTTATAAGCTGGGGAATTTGGGTGTTAGGTAGGGCCATAAGGCTCATGTCCTCAAAGTCACTCGGGACCTCAATAGTGAGCTCGGGGTTGGTGGGATTAGTGACTGGGAGTGGACATGTTGCCTGGTCTGTGCTATGGCTGTTTGGAAGACCAGATCTGTTTTCTGGGGTTCTAGCTTGGGCCATAGGGCCCATTGAAGATCTCCTTACCCAGTCTATTTCTTGTGAGATTCTGCGCTCCAGAAACTCGATTTCCTCAATCAAGAGGGAGCCAGCTTTAGCAAAGTAAGTGTCAATAGGGCCTTTAACAGCCCCGGCTGCAGCTAGTGAAGAAGTTTTGCTCCTGGTTTCCCTTGTACACATTTTACTAATGGTTCAAAGACCTTTGGATACAGGCAAAGAGGGGGAGCCCAGACCGGACTCTCACGTACTCGAACGGCCTCAAACGGCCCGCTCTTTGCCCGGTCTTCGCCCCGTGCTCCGTCCCGCGCGCATCCCGCGTCGCGGTGGAGCTGAGGCCGATGAAGTACGAGAAGGTTGGGGGCGTGGCCGCCGGGGGAAGAGGCAGCAGCTGTGAAGAGCTGGGGCTGCTGGTCCTCGCAGTCCCCCGGTAGGCTCCACGCACTGTGCACTTTTAAGTTAACTCGACCTGGGAGCGCGTTATCTCTCCACCGGCTGTGGAGCCGCTCACACCAGGGAGCAGAGGGTCACAGGACAGATGAGCGGCACCCGCGAAGCGGGTGTCGCGAAAGGTAGCAGAGTTAGCAGGGCTGGAGGCAACGAAAGTCTATCTCTCTCCTCACACGCAAAGGGAAAATCCAAAAGGCACCCACTCAGCAGACAGACCCAGGCGTTGATAAGGCTGAAGGCTGGGGGCGTGGCCGCCGGGGGAAGAGGCAGCAGCTGTGAAGAGCTGGGGCTGCTGGTCCTCGCAGTCCCCCGGTAGGCTCCACGCACTGTGCACTTTTAAGTTAACTCGACCTGGGAGCGCGTTATCTCTCCACCGGCTGTGGAGCCGCTCACACCAGGGAGCAGAGGGTCACAGGACAGATGAGCGGCACCCGCGAAGCGGGTGTCGCGAAAGGTAGCAGAGTTAGCAGGGCTGGAGGCAACGAAAGTCTATCTCTCTCCTCACACGCAAAGGGAAAATCCAAAAGGCACCCACTCAGCAGACAGACCCAGGCGTTGATAAGGCTGAAGGCTGGGGGCGTGACCGCCGGGGGAAGAGGCAGCAGCTGTGAAGAGCTGGGGCTGCTGGTCCTCGCAGTCCCCCGGTAGGCTCCACGCACTGTGCACTTTTAAGTTAACTCGACCTGGGAGCGCGTTATCTCTCCACCGGCTGTGGAGCCGCTCACACCAGGGAGCAGAGGGTCACAGGACAGATGAGCGGCACCCGCGAAGCGGGTGTCGCGAAAGGTAGCAGAGTTAGCAGGGCTGGAGGCAACGAAAGTCTATCTCTCTCCTCACACGCAAAGGGAAAATCCAAAAGGCACCCACTCAGCAGACAGACCCAGGCGTTGATAAGGCTGAAGGCTGGGGGCGTGGCCGCCGGGGGAAGAGGCAGCAGCTGTGAAGAGCTGGGGCTGCTGGTCCTCGCAGTCCCCCGGTAGGCTCCACGCACTGTGCACTTTTAAGTTAACTCGACCTGGGAGCGCGTTATCTCTCCACCGGCTGTGGAGCCACTCACACCAAGGAGCAGAGGGTCACAGGACAGATGAGCGGCACCCGCGAAGCGGGTGTCGCGAAAGGTAGCAGAGTTAGCAGGGCTGGAGGCAACAAAAGTCTATCTCTCTCCTCACACGCAAAGGGAAAATCCAAAAGGCACCCACTCAGCAGACAGACCCAGGCGTTGATAAGGCTGAAGGCTGGGGGCGTGGCTGCCGGGGGAAGAGGCAGCAGCTGTGAAGAGCTGGGGCTGCTGGTCTTCGCAGTCCCCCGGTAGGCTCCACGCACTGTGCACTTTTAAGTTAACTCGACCTGGGAGCGTGTTATCTCTCCACCGGCTGTGGAGCCGCTCAAACCAGGGAGCAGAGGGTCACAGGACAGATGAGCGGCACCCGCGAAGCGGGTGTCGCGAAAGGTAGCAGAGTTAGCAGGGCTGGAGGCAACGAAAGTCTATCTCTCTCCTCACACGCAAAGGGAAAATCCAAAAGGCACCCACTCAGCAGACAGACCCAGGCGTTGATAAGGCTGAAGGCTGGGGGCGTGGCCGCCGGGGGAAGAGGCAGCAGCTGTGAAGAGCCGGGGCTGCTGGTCCTCGCAGTCCCCCGGTAGGCTCCACACACTGTGCACTTTTAAGTTAACTCGACCTGGGAGCGCGTTATCTCTCCACCGGCTGTGGAGCCGCTCACACCAGGGAGCAGAGGGTCACAGGACAGATGAGCGGCACCCGCGAAGCGGGTGTCGCGAAAGGTAGCAGAGTTAGCAGGGCTGGAGGCAACGAAAGTCTATCTCTCTCCTCACACGCAAAGGGAAAATCCAAAAGGCACCCACTCAGCAGACAGACCCAGGCGTTGATAAGGCTGAAGGCTGGGGGCGTGGCCGCCGGGGGAAGAGGCATCACCTGTGAAGAGCTGGGGCTGCTGGTCCTCGCAGTCCCCCGGTAGGCTCCACGCACTGTGCACTTTTAAGTTAACTCGACCTGGGAGCGCGTTATCTCTCCACCGGCTGTGGAGCCGCTCACACCAGGGAGCAGAGGGTCACAGGACAGATGAGCGGCACCCGCGAAGCGGGTGTCGCAAAAGGTAGCAGAGTTAGCAGGGCTGGAGGCAACGAAAGTCTATCTCTCTCCTCACACGCAAAGGGAAAATCCAAAAGGCACTTTGCCACTGAATTCAAGCAAGCCGGGCTGAAGACGGCTGGAATGCCAGAAACCGGTCCTCGGAAGCTTGTTTCCGGTCCAGGGAAGACATGGCTTGGCAGTTCGGGCTGGACTGTTCCCATGAGGCACAGGGTCAGACTGATTTGCATATAGCCATGTCTGAACTGGGGTGGCAGAGTGGGCTAAAGAACGGTGATGGATTAAACCCAGATCTTTTGACTGGGTCTGAGTGTTTGATTGATTCAGATGCTCCGTCCATCACCACCCCCTTTTGTACCGATTTCTCAATAAGCAACACTCAGCGCGACGCTAAGGTGAGGGGGAGAGGCCGGGCAGGATACTGGCTCACACATTGCGCCCCCCACGTGACTCCGCCTACATTACAGACATTGCCAGGCCGCAGGGCGACCCACTGCACTCCACCCCAGAAATTCGTGATCACTTCCTTTTCTACTACAAAACGCTATACTCATCCAGGATCACTAGCGATTTGCGAGACCAAGGGGAATATCTATCCGAAATAGCACTGGTATATCTAGAACGATATATGCAAGACTTTTTATCTGTCCCCATTACACCAGACAGCATCATTGAAGCCATTGATGCACTTCGGGGCTCCTCCGCGCCCGGGCTGGACGGCTTTTCAGCTGATTTTTATAAGGCATACAAAGACATCTTAGTCCCGAGACTGGTTGAGGTATATACGGAATCGCTTGAGACAGGCACACTTCCCCCGACTTTCAGAGAAGCGGTCATCATTCTCCTTCCCAAACCCGGAAAAGACCCCACACTATGTAGCTCCTACAGGCCGTTATCCTTGCTAAACTCCAATTATAAAATATTGGCTAAGGTCATTGCTATACGGCTATCATTACTGATGTAACCCATCATTGCGCCGGCGCAATCTGGCTTCGTTCCCCATAGGTCTACCTCTCTAAATCTTTGTATCTTATTCACAGTACTGCATAGGATTGACCAAGTCACTCCAGCTGCTGCTATCTTGGTGGATGCTGAAAAAGCATTTGACTCCCTTGAGTGGCCCTTTTTTTTATCTGTAATGCAGTGCATGGGCATGCCGGAATGTTTTGTCTCTACCGTGGTGCTATTATATACTAAACCCACAGCCAGGCTACGTTTAAATGGTACCCTCTCCGAGCCCTTCAGTCTGTAGCGCGGCACTAGACAAGGTTGCCCTTTGTCTCCCCTGCTATTTATTTTGGCTATGGACCCTTTAGTTCGTCATTTCCAGGAAAAGCATTTACATCACGGTCACCAGTTTCGCACGGGCCCCCTTCTGGTCTCGCTTTATGCAGACAATAACATTTTAGAACTCCCCACGAGAACTTAGAACCCTTAATATTGGAAATTGTACGGTTTGGCAAATTTTCAGGACTTATCATCAACTGGTACAAATCGGTCATATTTCCGCTCACGGCTGGCACGACCGCCTGGCCCTGTGCATTCCCACTTGAATGGTGCAATGACACGAATAAGTATCTCGGGATCTATGTCCATCTTGACACTGACACCATGGTCAGAGTGAACTACGGCAAGGCTGTTGGGTCTCTGGAATCTCAAATCACGAAATGACTGCGTCTGCCTTTGTCAATGGATGGTAGAGTCGCCATAATCAAAATGGTCGTTCTTCCCCGATTCTTGTATCTTTTTAATAATATCCCCATTCCCCTTACTAAAACCTTTTTTGCGCAAGTACGATCATTATTATTACGCCTTGTCTGGGTGGATAAGATACCTAGGGTTAGGTGGCAAACCTTAGTTTTTCCATACTAGAGGGGGGGATTTGGGGTCCCTTATTTACATTTTTACTACCTAATAGTACAATGTTGTTATGCGCACGTCTGGTTCCACCCGGACGCTCGCGTCGTGTCCCATATTCTAAACCGGAGGCCGATCTTGTACTCCCTCGTACCCTAGCTACTGTCCTGCCAACGGGATTCCCTAGGGACCCCCGGGATCTTCAGACAGTATCTACCACTTGCTGGACTTGTTCAAGTTGCGCAGATTGCTCAGGCTGGAGACGCTTTACTCTCCTGCACTACCCCTCCCCAATCCTTCTTTGCTCCCTATCACTGGTGAAGTGTTGGTCCAGCTTACACTGGAAAGGTTCGACATTCGTACGGTGGGTCATCTGTTCCCTGACGGACACATTTTCTCGGTGTCTGAGGAGGACCGATTCGCAGATCATTCCTTTATGGACACTTTTGTAATGAAACGTATGCACTCAATGCTTCGCGCCACTTTCCCTACATACCCTGCGGCCCCTGAACCTACTCCCCCATTGACATTATTAATACAGAGCCCTACTAGCGCACACTTGGTTTCCAAAATATATAAACAATGTGGTATGACCCGACCGGTGTCGGATTCTAACGTGCGTGAGGCCTGGGAGGCGGATTTGGGTGGTCCCATTACTGATGACCAGTGGGAATGGTGCTGTAGCGCTACCATGGACATCTCATTAAACAGTAGACACAAGTTGCTTCACTTCAAATTCCTTCGCAGAATGTATCACACACCCGCCCGTTCTCATAGAATTGACCCGAATAGACCTCACTACTGCCCGAAATGTTTAGCTCCATTTGCTGATTTTGCCCAACTTGATTGGACATGTCCTAAGATACACCAGTTCTGGTCCCTAGTACATACCACATTGGGAGACATGCTGTCCATGCAACTATTGCCCACCTCTGAGATCGCGCTGTTAGGATATGTTGCAAACTTTCCCAAGAAAATCAGGAAGCTGGCAGCTCTGGGTTTTTTGCTGGCTAAACGTGAGGTTGCTCTATTATGGGGAAGCAAAAGGGCACCCTGTCTGCAGGCATGGCCCAGTATTTTGGCTTTTTGCAACACTAATTGGGAAGAATATTCCACCCTGATTCCTACTGCCTCCGCCCTGTAGATATCTGGGTACCTTACAGAGCCTACATAGCTAAAAAAAGATCGGAGCAAGATTCCCCAGTGTCGAGTGGCATTACTCCTGAGGGTGTTAGCTAGGCATCGGGCTGGGGAGGAGTGTTGGGCCACGGTACTGCCTCTTTGTCCATTGTTGCTGTGACTATATTACCCTTGATGACGTTTGATTACAGTTGGGATTACTGTCTCTACATATTGCTGTACTTTACCATGGTATTACGTGTTTGTATTTCCTTGTCACTTTATTGTGTTGCGCTTTTTACTCACAATGTTACATGCAACTATGCTACAAGACAACTTTCATGTACATGATATGTTTTCCATAACAGTGCCGATTGTACTATAATGACCACTCTCCTTTTCTTTAATTCATGTAAAAACCGAAAATAAAGATAAAAAAAAGAAAATAAGCCATAGTACAGTATTCAAAGAATAATACATACATACAGAATATTACTGGTTAATTATCGAAGATAGGGGGAGGGGGGAAAAGAAAGAAAAGATAGGGGGATAGAAAGAAAGAAGAGAAGGGGGTAGGGGGTAGAACATCCATATTAGACATCATATGCTACTTATGCAGAAAAGTTCCTACTTCTATTGAAATATTGTTTAACTATAAGGTAAACAGTAATTATAACAACAATAATTGTAAATCAAGGAGGAGTGGGTACTTCTTCAAAGCAGGGATTATGTGCAGATAGCTTTTTTGCTGACACATTTAAAAATTCAGTAACAGGCATCCAAAGTCAAGTCAAGTCAAGAGATTTATATAGCGCGCTACATACCCATAGGGTCTCAAGGCGCTTGAAGAAGGGTGGGGAATTACTTGTCGAATATCCAAGTTTTAAGTTGCTTTCTGAATGCTAGGTGGTTCTGAGTAAGGCGAAGGTGAGTGGGAAGTGAGTTCCAGGTTTTAGCTGCCAGGTAGGAGAAGGATCTACCTCCCATGGTGGTTTTGTTGATGCGAGGTACAGTGGCAAGGGCTTGGTTGGAGTATCGTAGCTGGCGGGAGGGGGTGTAGAAGGACAGTCGTGTGTTGTGGCATTCGGGTCAAAGTTCGTAAAGTGCTTTGTGTGCGTGGGTTAGGAGGCGGAAAGTAATCCTCCTATTTACGGGGAGCCAGTGGAGGT
Source organism: Lissotriton vulgaris (assembly GCF_964263255.1). Classification (NCBI taxonomy): domain Eukaryota; kingdom Metazoa; phylum Chordata; class Amphibia; order Caudata; family Salamandridae; genus Lissotriton; species Lissotriton vulgaris. Next base: position 2,023,517,227 of record NC_141687.1, on the reverse strand, counting down.
TTTTCAGGTGACCAGAGATGTGTTCTTTACGCGGGATGTCTAGTATGAGCCTGGCTGAAGCGTTCTGGATGCGTTGGAGTTTTTTCTGGAGTTTTGCGGTGGTACCGGCGTATAGGGTGTTTCCGTAGTCCAGGCGGCTCGTGACCAGTGCGTGGGTGACCGTTTTTCTAGTTTCGGTGGGGATCCAGCGAAATGTTTTTTTGAGCATGCGAAGAATGTTGAAGCAAGATGATGAAACGGCGTTGACTTGTCTGGTCATCGAGAGTGAGGAGTCCAGGATGACGCCCAGGTTCCGTGCGTGGTACGTCGGGATGGGTGCTTTTCCAAGGGCCTCTGGCCACCAAGAGTCATCCCAGGCGGAGGGGGAGGTGCCTAAGATGAGGACTTCTGTTTTGTCTGAGTTCAGTTTCAGACGGCTGTGCTTCATCCACTCGGCTACTTCTTTCATTCCTTCGTGTAAGTTGGTTTTGGCGGTGTTAGGGTCTTTGGTGAGTGAGAGGATCAGTTGAGTGTCATCAGCGTTGGAGATGATGTTGAGGTTGTGTTGGCGAGCGATGGCCGCAAGGGGGCTCATGTATACGTTGAAGAGGGTGGGGCTGAGTGACGATCCTTGTGGCACGCCGCAGATGACTTCAGTGGCCTCTGACTTGAATGGTGGGAGGCGGACTCTCTGGGTTCTTCCGGTGAGGAACGAGGTGATCCATTCCAGTGCTTTTCCTTGGATTCCGACGTTTCTGAGGCGCTGTAAAAGGGTGCTATGACGGACTGTGTCGAAGGCAGCGGAGAGGTCGAGGAGGATGAGGGCGACTGTGTCTCCATTGTCCAGTAGAGTTCGAATGTCGTCTGTTGCTGTGATGAGGGCGGTTTCAGTGCTGTGTTTGGCTCGGAAGCCGGACTGTGAGGAGTCGAGGGATTTGTTGGTTTCGAGGAAGGTGGCGAGCTGGTTGTTGACAGCTTTCTCGATGACTTTGGCCGGGAATGGAAGAAGCGAGATGGGGCGGTAGTTTTTGAGTTTGGTGGGGTCAGCTGTGGGTTTTTTCAGAAGGGCGCTGAGTTCTGCGTGTTTCCAGCTTTCCGGGAAGGTGGCGGAGTTGAGGGAGCAGTTGATGACATCTCGGAGGTGTGGTGCTATGATGGAGTCTGCTTTGTTGAAGATGTGGTGAGGGCATGGGTCAGTTGGGGATCCTGAGTGGATGGAGTTCATCAGGCGGATGGTGTCCTCAGTGGAGATTGGGTTCCAGTCATTAAGGATGTTCAAGGGGGGTGAAGGTACGGCAGAAGGTTGGGTGGGTTGGTCTCCGGGTCGGTTGTCGAAGCTGTTGTGGATGTCTGCGATTTTGTTGTGGAAGAATGAAGCTAGGGAGTCGCAGAGGGCTTGAGAGGGGGTGATGTCGTTGGAGTTGGCTGATGGGTTGGTAAATTCTTTGACGATGTTGAATAATTCCTTGCTGTTGTGGGCGTTGTTATCTAGTCGGTCTTTGAATGTGGCTTTCTTGGCAGATCGGATTAGTTGGTGGTGTATGCGGGTGGCGTTTTTGAAGGCGTACCTGGTGCTGGTGTTTGGGTCTTTTTTCCAGGCCTTCTCGAGGGAGCGACAGAGTTTCTTGGATTTCCTAAGATCATCGTTGAACCAGGAGGCGTTTTTGCTGCCTAGTTTGATTTGACGTTTTTTCAACGGTGCTAGGATGTCGGCGCTGTTGGATAGCCATTGGGTGAGGTTAATGGCTGCTTGGTCGGGGTTAGAGGAGTGGGCGGGGGGGTTTAGAAGAAGCGATGAGGCGATCTGGTCGATGGTGATTTTGTTCCAGTTTCTTCCCAGAGTGGGTTGAGGATGGTTGTGGATTGTGGTCTTATTGTAGGTAAAGTGAACGCAGCTGTGGTCCGTCCAATGTACAGTTGTGGTGTGACTGAATGAGACATGTTTGCTGGAGGTGAAGATAGGGTCAAGTGTGTGACCTGCAATGTGGGTGGGGGTAGTGACAAGTTGTTTGAGTCCGAGGTTGGCGAGATTGTCCAGAAGGGTGGTGGCGCTGCTGTCATTGCTCTTTTCCAGGTGAAAGTTGAGGTCTCCCAATAGGATGTATTCCTCTGATGGGAGGGCGTGTGGGGTGATAAAGTCAGTGATGTCGTCACTGAATTGTGCACGGGGTCCTGGAGGCCGGTAGAGGAGGGTGCCTCTGAGTGTGGTCTTGGGGTCGGTGTGGATCTGGAAGTGAAGGTGTTCGGCGCTGGCAATGTTGACGTCTGAGCTGGTTGAGATGCGGATGGAGTTCTTATGGACGATAGCGATGCCTCCTCCTGTTTGGTCGGTGCGGTCCTTACGGATGATCTTGTAGCCTTCCGGGATGGCAATGGCGATGTCTGGGGCTGATGAGGCGTTCATCCATGTTTCTGTTAGGAAGGCGACGTCCGGGGAGATGGTGTCTAGTAGATTCCAGAGGTCGATGGCGTGCCTGTGGACCGAGCGGGTGTTGAGCAGGATGCATTTTAGGTGGTTGGTGTCGGATATCTGTTGTGTGTTCGTAGATGAGGAGTTGTTCTTGGTGCCGTCGAATTTGCAGGAGTTGCAGGAGTAGGGTCCATGGGTGTGTCCAGGAGCGGCTTGGACGCAGTTGGGGGGACGGCCGGGGTTAAGGGCTAGGAGGGTGGTGGCATCGTAATTAATGCGGGAGGGGTGGGTGGTACGGGGGCCAGGGGGTCTGGCGCTGGGCGTGGTCCAGGCGCGGACGGGCATAGACGGGCTTACCTTTGGCGCACCTTCGGCGCGGCCATAGCGCGTGGACGCTGCGCGTTGGGACATCTGCTTTTAATGGATAGTGGAGGGGGCGGAGTGTGGGCGGGTCAGCTGGGAGGCGGTAGCGGGGAGGCGGGCCAGGGGAAAGCACAACAACAAAATGGTGGGAGGGATAGGAATCGAAACCAACACAGTACAATGCCAGCTATGAAGGAATGCATTGTAAGCAGTGAAAGCGCAAAGGACTGAATACTGCTGCGAATATGTAAAAGCGCTACCAAATGCCGTTAAGTTAAAGCGCTACCAAAATGAGCTAAGCACAAAGCGCTATGATTTTACACACGAGGGCTGATTGAAGGTGCTTCAGCTGTGAGCAAATGCAGTTATGTTAAAGTGCTACCAAAATGAGCTAAGCACAAAGCGCTATGATTTTACACACGAGGGCTGATTGAAGGTGCTTCAGCTGTGAGCAAATGCAGTTATGTTAAAGCGCTACCAAAATGAACTAAGCACAAAGCGCTATGATTTTACACACGAGGGCTGATTGAAGGTGCTTCAGCTGTGAGCAAATGCAGTTATGTTAAAGCGCTACCAAAATGAGCTAAGCACAAAGCGCTATGATTTTACACACGAGGGCTGATTGAAGGTGCTTCAGCTGTGAGCAAATGCAGTTATGTTAAAGTGCTACCAAAATGAGCTAAGCACAAAGCGCTATGATTTTGGCTTCTAGGAGGCGTGTCTTTAGAGTGCAATGGCATACCGTGTCGAAGGCGGCTGACAGGTCCAGGAGGATGAGGGCTGATGTTTCGCCGTTGTCTAGTTGGTGCCTGATGTCGTCTGTGGCGGCGATGAGGGCTGTCTCGTTGCTGTGGTTGAGTCTGAATCCGGACTGGGACGGGTCCAAGATGTTGCTGTGTTCCAGGTGGTGGGCCAATTGCATGTTGATGATTTTTTCGATGACCTTTGGCGGGAACGAGAGCAGGGAGATGGGCCGGAAGTTCTTGAGGTCTTTGGGGTCCGCTTTGGGCTTCTTGAGGAGGGCGTTGATTTCGGCGTGCTTCCAGCTTTCCGGGAATGTCGCTGTTTAGAAGGAGATGTTGATGACCTTCCGTAGTTGGGGTGCGATGGCTGCGTCTGCTTGTTGAATACGTGGTGTGGGCACGGGTCTGAATGAGATGGAGTTCATGACCTTTCATGTCTCCTCGTCGTTGACGTTGGACCAGGACGTCATGCGGTTGGCGCAGGTGGTGTTCACAGGGGAGGTGGCGTCTGGCATAGTCGGGGCAGTTGTGGTGTTGAAGCTGTTGTGGATATCAGCAATCTTGCGGTGGGAGAAGATGGCTAGTGAGTGGCACAGTTCTTGTGAGGGCGGGATGTCGTTGGTGTTGGCGCTGGGGTTGGAGAGTTACGATGCTGAAGAGCTCTTTGCTGTCGTGTGCGTTGTTCTCCAAGCGGTTTTTGAAGGAGGATCTCTTGGCTAGTCTGATGAGGTGGTGATGTCTGCGGGTGGCGTCCTTGTGGGCTGCCTGGATGTCCGGTGTGCGTTCGTGGAGCCATGTCTTCTCCAGTTTCCGGCATGTGCGTTTGGAGGACTGGAGCTCTTCGGTGAACCTGGTGGCTCTCTTGCTGGCGTGACTGTTGGAGGGTTTCTTGAGCGGGGCGAGGGTGTTGGCACAGTCGTCGATCCACTCTCTGAGGTTGCAGGCTGTGTTGGTGGGGTCGGTGGGTGGGTTCTGGGCGAGGGTGGTGATCAGCTGGTCATCGGTGACTTTGCTCCAGCAGCGGCGAGGTAGCTGTTGGGTGCAGTGGTGTGTGGTTGGTTTCTTGAAGGTGAAATGGATGCAGCGGTGGTCAGTCCAGTGGAGTTCGGTGGTGTGGTCAAAGGTGACGTGGGAGCCTGTGGAGAAGACGGGGTCCAGCGCGTGGCCGGCGGCGTGGGTGGGTGCGGTGATGAGTTGTCTAGTTGTCTATGGCCGAGGTTGGCGAGGTTGTCGATCAGGGTGGCAGAGTTAGCGTCATTGTTGTTCTCGAGGTGGAAAGATTCACCCAAATCAGTTTCCCATTTACATTCCACGTCAGATTTGTCACGAGAAATAGGGATCCCCATTAATTTTTTGTATATTAGAGAAGCAGAAGAGGAATTGTTTAAAAATGCTGTCGTAATAGAGGTTGAGGGGTAGGAGCATGCAAGGAGAGTAAAGAATTGTAAGAAGCTTGGGTAGCCGCTGTTAAAAATGTGTACTTAGAGTGATATGAAGAGAGAAGGGAAAAATGGGATTGTAATAATGAGAAGGGTATAAAAATACCATCTTGAAAAAGTTGGTGAGTCCATTTGAGACCATAAGATAACCACTCTTTCCAAAAAATAAACTTATTGTTAAGTTTAATATGTTTATTATACCAAATTGAAGAGTTTAAAAATTGAATTAGTTCATCTAGAACAAATAAGAAAAATACTTGAAAAACGTTCTTTAGGAATAGGGAACGATAATGATAAAGGAACATGGGAAAAAGAAATATATTATTCGAAAGAAAATGAATGAAAAAAGGCTCTTTCAATGTCTACCCACAATGGGTAAGGGTTAGAGTCAGTTCCACTTTCAGACAGTAAAAAGGAGGAGTGCTTAAGTAAAATGAGGTGTGATAAGAATAAAAATCCGGATAATTAACGTCACCCAAGTGTTTAGGATTTTTGAGTTTACAAAGAGACATCCTGGGTAGTTTATTCTGCCGTAAAAATTTTGAAAGAATATTATATATAGTTTTATAGAAAGACTTAGGAATATTAATGGGAATGTTGGATAGATAGAACAATATCACTGGAACAAGCATTATTTTTATAGAATATAGTCTGCCCCACCAGGATAGAAATAAGGGATGCCAACGTGAGGTAGAAGTGGTTAAAGATGATTGTGGCTCTTTTAGGTTCAAAGTAACAGAATCTTTAATAGAGGAAGTAATTGTAATTGTAATTGTAGTTAAATTTGTAAGGCGCTCAGCTACCCACATGGGGTCTCCCGGCGCCGCTTGAGGTCGCACTAAAAGTCCCGATTATCACTGAGGGAAGAGCCAGGTCTTAAGACCTCTACGAAATTTCATCCAAGAAGGTTCGAATTTCAGCGCAACAGGGAGAGAATTCCACAGCTTCAGAGCCAGGCAGGAAAGGGAGCGTCCGCCCATTCTCGTCAGCTTAAAACGTGGAATCAGAAAGTTCCCTAAAGATGAAGATCTGAGAAGACGAGGTGGAGAGTATTGTTGGACCAGGGACTGAAGGTATGCCGGAGCAGACCCCTGCTTGATCTTAAACATAAAGCAGAGGGCCTTAAATTTGACTCGGCTTTCAATACGGAGCCAGTGTAGGTCTTTTAGATAGGGGGAAATGGAGGATCTCCAGGGAACATTGCACAGGAGACGAGCGGCTGAATTTTGGACAAGCTGGAGTTTCCTCTGGATTTACACGGTGGCTCCAAGGTAGAGCGCATTGCCGTAGTGCAGGCGAGAGGTGACCAAGGCCTGGACTACAGTGCGACTTGTCGAGTCCGGGAGCATCCAGAGGATTTTCCGGAGCCACCCTAAGATGGAAAAACAGGTGGCTGCCACTCTTACAACTTGGTGCCGCATGGAGAGCGAGTCGTCCAGAACAAAACCAAGGTTTCGTACCTGCGCGACTGGCATGGGTAGCGGGCCCATTTACGGCGGCCAGTGTTGGGGGCCCCAGAGATGTTTATGCTTGCCCAAGATGACCACCTCTGTCTTGTCGCCATTCAGTTTCAGGAGGTTCGACTGCATCCACTCTGCCACTCGGCTGAGTCCCTGTTTGAGAGCAGATGGTGCACTTGACTCAGCCGAGGAAAGGGAAAAGATGATTGAGTAGGAGTAAAGGGAAAGACCAGCATCTTCCACGATGGTTGCCAGGTTCCTCACATAGATGTTAAAGAGCATAGGGCTCAGTGAGGACCCCTGGGGCACCCCTTGCGCAGACGAACGGGCAGAGGAAGAGGAAACAACCTGAAATGATTGGCAACTCAAGAAGGACAGCCAGGCCAGCGCAGAGCCGGTCACCCCAGCCACCTTCAGAGCGTTCAAGAGGACAGGGTGCGAGACCGTGTCAAATGCGGCGCTTAAATCTAAAAGTATAAGCGCCGAGGTTTCGCCCTGATCGAGGCCAGAGCGTAGGCTCTCACTGACCCCCAGGAGAGTGGTCTCCGTGGGGAAGTGGGAGCGAAACCCAGATTGGGACAGATGCAAAAATCCAGTGGTCTCCACGTGGGAGGTTAGATGTGTGTTAATGTGCCTCTCCAGGATCTTTGAGAACATTGGCAGCAGAGAGATGGGGCTGAAGTTAGAAAGCGTCTTAGGATCAGCGCCGTTTTTTTTAGGAGTGGGACCACCATGGCTCTTTTCCATTCGTCCGGGACGATGGATTCCCGTAATGAGGAATTAAGGAGCTCTTGAATGACCAGGAGTAGATCAGGAGATAGCTGTCGAAGAGTATCAATAGGGATTGGATCCAAGGGAGAGCCTGAATTTACTCTGGCCATACAATCCCGAAGCGACCTCTGATCTAACTGGGGCCACTCCGTAACCTGTGCCGTAGAAGATGGAAATCCATGTATTCCTAAAGTGGGAGAGTCATGAAGTACCCCAGGGGGAGCAGTAGAGAGAGAGTTATAGATTGTGTCGACTTTAGATATAAAAAAGTCGGCGATTTAGTTGCATTCAGTTTCCCCCAAAGCCGGTGGAGTAGGAGAGGTTTTTGAGCCAGCTAGCTTCTTCACCATAGAAACAAGCATTTGCAATGCAAAGGGTCTCGCATTTACGCAAGTTTAAACTATTGGCATTGTAAATGACAATGCCTTTTATTTATGTTTTCGTTTGTACGACATAAAATAAAGGCATTGTCATTTACAATACCATTTACAATACCAATAGCTCTAAAACTCGCAGTTGCGAGACCTTTTGCATTGCAAATGCTTATTTTTTTTACCTATGTTACACAGCATCAGCAAAATATTGGCAAAGCCAATAGGTCAATAATGTGAGACCTATTGGCATTGCCAATGCTTGTTTTATTAAAAAGCCTAAAGTATGTATTATTTGTATTGGCTTATATCGGATGGTTTATCAAAGACACCTTTAGTGCAAGGTTCTCAAAAAGCGATGTCAGATTGTCATAGGGTTTCTATGACGATAGTGGACTTGATGTAACATAGCTGTGGTCACTGACTCAAAATAGGGGCGAGCGCCACTTATGACTGTATGGAAAAGCACAGCTGAGCCCACACTGGCACCAACAGACCACAGGACATACCCTGGATAAGTCTCAAAACTGCACTCTCAGATACTTATTTAAAATCTAAATGCAAGATGTGATTTATGCGCCGTTTCTCAACTAAGACACCACTGTGTTAAGGGAAATCGGACTAACCTATAGCTTAAACAAACAAGCGGTTATTTTCTTCACCAGAACATTTCAACACTTTCAGAAATTACCCGAGAAGTGACTGCCTGAAATGTTAATGGTGGGCATGCCAATTTTATGCATTTTTTTTCACCTGCAGTTTTATGTAGTGCAAATTCGACCTGAAGGTATTGGAGCGCAGAAACAAGGACACACAAATCCCGGAACTGTGCTGCTCACGTCTGAAGCAGCACAAGCTTTGACTGGCAGCGTGCTTTGCTGAACACTGTCGTGAAGCTTTAAGCAGAAACTGCTGTATCAACAGTCAGAGGTGATCTCTCTTCAGCTTGCCTCTAAAATAAAAAGACTGCTCATGAAGATGTAAGTGCTGTTTAATAGAGTTCAAATTCGACCTGAAGGTATTGGAGCACTGTACATGAGCACCAGTTCCAACAAGAACACACAAATCCCGGAACTGTGCTGCTGACGTCTGAAGCAACATAAGCTGTGACTGGCAGCATGTGTTGCTGAACACGGTCGAGAATCTTCAAGCAAAAAAACTACTATGTAAACGGTCAGAGGTGAGCTCTGTTCAGCTCGCCTTTGACTGCTGTTGACACAGCAGTTTCTGCAAAAAGCTTTGTGATAGTATTCAGCAAGACATGCTGCTTGAAGTGTAACACCAACTGTAAGGAAGTTAAACCAGTTTGCCAGCAGAGCAAAGAAAACAAAGGCGCCCTGCAGGAAACACCATAAAGCGAACATCGTGTCGGAAAAAAAGACAAGCCACAGGAAGGGTATGGAGGGTGAACATTGGGGCACAGCAGGCGTCACGCTGATTTAGAAAACCATGAGGAGAGGAAGCGGCAAAGGGTATGGCATACCAGCGTCTACGCCAACATGTTAATTTAATAAATAAAACATACCTGATATAAATTACTATCTCTTCGACGTGTATGTACTTTTTGTTTTAATCGCTTTCTATTCTGATCCTCGCCCCGGGAAGTTCACAGATACTCCCTTCTCCTCCACCTCGCCCATGGCCGGGTCACGAGCCTGAAAGTGGCAAAGGCGGGTCTTGGTCAGATGCAGGACCATGACTGCAACCGGAGGAGAGGCTGCGGCGTGTGTGCTACGGAGGTGGGGGAGAGATTAACGGAGGGCTGCCTGATATCGTCCGGTTTGCGATATTAAAACACGCATTTGCAATACAATATGTTAGAATGCAGATTGGTACGGGCTGCCGTAAACATAAAGCTTTGTGCACCACATACACATTAAAAGTAACATTTTTGTGGCGCACGCGACAAAGACAAAGCGTGGCAGCTTTATGTGCTGTAGTTTTACAAATATAATAAAAACAATTCACAAAATATATACTGTAGACGGGCTATATCAATATGCTGCCTGCTATTATTAAACGTGAAGGCATTGGGGAAAGGCGTGCCTCTATCAATATGAAATGTTAGCTTGCAGTGCAGAAGAAATATGCTTTGTCATGGACAGCAAAAGAAAGCCTAAAAGCCCTTTGCTCGGAAAAGCAAAAAAAAAACATTTCCAACATGTGGGCTTTTGTAAACACATAATAACGCAAATGTTAAAAAGCCGAAAACGAAGGGGCCTTTTGTGCCCGGAGCAAGATATGCATACATGAAAGACAAGTCACGTTTAAATTATTCGCACGGGTGTCTCTGTACGTGACGTGGGCTGCGCATAACCAAAAGCTACGGAAATAATAAGCAAAAACAAAGGTGATTGGCCCATGCTGCCGTTTTTGCTGGGGTGCACGACGCACCGTGCAGTTAAAATGATAGCGGACCAGAGAGGGAGCATGTCTTAAAGGAGTTCTGCCTCCTGATTGGCTGTTTAAATAAACACATAATAGAAACCTGTGGTGCGCGTGCACCACAGAGGAGCCGACGCGGGAATCAAAACCAGTGGTGAGCGCGCACCAGAGGAGCGGGGGTAAGGGAGCGCGAAGACGCCGAGATGAGGTAGGGGATGTGTGTGTAAGCGCCGGGGGTTCTCTGTGTATGTGTGTGTGTGTATGCTGGGGGGGGGGCTTTATATGTTTTGTGAAGAGCCTGCCGGAATCGGAGCGCGTGTTGACGCGCGTGACCTGATCCGATTCCGGCAGGCTGCTGCGTGCGCGTGCCAGTCTCTTGTCCTCTCCCATTTAGCCCTTGAAAGCCTGAATGATTACAATAGTCTCGCTTTGCGACTGCAGGCCTTTGGCCTGCAATCGCAGGCGCGAGACCTAAAAAGGGCTTTCGGCCGACTAGTGGCACTATTAATGGACTCCGAAACATATAGGGCTGTAGCCTTTCTACAGGCTTGATGGTACTGCCTGAGAACTGAGCAATATATCAGTTTATCCCTTGGAGTGTATGTTTTCCTCCAGGATCTCTCTTGATGTTTGCATTTGGACTTCAATTTTTTCAGGTCGTCCGTGAACCACTGGGCCGGGGGGAGGTGTGTGATGAATCGTCCAGAACATAATGGCAGATGGCGGTTAATGTTAGAGGTCAACCAGTGGGAGACTTCCTGATTCAGAGAGGTGCACATTAACTTAATGTCTGGGCGGCTAGCCGATAGTGAGGCGTTAAACGCAGGGATGTTCAGCTTGGTCCAAGCCCTATAATTACCACTAGTGCCAGAAAAGGTCGCTTTCTTAGCACTCTCTGCGACCAGGCTGAAATGAATGGTGAAGTGGTCAGACCAGTCAAGGGGAAGAGCGGGAACGCTACAATCAAACAGGATATTAGAAATGATGGGATCAAGTTAGTGTCCAGCCTGGTGGGTTGGGCCTTGATTGCATAGTATTAGGTTGATGGCCTCGCAGTCAGATAGAAACGTGTTGCTTACACTATTTTTGGTGTCTTCTAAATGGAGGTTCAGATCTCCCAAAATAGTGAAATTGACTGACTTCAGAGCAAGTGAGGATACTTGCTCCGCAAACGTTTGTAGCCACTGGGTAGGTTTGTTGGGGGGACGATAAATCAGTATTCCTGATAATGTCAGTTGGGGGGACACCGCTAATTTGAACAGAGTGGCTTCACAGTCAGGGAAGGGGAGAGCTTCCAGATGACAGAGGTGGGTGGCCTTAAAAATAATCGCTAAGCCTCCACCTCTCCCAGTGTCTCTGTCTTGTCTGACAATAACATAGCTGGGTGGCAGGGCGCTGGCCACATCTGGTCTGGAACTGGCATGAAGCCAGGTTTCTGTTAAAAACAGAGCATCTGGCTGGGCGGAGGTAAGGAGGTCAAAAATGTGATCTCTATTTTTTGGCAGTGAGCGGCAGTTAATGCTACAAAACTTATAAGATTGAGATGATGGCGCTGCAGACCCAGTTTCGTAACTGAGAGCAAGGTGACAGTGGGGACATTTCTCCCGGACTTTAGCTGATAGGTTTAAGGGCAGGCAGGTGGAGGAATTACCTCCAAACCGGCGCAGCTCCTCAGCAGAGTATAGGACAGGGCAGCGGGTTTCTGCCTCATCACGGGCAGGGATTCTGGCAGCTGGGCGCTGTAGGGCGCGGACGGGCACAGACGGGCTTGCCTCTGGCATGCCATCGGCGCCCCCGCTGCGCACGCACACTGCGCGTTTGCATCCGGTGGTATAAATACCTGCCGGTCAGCGCAGGAGAGACGTCCTGGAAGCCGGCAGAGTCCCTCCTCTATCCAGCGATTTATTTTTGACATAAGAAAAAGACGACACTGCAGCTAGTATTTTTCCACTTTTATTTAAGTTGACAATGCAGACATGCGCTCAGTTGTCATTGGTCAACACTATACTTTCATCTGAAAACTTTGCCATTTGCAAAATGTCCCAAATATGCTTAAAAATGCTATTACAAGCCATTTGTCTCAGAGCCTTGCAGTTTGTGTCATCGGCAGAGTGCCACATCCTCTCCCCCACTAAACACCATACTGCCCCACTGAGAAAACTCGAAACTGGGAAAACCTGCAACCAAAATGTTAATTGCACTTGCTAATTTTTGTACAATCCCTAAATGACCTCCGGGGGTTATTTGAGTGTGACTTGCCCAGGGTCAAGTGGTAATTGAAGAAGCAGAGAAAGTATTGAATTTCTGCTTCTATACATTTCACTTAAGCAGTAGAACAGGGTTTCTCAATACAGACCCTCAAAGAAAACCCGTTGTTAATTTGGCTCAGTAGTAAACAAGGCTAACATAGCATGATTCAGTGGAATCATTTCCCAGCAATCAGTGCTGAGCTGATTCTTTCTTCACTTACTCCCTCTGACCCCGCCCTTTATCTGTCCCGGGTGTATCACAGTGACCTTTGCTGGTGCAACACAGAGCTGTGCACCTTTTTAATGCACTGCAGGGCATAAAGGGTATTCATCTGCCCCAATATTTATATATTCTTTTTTTTTCAGACAGAACAGCTGAGAAACAGGAAGAGGCAGGCTTGTCCACCATTCTCGAACTCTGCTATCTGAAAATAAAGCTCTAACTGAAATGAAGCACTAGTTAAATGTATCCACTTTACGGACTACAGACACATAAAACATGCATTCGGCACTACACTGCACCAGTACAGCCAATCCATGATACAGCCCAGGTGGTAGAACACCCCAGTAAAACCCATTGCCGCCTTACCCTGCCCCCAGTATGGTGGAAGCTACAGAACCTTCTTTTAAATACAAGCCCCAGCTGTCCAGTGGAATGTGCAGGGAATGTGACCCCCACACTAGAGCAGCACTTATTTTTATGTTCCTGCCTCCGGGAGGGCTAGGGTTAAGCTGCCCCAGGTTCCACAAGTTGAGGCGTGGAATGAGACAAGGTATAATATTATTATAACATGGGTGGCCAGAGCATGCATTATCTCTAGTCGTCGGTTGCTATGGAATGTATAGAGTTAAGAGTGGAATGTTATTGAAGGCATAACGTCGAAACAATTCAGATGGAAAAAAACTGAGGTTGGAGTTGTTATAGAATGTATAATATTTAGGTAGTATAAATAACATATAATACTGGCGCATAGAATGTAATTTAAAGTAGAATAACACGAAAGGTACAATATCGAACTATGGAATGTATTGAAGGTTTAATATCTCGGAACGGATTAATACAGAATGTATTATTCGGGGTAATTTGTAATATTGAAGTGCGGTCCGCTACAGAAAAGTAATACCGAGGCGTGGATTTTTACCCCAAGGGTGATATCGAGGCGTATGTGTGTGTGGGGGGAGGGCCTTAATCAGCCACAATTCGATATATGAAACTTAACCCTGGCCCAGACGTGTGGTCGAGCGCCCAATGGAGAGTCGCACCACAGCCCCCCGCCTTCTGAGCACAGAGAAAGACACACAGACAGTGCATAGTTACATATGCAGGGGCACACCCACAATCCCTCTGGAATGTATCACACACACAAAGCACAGATGCACACGTCGTCAACAATGGCTAGACCTCTTCCTCTCACACACAAAGACACACAGAAGCAACAGTAAGAGTGGGTGTCACACTCACCATACATGCACACGCCTGTATCAATGGTCGGAGCTCCGCATCTCTCACACATGCGGCGGACGCACAGCAAAGATCACGGGTCCGAACTCCGCCTCTCTCACACATGCAGACGCACAACAGCATGCGGCATACATGCACACGCCTGTATCAATGGGTGGACCTCTGTCGCTCTCACACACACAGCACAGATGCATAGCACATGCACACACCGGTACCAGCGCTGTGCCAAATCTGCACCCACTGTTTACAACAATCAAATTCTGATTGCCGTTAACGCACAAGGAAGTGCAGCTTTTCGTCATCAGCTTGAAGAACACAAGATTACCGACTATGGTCTCACAGCGAGTCTATGATGCAGAGCAATTCTGGATTCTCATGCAATCTCTGTTGTTTATCGTTGCCGTGCATGAGTAGCACACAAGAGAGTGAGTGGGATGTTACAGTCCGATCCGACCTGCTCACAACATGGTGCACCAACCACAAGTCACACAACAATGGTTTTAATACAGGGTCCTAATTTGACTCTGTCAGGGTCTCTAAAGGGGCGAAATAACAACAAAACTGCATTAACAAGTAATGGTCTTTTAAAGACCTGTGAAGTACTCGGGTGCGGCCTGCAGCTCTGAGTGTGCCGGGAAGCTGTCACCTCTTAACCCTCTGAGGAGGGGGAGACACCAGATGGCAGCACAGCAAAATTTAGTAGTATTTTCCCATTTTTATATATAAATACAGATAAAGGAAAACTTGTTTTCCGTCTGTATTTATATGTAAAAATCAGTTAAAATGGAAAACCGGTAGCCCTAATAATAATATAATAACTAGGTAGAGAAATAACTCAAGGACAGAGATGACATCCTTCAAGAAGGTTGAAAATATTCAGAAGTAGTACGTGAAGGTTTCCTTAAGGCCCTGCGGTCCAAGTAGGTGGTAAGGGGTAACCAGAAAAGTTCTCTATTGATAAAAGGTTTGCAAGAGGAGGCAAAGCCAACATCAAGGCTATGAAATTGACATAGAGTGTTCCACCAACATTGTATGGAGAGATTTTTGAGAGTTTTCCAATTAAAGGAAATGTGCTGAAAGGCAAGAGCAAGCATGAGGTCAAAAAGACCATAGGAGTGTGGAGATAGGACTAAAGAATCGGAAAGGCTACCAGCAAAGAGTAGAGGAATAGAATATGGAATGGAAAGCGTAAATAGATGATAGATGTATGACCAAACCTTCTCCCAGAATTCAGAAACTGAAGGACAGAGAAAGAAGAGATGACGAAGGTCAGCATTAGAAGAACCACAAGTCCAACAACTAGAGTCAGAAGAAGCAGCGAAGCATGATAAAGAAACTGGGGAAAGGTAAAGTCTGTGATAAAAGAAGAATAGAGATAGGGTAAGAGAAGCAGAACGAGAAATTTGTAGGGATCTGGACCAGAGTTTGTCCCAAAAAGCGACAGACCAATCGCATCCCAAATCCGATACCCAAGAAAGTTCCACTTTAGTTTTAACACTATCCGGATTTGGGGATGAGAAAAATTTATAAATAAGGAAAGCTTTAGGGAGGGTAAGAAGAATTTTGAAAAGAGGATTTTGGGTAATGTTTGAAGACGAAGAAGAAAGGGAATAATAAACGTAACTAATAATTGCCATAAGGGAGGTGAATTTTTGCAATTAAATAGGAGCTGAAATTGGGGGAAGGAACAATGTAAAACGCCATCAAAAAGTTGATTAACCCATAGAATACCTTTTAATCTTCAGGCGTGCCAAAAAATAGGTCTGTTATTGAGGAGGAGAAGCAAAATATGCCAGATAGGTGTATTTAAAAAAGATTCACAGGTGATGGCAGTTGGTTGGCAGAAGTGTGTCTGAATTAGGGGAGAGAAGTATAAAGAAGAGAAACACACTACTTCATTGAAAGAAAAAGGTAACAATAATATTTGTTCAATGGAGGACCAAAGGGGGGTAAAAGATGAAGGATCTGAAGTAAGCCATCTTGAAGCCTGACGTAGGGAGAAGAATTTATGATAAAGACGAAAATCCGGGAAATTAACTCCACCATTGGATTTTGGATTACGAAGAGAAGCTAAAGCAATTCTGGATTTTTTCATTTTCTAGAGAAATCATGAAAGACACGAGTCAATACGTTTAAAGTAAAAATCGGGAATGTGAATGGGGAGCATGGAGAGAGTATATATTAGAATTGGGGCTATCATCATCTTGATCGAATCTAAACGCCCCCACCAAGAAAGAAAGAGAGGATTCCATGTGGAGAATGTTTTCTCAATGCGAGATAGGGCAGCAGACATATTTAATTTAATTGAAGAGGCAATGGAATTAGAGAACCAAATACCTAAGTATTTAATTTATTAACTATTCCAAGAAAACCCAGTAGAGGAAAAGAGATGGGGGAGACAGAATTTTGTAAGAGGGAGAATTTCAGTTTTGTCTGAGTTCATTTTATATCCGGAGACCTGTGAAAAAGAGCTAAATTCGGGTAATAAAGGGGGAATAGATGTTTTGGGAGCAGAAATGAATAAAGGAATATCATCTGCATATGCAGAGAGTTTCAATTGGCAATCACCATAACGAAAACCGGAGATGGAGTCATTACTACGAATAGAAGTCAAAAAGGGTTCGAAGGCTAGAACAAAAAGAAGTGGGATAGAGGGCAACCTTGACGGACACCACGTTGAAGGGAGAAATAAGAACAGACATAACCATTAACAAGGACCGAAGCATTAAGAGCAGAATACAGCAAGGAGATGAGGGATATGAATTTAGGGCCAAAACCATGCCAGCGTAATGATGCAAAGACCAATCGACTCTGGCAAAAGCTTTCTCTGCATCAACAGAGATAGCAGCTAGAGGAATAGAGGGAGAGGAGACTTTATTTAAAACATTGAGAAAGAGGCAGGAGGTATCAGAGGTAAGTCTACCCTTAACAAAGCTGCAATGCTCTATACCAATAAGATAGGGCATGATGGGATCTAAGCGTAAGGCAAGCAATTTAGCAAATAATTTATAATCCACATTAACAAGGGAGATTGGACGATAGTTTTGACAAAATTGGGGGTCAAGGCCTTCTTTAGGAATGAGGCAGATGGTGGCCTCCTGAAACATACCTTCTGTCTTACCAGATGAATAAAATTATTGGAAAAGTGTTAAAAGGTTAGGGAGTAGGAGGTCAGAAAAATGCATGTAAAATTTTACAGAAAAACCGACAGGTCCAGGAGATTTACCTTTAGTGAGGGCACTCAAAGCTTTGGAAAGTTCATGAAGGGAGAGATCGTTTTCAAGATTAAGAAAGTTAAGATGAGAATTAGAGGGAGCAGGAAGTTTCTCAAAGTAAGATTGAATGAGAGGAGGTGTAGGAGGAGATTCTGGAGTGTAAAGGTTTTGACAGAAAAGTTGAAATTGGTTAAGTATTTCCTGATCTTTATGTAGGAGAGAATTATCAGAAGAGTAAATAGAATCAATAAAAGTACGCTCTTAACGTGTTTTGAGGTAATTAGCCAGAAGTTTTCCTGCTTTGTTACGACCTCCATAATAACATGCACTACTACGAAGAAGTATTGATGATGCGCTGTCAGTAGTAGTTTTATTGAAATCAGGTTTAGCTCTTATAAGTTCTGGTGAAATGGAATTATTTGATGAGGTATAAAATTCATGTTCCAAAAATTTGAGATGGGCTAATATAGTTTTCCGCTTTGAAGATAATGTTTCTTTTTCTTAGATACAAAATCAATAATTAACCCTCTTGCTGTTGTTTAAAGGAATGCCAGAGAAGATGAGGGGAAGTACTAGAGTTGGTGTTAAGTAGAAAAGATTTATTGGCAAAAGAGCGAAAAGAGGAGGAGAAAAGAGGGTCAGTAAGAAGGAAGTTTAAAGCGCCATCGGGAAGATTTGGGCCGTGGGAGAAGTAGATCAAGATCTGTCACAATCGGGGCATGGTTCGAGATGACTATGGGTTCAATAGAAGAAGATAATAGGTTTTGAGAAAGAGATTGAGAAAGCAAAATGTAATCTAGACAATAAAGAGAAGCATGAGGAGGAGAGAAAAAGGAATAGTCAAGAGTATCAGGGTGAGAGATTCTTCAGGAGTCAATAAGTTGTGTTTGAGAAATGGTATTAAGGAATTGTTTGTGAGTCTTATGGGATATGAAGCGGACTGTTGACTTGCGATCAAGAAATAGGTCTACAATCTGGTTACAATCCCCACCTAGGATAAACATGTCATCACGATATTGAATACATTTTTGTGTGAATAAGGCCCAAAAGAACAATCAGGGTGTGTAGGACCATAAACATTAACAACAGTTAAAGGCACAGAATTAATTAATAACTTGGCTAAAATCAATCTACCTTCAGTATCATTTTCTTGCAATATAACTTTACATTTTAACGTTTTATGACATAAGAGAATAAAACCGTACCCACCCAGCTTCTTTTTAATTTAAGTGTTTCAGCTTCTATAAGATGGGTCTCCTGCAGAAGAACTATGTCAGGGTTATATGAAGCCAGGTGGGAAAGGATTCTCTGTCTTTTAATAGGATGTATAAAACCTTTTACATTCCAGGAAACAACTTTGAATGTAAAAACTGTAAAAATATAAAGGAAAGCAACACTAAAATAATGACTTGAGAAGAGAGAATGCCAATAACTATAAGAAAAAGAGGATGATAAAGAAGGAAGAACTTAGAAGAGGAGCTAGAGAAGTATGAGAAAAGAAAGATCAAGGCTAGATAATTGGAAAAAGGGGAAAAATATAGGCAAATGAGGCAAGAGAATAAATAGAAACAGAAGATAAAGGAAAAAATCTGAGAGGCAAAGGGGAAAGAAATGGAAAATGGGGAGAGGGAAAGAAAGGAACAGAGCAAGAAGAGTCAGTACATATCCAACAAGCATTTACAATGCAACGGTTTTGCCTTTTGAAAAGTTAGAGCTATTGGCATTGTAAATGACAACATTTTTATTTATGTATTAGTTTTGAAAACAGCTAAATAAATGGCAGTGCCATTTACATTGCCAATAGCTTAATCACTCGCAAATGGGGGACCTATTGTACCCTACGGACGAGCTCAGCAGACAGCAATTAATACCACACACACACACCAAGAGCCAGCCGCTGGGTCAAGCTGCAGTTCTGGGACAGGGCTGGACAGGAGATGTTCAGGTGTGTACGCTGGTAACGTCACGGGTGTGTAATGCCCAGCTGTCATTGTACGTGTTATTTTATGTAATGCTAAGTGCAAACTGCTGTATGTCAGTGCTTGCATATAAGTCTTGCTTGCATATAAGTCTTGCTACTACGGAAGCAACCATGGGGGAGGGGGGTGAGGATCACACGCAATGCGAACATTAATACAGAGTACCAAATCCTTATGTAATTGCAGTTGTAAATTACATGTATACCATGTACTTACAGTAATATAGGGGGCCTACAGAGGGAAGATTTGGACAGGCGAAACCTAAAAAATAGTGTTAGACGTTCCCCTCTGGCTGTTACACGACACACCATTGCGGGGCGGTACAGCAGAATCGCATCCCAAATCCGATTCCCAAGAAAGTTCCATTTTAGTTTTAACACTATCCGGATTTGGGGATGAGAAAAATGTATAAATAAGGAAAGATTTAGGGAGGGTAAGAAGAATTCTGAAAAGAGGATTTTGGGTAATGTTTGAAGACGAAGAAGGAAGGGAATAATTTACGTAACTAATAATTGCCATAAGGGAGGTGAATTTTTGCAATTAAATAGGAGCTGAAATTGGGGGAAGGAACAATGTAAAACGCCATCAAAAAGTTGATTAACCCATAGAATACCTTTTAATCTTCAGGCGTGCCAAAAAATAGGTCTGTTATTGAGGAGGAGAAGCAAAATATGCCAGATAGGTGTATTTAAAAAAGATTCACAGGTGATGGCAGTTGGTTGGCAGAAGTGTGTCTGAATTAGGGGAGAGAAGTATAAAGAAGAGAAACGCACTACTTCATTGAAAGAAAAAGGTAACAATAATATTTGTTCAATGGAGGACCAAAGGGGGGTAAAAGATGAAGGATCTGAAGTAAGCCATCTTGAAGCCTGACGTAGGGAGAAGGATTTATGATAAAGACGAAAATCCGGGAAATTAACTCCACCATTGGATTTTGGATTACGAAGAGAAACTAAAGCAATTCTGGATTTTTTCATTTTCTAGAGAAATCATGAAAGACACGAGTCAATACGTTTAAAGTAAAAATCGGGAATGTGAATGGAGAGTATGGAGAGAGTATATATTAGAATTGGGGCTATCATCATCTTGATCGAATCTAAACGCCCCCACCAAGAAAGAAAGAGAGGATTCCATGTGGAGAATGTTTTCTCAATACGAGATAGGGCAGCAGACATATTTAATTTAATTGAAGAGGCAATGGAATTAGAGAACCAAATACCTAAGTATTTAATTTATTAACTATTCCACGAAAACCCAGTAGAGGAAAAGAGATGGGGGAGACAGAATTTTGTAAGAGGGAGAATTTCAGTTTTGTCTGAGTTCATTTTATATCCGGAGACCTGTGAAAAAGAGCTAAATTCGGGTAATAAAGGGGGAATAGATGTTTTGGGAGCAGAAATGAATAAAGGAATATCATCTGCATATGCAGAGAGTTTCAATTGGCAATCACCATAAGGAAAACCGGAGATGGAGTCATTACTACGAATAGAAGTCAAAAAGGGTTCGAAGGCTAGAACAAAAAGAAGTGGGATAGAGGACAACCTTGACGGACACCACGTTGAAGGGAGAAATAAGAACAGACATAACCATTAACAAGGACCGAAGCTTTAAGAGCAGAATACAGCAAGGAGATGAGGGATATGAATTTAGGGCCAAAACCATGCCAGCGTAATGATGCAAAGACCAATCGACTCTGGCAAAAGCTTTCTCTGCATCAACAGAGATAGCAGCTAGAGGAATAGAGGGAGAGGAGACTTTATTTAAAACATTGAGAAAGAGGCAGGAGGTGTCAGAGGTAAGTCTACCCTTAACGAAGCCGCAATGCTCTTTACCAATAAGATAGGGCATGATGGGATCTAAGCGTAAGGCAAGCAATTTAGCAAATAATTTATAATCCACATTAACAAGGGAGATTGGACGATAGTTTTGACAAAATTGGGGGTCAAGGCCTTCTTTAGGAATGAGGCAGATGGTGGCCTCCTGAAACATACCTTCTGTCTTACCAGATGAATAAAATTATTGGAAAAGCGTTAAAAGGTTAGGTAGTAGGAGGTCAGAAAACTGCATGTAAAATTTTACAGAAAAACCGACAGGTCCAGGAGATTTACCTTTAGTGAGGGCACTCAAAGCTTTGGAAAGTTCATGAAGGGAGAGATCGTTTTCAAGATTAAGAAAGTTAAGATGAGAATTAGAGGGAGCAGGAAGTTTCTCAAAGTAAGATTGAATGAGAGGAGGTGTAGGAGAAGATTCTGGAGTGTAAAGGTTTTGACAGAAAAGTTGAAACTGGTTAAGTATTTCCTGATCTTTATGTAGGAGAGAATTATCAGAAGAGTAAATAGAATCAATAAAAGTATGCTCTTAACGTGTTTTGAGGTAATTAGCCATAAGTTTTCCTGCCTTGTTACGACCTCCATAATAACAAGCACTACTATGAAGAAGTATTGATGATGCGCTGTCAGTAGTAGTTTTATTGAAATCAGGTTTAGCTCTTATAAGTTCTGGTGAAATGGAATTATTTGATGAGGTATAAAATTCATGTTCCAAAAATTTGAGATGCGCTAATATAGTTTTCCGCTTTGAAGATAATGTTTTTTTTTCTTAGATACAAAATCAATAATTAACCCTCTTGCTGTTGTTTAAAGGAATCCCAGAGAAGATGAGGGGAAGTACTAGAGTTGGTGTTAAGTAGAAAAAATGTATTGGCAAAAGAGCGAAAAGAGGAGGAGAAAAGAGGGTCAGTAAGAAGGAAGTTTAAAGCGCCATCGGGAAGATTTGGGCCATGGGAGAAGTAGATCAAGATCTGTCACAATCGGGGCATGGTTCGAGATGACCATGGGTTCAATAGAAGAAGATAATAGGTTTTGAGAAAGAGATTGAGAAAGCAAAATGTAATCTAGACGATAAAGAGAAGCATGAGGAGGAGAGAAAAAGGAATAGTCAAAAGTATCAGGGTGAGAGATTCTTCAGGAGTCAATAAGATGTGTTTGAGAAATGGTATTAAGGAATTGTTTGTGAGTCTTATGGGATATGAAGCGGACTGTTGACTTGCGATCAAGAAATAGGTCTACAATCTGGTTACAATCCCCACCTAGGATAAACATGTCATCACGATATTGAATACATTTTTGTGTGACTAAGGCCCAAAAGAAAAATCAGGGTGTGTAGGACCATAAACATTAACAACAGTTAAAGGCACAGAATTAATTAATAACTTGGCTAGAATCCATCGACCTTCAGTATCATTTTCTTGCAATATAACTTTACATTTTAACGTTTTATGACATAAGAGAATAAAACTGTACCCACCCAGCTTCTTTTTAATTTAAGTGATTCAGCTTCTATAAGATGGGTCTCCTGCAGAAGAACTATGTCAGGGTTATATGAAGCCAGGTGGGAAAGGATTCTCTGTCTTTTAATAGGATGTATAAAACCTTTTACATTCCAGGAAACAACTTTGAATGTAAAAACTGTAAAAATAGAAAGGAAACCAACACTAAAATAATAACTTGAGAAGAGAGAATGCCAATAACTATAAGAAAAAGAGGATGATAAAGAAGGAAGAACTTAAAAGAGGAGCTAGAGAAGTATGAGAAAAGAAAGATCAAGGCTAGATAATTGTAAAAAGGGGAAAAAATATAGGCAAATGAGGCAAGAGAATAAATAGAAACAGAAGATAAAGGAAAAAATCTGAGAGGCAAAGGGGAAAGAAATGGAAAATGGGAGGGAAAGAAAGGAACAGAGCAAGAAGAGTCAGTACATATCCAACAAGCATTTACAATGCAACGGTTTTGCCTTTTGAAAAGTTAGAGCTATTGGCATTGTAAATGACAACATTTTTATTTATGTATTAGTTTTGAAAACAGCTAAATAAATGGCAGTGTCATTTACATTGCCAATAGCTTAATCTCTCGCAAATGGGGGACCTATTGTACCCTAAGGACGAGCTCAGCAGACAGCAATTAATACCACACACACACACCAAGAGCCAGCCGCTGGGTCAAGCTGCAGTTCTGGGACAGGACTGGACAGGAGATGTTCAGGTCTGTACGCTGGTAACGTCACGGGTGTGTAATGCCCAGCTGTCATTGTACGTGTTATTTTATGTAATGCTAAGTGCAAACTGCTGTATGTCAGTGCTTGCATATAAGTCTTGCTACTACGGAAGCAACCAGGGGGAGGGGGGTGAGGATCGCACGCAATGCGAACATTAATACATAGTAGCAAATCCTTATGTAATTGCAGTTGTAAATTACATGTATACCATGTACTTACAGTAATATAGGGGGCCTACAGAGGAAAGATTTGGACAGGCGAAACCTAAAAAATAGTGTTAGACGTTCCCCTCTGGCTGTTACACGACACACCATTGCGGGGCGGCACAGCAGACGTGTCATGATTGCTTTCAAAAGCACGCGTGACAAGACGAGGGTGCATGTGCGGCCCTGTGCACGGCTATAAAAAGGATATATTTACAGTGCGTGCGACGTGATCCACAGCAGGGAGGCCAGCGCCTAGAGACCGAACGACAAGCAGACTTTGTCATCTGCGAAGCAATTGGTCAGATAGTCCCAGTTCCAAAGCGCCAAGGTTACAAGCTGCTGTCCTCGGGCCGCCTCCGTTCCATTTTCGGGGGAACCCGTCGGAGGGAGACCCATTGCTGAACTCTTAAATTAACACTTTTTTGATGTTCGCTGCCGTTTGCACGAGGTGTGCGATTAGGGCCGCGACATGCAGGCACACTGTTTCTAGTGCTCTAGCCTCTAGTCTAGGCACTAAGTTGCTATTTGTACACGGGCAAGGAACGTGCTCAGTTGTTGAAACCATGGCTTCTAGGTGCCGAGTTCATGTTTTTGGCTTGCTTGTCGCCAATTAGTGAGAAGCTGCTGGTATCATTCCTTTAACAACAACCACAAGTGTCTCTTGTAATTCTAGGCACTAAGTCATGGATATTTGGTTAACGTGTGTTGTTAGCACCGCCTCATCCACGCGTGACTCCGCTTTGTGTGTGCTGAGCTACTGATGGCCATGTTGCAAGGTGCTGTTGCAGATGTCCCTGAGTCTTTTGTAGCTGGTGCCCGTGCTTCTAGGCGCTGTGTTGCAGGAGTAGAAACAAATCTTTGCTTTGAAGAAGTTTTGATGTGTTTTTTTCTGGTTATCTCGAAATTGTCCACAGCAGTCGCGCACCTACAATAGGAGCAGAGTCCCGTGGGTTGTAGATAGTCTCAACGGAGAATCACGCATATTGCGAGCACCTGAGGGCTCCAACAGCGAGAGTAGTGGTGTGCCCAGGACGCCGGGAGTCCAGACGGGCTGCAGTCCTCCTCGGTGAGCCCGAATGTGCCCGTGAGCTCAGGTGTCCAAGAGGCAGCTCGACTCACCGGCCGGCAGCAGGCAGGGACTTGCCGCCCCTCCCCGCCCAGTCACCCGAACTCCTGCAGCTCTCAACTTCTTCTCAAAGTTTTCCAAAACAGCGCTTCTGTCACAGGGGAATCCTGGGAGGTTGGAAGGGCTCACAACCCCCGAACAGCTGTTAAGATCCTCGGCCGACGAGCCTCAACTGTGCTGGTTAGCAATCCGAACGTTGCATTCTGGGAATTGTAGTTTCACTTTCAGCATTTGCTAAAACAGTGAAAACACCCCCTTAAGTATTGGCTAAAATGCCAGGGATGGTTGAAAACTGTCCCACGGCGGTGTGGTGACTTGAGCAGCTCTTTAGCAGCCGAAGGACAGCGGCGCTCCTCCCTTCACACTTCAGCTGGTTTCCTGGTGTGGGCTCTGCCCTCCACCCCTCCTCCAGTGGCACAGAGCGGGAAGTCGCTGCCTTCACTCCTCACCTTCGGCAGCTGGTGGAACCACATTCCTGCATTTCACGACACTGACAGCGAGGGGGGGGAGTGGGAACGAACAGCGGGAGGGTGGCGGGAGGGGGGGTGGGAAAGGGTAATCCAAAGGTAGACGGAAATAAAATGAGGAAAGGGCCCGGTGGGCTGCGAGAGGGGCACACCTGTGTGTTTGAAAGATTACTTTACAGGGCCGGGGGCAGCTGGCCTGTATGAGGGGAGTTCAATGAATAAATGCCGGCATCTCTCGGCGGCAAGGGCGCCTGCAGTGTTTCCCTCTCACTTCAGTCAGGGGGGAAGCACAGGTACCCCGGCAGATGACAACAGCCCTTTGAACGGTGCTTCGGTCTCTGGGAACCTTCATTGACATGCACGTTGTGTACACTTTGAACAGCTTGCCTTTCATTGCCCCGCAGCTGCGTCTTAACCTTAACTCGATTTTAAACCTGAGATGCTTTGTCGATATCGGCGCCTCATTACCAGTCCTCCACCTTCCTGCCTGCAGCCCCGCTCACACGCCCAAGAGTTCACATGCCGGAGATCCGGAAGTCACGTCTGCAGGCCCATTCACAAGAGCCCACTTAACACAATATACGTATATTCTGATTTGGGTGACAGGATAAACATGTCATCACGATATTGAATACATTTTTGTGTGAATAAGGCCCAAAAGAAAAATCAGGGTGTGTAGGACCATAAACATTAACAACAGTTAAAGGCACAGAATTAATTAATAACTTGGCTAGAATCCATCTACCTTCAGTATCATTTTCTTGCAATATAACTTTACATTTTAACGTTTTATGACATAAGAGAATAAAACTGTACCCACCCAGCTTCTTTTTAATTTAAGTGATTCAGCTTCTATAAGATGGGTCTCCTGCAGAAGAACTATGTCAGGGTTATATGAAGCCAGGTGGGAAAGGATTCTCTGTCTTTTAATAGGACGTATAAAACCTTTTACATTCCAGGAAACAACTTTGAATGTAAAAACTGTAAAAATAGAAAGGAAACCAACACTAAAATAATAACTTGAGAAGAGAGAATGCCAATAACTATAAGAAAAAGAGGATGATAAAGAAGGAAGAACTTAAAAGAGGAGCTAGAGAAGTATGAGAAAAGAAAGATCAAGGCTAGATAATTGTAAAAAGGGGAAAAAATATAGGCAAATGAGGCAAGAGAATAAATAGAAACAGAAGATAAAGGAAAAAATCTGAGAGGCAAAGGGGAAAGAAATGGAAAATGGGAGGGAAAGAAAGGAACAGAGCAAGAAGAGTCAGTACATATCCAACAAGCATTTACAATGCAACGGTTTTGCCTTTTGAAAAGTTAGAGCTATTGGCATTGTAAATGACAACATTTTTATTTATGTATTAGTTTTGAAAACAGCTAAACAAATGGCAGTGTCATTTACATTGCCAATAGCTTAATCTCTCGCAAATGGGGGACCTATTGTACCCTAAGGACGAGCTCAGCAGACAGCAATTAATACCACACACACACACCAAGAGCCAGCCGCTGGGTCAAGCTGCAGTTCTGGGACAGGACTGGACAGGAGATGTTCAGGTCTGTACGCTGGTAACGTCACGGGTGTGTAATGCCCAGCTGTCATTGTACGTGTTATTTTATGTAATGCTAAGTGCAAACTGCTGTATGTCAGTGCTTGCATATAAGTCTTGCTACTACGGAAGCAACCAGGGGGGTGAGGATCACACGCAATGCGAACATTAATACAGAGTACCAAATCCTTATGTAATTGCAGTTGTAAATTACATGTATACCATGTACTTACAGTAATATAGGGGGCCTACAGAGGGAAGATTTGGACAGGCGAAACCTAAAAAATAGTGTTAGACGTTTCCCTCTGGCTGTTACACGACACACCATTGCGGGGCGGCACAGCAGACGTGTCATGATTGCTTTCAAAAGCACGCGTGACAAGACGAGGGTGCATGTGCGGCCCTGTGCACGGCTATAAAAAGGATATATTTACAGTGCGTGCGACGTGATCCACAGCAGGGAGGCCAGCGCCTAGAGACCGAACGACAAGCACACTTTGTCATCTGCGAAGCAATTGGTCAGATAGTCCCAGTTCCAAAGCGCCATGGTTACAAGCTGCTGTCCTCGGGCCGCCTCCGTTCCATTTTCGGGGGAACCCATCGGAGGGAGACCCATTGCTGAACTCTTAAATGAACACTTTTTTGATGTTCGCTGCCGTTTGCACGAGGTGTGCGATTAGGGCCACGACATGCAGGCACACTGTTTCTAGTGCTCTAGCCTCTAGTCTAGGCACTAAGTTGCTATTTGTACACGGGCAAGGAACGTGCTCAGTTGTTGAAACCATGGCTTCTAGGTGCCGAGTTCATGTTTTTGGCTTGCTTGTCGCCAATTAGTGAGAAGCTGCTGGTATCATTCCTTTAACAACAACCACAAGTGTCTCTTGTAATTCTAGGCACTAAGTCATGGATATTTGGTTAACGTGTGTTGCTAGCACCGCCTCATCCACGCGTGACTCCGCTTTGTGTGTGCTGAGCTACTGATGGCCATGTTGCAAGGTGCTGTTGCAGATGTCCCTGAGTCTTTTGTAGCTGGTGCCCGTGCTTCTAGGCGCTGTGTTGCAGGAGTAGAAACAAATCTTTGCTTTGAAGAAGTTTTGATGTGTTTTTTTCTGGTTATCTCGAAATTGTCCACAGCAGTCGCGCACCTACAATAGGAGCAGAGTCCCGTGGGTTGTAGATAGTCTCAACGGAGAATCACGCATATTGCGAGCACCTGAGGGCTCCAACAGCGAGAGTAGTGGTGTGCCCAGGACGCCGGGAGTCCAGACGGGCTGCAGTCCTCCTCGGTGAGCCCGAATGTGCCCGTGAGCTCAGGTGTCCAAGAGGCAGCTCGGCTCACCGGCCGACAGCAGGCAGGGACTTGCCGCCCCTCCCCGCCCAGTCACCCGAACTCCTGCAGCTCTCAACTTCTTCTCAAAGTTTTCCAAAACAGCGCTTCTGTCACAGGGGAATCCTGGGAGGTTGGAAGGGCTCACAACCCCCGAACAGCTGTTAAGATCCTCGGCCGACGAGCCTCACCTGTGCTGGTTAGCAATCCGAACGTTGCATTCTGGGAATTGTAGTTTCACTTTCAGCATTTGCTAAAACAGTGAAAACACCCCCTTAAGTATTGGCTAAAATGCCAGGGATGGTTGAAAACTGTCCCACGGTGGTGTGGTGACTTGAGCAGCTCTTTAGCAGCCGAAGGACAGCGGCGCTCCTCCCTTCACACTTCAGCTGGTTTCCTGGTGTGGGCTCTGCCCTCCACCCCTCCTCCAGTGGCACAGAGCGGGAAGTCGCTGCCTTCACTCCTCACCTTCGGCAGCTGGTGGAACCACATTCCTGCATTTCACGACACGGACAGCGAGGGGGGGAGTGGGAACGAACAGCGGGAGGGGGGGGCGGGAAGGGGGGTGGGAAAGGGTAATCCAAAGGTAGACGGAAATAAAATGAGGAAAGGGCCCGGTGGGCTGCGAGAGGGGCACACCTGTGTGTTTGAAAGATTACTTTACAGGGCCGGGGGCAGCTGGCCTGTATGAGGGGAGTTCAATGAATAAATGCCGGCATCTCTCGGCGGCAAGGGCGCCTGCAGTGTTTCCCTCTCACTTCAGTCAGGGGGGAAGCACAGGTACCCCGGCAGATGACAACAGCCCTTTGAACGGTGCTTCGGTCTCTGGGAACTTTCATTGACATGCACGTTGTGTACACTTTGAACAGCTTGCCTTTCATTGCCCCGCAGCTGCGTCTTAACCTTAACTCGATTTTAAACCTGAGATGCTTTGTCGATATCGGCGCCTCATTACCAGTCCTCCACCTTCCTGCCTGCAGCCCCGCTCACACGCCCAAGAGTTCACATGCCGGAGATCCGGAAGTCACGTCTGCAGGCCCATTCACAAGAGCCCACTTAACACAATATACGTATATTCTGATTTGGGTGACAGGATTACTTTCCATCTTTTCCAGCTTTAGCTGTTTGTCAAGAGATACTGTTATCGACCAAAAAACAAAACAAGCACTGTTTAACAAGAAGCACGGACAGCGGGAGGGGGCGGGTTAACGTCCACACGGACAGCGGGAGGGGGGGCGGGAACGGACAGCGGGAGGGGGGGGTGGGAACGGGATAAAAAAATATAAAAAAATGCCGCTTACCTGCAAGGAAAGTGAAATCGCGCAGCCCACCGCATCCTGGCAACTTCAATCTCACAGCCCACTCCTACAACAGACACTTCGAAACTGACCAAAACACGAAGAGACAAAAAAAAAACATAGCACACGCCCACCGCCGCAATGACGATCGGAAAGGGGTGGAGAGGGAAAAAAATCGCGGGAACGCCCACGAATCTGGTCCGGCCATGACGGACAGATCTCTGTTCCAATGGCTAGCCTCCATTTATGGAGCTAGCCAATGGAACAGAGGGCGGATTCCCAAGCCACTCTACTAAAACATAAGGTTTTCCGCCTGCGCGAAAAAGCTGCGCAGTGCGCAGCTTTCGCTTAGGCAAAACCTAAAAAGAATGACTGAGAATAACATACCTGAGGGAACACAAACAGGAAAATTAGGGAGTGGGACACTCAACAAGACTAGCCTCCCGCATTCGGGAGTCCGGACCGCACCAGGACGGGAAGAATAGCGAAAGAAAGCCATGAAATGATGGGAAATGAACAAATCTATAAGAATAAGCAAAAAATACAGACAACATCAGGATAATACATAAGGACAATCCGCATAACATGTAACAAAAAAAAGACAATAAATAAAACTAAAAGAATCTATATTATTTAAGAGGGGTAGATATAAAAATAAGGAAACATTTAGAGGAACAATGCTAAAATGATTTAAGGAACATCAAACATAAAAAAATAATACTGTATAGTAACAGATACAAAGAAAAGATAATTGATCAGCCACTGGGAGAATTGGAAGTATCCATGCCATTGGTAGTGTGAATATGTATAAAGTTTTTACGTTCCGCCGGGTCATGAAAAGTCCATGTTTGGTTCTGGTATGTAACTTTGAAAATACACGGGTGAAATAAACCATAGATAGCACCCAAAGTTCTAAGAGGGGCACGAAGATTCAGAACCTCTTTCCTCCTAGACGCAGTAGCATTGGAGACATATTGGGACAAAAACACCTTCTGACCCACCCAGGAAATCTGACGTTAAGATCTGGCTGCAGAAAGAACTGAGAGAAGATCTGTAAACTTCAAAAAGAGAATAATGACACCTTGTGGTTTCGCTGGAGCTGTTGAAGAAGTTAGGAGCGGCCCAAGCCTGTGGGCCCTTTAGATGCTTAGATAAGTGGTTAATGGCATATCAAGAAGTTTCCGAAGAAAGGAGGAGAAGAATGATACAGGGTCATCGCCTTCCAAAGATTCTGATAAACCATATATACGTAGGTTATTCCTCCTATTCCTGTTTTCTAAGTTTTCCGTATGTTGCTGAAGGGTGAGAACCGACTTTTCCAAAGCAGAAATTCGTTGAGAATTAACCTGAATCTCTGAAACTTGCTGCTCCACTGAAGTAACTCTGTTGTCCATTATAGACCACTTCTCTTCGAGAAATTGCATTTTGCTGTTGGTTTCCTCGACAAATGAGCGCAATGCGAGTATCTCCTCCAGAAGTAACTCCATAGAAATTAGGGATGAAGTTTTGTCAGGAGACTGAGGATCATGCTTCAAGCATTTAGAAGTTGTGGTAGGTGGAGAGGATGTGCTCGAAATAGGTTGCGCCGATGAGGAACGATTAGAGGTGACTCCAGCCATTTGATCCGTGTTAGAAAAGGATTCGGACGTTGGGGAAAGTGGAGGTGTTACCAAAGAGATATGCTTTGATGGGACAAAAACAACCTTTGGTTTTTTGCAGCTTTCCCCATAAATGTCTGATCCTCAGAGCATAGGTTAGTCAATGCACTGTGTTGATGAATACAGGTAAAATAGGTAATGTCTATACAGTGGTTAATATAGACCTATGTGAAACTATATTAAGAAGATTCCAAAAAGGGGGCACCTTTAGAAAACCAGGCGAACAGTAAGGAGGTGTACTGCTCACAGACAATGATAGCTACAGAGTGAGGATTATATTCAGGTAGTGCACTGCAAATGTCCAAAAATATCTTCACTCATAGGGAACAGGGCAGACAGCAACAAATTCAGTGAGACTCATGAGAGGATTGAAGAGCTAAAGCATAGGCAACATTTTGTGTGCACGCTGAAATCTTGGGTGGCGAAATTCGCGCTCAAAATTGCGGACGCCTTGAGAGCAGAATGCAGCAAAAGAAAAAACAAAAATCATCCTCTTCATTTATATAGAAAAAGAGCTGATAACAGTAAAAGTCAGTGAGGCCTATGAAAGTAGCAATGGGCCGAGGTATAGATAATATTCTCGCCAGAGCATGGAAATCCTGAAAAACAAGACAAGGTGCGCATCTAAAACCTAAAATGGTGCGCACTTTAAGAGGCAAGTACAGCAGCAGGAAAAATATGGGAAAGCATATATAGCACTGAGACCAAAAATATCCTCTTAAAATATAGGCAAAAGCATTTAGTGGTAAAGTCTGCAAGAGTTAGTAGGGCCCATAGTGTTGTCGAAGGGCCAGTACCTGGAAAGCATTCTCGTCATGAATCTTAGGTCGAGATGCGTACGTAAGATGGCGGACGGCTTGAGAGAGCAAACGCGGTAATGAGAAGGCAATTAAGGGTGAGCTTTTAAAGTCCAAAAATCACCTCAGAGGAGACTCCAAACATTCCGATGCGAGATGTGGGTGATTTTCTTCAAAGAGCTGCACGGGAAACACATCAATTAGTCCGAGGTGTGTCCAGATGCGGAAGAACAAATCCCTTAGGCGGCCATCTTGTTCGCGCCTAGCCACGCCACTCCCGTCTGCATTGATTTTATAACCTGATATAAGAGCAAAGTGAGTAACTTCTGATAAAAATGCTGGTAGGGAGGAATGACGGTTAGACATAAGTAATAAAATGTAATCCGCGTATACTGAGTGCTTTAACTGGTTACTTCCATATGAGAAACCAGTGGTGTTTGTGTTTGACCAAATTTTTATTGAAAAAGGCTCTAGGGAAAGGATAAATAAAAGTGGAGATAGTGGGCAGCCTTGTCGAACTCCTCGATGAAGAGGAAAAGAAGGGGATATAAGACCACTTGCTAGAATAAAGGACCTGGGAGAGGAATATACTAAAGAGAAATAATTAATGAATTTGGGCCAAAACCAAACCAAGCAAGGGTAGAGAAAATGAAAGACCAACATACTCTATCGAAAGCTTTTTCGGCGTCTAATGAAATTGCTGCTATTGATTTTTTATACGATTTAGATTTACTTAGGACATAAAAAACAATCTAGTATTATCAAATAAGTGAGTCTAGTATTATCAAATAAGCGATGTCCCTTAATGAAACCACATTGTTCTTTTCCAATCAATTGAGGCAAAAAAGAATCCAAATGAAGGGCAAGGATTTTTGCAAATATTTTATAATCTAAATTAATTAAAGAGATGGGTCTAAAAGTTTTACAGAGTGTGTGGTCTTTGTTTTCTTTTGGGAGTAGACAAATCAATACTTCCTGAAAAGCTCCTTACGATTTTCGAGTAGAAATAAAATATGTAAATAAGTGATTTAATTTAGGAAGGAGAAGTGGGGAAAAGTGCGAATAGCACTCCATGGTAAAACCACCAGGGCCAGGACTTTTCTCTTTTTTAATAGCTTGATTAGCAGTAAGAATGTCAGTAATTTGGATATCTTCCTCTAAAGAAGAAAAATCTAAATTAAGAGACGAAGGTGGAGGAATAGAGGATAGATATTGAGTACTATCAGACTGCTGAGAGGGAGATTCAGGAGTATAAAGCTGTTCATGAAAGTTTGAAAATTCTAAAAGAATATCTTCATTTTTTATGGACTGTAGCATTAGATGATGTTAAAATAGATTACATTTTGTTGCATTCTTTTTTGATCTTGAGATAATTGGCCAGGAGATTTGGCTTTAATAAGTTCACTGAAGTCAGAAGGAGCCTTTGTGGAGTAATAGGAATGTTCCAATTGTTTCATACGTGAATCAAGGGAGCGTATGATTTGGGGGGATGCTCTCCATTTTTGAGCTACAAATGAAATAATGAAGTCCCAAGAAGCAGCTTTGAAAGTATCCCAAATAAGAGGAGAAGAGGTATGAGGAGATTCATTTTCTAAAAAGAAAGTGGCTGCAAATTTCTGAAAAGTGGGCGTGACTTTAGGATCTAATAGAAGGGCATTATTAAATCTCCATCACCAAGTTCCTTCAATAGGGGGGAGTAAGTTTAAATCCAAGGATACAGGAGCGTGGTCAGAGATTAATATAGATACTATGTCAGAATGGAAAATATGTTGAGTAAGGGCTTTCGAAATAAATTGTCTATATGGGATTGTGAAGAGTGAACTAGTCTTCAAGTGTCAAAAGGGGATCTTTGAGTTATAGTAGATGTAAATTGAGCATGCATGGAAGATGGGATAAGTTTAGATTTAGAGCATCTATCTATGAAGGGGTCCATAACCATATTACAATCTCCACCTAAAATTAAATAATCATCAGTATATAACATCAATTTGGACAAAATCAGAGGCCAAAAGAGTTTATCTGGAGTGGTAGGTGCATATAAATTAAAAATGGTTAGGGGGATTTTATGAACTAGTAATGAAACTGAAACCCATCTACCTTCAGAATCCACATCCTTATGTATAAGCTAAATATCCAAATGCTTATGACAAAGGATAGCTACACCATTACGTTTGCCTGAACCCGGTGAAGCACAGACATGACCCACCCATTGGCGCTGGAGTTTGGCAATTTCTTTACTTCTAACATGAATTTCTTGTAATAATACTGTTAGACCTGGCCCCATTTTGACAGATTGCCTCCTCTGTTATGATGTGTTTTTGCTGGTTTTATGCTTTGGGCACTGTGCCACTGTTATCAGTGCCACAGTGCAAGTGCTCCCTATGTTAAATGCATGTATCCATTGGTTATTCCATGATTGGGTTATTTGATGTATCTGTCAACTCCTAGTACAGTGCACCATGGGTGCCCAGGGCGTGTACGTCAAATGCTGCTGGTGGGCTTGCAGCATTGGTTGTGCCACCCACAGAAGCAGCTTGTAAAGTGTGTCTCAGGCCTGCCATTGCAAGGCCTATGTGCAGTCTAGCACTGCTATGTCAACTTGGCCAAGTGCACCCACTTGCCAGTCCCTAAACCTTCCATTTGCTTCATATTAGACACCCCTAAGGTAGGCCCAAGGGCAGGGTGCATTTTAAGTCTAAGGTAGGACATGCTCTGATGTGTGTAGCATGTTCTAATAGTGAATTACAGCCATTTTCGTTTTTCACTATTGAAGGCTACCTGTTCTCATAGACTAGAATGGGCAGTTAGATTATTACATTCTTATAATCCTAACTGAATCAGGGAACATGGTAGAAAATGGAATTTAGTATGCCTGAACTCAGAATAATAAAATACATCTTTTAGTAAAGTTGATTTTAATATTCAGTGTTTGAAAATACCACTTTTAGAAAATAGGTATTTTCTTGCCTAACTGTCCAGGCCTGCCTCTGCTAGGTTGTGCATTCCTTGTCTGGGTTTGTGAGTGACAGGGTTGGGGGCTTCCAGGAGACAGGCTGGGGAAGCCCGGTGGTGAAGAGAGAGATCTACATCTAGATGGGAGGGAGGAGTTGCACCTGGGACCTGAATAGGGCTGGGCCTTCCCTCTACAATGCTGGCTCCACCTCCTGTGGCTTGTCTGATGTCTCTGCCCTGCACTGTGAAAGTAGAGGAGGAATCATGTCAACAGAGTGCTCCAGAGCTGTAGCTTCCCTCCCCTGTGCTGGCTCCACCTCCTGTGGGGTAGCTGATGTCTCTGCCCTGCACAGTGAAGGGAAGAAGAGAGTCATGGAAACAAAGTGCTCAGCAACTGGTTTGGACTAGGCAGAGGCCTCTCTGCCTTCAGAGAACAAAGGATTTTGGGGTATAAATATTGGGACCCTGATCCTACGAAATTAGATCACGTCTGGATAAGAAACCTTTCTGCCAAGGAGAAGAACCAAGGAAGCTGCAGGAGTTGTACTGCCCCTCTGCCAGTGTGCTGTTTGCTGGGTTGGCCTGCAGTGGTTGCTTCATTGCCAAGGGAAAGGAGAAGGAACTTTGTAAGTACTTTCATCTACAGAATATTCTCCAAGGGATTGAACTGTGCTTGCCTCCTGCTGAAGTCTCAGGGACGATTCAGAAAAGGGGGTGGTGATGAACAGAGTGTCTGAATTAAGCAGACCACTCTTACCCAGTCCAAAGATCAGGGCTTGATCCATCACCGTTATTTATCTCACTGCACCATCCCAGCTCAGAACCTGGCTATATGAAAAATCAGTCTGTCTCTGGCCCAGTGCATCATGGGAACAGGGCAGACTAAACTACCAAGCCAACTCTTCACCAGAAAGGAGACAAGCTACCGGGGACCGGTTTCTGGCATTTCAGCCGTCTTCGGCCCGGCTTGCTTGAATCCTGATGGTGCAGTGAGAAAGGGACTCATGTCTGAGTATACCCTGCCACAACTATATTGGCCAAAAACGATTCAGAAAAGGGGGTGGTCTCAGGGACTTCATCTCCAGCTCCCCATTGACTCCAGACACTTGCGTGCCACTGGGAGCTGGAAGCGTTACATATCAAGAAGAAGCGTGTTGCCGCTGCAGCTGAAATCGTCACATCGCCAGAGAAGCGAGCCTAAGCCGCATCACCCTGGAAGCGTGTGTTCATCAAAGCTGCCTGCTGTCTCATCACCAAAGAAGTGTGACGCCATCGAGAGAGTTGCGATCGCATCACCAGAGAAGCG
The DNA here is from genome assembly GCF_964263255.1 of Lissotriton vulgaris. NCBI lineage: Eukaryota > Metazoa > Chordata > Amphibia > Caudata > Salamandridae > Lissotriton > Lissotriton vulgaris. The sequence goes on along the minus strand of NC_141687.1, from coordinate 2,023,481,664 downwards.
TGTTGTAGGGCCTGTCGCGGCTCCAAAGTGCAGTCGTCGCAAGGCTGCCAGGGCGTCATCGCATCGTTATTGCATCGCCGCATCAAGGGCACCATCTTCTCGCATTGCAACCGGATTATCGCATCGTATCGCATCAAGGCGCCATCTTGCGCATAGCAACGGGCCCACAGGCCGAGAATCTATGCATCACCTCCGCACTGGTAAGGATCACGACGCATCTCCTACTCTGCGCAAGCATTGAGGCACGACGCATCATCTCCCCCGGATCACGGAACCAATGCATATCCCCTTTTGCGAGTCCTTTTGTTTACTTTGCGTTACGCATCCAGGTACTTTGTTGAGAACTCTGTCGCATTTATCATCAATTTGAACTAAGCAACGTTTTATCATCTTTAAGCGATCTGAAGTATTGTGGATTTTTGTCATTTGTGGTCTTATGTTAAGTCTATATAAAGAATATTTATTTTTTATAAAACCTGTGCTGTGTCCATCTGTAGTGTTTTCACTGTATTACTGTGTAGATTCACAAATGCTTAACACACTGCCTCTAAGATAAGCCGGTCTGCTCATGCCAAGCTAACAAGGGGGTGAGCAGGGGTTATTAATGGGTGTAATCCCCTTATCCTGACTTAGAAGTAAGGGTCCCTATTTGGACAAAGGTGAATACCATTGCCAACTAGAGACCCCCAGATCTAACAAATACTATATCACCTTTTAACCCAGCAATATGCGATAAAACTCATTGACATTTTATAGGAAAGCCCAATCCTTTGACATTCCAGGTTATAACTTTTAGTTTCAAATTAGTTTTATTGGAGTCAAGAGCAGAAGAAGGCATTTCAAAACAGCAAGAGCATAGCAGGTGTATAATGTGAGCGAGACAGACAGGCACGTCTTCTCTAAAAAATAGCAAGAAAGCAAAAGTGATACACCAACGGAGAGATGCATAGCCTATGCTGTAACCAAGGTGCCATGCAAAAGGACCAAACGAGCAGAACAAAAGAAACCCAGACCACCTCCCCCATCCCAACTCCCCTTCCCTCCCTCCACCCCAACCAGTATGCCGTGTACAAGAGACGTATGGTATGACACTGCTAACGCTGCGCATTGGTGTGTGTTCGAGCTTACCGCGGGTTACTCGGTGGCCCTGAGAGTCGCAGGAGGCGAAGATAATTGGGGCACGTGATTTCATTAAACTCTTTGGATAGCAAGGATAGAAGCGGTTGCCAGGTCTTCTGAAAGGAGTCTGCAGAGTTTGTCAATGTGGCCTGGATGCGCTCCATGCCTAGTGTAAACCATAATTTGTGTAGCCAGCCTGTGTGAGTAGGGGCATTAGGTGAGCCCCAGAGTGATAGAATATGCTGTGACGCCGCCTGCATGGCAATGCCCATCTGCTTGCCGTGTAGTGACCTCAGGGGGAATGTAAGCGCGTTGGGTAATCCTAGAATTGCATATGCGGGGAAGCGTGGAATTTCGGTCTGAAAGGTAGAGTCAATGTCATCTAAGACCCCCTTCCAGTAGTCCCGGACAAGGTGGCAGTCCCACAGCAGATGTGTTAACGTACCCCGCTCGCCGCACCCTCTCCAGCATAGCGCACTCCGAAGGGGGTTGCCTCGATTGAATCTGGCTGGGGTGAGATGCCAGTATATGGCCAGTTTCACCACTGCTTCCCTAGCCGCAGTGTTACGGGTGGTATGTGCTGCTCTGTAATAAATAAGCCCCCATTACTTGGGTGACAGCGCCCGGCCAAGCTCTGATTCCCAGCGTTTCTGCCCCGCCGTTTTGCTGGGGCTGATTGCCGGGGAGAGCATCTTGTAAATGTCCGATATAAGATGTTTGTCGGAATCTTTTGTGATCAGCCATTTTTCGAATGGGGTTAACAGCCGATACATTAGGGGAGCTCGGTCAGGGTGTGACATCCATTGGCGAAGCTGGAAGTACTGGAACCTGTGAGGGTTGACCACCCCATAATCTTGCACAATGTCGGCAAGAGAAAGGAAGCTTTCGGTCTCGAAAAAGTAGCCATCTGAGCGGCATTCTGTACCACGCCACTGTGGAAAGGCGCGGGGGTGGTTGCCTGGTGGGAAATCCGGATTGTCCAGAATTGGGGTGAGGGGGGAGGGGAAGGTTGTTAAGTCTCTCTTGACCGCTACGGCATCCCAAGCCCTCAGGATCGTACGCATGATGGGGGAGTTAAGGAGATATCTCGGCCTATGTTGACGGACGAGAAATGGTATCTTCCATAGGGAGGTCTGGGCCATCGCTCTGTCTTGGAACAGCCACCTCTTTTCGGATTCCGGCCGGTACCATTCCACTAGGTAGCGGATTTGTGAGGCGCGGAAGTATTGTAGGGGGTTGGGGACCCCCAGGCCTCCCTCGTCCACCGTCCTGTATGCAATCAGCTTGTGCAGTCGTGCGCGCTGTTTTCTCCAGATGAACTGGTGGAGAGCTGTTTGCAGGTTCAACAGTGCGCCGGCCGGCGGGGGTATCGGGAGGGTTTGGAAGATATACAGTATCTTAGGCAGGGCGGACATTTTCACCGCCGCTATACGACCCAGCAGGGAGAGGGGTTGTTTCGCCCAGCGGGCCAGGTCAGCTTGGATCTGGGAGGCGAGTGTCTTATAATTGAGGGACGCCGTCGCAGCGGTGTTGGAAGTGAGGGTGACTCCCAAGTATGGGAGTTGGGAGGAAGTTTGGAGGTTGCAGCCAAAAGTTGGGACAGGGGTGCGAGAGTGAGCATTGCTGCCCAAAGGCATGATCAATGACTTCCCCCGATTGATCTTGAAACCAGAGATTGCTCCGAATGCGTCCAATTCCCCTAGGAAGGCGGGTATAGAGCGGGATGGCTCATTGAGGGTGGCAATGATATCGTCGGCGTAGAGGCTCACCACGTGTGGTTCACGGCCAAAGGTGATACCTTGAATGTCAGGGTTGTCCCTCAATTTCTGTGCCAGTGGTTCCACGTAGAGGGCAAACAGGAGGGGCGAGAGCGGACATCCTTGACGCGTCCCCCGCTGTATCTCAAAGGGGTTTGATTTGAGACTGCCCAAGCGGACCTTGGCCTGAGGGTGGTAGTAACAACTCGCTATCCACGATTGGAATCGGTCCCCCAGCTGGTAGCGCTGCAGGACTTTCTGCAGGTAGGTCCAATCGACGCGATCAAACGCTTTCTCTGCGTCTATGGCCAACAGTGCAGAGTCCGAGTTCTGGAAATGCGTTTTGTCAATCAAGTGCAGGAGCCTTTTAGTGTTGTCACTGCATTGGCGGTTCGGGACGAACCCCGACTGGTCCGGCTCGAGAATTCCCGGGAGGCAGGGGCCCAGGCGTGCCGCCAGTATCCCAGTGAATAATTTCAAGTCCAAGTTAAGTAATGAGATGGGGCGGAAGGCCGAGCAGTTCGTGGGGTTTTTGCCCGGTTTGGGCAACACCACTATGTCCGCTGCAAGCATGTCAGGGGGTATGGAGCTCGGGCCTTCAAACGAGTTGAACAGCCTCGTGAGGATCGGCGCCAGGAGTGGGCCAAACAATTTATAGAAGCTGGAGGAGAAGCCATCAGGACCCAGAGATTTGAGCGGCCGTAGGCGGGAGATTGCGGCCAGGACTTCGTCCGGCCGGATAGGGGCGTCTAGGGTGTCTGAGATCGATTTGGACAGTGGTGTGATACGCGCCGAGTTCAAGTAAGCGTCTATGTTCGCGGGCGGTATTTGGTCTTCCTTGTACAGGGAGGCGTAGAATGAGCGGAAGGCGTCCGCAACCTGGGCCTCGTCAGTAATAGTCTCACCGGAGTCATTCAAGAGAGTGGTGATTTTAGAACGCTGGGTTTTGGCCTTAAGAGCGCTAGCCAAAAGGCGTCCGGTGTGGTTGCCCCCCACGTAGTAGGAATAGCGGAGTCTGAGGGCGGCGAATTCAGCCCTATCGGTGTCCAGACTAGCTAATTGGGCTCTGGCGGCTTTTAACTGCCTCCAGATCCTCGGGGCACCAGTGCGGCTGTGGACCCGTTCGAGTTCAGCCACCTGAGCTGTGAGGTCGTCCCTTTTTCCCTTCCGCAGTTTGGCGTCCGCCGCTGCTATAGCGATCAGTTCCCCCCTGACGACTGCCTTCAAGGCACCCCAGAGGGCCGAGGTGGAAGTGACAGAGCCATCGTTAGTGGCAAGGTACTCCGAAATGCATTTACGAATTTGTGCAGCAACGGCCGGTCTCTGTAGCATAGTTTCGTTGAGCCTCCAGGAGGTTGGAACGCGCGCGGTGACGGGTACGGCTAGGGTCAGTTCTACTGCGTCGTGATCGGAGAGAGCTGCTGGGACTATGGAAACGTCGTGGACGTGAGGTGCTAGGTCGGAGGATCCTAGGAAGTGGTCTAGGCGCGCGTAGGTGCGCTGGACATGAGAAAAGAATGTGAATTGTGTTGAGTTGGGGTGTGCCATTCTCCAAAGATCTAACAAGCCCCTATCTTGTAGCCACGACCCGCCCGCCTCAGTTAGCGCGCCGGCGTCGCCATAGCGGTGTCCAGACCTGTCTTTGTGTGTATCCATGACAAGGTTGAGATCCCCCCCGATGAGTAAGTGGGTATTGGAAGGCTGCAGCGCTTCTGAGAGTGCATTCCGAAGGAACGCTTCCTGGCCGGTGTTGGGGGCGTATATGGAACCCACTGTTATCGAGGCAGTGCCCACCAGCAGGGTGTATGATAGGAGGCGGCCCTTGATTTCTCCCGCTTTGATCCCCACCTGGCCTCGAAAGCGTCGAGACACGAGCATCGCTACCCCTGCCCGTTTAGTGGTGAGTGATGAGAAGAATTGTTGGGGGAAGGCCCTGGAGCGCATCCTGTGCCAGTCCTTAGCTAAGAGGTGGGTTTCTTGTAATAGGCATATGACCGCCCCTGAGTGTTCTAGATATGAAATTACAGCCCGCCTCTTGATGGGGTTGTTAAGGCCCTTTACATTGAGAGACAGTACCTTAATTTGTCAGGCATCTTGGGGGCATGGAGGTGTAGTGTGGTGCGATGGTAGTGCTGTCCCTGTGCGCAGCGAGCAGTCTGCGGTGTGGAAAGCTTGTTCATGACCCTCGGCATACTGGTCCCCTCCCTTGATCCCACCCCTACCCCCCTCGCCCGAACGAAACGTGTCCAGGTCTCGAACCCCACCCGGAGTGCATTGTCCGCTGTCCCGCCGGGTTAGAACTGTCCCAACTCCCCCCACCCAGTAACCATGTCCTCCCATACCCTCCCTAACCCCAACTTCCAACACCCAATAAGTGGTCATAGTCCCGGGCCTATCCAGAACCAGTTCAGGCCCGTGGGGTGAAAAGTAGAAGAGGCTGTGGCTGTGGCGACCCATGTGGCCCCCCACCCCCTCCTTCTTCCCCCCCACTCAGAATAAGTGAGATTGTCATGGCTCCCCCGTCTTGTTGGTCTCAGGGAGGGGAAGTAGTGTCTTTAATGATTTCCTCTATGGCTGCAGCTTTGTCCTTGGCGATGGCCCCCGGATCCGGGCGGTGGCGATGCCTGGAGGTCCGGCGTCGTCGCACCTGCTGCCAGTCGTCGCCTGAGGATCGTGGGCGGCTAGCTGGAGAGGATCCCGCGTTCGAGTCCTTGTCAGAAGCATTATCCGGCACCTCCAGGCCCAACAGGGTGCACGTGTCCTGCAGTGAACGGAGCTGGTGCAGTTTGCCCTCCCATTTAAAGATCAGGCGGAACGGATGTCCCCAGGAGTAAGGCACGCCTTTGTCCCTCAGAAACATGGTGACAGACTTAAAGTCCTTGCGCTTCTGGAGAGTAATGGCGGAGAGGTCTTGGAAGAGCTGGATAGAGTTGTCCCGGAAGCGGATAGGCTGCGCTTGGCGCGCTTCTTTCAGTATTCTTTCCTTCAAGGGAAAGTCCGGGAGGAAGGCCAGGATGCCCGGGGGGGGTGCAGGGGCGCGGCGGGGCAGTCCCACTCGGTGCGCTCTGTCAATACGGATAGGGAAGTCGGCGGGTTCGTGGAGGATCTCACGAAAAAGGTCTTGCAGATATTCCATGACGTTATTCCCCTCCGCTTTCGATGGCACGCCCCTGACCCGTATGTTGTTCCGTCTGGAACGATTCTCGAGGTCCTCTGTGTGTGCCTGGAGACCCACCTGCTATTCCTGAAGACGGAGGATTTCCTGTTGGAGGAGTACCAGGTCCAGGCCACGGGTCTGACTGGTTTCCTCTATTGCCACCACTCTCTCCCCTAGCCCGTCCAGGTCCCTGCGCAGTTCTCTCTGTTCACTGACCAGTTCTTGTTTCAGGGTCTGGAAGTCAGTGCGCAGCGTGTTGAAGAGGTTTTCAAGGAATGATTTTGTTATAGGGGCGTCTTCGTCTTCCTTGGTCGGGGTGACCGCCGATGTCGAGGGGGAAGTAGGAGCACGAGATTTCTCGGATTTAGAGGACGTTTTCATGAGCAGTTCGCTGATCTGTCGTCCCCCTCTGCGATTGTTGGAAGACATCGCGACGTGAGGCGAAGAGAAGTTCTGAGCCCCAGGGGCTAGGGGTACCCCGCCTGAGAAAGAGCACTAAGAGGACAGGCCAAAACACCACCCCCAGGCGCGACCCGTACCGGCGCGGTGGGTCTCGGCGCGGAGGGGCAAGGGCCAAACGCCGTCAGGCACTAGGGCGCCGTACCAGCTCGAGTTGCTGGCGAAGTTCAGGGCGCATCCGCTCTGCACACCCGTGTGAGTCCCAGGGGGGTGAGAGGTGGGTGGTGGGTGTATATCGGCGGTCCCTACGCCGGGGGCGCGATCACCAGGCCCCCCGAGTACTCCCCCCTCCTCACCTTGGAATTCTGTATACGTGGTCCACCAAAGGGTCTGCTTGCAGCCAGGGGAGAGGGATCCCCGGCCACTCACCGTGGGCTATGCATGGTAGGCCGTGGCTCACACGTGGCGTTGGCAGCGCCGTACATGCCCTCCAGGGATGTCCAGGTCACAGATGGCACTCCGTAGTGAGGGTCCGGGGAAGCAGACGGTGTGTGAGGGGTCTCACAGCAGCATCGGATTCAGGCCACCAGAGGTTACGGTCCAGGCCGCCCCTCAGACCAGGCCTCAGCCTGGGAGCAGCGCTGTCGGTGCCCGGGCCGCAGTCCGCCCAGGTCTTTATTGCGTCCGCCTGGCAGCCCCACAGTGTGGCAGACGTGGGCAGCCGCTCACTGGCACCAGCAGGGGCCCGCGCCGGAAGGCAGCGCCGTCAGTGGGGGCCGCGCCGCCGCAGGCCGCTCCCGCCGCCGAGCAGGCCGAAGCCGGGGGCTCAAGTAGCGAACCGTCCGGCCCAGGAGCAGTGGGTGGGTCCCGGGCCGCGCTCCCGCTCGGCTGTCTACTAGCGGCTCAGGAGGTGTCGGCAGGCTCGGGCACACCGGCTGCAGGGGGTGCCGGGTCGAAGGTGAAGGCACCCGCATCTCCTAAGCAGCGGGCGGAGCGGCGCCCGGATCAGGGGCGGGCTGTTTCCCGCCGCAGCCGGCAGCCGCGTCCGCTGCAGTGAAGGCGGATGGCCGCTCCGTGTTCAGGCCACGCTGCGGGACCGTGGACCTCTCCGTGGCGTGGGGTGAACAGGGGGGCCAGAAGAAGCTCAGCTAGAGGCGATCGTGGGGGGTTCGGGGATCGAGGGCGAGGAGCTCCGTAATTAAGCTGCCGTCCCGGTCGCCATCTTGGCCACGCCCCCCAGGTTATAACTTTTAACAACATTTATACAAGCAAAATGTATGAGAAAACTTAATATGAACTGCAAATAGTGAAATACAAGAATGCATCATACATAAATCTCCCAGCAAGAAGAACCCAAGAACAAAAATATTATGTGAAGAAGAGATGCAAAGTAGGAAAGAATATCATACTAAAACAAACAAGCATTGGCATAGCCAATAGGTCTCGCTTTTGGGACCTTATAAGTTTTTAGTTATGCAGCACAATATACTTGGTGCAACAACATCAACTGTTGCATGGATAAAAACTTATATAAAGTCCCAAAAGCAAGACCTATTGGCAATGTAGGGATGTGGTGGTGGTGGTAGACGTGGTGGTGGTCAGCCCTCCTGGACATATATTAGATACCCCTGCTGTAAAGAGACACAAGTTGGAGCATTTCTCCATCATCTTACCTCATTGTTAGCTAGAAAAGGGCCAGATTTTAGTTGCGACCCTCCAGCACAAAGGATTAGTGCAATGCATTCCAGTGGAATGTTCAGTTTGGACCAGCAAAGCTCTTACGTTTTCCAGCACTTTGTGCCAGTAGCTGTTCAAATCCAGGTGTCCAGGTTTTTTATTGCCATTCCTCTGTTTGTAGTCATGTTTATCCCAATACAACATCAGGACTATAAGTCACAGAAGTCAAAAAATAAATGTGTACTTTAAGCCCCACTCTCGGATTCACCTGGGAAACTAGAGAACAATGCACCATGTCAACGCAAAGACTTAGCTCGTAGACAGTAGTGCTTTCAAGTTTCCTAGATCCATGTGTGAGTAGGTTATCCTGTTCAAGTTTTTTTCTTTGCCTTTTGGCACTTGCAATCCTGAGTTTATAATAGAATGAACTGTACTACAAATCCCAGAAGGCAAAGGATACACCTTCTATTGGATGAGCTAATCATGCATGGAACTGGGAAACTTGAGGACTCTGTAAAAAGCAAAGCTTTATAGCTTAGTGCAGTACAGTGTAGCAATACTTTCCATTTTGCCAGAAAATACAGACTTAGGAGTTTACCCTTCCATGCTTCCCAGGTCCATATGTGATGTGCTGCTCCAGTCCAGGTTTTTTCTTTGAATTCTGGGACTTGTAGTTGTCCACAAACAACTAAAACAAGCATTTACAATGCAATGCTCTCGGCATTCTTAAAATTAGAGCTATTGGCATTGCTCATGACATTATTTTTATTTATGTTTTTGTTTTTAAAACAGAAATTAATGGCATTGTCATTTACAATGCCAATAGCATGGCAGGAGAGCAAGCACAACGAACGAGGGGGCAGGACAGCAAGCACAAGCAACGAAGGGGGCAGGACAGCAAGCACAAGCAACGAGGGGGGCAGGAGAGCAAGCACAAGCAACGAGGAGGGGCAGGAGAGCAAGCACAAGCAATGAGGGGGGGCCGGAGAGCAAGCACAACCAACGAGGGGGGCAAGACAGAAAGCACAAGCAACGAGGGGGCAAGACAGCAAGCACAAGCAATGAGGGGGCAGGACATCAAGCACAAGCAACGAGGGGGGCATGAGAGCAAGTACAAGCAACGAGGGGGTTAGGACAGCAAGCACAAGCAACGAGAGGGCAGGACAGCAAGCATGAAGTGGCAGGAGAGCAAGCATAACCAGCGAGGGGGGGGCAGGAGAGCAAGCACAACCAGCGAGGGGGGGCAGGAGAGCAAGCACAACCAGCGAGGGGGGGCAGGAGAGCAAGCAAAACCAACGAGGGGGGCAGGAGAGCAAGCACGAGCAACGAGGGGGCAGGAGAGCAAGCACAAGCAAGGAGGGGGCAGGACAGCAAGCACAAGCAACGAGGGGGCAGGACAGCAAGCACAAGCAACGAGGGGGCAGGAGAACAAGCACAAGCAACGAGGGGGCAGGACAGCAAGCACAAGCAACGAGAAGGCAGGAGAGCAAGCACAAGCAATGAGGGGGCAGGGGCAAGAGAGCAAGCACAAGCAACGAGGGGGCAGGAGACCAAGCACAAGCAACAGGGGGGGCAGGAAATGCAAGCACAAGCAACGAGGGGGGCAGGAGAGCAAGCACAAGCAACGAGGGGGGGCAGGAAATGCAAGCACAAGCAACGAGGGGGGCAGGAGAGCAAGCACAAGCAACGAGGGGGGGCAGGAGAGAAAGCACGAGTAACGAGGGGGCAGAACAGCAGGCACGAGCAACGAGGGGGCAGGACAGCAAGCACAAGCAACGAGGGGGCAGGAGAGCAAGCATAAGCAATGAGGGGGCAGGACAGCAAGCACAAGCAACGAGGGGGCAGGACAGCAAGCACAAGCAACGAGGGGGCAGGGGCTGGATGGCAAGCACAAGCAACGAGGGGGCAGGACAGCAGGCACAAGCAACGAGGGGGCAGGACAGTAAGCACAAGCAATGAGGGGGGGCAGGAGAGCAAGCACAAGCAACGAGGGGGGGCAGGACAGCAAGCACAAGCAACGAGGGGGCAGGACAGCAAGCAAAAGCAACGAGGGGGCAAGACAGCAAGCACAAGCAACAAGGGGGCAAGACAGCAAGCACAAGCAACGAGGGGGCATGATAGCAAGCACGAGGTGGCAGTACAGTAAGCACAAGCAACAAGGGGGACAGGAGAGCAAGCACAACCAGCGAGGGGGGGGGGCAGGAGAGCAAGCACAACCACGAGGGGGCAGGACAGCAAGCACAAGCAACGAGGGGGGGTAGGAGAGCAAGCACAACCAGTTAGGGGGGACAGGAGAGCAAGCACAAGCAACGAGGGGGTAGGGGAGCAAGCACAAGCAACGAGGGGGCATGGACAGCAAGCACAAGCAACGAGGGGGCAGGACAGCAAGCAGAAGCAATGAGGGGGGGCAGGAGAGAAAGCACAAGCAACGAGGGGGGGCAGGAAAGCAAGCACAAGCAACGAGGGGGCAGGACAGCAAGCACAAGCAACGAGGGGGCAAGACAGCAAGCACAAGCAACGAGGGGGCAGGACAGCAAGCACGAGGTGGCAGGACAGCAAGCACAAGCAACAAGGGGGGGCAGGAGAGCAAGCACGAGCAACGAGGGGTCAAGACAGCAAGCACAAGCAGCGAGGGGGCAGGACAGCAAGCACAAGCAACGAGGGGGGGCAGGAGAACAAGCACAAGCAACGAGGGGGCAGGACAGCAAGCACGAGCAAGGAGGGGGCAGGACAGCAAGCACAAGCAACGAGGGGGGGAGGACAGCAAGCACAAGCAAAATGTAAATGTACAGGAATTTATATAGCGCAAATCACTGAGCGGTTTCTAAGCGCCTGCTTAGGGAACCCGTCCTGGTATTCCCCTGTGAGATAACCCCCGGCAGGGTATCCACAAGGTGAAAGCCAGGCATCCCGCCGCGAGGGGCCGTTGTGGAGATTAAGCAAGCTATTGCCCAGAGTCGCAGAGTGTGAACCCAGTAGGCACTGGAGCGAGAATTGTTGAGTCCATGGACATTTTAGGACTCAAGACCCCGCCGAGCCGGGAATTGAACCCTGGTCCCGGGCTGACCTCTGCTTCCAGGTCTGCCTCCTCTAACCAGTGAGCCACACTTCTCCAAGCAAAGAAGGGGCAGGACAGCAAGCACTCATCGGAGGGCATCAGCAGCTTCTCGACTTCTTGCGGGGCGGTCGGGCAGAAATGGCATCAGAAAAGCGCTGACATTTTCGCATTCGGGCGTATTTTTTGCTGTTGAGTGGCGGATGACATCACGGAGTTAAAAACTGCAAAAAACACCCCCCCGAATCCGAAAAATACGGGGCGTGAACGGAGTGACGCCCCTCTCCTCCAATGGCTGGCCTCCGTTTAGGAAGCCAGCCAATGGAGAAGAGGGGCGGGTTAAATCCCCCATACTAAGAAATATTAAATCTCGGCGCGAGACTGCGCAAGCACAGCCTACGGTCCGAGACCTAAAAATGGCCCACACCTTGATCTGTCGGACCAGCCCATCTGACACTGCCTTATTACCACATAAGCGGGGCCACTGAAATTATGGTATTGTGCAGCTGTGGCGAGTTCCCCATAATTATAGATTTGCTGCATTTTCCACATAATCCATCATCTGCAGATTGTACCAAAACAACATGTTTCTAGCTTAAATGGTTCAAACGTTACTAAAAACGCAGTGACACATGTTGCCGTGCAGTGGAGCACCTTTTGCCAGGTCACCTTTCCATTTCTTATTGGTATATTTGGGTATTAAACTGGCCCTAATGATGTGCACCCAATGCCGAGACAATAATAAAAAGTGTGAAAGTACAAAATAAAGAAGAGAAACTATTAACAAATTCACCACATTATGCTGCATAATTTTCCTTTCCTTGCCGCACGATTTACTCAACTCTACCGCATAATTTCGACCACTAATGCTGCAAAATCCTAAAGGCCATGCCTATAAACCAGTCCGACCCTAGGCAGCTGTGAATGAGCAATTAGCAAATGCGTGGCCTCTGCTGTGCTCACGTGGAACTGTGGCAGCAGTCTGCAGCTGGGCCTGTAGATTTTTGCCCGGGAGTAGTTTATGGGTACATGCACCCATCATGGTTACGCACAAAGCAGAGCCTGGACTGGCGTGCATCCTGCAACATTGCCCAGATTGCACACATGGTACAGTTTGGAGATGGATCCTTGCAGCAGGAGTCAGGCGCAGTTAAGTGTAATTTCTTTGAATTCTATGACTTGTAGTTGTCCACAAACAACTAAAAAAAACGGCCCACACATTGACCTGTCAGACCAGCCCATCTGGCACTGCCTTATTGCCACATAAGCGGGGCCACTGAAATTATGGTATTGTGCAGCTGTGGCGAGTTCCCCATAATTATAGATTTGCAGCATTTTCCACATAATCCACCATCTGCAGATCTTAACAAAATATCATGTTTCTAGCTTAAATGGTTCAAAAGTTACTAAAACGCAGTGGCACATGTTGTCGTGCAGTGGAGTACCATTTGCCAGGTCACCTTTCTGTTTCTTATTGGTAATTTGGGTATTAAACTGGCCCTAATGATGTGCACCCAATGCCCAGGCAATGTTAAAAAGTGTGAAAGTACAAAATAAAGAAGAGAACAGCCGCGGTGCGTCCATTGGGGCATAGGGGCATAGGGGCGTAGCCCCACTAGCCCACATGGACCCGCGGCTGCAAGGCAAATGTTGTACCTTTGTTTAAAAAAATAATCGCCACCCATGAGTAATTTATTTAAGCACCGCCGCCGAGCCCCGTCTGGAATCCGGGCAGCACCCGAGTTTTCTGGGAGTGCGCAGGGGGGCTGTCCTGCACAGCTTGAGTGACAGCAGGGCTGCAGCAGCAGAGACAGGTACCCCTAGTGCGCAAGTGAAGGTTGGGGCTGAAACTAGCCCGAGCATGCGCAGTTAGGTCCCCCCCCATAGATAGGGACCAGGGGGGTGCTGGTTTAGCCGGGCAGCAGCCCCCAGCGTTAGGAAGGGCAAGAGAGCGAGCAGTCAGTGTGCCCCCTAGCCAATCCTGGCGCTGCATGCAGCGCCAGGATTGGCCGGTCACCGCGCAGCAGGGCAGGGCAATCCATTATTGGATGCCGCGCGTGGGTGGTGCACTGCTGCTCAGCCGCACTGCATAATGGCCAATCACTGTGTCTGACTTGAATGTAGTCATGCAGTGATTGGCCATTTCGCAGCGCGCAGCGCTGCTCAGTCTGCTGACGTTGGATGGCAGGCAGGATCCGGTTCTAGTCGCCTCGTGGTGTCTGCCCTGTGCGCATCAGCCAGCCGGCCTGTGTTTGTGCCCTGTGTGGTTTCATTCAATCTCGACTCCTCGAGTCTCACTCTGACTCAGTCTCGACCCGTCGTCGATCGTTGTGATATCTTGCATAATAGTGAGTATATAGTATTGACAGAAAGATTGAGTAGAAGTATTATTATTATTATTATTATGGAATTTGATTAAGCGCACGGCTACCCCCGCCGGGGGTGTCCCGGCGCTGTAGACAGATAAGATAGTGACCAGGCGGCTAGTAGCTGAAGAACAGGTATGTTTTCAATTTGGACCTGAATAGGGGTTCTGAAGCAGTGAGTCTGAGGTTAAGTGGTAGGGAATTCCACAGCTTAGCAGTTACCACTGCAAAGGCTCTGCCTCCTCTTCTGGAGCGATGAAAACGGGTAGGGAGCAAGACACGAAGATGGTTAGAACTAAGGGAATGGACTGATTGGACCTGCTTCAGTCTGTCTCTGAGATAGCCAGGTCCAATCCCATCGAGTGCTCTGAAAGCCAGGACCAGGGCTTTTTTTTTGTTGTTTTTTTTTGTTTAAGAAATTTTTATTAGGCATTGAAAAGTAATACAAAAGACATGTTATGAAAAGTTAGAAAAAAGTACATATGAATATAATATTAAATGACATCAGTCCAGAGGAATTTTATGAGGAAAAGGGGGAGAAAGATAGAGAGAAAGAAAAGAAGGAAATAGAAAGAAAGAAGAAACGAAAGAGAAGGAAAGAGTAGAGGGGAGAGAGGAGAGAAAAAGAGGGTAACCAGAGGAATCATGTGGGAGTAATAGCACGTGGTAAGGGAGAGGGATTAGAGGAAAGATATGAAGTGAAGGGAAGCCATAACAGATCGGATTTAATTTTTAGAGGTACAGAGGTGGTGGAAGCAATAGAAATTCTGTGTTCATCACAAATGTAGTTCCACCAAGTGTGGACAGATAGTTTAGAATTATCCTTCCAACACGATAAAATAACTTTAAATGCAAGAGCAATAAATCGGTCTAATAATTTAGCAGAAGAGGATGTAACAATATTAATATCATCAGATAAAGAACCTAAAAATATGTGTAAAAAAGATAATGGGGAAGAGAGAGATAACATTTTCATGCAAATATTCCAAACATTAGTCCAGAAAGATAAAACAGGGGAACAATCGTATAATTGGTGTTTTAGAGTGCCTGGAACTTTGGAACAAGACCAGCATAAAGGAGAAGAGGCATGAGAAAATTTATGAATACTAACCGGGGTAATAACAACTCTATGATATATAAAGAGTAAGGATTGTGTAATGCGTGCAGCAATGGAGACTTTAAAAATCTTGGACCATAACCGATCCCACATTGCAGTATCGAGGGAGGCATCAAGATCAGTCTCCCAAGCAGTCTCTACATTAGATTTGGAGCAATCAGAGGTATTGGATAATAAAATTGAGTATACAAGAGCAGCTTTAGGGAGTTGAGTAGAAAATAAAGGATAAAGTGGAGTGTCAGGAGTGAAGGAAGAGAAAGACTCAGAAGAATAAAATAGGGAAGACAAGTGAGATTGAATGGCAGATGTTATAATAGTATATTCAGAGAGAAATGTTGAAGGTAAATGAAACATGTTTTGCAATACTGGAAAGGAAATAAGAGAGGAGTCAAGAAAAAATTGATGTACAAACAGTATATCCTTTTCCTTCCAGTGTTTAGAAAAGAACGATTTTCCTTTGTATCTAAGAAATTTGTTATACCAAACCACAGAGGATAAAAAACATTGAAGAGGGGAAAGGGTAGAGGAAAAAACAGTTTGTAATAGGGATTGGGAATATTTCAAAATGGGATATTTGGATAGAAAGGTACAATTTGACGTAAAGGTGATATGTTGAAAGGAGAAATCTTTCAAAAGGGAGCGTTCCAGGAGAACCCACTTAGGGACAGGAGTATCAATGAAGTCATAAGCCAAGGAGAAGGATTGTTTGATCAAAAAGGCAGAGTGGTATGATTTAAAGTCAGGGAATCGAACACCACCTTCATTTTTAGGCCGGATCAACTTATGCAAACCAATACGAGGATGTTTATTATTCCACAGGAATTTTATACATAGAGAATTAATACGAGTAAAATAGGATTTGGGAATTTTGAAAGGGAGCATAGAAACTGTGTACAAAACATGTGGGGTGATCATCATTTTGATTGTGTCCAATCTACCCCACCAGGATAGGAATAAGGGGGACCAAATTTGAAGAAGAGATTGAATTTTAATAGTCAGTGAATCAAAGGTTAATTTAAGGGTATCCTTTGGAGAGGAAGAAAACCATATACCAAGGTATTTAATTTTGGATGGGCACCATGCAAAATCAGTGTTATTAAACATGTATTGAAAACATATTGAGTTAAGGAGGAGGACTTCCGTTTTGGATAGATTAAGCTTATAACCTGATATGGAGGAACACAACTGAACTTCATTTAAAAAAGGTGGAAGGGAGGATTCTGGATTAGACATGTAAATGAGGACATAGTCAGCATACGCAGATAATTTAGTATCAACAGAGGAAAATTTTATACCAGTAATAGCAGGGTTGGAACAAATACGGTCTAAAAAAGGCTCAAGACATAAAATAAATAACAAAGGGGAAAGGGGGCAACCTTGTCTTGTGCCTCTGGTCAATGAAAAGCATCTGGAAAATTGGTTGTTAACAAAAATACTGGCACGGGGGGATGAGTAAAGGAGCTTAACCAAGGATATAAAAGTTGGACCAAAACCAAACCATTTGACGGTACGGAACATAAATTGCCAATTAATACGATCGAAGGCTTTCTCAGCATCTAGGGAAAGGGCTGCCAAGGGGGCTTTGACATTCTTACTATGAGCAATGACATTAGAAAAAAGGCGAGCATTATCAGCAGCAAGTCTGCCCTTAACAAAACCCACCTGGTCTGTTTTGATTAAGCGAGGGATAATGGAATCAAGGCGAGAGGCAAGGATTTTAGCAAAAATCTTACAATCATAATTAATCAAAGATATGGGGCGGTAGTTTTTGCATTGTGAGTGATCCTTGTCAGGTTTGGGCATAATGACAATGAGAGCATCCAAAAAGGACCCGGAGGCCTTAGCATCTGAAATAAAAGAATTAAATACCTGAAGGAGTTTAGGGGCAAAAAAGGAATGGAAGGAGGAATAAAACTCGACAGACAGACCGTCGGGGCCAGGGGCTTTTGATTTTTTGAGAGAGTGGATGGCTGTAGTAATTTCCTGGAGAGTACCTTCCCGTTCCAAGTGAGTGAAGTCCACCAGGAGGGAAGGAGGGGAAGGGAGGCCTTCAAAAAATGTCGTGAAGTTTGCATCAGAGGGGTGTGTATCATCGGAGTATAGGGCTTGGTAATAGTTGTGAAATACTTCAGCAATGTCTTCATCAGAGGTAACCAATTTATTAGGAGAGTCATTAAAGATTGGGCCAACAGCTTTACGTTCTGACTTTATTTTCAAATAATTTGCCAACATTTTCCCTGCTTTGTTCTGGCCACCATGGAATTTAGATTTTATTTTAGGGAGGGTGTGACGAGCTTCATTAGTGATAATTTTGTTAAGGTCTGTTTTGGCGAGAATCAACTCCTGAAGGGCAGAGGAGGATTTAGAAGTAAAATATATGTGTTCAAGGTTTTTAATCTGTTTAAGCTGATCTTCATACTTTTGTCTATTAAGCTTCTTTTTTGTAGAAACATAAGAAATAGTAAAAGCTCGGAAAGAAGCCTTAAAAGCATCCCAGGTGATGGGAATTGAGGTATCCGAGGGCTTATTAAAGGAGAAGTATTCATTGAAAAACTCGGTACTTTTTTTCATGACAGTGGCATCAGATAAAAGAAAAGAATTACATTTCCAGCGACTAAATTTAGAGGAGGTAAGGGAAAGATCTAGGGTAGTGTAAACAGGAGCATGGTCGGAGATAAAAATAGAGCCAATAACAGATTTTTGAATGGAGGGCAGAAGAGACTTACTAATCATAATATAATCAATTCTCGAGCGTGTATGATGAACATTAGAAAAAAAAGTATATTCCAATAAATCAGGGTTACACATTTTCCAGGAATCATATAAAGGACGCGAGGCAATGGCAGATTGAAAACTCTTATGGGATTTGTCAGGCTGAAATTTACTAGAGGACAATCGGTCTGAAAAAGGGTCTAACCATTGGTTAAAATCGCCAGCCACGATAAAATCAGGGCAATCTATGGATGCAATAAGAACTTTGATATCTTTCCAAAATTTTGGGTCTGGGCGAACTGGGCCATATATGTTCAGCAAAACCATCGTCTTGTTATGTATAACAACCTTAGCCATTGCCCAACGTCCTTCATCATCATTTTGAGAGGAAATAATCTGAACATTTAAAGCTTTGTGAAACAATATAGCAACCCCTCCCTTTTTGTGAACAGCAGGTGAAAACACAGCCTGACCCACCCAATGTCTCTTAAGCTTAAGGGATTCAACATCCGAGCAATGTGTTTCTTGAAGGAAAACAACCTGTGAATGAAATTTGGATAAGTGAGACAATACCTTCTGACGCTTGACAGGATGACCAAGACCTCACACATTCCAAGAGACAAAATTACACATGTTGGGGCGAGGGGAGGATGGGCGACAAATGGAGGCGACACGTGGCAAGGAGATCACTACAAAAGGGAAGACAAAAAATACCAGTTAAACAGTGGATTCTTAAGACGCTCACAATAACAGGACCAAAGAGAGTCAAAAAACGAGGAAGCAATAATTGTAAGAATAGAGGTAAAAGTAGAGACCACTTAGGAAAAAAATAGCAAAGAGAAAGAAAGAAGAGAGAAAAAGAAGAAAGATAGGTAAGGACAGAAAGAAAAAGAGTGAACAGATCAAGGCACCAAGGCTTGATCGGAGAAAAAGAAAGCAACCAAAACATATGAGGCGAGGGTACACCAGAGAGAGAACTCGACCCATGAGCAGTCAGGAGACGGACAATAGTAGAAGGAAAAACACAAGGATGTGAGGATAGTATCTCAAGAAATAGATAAGGAAGGTAAATTAACAGAGGTCAGATAGAATAGGATAGTGACAATAAAAAGGGAGAACAAAGAAATACATAGAAGCATTAGCTAGCAGTGTCCATAGTAGAAGGAGAGACACTCAGAAGATATTCGTGAAGTTTCTGCGGATCATCATAGGATCTGGTACGGCCATTGTGTGTGATCTTGCAGAAGCAGGGATGCAGGATTCCATATTGAATGTTCAGCTGTCGCATCATAGGACGAAGATTCAGGAATTCCTTGCGCCGAGCATTCGTAGCCGATGAAAGATCCTGCGAAATAAAAATGTTATGACCAGACCACTGGAGACGACGTTTGGTCCTGGCAGCCTTCAAGACAGCCATTAACTCTGTGAATTCCAAGAACAGCATGATGATTCCACGTGGTTTGGAGGAATTGGAAATGAACAATGCACTCTTTGGATGTTGAGAGGATGTGACGATGGTTGGAGCTCCAAAAGTTCCTTAAGAAATTTCCGAATAAAGGAAACCATGTCAACACCCTCCAAATTTTCCGGAACACCATAAACGCGTAGATTATTTCGTCGATTACGGTTTTCCAAATCCTAGGTGTGAAGTTTGAGCTTATGGATCTCTTGTTCCAATAGTGGAGTCTTAGTTGAGATGTCTTGGATATCGCTCACATGCTGTTCGAAACTTTATTTTCCATAACCACCGAGCGCTTGTCAATCTGTTGACGTTTAGCATTAGTAGCAGACATAAAAGGTTGAAGACCACGCACCTCTTCAAGGATGGAGTCCAGTACAGGATTAGACGAAGAGTTAATGGGGGAGGGCGGGTCATTCTTAGGCCTTTTAGGTTTGGTTCCGGTCTGTGACATTTTCGGTTGAGGTAGAGACATTCGCCATGGTAAAGGACACCAAAAGCACATAGGGTGTAGATGTGTACCACCGTGAGAAGCAGAGTCCAGTGAAACTGTGGAGTTTGAACTGGCTTAGAGATGCACGATGATAATAGGGGCACACAGTGTGTGGCAAATATAAGGCGAGAAAAAGGAACCGCCAAGAAAACGCACTTCACTTCAGTGCTAATTCAAAAAAGCCACACAGCACCAAAGGAGAGGCATCAACCAAGACCAGTACATGGACAAGATGGTACGGCACGGTAATTTAGAAGGTGTTGGTCTGAAGAAAAAATATATAATGAAGGCCGGAACACAGTAAGACTTGTAGTAGCAAGTGTAGGCGCAGTAATATCAAAATGCAGGAGGCAGATGATCATGGGAGGCCAGGGGAGCGAGTGCCACGAAAAGACGGTGAAGCAACCACCTCAAAGGCCTCAATTAGAACCAGAATACTTCGCATTCAGGAGACTCAAAATGGCGGCCGTTTTTCCTCAGAGGAGCAGGTTAACAGTAGAATTCGATAGGTACAGTGCACAAAGTAGAAAGAAACTCTGAGTATTCTGTAAAGAGAGCAGCACACGCCATAGTGTTATGTCCAAAACGAGCTAACGCTGGAATGGAGAAAGAGGGACTGAAGAAACGGCGGAGAGAGACATTCACGCGATCGGCAAACAAAATGGCGGCCGTCCGTGATGAGGAGATAGAGAAAAGTTACCGCTGTAAATATTCGGTGAAATGCCGCTCGTAGAGACTGCACAAGTACTCCATTGCAGACTGTCCACCTTCCGACACTGCAGTAGGCCGGAAAAGCCGTCCGAAAAACAGCAGGAAGGGTCCTCACGGCATCCGCGGATCAGTCCGTAGCGGAGCTCACGGGAAAGACGTCCTCGACAGATGGCGCGCAAGCCACGCCCCCCAGGACCAGGGCTTTTCACTGGATGCGATGGGAGATCTGAAGCCAATGCAAATTCTTTAAGTACGGGGAGATGGAGTGACGGTAGGGGACGTGACAGATCAGTCTTGCCGCCGCGTTCTGGACAATCTGTAGTCGGTGGCGTAGACATGCAGGAGCCTCTACATATAGACTATTGGAATAGTCCAGATGTGAAGTGATGAGGACGTGCATAACTGTCCTCATCAAGTCCATAGACAGATAGGGGGAAATTTTTTTAATCATTTTTAATTTGCCAAAACAGGCAGAAGTAACCTTTTGGATTTGCATTTTGCAAGAAAGTTCATTGTCAAAAAGAAACCCAAGGTTCTGGGCTGAGTTGGCCGGGATGGGGGGAGGTTCAACTCAGGCGGCCACCATGCGGAGGGCAGTAAAGGGGTTTTCAGATTAAAGAATAGCACCTCAGTTTTCTCGGTGTTCAATTTTAGTGTATTAGATGTCATCCACTGAACAATGTTGGTGAAGCAGGACTTAAAATTATCCAGTCCTTTGTCTGAGTGGTCTCTAAAGGAAAGATCAGCTGAGTATCATCAGCATAAGAGACCACTCTGACACCACAGTCCTCAACCACTCTTGCCAATGGTGACATGTAGACATTAAAAAAAAAGAGGGCTGAGGGCCGACCCCTGGGGGACTCCACAGCCGAGGGGCATCTTATCTTTCGACACGTAGGGGTGGCACCATACCTGTTGCGTTCTACCTAACAGGAAAGATTTAATCTAGGCCAGTGGTGTGCCCTGTATTCCTAGGTCCCGCAATCTTTCCAGAAGTATGGAGTGAGTCACAGTGTCGAAAGCCGCGGACAGATCGAGGAGCACCAGCATGGCCACCTCGTCTCTGTCCACGCTCTCTCTTATGGTCTCTGATACTTCCAGAAGGGCCGTCACTGTGCTATATGCGGATCCGCAAGTATTGTGACAGTACCTCCTTGGTTTGTAATTTTTAAACGTTAACGCTATCTTGGCCAAAGTTTCACCTCATTAGTACCAGTTTCAGTTTGACACCCAAATACAGCGGGCCTTCCACTGCGGAGTGACCTGTGTCACCGCATTCCTTCTGGTAACTTTCGATCCCTCTGAGGTAGAAACAAGCTTGTCAAATCCTTTGATTAGACAGTAGATGATGGATTGTGTTGCAAGTGAAGCAAATCCATAATTAGGCAGAAAAGGCACGGACACAAAATCAAATAATTCCAGGTTACTCATCGAGTGGTGAAGTCGGCCTGTGAGAGGGCAGTTGATATTTACAACTGACTCAGTTGTACATATCAACTGCCCTCTCACAGGCCGACTTCACCACTCGATGAGAATGCAACCAGGTGAGAATGAAATGCTAATACATTGCTAACCGATCTGAAGGCACTTTAGGTAATTCCAGTAAGCACAGGTTCTTCCCGTACAGTGCTACGCCCCTATGTACAGCACACCACACAGTGCACCGGTTGCCTTTGTGAAGGTAAAACCACAAGAACATCAGCCCTTTCTTAAGTGCTGGCCATTAAATACTGAAACAGCAATAGTGCTTTTAGACTGAGAGCCGTAAATCAAAGGCAGTCTGCAGTGCAGCTTGTGCACCATTTATTACAGAAGGGTATTGATCAAGCTCGTGTCCACTATTGTATGTAAATCGTTATACATAGAGATCTGTGCAGAGTCTGTGCCTCTTCTACGGCAGATCCCAGTCGGAGGCAAAGGTTTTTTCTTCAAGGTAGTTGCAGAACTATGTTAACGCTCACATTTCAATTAGTTTTTCGGGAAATAGCCTGGGCCCTTCAGGATTGGTCTGCAGTTGGATCGGTGTGCTAGGACTAGAGTGCTCCTTTTAGGGAGCATTCATAAGTTGGATTTGTTGAGGACTAAAACAAAGATGCCAGATCATAGGCAAATGTGTAGTATGCTGTGTGCATGGCTGGTGGCGATGGCCACACAACAAATAGGCAAAACCATAATTTACACTGGCTGGTCACCATGAATCAGCAGCATGAAATTATGCATCAACAAACCAACATGGCAAAAAAACACTACATTGATAGAAAACTCAGTACAAGGAAAAGGAAAAACTATGGTTGTTAAAAATCGGTTAGCACATTCAATGTAAGCAGTACATTAGCGGGAATATTCAGACGTCTAAAACAATAATGAGTGTCTGTGCCGGGTTGCCGGAGCGCCTGTTTTAATAAAGGTAACCACACCTGCGCAGACCTAAGGTATGGGGGAATCTGTAAGTATAGGAGTGCCGGGATATGTTGAGAACCTGACGTGCTCCTAGGAAGCAGAAATTAAAACGCTCTTGGGTAGCTATGTTAAAACCTGTAAAAAGACCCACAATGCACCATGGTTTGCAAAGAGTGCTCATCACAGGGACAGACCTGGATAAACGTCACTTCAAACTGGCCCAGGGGAAAGGAACGCTGGCATATGATCTGGCCCAGCCTAAATCTGGCCCTGCCACAGACTTTCAGGAGCATAGCAGGGTATGGCTTATGCCCTGACGTGGATTGTACCACTGGGCAGGCTTCTTCAGCTCCGGCAGTTCTCTTTCCATTTTTCTGAGTTCACCAAAACTGGATTTAGGCCAGATTTGTACCTCACAGTGATATCAGCAGGCAAGGAAAGATGTTGGGTATACTTACCAACCTTGGTGCAAACTTCATGCATTAAAGTGCTGCGCAGCAGTTTTCGTATGTATGACATTGATTGTTGGAATACATTTGGAATGAATGACAACAAATTGTTCAGGACGGCATTTATTTTAGCACTTTGTGAAAGCTGATTATCTAAATCATTGCGACTGACATGCCTTTATTTAATTGCCTCAAGCTGTGCATGGTGCGAGCGTGAGCCACACTGTTAAAAGTTAACAAATCAAAGTTGGTATTTATTTTCGAGGTGGACTCGGTGTGCCCATAGCTTTTAGCGTGATCTTTGTGTGCACCATGTAGCCGGTTCTTGCCACCGAGATACACATTTAATGCAAGTGGGTGTCTTTGCCATTCAGGAGTCAGACATCACTTAAAAGGAAGTTGGCAGGTTTGGGAGGTTTTTTCAGCAGCGGACATAAAATATTTGCTTCCTTTGACTCTGGTGACAGACTGCTGAGCAATGTTAAATAAATGCTTGGACTTACGGGTTCACTTTCCTCTTTCATCTGCCTGTATCTTGACCCAGCATGTGCTTTTCGTAACTGTGCCATTGAATGTCTTACCTGGTTTCATCTGATTTCTGGTTTTCACGTTCCTGACAATGTTGGGCCACATTACCCCGGCATGGATTTTAAGCTGTATTCTAATGTTTATTTAGGCAATAATGGAGATATAACAAAACTGGTGCTCATGTAAAGCACTCTGATACCCGATGTCTCGGGTCTACTTTGCTAGACAAAACAGAAAATAGAAACATCAGTTGTTGGCCTATATATGTAGGTGCGTTGGCAGTCTACCAGACTATGTTTGTGGTCCCAGTAGTAAAATAGCAGCAGGCGGCAGCGCAGAAGGTTAATGTGCCTGCTGCAAAGAACATATACCTGATGCAGATCACAAAATGCATAATCCTAACATACAACAGCGAGCTATTAACTGTCATCTAAGAGCTGGATGCAAACTGCAAGGAAAAAATTGGAGCGTTATGTTTTTCCCCACAGTCTTTGTTTGATTACCCTAGTGTTTCAAAAATAAATTGTCATCTTTTCATTTTCACCACCTGACAACCTGAAACATTACCGCATTTTGGGGCCATTTCTCAGCAAACAACAAGAGGACCCCAACCTCCTTTGCTGCTCTTTCACCCCGGCTCCGACCCAGCAAATACCAGTGTTAAAGGTAAGGAAACTGATGCTATATTTTTTTACATGGGAGTTAGTGCTATGTATGTGGTCACTCTCCAGGCCCTCAAGCAGTGTCTCTTTCAGTGCCTCCAGCAACCACTATGGCACAGAGAGGCAGGAGGCAGCACGGCTGTATTTTTAGCAGTCATTTTGTGGAAAGGGGAGCTGTTGGAGATGTATTACGATAATGCACAAGATATATGTATTTATACTGAAATTTGATATTATTGCACTGCACCTTACACGTTGTACTTTGATTATTGACAGGTTTCTTTAATATATATATTGGTAAGGCCAGCAACACACCATCGTGAATACAGTACAAGAGCTGATTGCAAGGTCATTCCAGGCATGGCTACTTGAACAAAAACTACATTTAAAGCAATTAGGACCTCATCAGCCTGAAATAAACCTACAGCAAACTACCCAGGACAGAGGAAAAATGTCAAAACGTACATTCTGAAATGCCTGATACACAAAAGCTGATTGGCTTACAGGGTGCCCTATAAAAAATTATCTGTTCTGCTTCCCCTGCTTGCTGTTTGGTGGTGACTTTTCTTGGACACGTCAAGGAATCACTGACTTGAAGCATATATCTGAAAAAATAAAGAAGCATGCGTTCACAAGAAATCATATGGAAAACCTGACAAGACTGGGAATGTTGGGGGAAGACGCACCAATTGAGCAGCAGATAAATGATGCATATCGCAAAACCATACAAAAACACAATGAAGCCGTTGATAAGAACAGACAAATTCTATCCAAGATCATTGATTGCATTTGTTTCTGTGGTGCTTTCGAACTGGCATTGCGAGGCCATGACGAATCAGAAACTTCCTCAAAACCTGGGATCTTCCGAGGCCTAGTGGATTTAATGTCAACCATAGACAAGGATTTGGAAACACATTTAGCACGTGCTACAGTCTTTAAGGGCACCTCTAAAACAATACAAAATGAACTCCTTGAGTGTATACTCGAAATTATAAGAAGCCATATTGTGCAAGAGTTGCGAAACACAGACTTTGTGGCTATTCAGGCTGATGACACCACTGATGTGGCAACTAAAAAACAGTCCGTGTTAGTGTTTCGGTACCTTGACAGTGACAGAAACATTGTGGAGAGGTTCTATGGTTTCACACATTTAAGAGACTCTAGTGCAGCAACCATTTCTGAAGCTATACTGTGTCAACTGAACTTAATTTTCCCGGACCTGCCTCAAAAACAAAAACTTATCGCACAAAGCTATGATGGTGCATCCGTAATGAGTGGAAGCCTTGGTGGAGTACAGAAAGGAATTCGAGATGTGTACCCTAATGCTCATTTTGTGCACTGTTACGCCCACCAACTAAATCTTATTATGCAACAGGCAGTATCAAAGATGAGAGAGACACAAGTTTTCTTTCAGGATATCGGAGGCATAGCAGCATTCTTCACACGTTCCCCCAAAAGAACAGAAGCCCTTCATGAGATTGTGGACAAACGCGTACCAAGGGGATCCTCAACTCGTTGGAACTTTCACATTCGTACAGTCAACTTAATCTTTGAAAATAGGGAGGGCCTTGAAAAATGTTTTGTCGCCATAGAAGCCGGAGAAGACTTTGATCACACAAGTCAGAATAAGGCCCATGGCTTTATTAGAACACTACAAGACAAAGAGTTTCAGTTCCTACTGTTTTTATTTCATGAAATAATGCGTGATGTTGATGTGTTATAGGATCAGTTACAACGAAAAGACATAGAAACTGTCTCTGTGAAAGACGTTACCACTACATTTGTACAAAAGATAAGGAAAGTGAGAGATGGGGTTGACGATTTAGAGAGCAAACTGCCGGAGCATTCTACTTTTGCAAACCGCAGGCAAAACATCACCTCTCTGGTTCGAATTGGAAAGGAGATATGTGACATTGTAATTGTGCAGGCACAAGAACGTTTTTCATTCACAAATCATTTGGTGAGTGCCACTTTATTGCAAAGTCAAGAGTTTGCACAATATGATGAATCCTTCCCTGAGCGTGCCCTGAATCAGGCTGTGGAAGCATATCCTATGCTCAAAAAAGAGCAGCTGAGAACTGAGTTGACTGTACTGTACAGAATGCCTGTGTACCGGAAGGCCACAAGCGCCTTGACTTTGCTGACTTTAATATATAAACTGCATATGGAAAACTCACTTACAGAAACAGTGACTTTACTAAAAATTGTGATTACCACTCCAATGACAACAGCCGAAGCTGAACGATGTTTTTCAGCCTTAAAGCGCATTAAGACATTCCTCAGGAACACCATGCTAGAGGAAAGACTCAATGCTTTGGCGATGCTCTCTGTAGAGAACAAGCTAGTCCAAAAAAATACTGGACTTCAACATGAATGTAATTGACAAGTTTCTACACTGAAAGAGAGACGTGCTGATTTCATTTACAAAAAGTGAACGCTGCTACTTGTTTGTTGAATACAAAAAATACTGATTGAGGTACTCAGAAATGCATTGTTATGTCTGTTTTTAAAAGTTTTGTAGTGTTTGTTCTATTTGGAGACTACACAGATTTTACTGATCAAATGGCATATTAAGTACATTTTGTTTCACCTTAACACTATCATCTGTGTGGAAAGACATGCGTGTAGTCACATGCGTTCTAATGGTAAAGGTAAGTCGTGGTTCCAAATGCTTTGTGAAGGCTGTTTCCCAACTGCTGTGCAACTTCTTCAACTCTTAGAGCTGAGATTTTCATGAAAGTCTTATAGTCTGAATTCAGCACCTGAGCGTAATAGGACGGAATGTATGAAGCTCTGTGGTTATACTGACTAAGCAGCTACCTATGTTATGCCATCTATTAATGTAATAACTGCACTTTCATAATTGCTTTATTAACCTTCCTGCTTTCTCAAATTTGCTTGAAAATGCACGATTTTTCTTCTTTTTTTCAAAATTTTCTTGGGGTGGGTAACCCCCCGAACCCCTCTTATGGGGTTCAAGCTCGCACGCTGCGCTCGCTCGCTATGGTGCAGAATGCAAATCACTTTGCGGCTCACCACTTTCAAATGTCACCAGCCGTGCCTGGAAGAGAAACTATTAACAAATTTACCACATTATGCTGCATAATTTTCCTTTCCTTGCTGCACAATTTACTCAACTCTGCCGCATAATTTGGCCCGCTATTGCCGGAAAATCCCAGTAGCCATGCCTATAAACCATTCCGGCCTGGGACAGCTGTGAATGAGCAATTAGCAAATGCGTGGCCTCTGCTGTGCACACGTGGAACTGTGGCAGCAGACTGCAGATTTTTGCCCGGGAGAAGTTTATGGGTACATGCACTCATCATGGTTACGTACAAGGCAGAGCCTGGACTGGCGTGCATCCTGCAACATTGCCCAGATTGCACACATTGTACAGTTTGGAGATGGCTCCTTGCAGCAGGAGTCAGGCGGAGTTAAGTGTAATTGGATTCTGTTGACTGCTATGTGAACAAAATGCACAGAAAAGGCGTAGGATGCAGCATGCATCATTGTTCGGGTAAGATGCATGGCACAGTTTTTATATTGCCCCTTGCAGTAGGGGACAAGTAGAATAGAGTGCAGTTGGTGTAATGTTCTTGTAGCAATGCACAGAGGAAGCAGCGGGTCCAGTTAGATGACGTATCCTGTAACACTGTTCAGAAGATGGGCAGGGTACCGTTTTAAGATAGCTCCTTTCAAGTGGGTCAGACAGTAATGTGCAATTTGTGGACGGCCTCTTGCAGAACTGCCCAGGTGTAGTCTATGTTGAGTTTCATTAAGGTCAACGTCAAGGCACGGACCTGGTTGCAGTTTGCAGATCTGTACAGTATCAGCACCGTCAGTGATTGGGCATTGTAGGGAAGCCTTTAACTTGCCTGGGATCAACGCCCTGCGTTTGAATTCTATTACAGGACCGGAGGCTTCAGATTATGCTTCTTTTTTTTTTATTTGCTACTCACGGCAGCCAATGAAAAACGTTTTGTATGCAAATAAAACTACATTTTCCATGATGCTCATCCATACATTACATCCTGTACATCCCTATAAGAGCCACCGAGTCCTGTTTCTGCTCCTCTTTCTTTGCTGCTCACGCAGGAAGTTAAGTGCTCAGAACATTATGTTGTGATTTATGTCTCATTTGACTGTTAAATTATGTTTGACGATGTTGCATTTATGTTTGCGCTTATATCGCACTAGGTTGAATAATTGTGTTTGAGTATGTGCTGGGGGCAATTATGTCTTCCTTTTCAGGTTGCGCTATTGCCATATGTTTTTCCGCCTTAGCGCTCGCTGGCGCTATAGTTAGCCTGCGGGCATCTTGAAGGGCTCCCGCTGGGAGTGGCGGGATTCCAGGGGCTCTCCCCCTGGAAGTATTGTTCATAAATACCGCGGGCGGCCCCCTTCAGTCATGTTTTCCTTCCCCGATGGCCTGCAGGTGCCTTGAGAGGCTCCCGATGGGAGCGGCTTAATCGGTGGTGTACTCCCGCCCAGAGCAGGGCATTTGATTAGCACTGATGGCCAGATCGGCCTTCGCTTCACTCCCCGCTGACCGCACAGTACCGCGCTGCTTTTTACGAGCATGAATCAATTAAATCTTAAACAGGCATGCACCGCCATTTTATTACTTAAATGCGCTACTCGCGCTTTGTTCTCGCTTACTTTGTCTGCACCACAGGGGGCGTAATACAAGGTGTTTTTCACGTGGAGTTTCTACATGTAAGGGACGCAAGTTCCGATCCGACCAGGTTCCAGGAGGCAAGCTCACATTATTTATAATATATATTACACGTTTTTTTGCAGCGAGCTGTACTCCGTATTTAGCCCATGCGCTCTTCAGAGCAGGCTCCCGCTGGGAGCCGGCGATCTCCGCAGTCCGGGCAACATTAAACTTAAGAAAGTTTCTTGATTTCCCGCCTATATCGAGATGGAACTGACGTCGCGGCCCGCTTGGCCACCTTCATTCAGGCTCCGCTTGGAGTTCTAGTACCCCACTGCCTGTGGCAGCGAGCATCGGGTAATTCATTTCCTGAGGCTCCCCTCATTGGCCAGAAGTCCCCGAGTCTGCTTATTCCAGGTTTCTTCATGTGCATAGCCCTACTGGGTTACTGTTTAGTAAGATTGGGCTACGTATTTTCTACAGACCTTAATAGGCAATTTGTGTGCATAGGCCCGATCGCGTGAGGTGTGCTTAGTAACGCCAATGCATTGTAGTTGTGTTCCTCGGTGGCCTAGTGGATAAGGCTCAGGCCTTCTAAGCCAGTGCTTGTGGGTTGAGTCCCACGTTCAGTGCAAACTAATATCCTCCTTCTTTATGCGTAATAGCGCTACGTAGTTTTGCCCGAGCACAGCATAATGTGGCTCTCGTGGGTGCGGAGATGCGCGATGACATTACACAGATTTGCCCGGCGGGGCATAAAATTAAAACGCATCCCTCGAGAGCGGGGATACCGCGCTGTTACCAACAGCGTTCCTAACGAGTCACTGTGATTTAGTGGTCGAGGATCTGACTCTCATTCTAAAGGTTATGTGTTTTCAATAATGTTTTCTCCATACTATTGTTTCTGAAGTAATAAATGTTTAGGCAAGTTCTTTCTTATGACATTTTTTTATGTAAACTGCGCGACTCGTGCAGTCCCGCAAAAGGCTTTCCCTAGTTGCCGAGTGCGGGATGGAGCCGACCATTCTCCGAGGTGCATAGCCCAATTGGGCTACATATATATATATATATATATAGATATACTTGGACGTTTGAGCTAGGCACATCGCACGAGTTCCCTGTTTGCTCTGAGGCTAATAATGCCTCGTACGTTAGACAGAGCAGTTTTTCTTTTACACCTTCCCGGCTGCAACAGGCTGGCCTTTGGAGTGCGCACACGCTGCTGATATTTCTACATGGCTCTTACGCCCTTTGGGCTAGAATAATATAGATTACAGCTTTGCTGAGGAGCTAGGTACAGTATTTTCACTTCTCGTGTGCATATGGTTGGCTCCCCCTCTACTCCTCTGTGATTTTGTGCTTTGCACTACAATATTACACACAAACACTTCTAAGATTTGCATGAGTGAGAAATAAGGAGATGTGCTCTTTTCTGACGGAGCGCAGAATGTCTCCTAGAAGAACTTGTTGACACTCGGGACAAAAACATTGTGGAGAGGTTCTATGGTTTCACACATTTAAGAGACTCTAGTGCAGCAACCATTTCTGAAGCTATACTGTGTCAACTGAACTTAATTTTCCCGGACCTGCCTCAAAAACAAAAACTTATCGCACAAAGCTATGATGGTGCATCCGTAATGAGTGGAAGCCTTGGTGGAGTGCAGAAAGGAATTCGAGATGTGTACCCTAATGCTCATTTTGTGCACTGTTACGCCCACCAACTCAATCTTATTATGCAACAGGCAGTATCAAAGATCAGAGAGACACAAGTTTTGTTTCAGGATATCGGAGGCATAGCAGCATTCTTCACACGTTCCCCCAAAAGAACAGAAGCCCTTCATGAGATTGGGGACAAACGCGTACCAAGGGGATCCTCAACTCGTTGGAACTTTCACATTCATACAGTCAACTTAATCTTTGAAAATAGGGAGGGCCTTGAAAAATGTTTTGTCGCCATAGAAGCCGGAGAAGACTTTGATCACACAAGTCAGAATGAAGCCCATGACTTTATTAGAACACTACAAGACAAAGAGTTTCAGTTCCTACTGTTTTTATTTCATGAAATAATGCGTGATGTTGATGTGTTATAGGATCAGTTACAACGAAAAGACATAGATACTGTCTCTGTGAAAGACGTTACCACTACATTTGTACAAAAGATAAGGAAAGTGAGAGATGGGGTGACGATTTAGAGAGCAAACTGCCGGAGCATTCTACTTTTGCAAACCGCAGGCAAAACATCACCTCTCTGGTTCGAATTGGAAAGGAGATATGTGACATTGTAATTGTGCAGGCACAAGAACGTTTTTCATTCACAAAACATTTGGTGAGTGCCACTTTATTGCACAGTCAAGAGTTTGCACAATATGATGAATCCTTCCCTGAGCGTGCTCTGAATCAGGCTGTGGAAGCATATCCTATGCTCAAAAAAGAGCAGCTGAGAACTGAGTTGACTGTACTGTACAGAATGCCTGTGTACCAGAAGGCCACAAGCGCCTTGACTTTGCTGACTTTAATATATAAACTGCATATGGAAAACTCACTTACAGAAACAGTGACTTTACTAAAAATTGTGATTACCACTCCAATGACAACAGCCAAAGCTGAACGATGTTTTTCAGCCTTAAAGCGCATTAAGACATTCCTCAGGAACACCATGCTAGAGGAAAGACTCAATGCTTTGGCGATGCTCTCTGTAGAGAACAAGCTAGTCCAAAAAATACTGGACTTCAACATGAATAAATTGACAAGTTTGCTACACTGAAAGAGAGACGTGCTGATTTCATTTACAAAAAGTGAACGCTGCTACTTGTTTGTTGAATACAAAAAATACTGATTGAGGTACTCAGAAATGCATTGTTATGTCAGATACCAGCACTTCTATATGCCGACGATGCTGTTATCCTAGCAAGAACATCAAACGAATTACAAATGGCCCTGAACAGATACTGTGATTTTATGGCAAGTTTAAACCTGAAACTAAACGCAAAAAAAACGTACACAATGCACGCAGGGGAGAAAAGAAACGTAAGACACAGGAAGCTAATGGCGCAGGGTGAACACCTGGACAGGACTAAAACCTACCCCTACTTAGGGATTGTCATTGACGAAAAATTCAAATGGACCCCAGCCATTAAATGTCTGTTAAATTATCTTTGACGATGTTGCATTTATGTTTGCGCTTATATCGCACTAGCTTGAATAATTGTGTTTGAGTATGTGCTGGAGGCAATTATATCTTCCTTTTCAGGTTCCGCTATTGCCATATGTTTTTCCGCATTAGCGCTCACTGGCGCTATAGTTAGCCTGCGGGCATCTTGAAGGGCTCCCGCTGGGAGTGGCGGGATCCCTGGGGCTCTCCCCCTGGAAGTATTGTTCATAAATACCGCGGGCGGCCCCCTTAGATCATGTTTTCCTTCCCCGATGGCCTGCAGGTGCCTTGAGAGGCTCCCGATGGGAGCGGCTTAATTAGTGGTGCACTCCCGCCCAGAGCAGGGCATTTGATTAGCACTGATGGCCCGATCGGCCTTCGCTTCACTCCCCGCTGACCGCACAGTACCGCGCTGCTTTTTATGAGAATGAATCAATTAAATATTAAAAAGGCGTGCACCGCCATTTTATTACTTAAATGCGCTACTCACGCTTTGTTCTCGCTTACTTTGTCTGCACCACAGGGGGCGTAACACAAGGTGTTTTTCACGTGGAGTTTCTACATGTAAGGGACGCAAGTTCCGATCCGACCTGGTTCCAGGAGGCAAGCTCACATTATTTATAATATATATTACAAGTTTTATTGCAGCGAGCCGTACTCCGTATTTAGCCCATGCGCTCTTCAGAGCAGGCTCCCGCTGGGAGCCGGCGATCTCCGCAGTCCGGGCAACATTAAACTTAAGAAAGTTTCTTGATTTCCCGCCTTTATCGAGATGGAAACTGACGTCGCGGCCCGCTTGGCCACCTTCATTCAGGCTCCGCTTGGAGTTCTAGTACCCCGCTGCCTGTGGCAGCGATCATCCGGTAATTAATTTGCTGAGGCTCCCCTCATTGGCCAGACGTCCCCGAGTCTGCTTATTCCAAGTTTTTTCATGTGCATAGCCCTATTGGGTTACTGTTTAGTAAGATAGGGCTACGTATTTTCTACAGACCTTAATAAGCAATTTGTGTGCATAAGCCCGAGTCACTGTGATTTAGTGGTCGAGGATCTGACTCTCATTCCAAAGGTTATGTGTTTTCAATAATGTTTTCAGCCATACTGAGACCTCCTGAGGCGGAAGCCGGGAGCGCGACCTGATGGTTTTTTAAAACATTGAAATTGTTTGTTTCGCACCTGTGTTCTCTGCTTTTAATATTCACTCACCATCTGATCCCGGTTCCCCGCGCAGCCGACTTAACGCTGTTGCGGTAGGATACCGATCAACTTCACCCCCTGACGCCACTTTGGCGAGCGCCGAGGCCATGCCCCCTTACTGAGGCCACGCCCCCTTTCATCGCGCATAAATAGGCGCTGATTACAAGCGCCTGCCCAGCCATACTGAGACCTCCTGAGGCGGAAGCCGGGAGCGCGACCTGATGGTGTTTTAAAACATTGAAATTGTTTGTTTTGCACCTGTGTTCTCTGCTTTTAATATTCACTCACCATCTGATCCCGGTTCCCCGCGCAGCCGACTTAACGCTGCTGCGGTAGGATACCGATCATCTTCACCCCCTGATGCCACTTTGGCGAGTGCCGAGGCCACGCCCCCTTACTGGGCCACGCCCCCTTACTGAGGCCACACCCCCTTCCATCGCGCATAAATAGGCGCTGATTACAAGCGCCTGCCCAGCCATACTGAGACCTCCTGAGGCGGAAGCCGGGAGCGCGACCTGATGGTTTTTTAAAACATTGAAACTGTTTGTTTTGCACCTGTGTTCTCTGCTTTTAATATTCGCTCACCATCTGATCCCGGTTCACCGCACAGCTGACTTAACGCTGCTGCGGTAGGATACCGATCAACTTCACCCCTTGACGCCACTTTGGCGAGCGCCGAGGCCACGCCCCCTTACTGAGGCCATGCCCCCTTCCATCGCACATAAATAGGCGCTGATTACAAGCGCCTGCCCAGCCATACTGAGACCTCCTGAGGCGGAAGCCGGGAGCGCGACCTGATGATTTTTTAAAACATTGAAATTGTTTGTTTTGCACCTGTGTTCTCGGCTTTTAATATTCACTTACCATCTGATCCCGGTTCCCCGCACAGCCGACTTAACGCTGCTGCGGTAGGATACCGATCAACTTCACCCCTTGAGGCCACTTTGGCGAGCGCTGAGGCCACGCCCCCTTACTGAGGCCACGCCACCTTCCATTGCGCATAAATAGGCGCTGATTACAAGCGCCTGCCCAGCCATACTGAGACCTCCTGAGGCGGAAGCCGGGAGCGCGACCTGATGATTTTTTAAAACATTGAAATTGTTTGTTTTGCACCTGTGTTCTCGGCTTTTAATATTCACTCACCATCTGATCCCGGTTCCCCGCACAGCCGACTTAACGCTGCTGCGGTAGGATACCGATCAACTTCACCCCTTGAGGCCACTTTGGCGAGCGCCGAGGCCACGCCCCCTTACTGAGGCCACGCCACCTTCCATTGCGCATAAATAGGCGCTGATTACAAGCGCCTGCCCAGCCATACTGAGACCTCCTGAGGCGGAAGCCGGGAGCGCGACCTGATGGTTTTTTAAAACATTGAAATTGTTTGTTTTGCACCTGTGTTCTCTGCTTTTAATATTCACTCACCATCTGATCCCGGTGCCCCGCGCAGCCGACTTAACGCTACTGCGGTAGGACACCGATCAACTTCACCCCCTGATGCCACTTTGGCGAGCGCCGAGGCCACGCCCCCTTCCATCTCCTCACACACTATAAATCATGTG
Organism: Lissotriton vulgaris; assembly: GCF_964263255.1. Taxonomy (NCBI): domain Eukaryota; kingdom Metazoa; phylum Chordata; class Amphibia; order Caudata; family Salamandridae; genus Lissotriton; species Lissotriton vulgaris. Next base: position 2,023,447,042 of record NC_141687.1, on the reverse strand, counting down.
CTTTCATCGACCGTGCAGCGGACAAGCGCAGCGGGCACGACGATTGCGCGCCGAAGGCGCGCCTAAGGCAAGCCCGTCTGCGCCCGTCCGTGACCGAACGCGCCTAGGGCCTAGGCCACCCTACTACGCCCGACTGCAACAATATTCATCGGCGCAACTATATGGTCTTCAAGGCCCTAGGCCGATTAATGCCTCTGTGACCAACTATATCAAAAGCTTGGGACTGACAGCCTCAACCCCCCCACCCTCTCTTCCTGCTCCGACCCACTCCTTGCCTCCCCCCTCATCTCTTGCCCCGATTCCCCTGCCGGACCCAAACTTACCTCTCTCTCCATTTATTATCTCAATCTCGCAGTCAAGCATTACCATGAACTCTCTGTCCTACTTGATCTCCACAAACCTGACCTCTTATTTCTTACGGAGACCTGGTTCCGTGATAGTTCCCTCCCTACCCTATTAGCATCTCTCCCCGCCACCTGCTACCCGTGCTGATCGGCCATCTGGCAGATCGGGCGGGGGCGTCGCCCTGATCGCTCGGAAGGATCTTCCTTTTCAGCCTCTTATTTTTCCTCCTATCGGTATCTCAGATTTCCTAGTTGTCCGTTCACTCTCCTTTAATATAGCTCTCACTTGTTTACTTATGTACCGCCCCCCCAACCCTCTCAAACCTTCCTTGCTGGGTTTCAAGAGCTTGTGGCCACCCTAGCGATTAACAACTCCTCCATTATGGTGCTAGGTGACTTCAACTTTTGGCCCTCTGACCCAGCGTAATGTTCCACCTCTAAAGAATTTTCCGATACTCTTCGCTCTCTCAACTTTATTTCACATGTCCTCTCTCCTACGCACAATCAGGGCCACATCCTCGACCAGATCTGGTACCTCAACTGCCCCATTGCGTCTTAATTAATTTCCCCCTGTCCCTGGTCTGACCACTCCCTGATTTCTTTTTCCTTACAACTTGGCCCACCCACCAAGCCCTCACATCCCAAAAACATCTGGGTACGCTCCTGGGGCCGGGTGGATGTGGCCTCTTTAGCCACCTCTCTCTCCTCCTCCAGCCCTGACCTATCTGGTCAGTCCATTTCAGAACAAGCCAATTCCATCAATTTCTGGTTAACATCAGGCTGTGACTCCTTCGCCCCGTTCAGGCGAGTCTCCTCCAGACGTACGAACGACTCCAACCACTGGTTCAACGAGGAACTGAAGGCGCTAAAGCTCACAGTCCGTCTCGCCGAACGAGCCTGGAGACGACAATACTGCCCTATCCTCAAAGCCCAGTACACCTCCCTTCTGTCGCAATACAAAAAATCCATTCTGACTACCAAAACGGACTACTTTTCCTCCAAAATCCTAGTCGCTAAGAATAAAGCCAGAGAAATTTTCTCTATTGTCAATAAACTAGCTTACTCTGACAGAACCACCCTCAAACCTTCCCCGTCACAATCTTTATGCGACTCCTTGAATACCTACTTCCTGGATAAAATCGCAAAAATCAGAGCCAATATCCCCCCCCACCTTCTTCCTTCCTTAATCCGCCCTGCCCCCCCTCAGAGGCCCGTTGTTAGACCTAGGGAATCCCAAGTCACATAAGGTAGCTTGGCACTAAATGGGAAGGCCTAACTCCAAGGAACATGTGCTAAGTTTGTGTCACACCCTTCAGTAACAAAACATCCATCCACTCAAAAATAAGGACACTACACCAAGTTTGGAAAAATACGAGCTGTTTTATAAAAATTTCTTTAGTAGATTCTTTTTACGTCTAGCACAGTCTTCCTTTAGTACAGTACAGGTTTCTGACATCAATGTATAGTTAAGTGCAAATTCATAAAGCAGCATTAAATCTTTTCCCTCTACTTCGACTCATTAATACTGGGATAATGCTTGCAACTTGAGCTTTGTTTAAAGGTTTTGCAGTTCCAATTTGGGTACACAAGAAAAGTTCACTCCCCTGTGGCACCAGTATAAATACAGGCAGTACAAGTTACGTTTGTCCTAGCCCCAACTTCGTTATTCTCCCGTTCAAAACGAGTAGTTATCCCTCACAAAACCAGTCTCAGGCTTAAGAACTTTGCTTAGGAGGAATCACCCTTCTCATCTGCTCCCCTCTTAATTTCAACACGGCCCTTTTGACCTCAATTCTTATGAACAGTGCTTCCTTTTTGACAATGAACCCCCTGTCTTTATTATACTGTCTGTTTTCCTTCTCACAGTGTAGTGCACTCCTCCAGGGAGACTTCCCAGGAGGGAACAACAGGTTTTCCAAGGTGTCACAAACTCTCGAGGGTAGTCTAATTACCAGCACAAACTGAAGGGGAGTTGACTCTGACCGGCTGCGGACCTTCTGGACCTTTTCTTGCTTATTGACAGCCTGACGGGGTCAGTGGCTCTCCCCTCCCTCCGTTTGAGAACAAAAACTCTCTCCGTGTCAGGGGCTCCGCTTTTCCCCCTCCCCGTCTCCTCACGGTCTTACTGCTTGGTTGTGGCACTCGTTCGCCTATCACTCAGTCCAGCTGGGGCCTCGATACCCCCAAGATCTCGGCAGTGATATGATTCCGACCCCCGCGCTGCACGATGCAAAGCAGCCTGCGGGGTCGGAGCTTCGCCGCGTCCTCTCCGGCGTTTACCTCAGCTCTGAGTCCCGCCCTCCTCTCGCTTGTCAGAGGGGGAGGAACTGCACAGGCCGGCTTCCGTCAGATTCCCGTCTCCCGTCTTCCGGGAGCTGGCTCGCCTGCATCCGCTGCTTTCCTCCATGCCGGACACCTGCCCTCTGCCCCGCCAATCCCAGTCAAGCCACTCTGCTAGTCTCTCACTGCAGGGGCCCAGGGAATCAGCGGCTGAGGCTCAATGACGGCGCGTTCTCCCGCCAACCACTACCGGGAAGGTTTTAACTACCTACGGCCAATTCTTCTCTCCGGGAGGACAAGGAAGGATTTAACCCCTTAACTTTTGAAACCACAGTACAGGCAGGGGCACCCCAGGAGAGGAGTAGTCAAAAACTGAACAATCCTCTAATTATTCATGTCTTGTCCCATTCACCCTTCTTAACCAATTTACAACTTCTCCTCAAGGAAGGTTGAAGGCTTCAGAAGTCTTGGAATAAGGCGGAGCTGTCAGGGCTCAGTCAATAGGCAGGGGGCTACATCAACAAGGTGTGGACACTCTAAAATGGCCGCTCACCCACTGGCCCTTATATAGGCAGGGCAATGGGCACTAGAACTGACCAGAAGGTTCTAGATCATTCCTATTTTATCCTATGGGCCCTGTGCTTGGAATTACAGTTATGGCAGTTAATGGCGACCATTTTGTGGATCTCATATTTTCTAGTCATAAAAGGCACCTAGGCCTCAGGTAAAAAAAACTATGAGGGCAAAAGAACATCTATCCCCCAGGCCAACACCACAAAAATTCAGTGGACATAAAAAGATAAAAAGGATTTGAGGGCAACAAGGGGACAAAATAAATAATTATTAGGAGGGGCTACGCAAAGGGCAGACAGGTCTAACACCCGTCTTGACTCATTCCCTCTCCTAACGGAAGAATCCCTTCTCTCCCTTCTTCCACTGGTTAAATCCGGGTCTCCACTGGACCCGTGTCCTGCCCATATTCTCTGTCACATTTTCACAAACTGCCCGCTACCCCCGCTCACTTTTCTCAACTGCTCCCTGTCTCAGGGCGTTGTTACCCCTATTCTTAAAAGTGCTATAATACTCCCCATTCTTAAAAAGCCTGGTGCGGACCTCTCGGCTCCCGCCAACTATCGCCCCATTTCTTTACTCCCCTTCCTTGGGAAAGTTCTGCAGCGACACGTGACCAGAGTACTCACCACCTATGTGGAAGAAAACTGAGTTTTAGCCCCCCGTCAGGCCGGATTTCGCCCTGCTCACTTCACCAAGTCAGTAGTGCTATCGGTACTTGACGACCTCAGAGAGGGATTGGACACAAACATCCCCCAGGCCTTGGTCCTTCTCGACCTGTCCGTCGCCTTTGACACGGTGGACCATTCCATCATAATTTCCTGTGTCGGGCGCCGGGCGGCGGCGGCTCGGCCTTGGTCTGGCTGTCCTCCTTCCTAAGTGATCGCACCCAAGCAGTGCGCCTGGGGGACTTCTCGGCCGAACCACGGAAGGTCTTATGCGGGGTCCCTCAGGGCTCTTCCCTTTCCCCACTACTATGCAACCTGTACATAGCCCCCCTCATCTTCGCTCTTCAGCAAAGGGAGGTCTCCGTATACAATTAAGCGGATGACCTCCAGCTCATCTTCTCTCTCTCTCAATCTTCTGACTCTATATCTAATTTCCAATCCACCATGCTCTTTATCCGGGACTAGATGAATCTCAACCACCTGAAACTAAACCCAGATAAAACAGAGCTGGTTTTGACAGGTGGTTGCTCCAGTCCCTGGTCTCCCCTTTTTTGGCCCTCCTCCCTTGGGCCCCCTCCATCCCCTTCCTCCTCTGTCAAAACGCTCGGTATCAAACTCAACGACCAAAAAACTTTGCACTCCCAGTTGAGCTCGGTGGTTTCCTCTTCTTTTCTCTCTCTCCGCACTATCCGCAAGGTCTCCCGCTTCTTTTCCTTCACCGCCCTAAAACTAATCGTACTAGCTATGGTCGTCTCTCGCTTGGACTATGGCAACGCCCTATACCACGGCATGCCAGCCTATAGCGTACGACGACTACAGCTGGTACAGAACCAAGCCGCCCGCTTGGTTCACAACCTGACCAAATCCCATCACGTTACCCCCCTCCTAAAATCCTTGCACTGGCTCCCCATTCGTGAGCGCTCCCAGTTCAAGGTGGGTTGCCTCACCTTCCAGGCTCAGCTAGGCTCCGCTCCTGCTTTCATCTCTTCAGCGATCAATGCCTATGCCCCCGCCAGGGAACTACGCTCTTCCTCTCAACACCTTTTGATAGTTCCCCGCTTTCGCCGTAAAAAATGGGGAGGCTCTAAATTCTCCACACGGCCCCCATCTTCTGGAACTCCCTCCCAGCCCATCTCAGATGCTCTTCCCAATACTCTCTCTTCAGAAAGGGGCTAAAAACCTTTCTATTTTCCAAAGCTTTCCCCCAATAAACTCTCCCTTGTCACCCCCCGTTCTGTTTCTCAAGGACTCAGTATACTGTAGCGCCATGAAACCGCCAGGTGTACGTGCGCTTTAAAAATAATTTAAACTCAAACTACTATTGATTCTGAAGTAATAAATGTTTAGGCAAGTTCTTTCTTATGACATTTTTTTATGTAAACTGCGCGACTCGTGCTGTACCGCAAAAGGCTTTCCCTAGTTGCTGAGTGCGGGATGGAGCCGACCATGCTCCAAGGTGCGTAACCCAATTGGGCTATATAGATATATAGATATACTTGGACGTTTGAGCTACGCACATCGCACAAGTTCCCTGTTTGCTCCGAGGCCCATAATGCCTTGTACGTTAGACAGAGCAGTTTTTTTTTTACGCCTTCCCGGCTGCAACAACAGGCTGGCCCTTGGAGTGCGCACACGCTGCTGATATTTCTACATGGATCTTACGCCCTTTGGGCTGGAATAATATATATTACAGCTTTGCTGAGGAGCTAGGTACATTATTTTCACTTCTCGTGTGCATAGGGTTGGCTCCCCCTCTACTCCTCTGTGATTTTGTGCTTTGCACTACAATATTACACACAGACACTCCTAAGATTTGCATGGGTGAGATATAAGGAGATGTACTCTATTCTGACGGAGCGCAGAATGTCTCCTAGAAGAACTTGTTGACACTCGGGATATTCCCATCCTAGAGTCGTTCACAGGGCCTCAGAAATTACAGTTTCTAGCACTGTGTAGCAAGCCGCGTTGCGGCCATCACTATTCAACCAATTCTTGGCATGCAAGCGTTCATAGGAGGGCGCCCAGCTAGGCCCTCTTCCTTCCCTCCGTCATTTTGGGCTGTTCCGTTGCGCAACAGATATTTGGAGTCTTTGGTCCTTCCCTTTCGGGCTCCTTCTGCCTTCCTGCTTCACCACCTTACTAAAATCGGTACTTCCTCCCTTAAGGAGACAGGGCAGCCTTCGGATCGTGTTTATCGGGATATATATATATATCTGTTCCTCTTAACACAGACTTAGCTCCAAGCCTCACAGTTTTCCGACTATATATTCAGTATCCTTCTGTTTAGGGTTAGAACTTTCCAGGATTATCTCGTTCCCTTGTCCGTCTCTGACGGTGGAGTTCTGATTTGGTTATGAACTGTCAGAGTAATGGTGCTATTAGCATCCTTATCAAAGTTTCTTCTCTCCCCCTCCATTCATTTCGGAACTTTCCCACACAGGTCTTTGACACATCCTACCCATTTATGCGATAAAGCACTGTCATATAGTGAATACGATTGCAGAATCAGACCAAAACCTTCTTAGTTCATTTAAACTTGTCCTCTTCGGCCTCTACTTCTTTCTTCACTGTTTCACATTCTCTGTCTGGGGCTCACGCCGGAACACTGAATAGCTAGTAGCTACGCGCGAGATAAATCGCTAACAACATATATACCATAAGGTGCAGACTCCTAATCAAAGGTCACGTGTTCAATTCCTGATATTTTTCTCTGATTTTCAATTTCTTGGCAGTGAGGTCTCAGCAAGTTGGAAGGTATGAGGTCATCTTCCTGGTGGAGATAGTGCAGGCCTTTAGACGTTCTGCCTCAGTCATCTGAGTTAAGTCATTGCCGAAGACATTCCTTAACAGTTACACTCTGTGGCGGATTGATATCCCAGGTATCTCCTAGATTGTAGCGGATGGCAGTTTCGACCGAATGACTTTCAGAGGTTGTTGGCTTTTCAGGGTCTTTGTCCAACGGACCTTTTAGCGTCAGGTCTACGTCATCACTTATGACTGTTTTCAACCGGATCCATCAGAAACCCGGTGAACGCAGTGTCCCGCGACTGTTGGTGGGAATGACCCATGCTTCCGTCCGTGTATTCCAATGGTCGATGAGCGAATACAAATATCACGCCACCTAGCGGTGGCAATCTTAGCATCTCCCTTATGGATGCCCCATCTCTGTTTCCTGTAATCCTTGTGACAGGCTGCGTCCTGCTTCGAGTGCTTCGTGCCTCTCCACGATACTCCAGGGCCCTTATGCACAGCGCTTGATAGTCAATGGGGCAGTTATTCCTTATGGCATAGAAATCTTTTCCGGCACCGATGGCACTGGCCGAGTTTCAGACACGCTGCAGGTGTTCTTTTTCCTAAATCTGAGTTCTTCCGATCACACAACATTCTTCAACGTGGGAAGGCTGTTCGCCGGTAAGTACACGACGCGTGGTTTCTGTGGGGGCTGAATTTCCCACATTGTGAATGATTTTTCAGCACTACAATCATAGGACTTGGCGTATCGCTCGGTTTGCAATGGCTGTTCGGCCGTTTTTTCCTGCAAGTCATCCTCGGATGCTGGGCAAACTAGTGGGCTTGCGCAGGTATTCTGTTAGTTATTTAAAGGTATTAGAGTAGCGAATCCTCCCAGACCCAAAAATTCCCCTCTGTGGCATGTTTCTATTGGTATTTACTTCCTGGATAAAAAACCAACTAATATGTCGACAGCGTTATCGTCTGTCCTACGTTTCTACACCTGGCTACCTGTCAGTATGTCTACGAGAAGAAAGCCCTTGATTTTACAGGTACAGTATCTACTCCAGAGGGAGTTTCATTTAATATTAATGTCAGTACGACAATTTGTCAAGAACTGTTACAAATTATGTGGGGTTCATTGCCTTAAGGCTTACGAAAGAAGTTTGCCCTGATGGGTGATCATGTTACATGAGTTTTAGTGAAGTGTGGCTCACTGGTTAGAGGCGGCAGACCCGAGAGCAGAGGACGGCCCGGGACCAGGGTTCGATTCCCGGCGCGGCAGGTTTCTGGACCAGGGTCAGCGGACTCGATAATTCTCTCGCCTCGGTGCCCACTCTGAATAGCGATCACACTCGGCAACTCTGGGCATTAGCTTGCCTCATCTTCACTAACGGCCCCACCAGACCGCCGGGGATGCCTGGTCTCACCCTGGAGATACCCATTAAGGGACCATCTCTCAGGGAAGCCAGGAAGGGTTTCGCAGCGGTCGAAGCGCCTTGGGACCCTACGGGTAAGTAGTGCGCTATATAAATGCCTATACATTTACATTTACATTTACAGTTTTAAAACTGTGAGTGCGGTTTTTATAGGCAGGAGGGTAAGGTCAGCTGACAGAAGTCGGTATTCATACCCTAAGTTTGGGGCACCTCCTGTTCGTGGTGCCATGGCCATGGGCGTCCGCAGAAATTTTTCCAGGGGGGGGCAAAATTGTAACTTCATCTCTCGCCTTCAAGGCAAGTTAAAGGCAGACGGCCCATTGTCATTCTTTATAGGGTGATCAGCAGCAGAGAGAATGACAATGGGCCTGTCCAAAGTCTGCTCGGGGTCGGGGAGGGGCTGCTGCAGCCTCTAGAGGTCAAAGAGAAGTGCGAGAAGCCCCAAGTGAGAGACCATTTAAACTCCTGGGGCTTCTCGCAGGGGAACAGGCGGCTCTAATCGTGAACATTAAGGATAAAAGGAATGGGGCCGGCGATCCAGGGGGGGGCAAGCGCACCCCCTTGCCCTCCCCTGCGGACGCCCATGGCCATGGCATCAGTTGTTATAAACCGGTGGGTGATATAGTTGGAGTTGTGTTTTTGCTAAGCGTTAAACTAGCATAATCTGAAGCCTCCGGTCCTGTAATAGAATAAAAAAGTTTTATTACAACGTTGATAATAAATTACCCACCCACAGGTATTTGATATTCTGTATAAGCAGAAGTTATGGGTTTTTCCCTCTCATTCCTTACAGGTTCTGTAAAAGAAGAAGGAGCAGACGCACTTCTGATTTAGAAGATATAAACTTCCCAGTTTGGTTATGGTTCTTCCATGTTGGAGGATGATTGTTGAGACTCATGTTCTTAAATTTTGGACTGAAATTGTTAATGTTACTGACCGTCAAGATTCGAGCAAAGAAAGAGGAGCAGAAACAGGACTCGGTGGCTCTTGTAGCGCTGTACAGGATGTGATGTGTGGACGAGCATCATGGGGAATGTAGTTTTTTTTGCATACAAAACGTTTTTCATTGGCTGCTGAGAGTAGCAAATAAAAGAAAGAGAAGCATAATCCTCGCCTCCCTGTCCATAATAGATTTGAAAATTCTTGGCACGAATGCTAGCTAATTTTTTACTGTCTGTTGGCTTTATTTTGGGACTTCTTATCAGAGCCATCTTTACTGTGCTGATTCAGGGGCTGTGCCCCTGAATCTTCTGTGCTGGACACTGTATGCACCGATAGGTGTGAGAGGAGGATGGGACACACTGCTATCTCTAGAGCCCTGGGTGTGAACTGGGGTGAGCCGGGAGAGGGGGGCTGGGCTGTACACAGACCCCCCGCAGGCCTCAGGTCCTCGCACAATACTTCTAATCAGTTTAGGTTTGGAACTTAACCTCTGAATTGCCTCCTCCCGTCTCTTTCATCTTCCACACAAGAGCACCCAGGGAGCGCACTTCCTGAGGGGTGAGGAGGCTCCTTTGCCACCATTTTAATCCAGTTCACACCAGATCTGCACTTGGCCGACACCTAATGTATGGAGATTCCTCCCTTTTCTAATTTGTGGCTCTTTAAGTTAGAAACACAATACTTGCATTAACTTAAAAGTAGAAATCTCCTGGGATATGAATCTGGCCTATGTGGAGAATGTGTTTCTTTTCATGTGCATCTGAAGACACAGGGCAACTATAGCTAAAGCTTGTAGTTCATTTACTATAATTAACAGTTACCAGAAACATGCTCGCCATGACTGAGCATGAGCTAACACACTTTTAAAGATATGCTACTTTACTTGTGATTGTACCGTATTTAAATGCATTTTTCCCCCGGATTTCCTATTGATGGCTTCATTTTCATTACATTGGAAACCAGAAATTCACCAACTATGATAAATTCCCTAAATGCCTTTTTGGGCGGCAAGATAAACCTTCAAAAATGCATCCATTGTATTTGTCTGCTGAATACAACATGTATCTTTGCCATGGAGTGAACTGGTGATATGGAAACTCTCTTTACCCATAGCACACAAGGTTTACAGTACACTTCATCTTTTTTTGTAATATCCACTTCTGTACAGTCACCATCCTATGACTCTTGGGGTGAAAACATTCCCTTTTTCAGGGTGCTGTACAACTTTATAGGATTGTTTCTCCTGATCGTTTTGATGTTGCCTTGTAATGCGGTCTTAAAAGAATCTCCTGCAGGGCCTCCTGCCCTGAGTTTCCATACAAGTCTGTGTAGCTGGGCCTCTGCTGGGCAGTTAGTCATGACATATATACTCCCCAGCCCTGTCAGGGGACGCGTCATCATGATAGCTGCACGGGGCCGGCAGTTAATGAATAATTCCTGGGTGAGAGGTGCAGTACATTCAGCTATTTTGGAGGGTTCTCCACCTCTTGTCAAACAACCACAATGTCTTCCCTGTTCTCCTCTGCTTCCGACCATTTTATGTGCAACCCCTCTTTAAGTGACTGCATATGCAGCCTGGCAGGGGTGTTGTTCTCTTGCCTCTCTGCCCTAGATTGTGAAGCCTGCGTCACACAAATGTTCATGTGGGTGAAGGCTGCCTTGCAATGAGTAGAAGATGCAGAGAGCCCGAGCCGTCACTATGCAGCGCACCGGAACTAGTCGAACCCCTGTTAGAAATCCTTCACCAATATTTTCCACCTAATAAGAATCAAAAGGCCCTTTTTTTTATTTAAAGAAGCAATAGCATCCTAGATGGCCCAAAAAGGGCCTTGTCCACCAGGACCAGTGCGGGTTTATCCCTGGCCGTAACACTGCGATGAACTTGCGGCGTTTGAACCATATCCTTCATGAGGTGCGTGATGGCGCGGATCCCCACGTCCTAGTGTCGATGGATTTAGCTAAGGCCTTTGACACTATCAGCTGGTGGTATGTCTTGGAGGTGCTCCAGTTGGTTGGGCTGGGACCAGTGTTCTGAAATTGGATCCGTGTGCTCTACGGGGCACCCCGGGCTAGGGTTAGGCTTGGGTCGGCCTGCTCCGAGGAGTGGCCCCTGGGGAGGGGCACTCGTCAAGGGTGCCCCCTGTCGCCGCTCCTATTCGCCCTGGCGATAGAGCCCTTGGGGGTTTCCATTCGGGCTGAAATGGAACAGTGGAGCATCAAGGTTGGTGATACCGTGAATGTGATCTCCCTTTATGCAGACGACGCTCTGTTTTACTTGACCTCCCCGAGAGCCTTATTGCCGTTGCTGGATCGCTTTGGTGTGGCATCCGGGCTGCGCATTGACCCTGGGAAGTCCCTGATTTTTCTTCTGATGGGATGTACTGTCGACCCGGGCGCGAGCCTCCCATACCTTGGGCTGTGATGGGAGTTAGAAGCCTTCAGGTATCTGGGCATTCAGGTGGCTTCGTCTGACGACCGTCTGCTGGTCCATAACACCGAACGTGTGCTCCGCTCTCTGCACCAGTCTGTGTCCTTCTGGAATACGCTCCCTCTGTCCCTCATGGGGCGGTTAGCGGTTGCTAAAATGGTGATGTTGCCTAGAATACTGTACGTTCTGCAAAATACACTATGCCCGCTCCCTCCGCGAATATTTCGCACGCTTAGTTCGCTGCTCACTTCTTTACTTTGGGCGGGTGGCCGTAGTAGGGTTGCCCTGCATACTGTGGTCCGGAGCTGGGAGAAGGGTGGCCTAGAGGCCCCGAGGTTTGACCTCTACTATTATGCAGCACAGCTCCTACCAGCCGCGAGGTGGTTCGCGGACACGGACAACTGGGAGCTGCAGCTCCTAGCGGGCCGGGCAGACGAGAAGGCTCTGCGGGTGGCAATGATGCAGGGACATATTTACAACAAGGGGTGGTGAGGGACAGAGTCTCTGAATTAAGCAGAAAGCTCTCACCCAGTCAAGAGATCAGGGCTAGATCCAACACCGTTTTTTAGCTCACTGCACCATCCCAGTTTCAGAACCTAGCTGTATGCAAATTAGTCTGTTCCTGTCCCAGTGCATGATGGGAACAGGGCAAACCAAACTACAAAAGCCAATTCTTACACTGGGAAGGAAACAAGCTCCCGGGGACCGGTTTCTGGCATTACAGCCGTCTTCGGCCCGGTTTGCTTGAATCCTGATGGTGCAATGAGCAAGGGTCTCACATCTGAGAATACCCTTCCACGCTTAGGGTGGACAAAAATATTTACAACAAGGGGTGGTGAGGGACAGAGTCTCTGAATTAAGCAGAAAGCTCTCACCCAGTCAAGAGATCAGGGCTAGATCCAACACCGTTTTTTAGCTCACTGCACCATCCCAGTTTCAGAACCTGGCTGTATGCAAATTAGTCTGTTCCTGTCCCAGTGCATGATGGGAACAGGGCAAACCAAACTACAAAAGCCAATTCTTACACTGGGAAGGAAACAAGCTCCCGGGGACCGGTTTCTGGCATTACAGCCGTCTTCAGCCCGGTTTGCTTGAATCCTGATGGTGCAATGAGCAAGGGTCTCACATCTGAGAATACCCTTCCACACTTAGGGTGGACAAAAATATTTACAACAAGGGGTGGTGAGGGACAGAGTCTCTGAATTAAGCAGAAAGCTCTCACCCAGTCAAGAGATCAGGGCTAGATCCAACACCGTTTTTTAGCTCACTGCACCATCCCAGTTTCAGAACCTGGCTGTATGCAAATTAGTCTGTTCCTGTCCCAGTGCATGATGGGAACAGGGCAAACCAAACTACAAAAGCCAATTCTTACACTGGGAAGGAAACAAGCTCCCGGGGACCGGTTTCTGGCATTACAGCCGTCTTCGGCCCGGTTTGCTTGAATCCTGATGGTGCAATGAGCAAGGGTCTCACATCTGAGAATACCCTTCCACGCTTAGGGTGGACAAAAATATTTACAACAAGGGGTGGTGAGGGACAGAGTCTCTGAATTAAGCAGAAAGCTCTCACCCAGTCAAGAGATCAGGGCTAGATCCAACACCGTTTTTTAGCTCACTGCACCATCCCAGTTTCAGAACCTGGCTGTATGCAAATTAGTCTATTCCTGTCCCAGTGCATGATGGGAACAGGGCAAACCAAACTACAAAAGCCAATTCTTACACTGGAAAGGAAACAAGCTCCCGGGGACCGGTTTCTGGCATTACAGCCGTCTTCGGCCCGGTTTGCTTGAATCCTGATGGTGCAATGAGCAAGGGTCTCACATCTGAGAATACCCTTCCACGCTTAGGGTGGACAAAAATATTTACAACAAGGGGTGGTGAGGGACAGAGTCTCTGAATTAAGCAGAAAGCTCTCACCCAGTCAAGAGATCAGGGCTAGATCCAACACCGTTTTTTAGCTCACTGCACCATCCCAGTTTCAGAACCTGGCTGTATGCAAATTAGTCTGTTCCTGTCCCAGTGCATGATGGGAACAGGGCAAACCAAACTACAAAAGCCAATTCTTACACTAGGAAGGAAACAAGCTCCCGGGGACCGGTTTCTGGCATTACAGCCGTCTTCGGCCCGGTTTGCTTGAATCCTGATGGTGCAATGAGCAAGGGTCTCACATCTGAGAATACCCTTCCACGCTTAGGGTGGACAAAAATATTTACAACAAGGGGTGGTGAGGGACAGAGTCTCTGAATTAAGCAGAAAGCTCTCACCCAGTCAAGAGATCAGGGCTAGATCCAACACCGTTTTTTAGCTCACTGCACCATCCCAGTTTCAGAACCTGGCTGTATGCAAATTAGTCTGTTCCTGTCCCAGTGCATGATGGGAACAGGGCAAACCAAACTACAAAAGCCAATTCTTACACTGGGAAGGAAACAAGCTCCTGATCACCACCCCCTTTTCTAAATCGTTTTTGGCCACTATAGGTGTGGCAGGGTATACTCAGACATGAGTCCCTTTCTCACTGCTCCATCAGGATTCAAGCAAGCCGGGCCGAAGAAGGCTGAAATGCCAGAAACCGGTCCCCGGTAGCTTGTCTCCTTTCTGGTGAAGAATTGGCTTGGTAGTTTAGTCTGCCCTGTTCCCATGATGCACTGGGCCAGGGACAGACTGATTTGCATATAGCCAGGTTCTGAGCTGGGATGGGGCAGTGAGATAAATAACGGTGATGGATCAAGCCCTGATCTTTGGACTGGGTAAGAGTGGTCTGTTTAACTCAGACACTCTGTTCATCACCACCCCCGTTTCTAAATCGTTTTTGGCCACTATAGGTGTGGCAGGGTATACTCAGACATGAGTCCCTTTCTCACTGCTCCATCAGGATTCAAGCAAGCCGGGCCGAAGAAGGCTGAAATGCCAGAAACCGGTCCCCGGTAGCTTGTCTCCTTTCTGGTGAAGAATTGGCTTGGTAGTTTAGTCTGCCCTGTTCCCATGATGCACTGGGCCAGGGACAGACTGATTTGCATATAGCCAGGTTCTGAGCTGGGATGGGGCAGTGAGATAAATAACGGTGATGGATCAAGCCCTGATCTTTGGACTGGGTAAGAGTGGTCTGTTTAACTCAGACACTCTGTTCATCACCACCCCCTTTTCTAAATCGTTTTTGGCCACTATAGGTGTGGCAGGGTATACTCAGACATGAGTCCCTTTCTCACTGCTCCATCAGGATTCAAGCAAGCCGGGCCGAAGAAGGCTGAAATGCCAGAAACCGGTCCCCGGTAGCTTGTCTCCTTTCTGGTGAAGAATTGGCTTGGTAGTTTAGTCTGCCCTGTTACCATGATGCACTGGGCCAGGGACAGACTGATTTGCATATAGCCAGGTTCTAAGCTGGGATGGGGCAGTGAGATAAATAACGGTGATGGATCAAGCCCTGATCTTTGGACTGGGTAAGAGTGGTCTGTTTAACTCAGACACTCTGTTCATCACCACCCCCTTTTCTAAATCGTTTTTGGCCACTATAGGTGTGGCAGGGTATACTCAGACATGAGTCCCTTTCTCACTGCTCCATCAGGATTCAAGCAAGCCGGGCCGAAGAAGGCTGAAATGCCAGAAACCGGTCCCCGGTAGCTTGTCTCCTTTCTGGTGAAGAATTGGCTTGGTAGTTTAGTCTGCCCTGTTCCCATGATGCACTGGGCCAGGGACAGACTGATTTGCATATAGCCAGGTTCTGAGCTGGGATGGGGCAGTGAGACAAATAACGGTGATGGATCAAGCCCTGATCTTTGGACTGGGTAAGAGTGGTCTGTTTAACTCAGACACTCTGTTCATCACCACCCCCTTTTCTAAATCGTTTTTGGCCACTATAGGTGTGGCAGGGTATACTCAGACATGAGTCCCTTTCTCACTGCTCCATCAGGATTCAAGCAAGCCGGGCCGAAGAAGGCTGAAATGCCAGAAACCGGTCCCCGGTAGCTTGTCTCCTTTCTGGTGAAGAATTGGCTTGGTAGTTTAGTCTGCCCTGTTCCCATGATGCACTGGGCCAGGGACAGACTGATTTGCATATAGCCAGGTTCTGAGCTGGGATGGGGCAGTGAGATAAATAACGGTGATGGATCAAGCCCTGATCTTTGGACTGGGTAAGAGTGGTCTGTTTAACTCAGACACTCTGTTCATCACCACCCCCTTTTCTAAATCGTTTTTGGCCACTATAGGTGTGGCAGGGTATACTCAGACATGAGTCCCTTTCTCACTGCTCCATCAGGATTCAAGCAAGCCGGGCCGAAGAAGGCTGAAATGCCAGAAACCGGTCCCCGGTAGCTTGTCTCCTTTCTGGTGAAGAATTGGCTTGGTAGTTTAGTCTGCCCTGTTCCCATGATGCACTGGGCCAGGGACAGACTGATTTGCATATAGCCAGGTTCTGAGCTGGGATGGGGCAGTGAGATAAATAACGGTGATGGATCAAGCCCTGATCTTTGGACTGGGTTAGAGTGGTCTGTTTAACTCAGACACTCTGTTCATCACCACCCCCTTTTCTAAATCGTTTTTGGCCACTATAGGTGTGGCAGGGTATACTCAGACATGAGTCCCTTTCTCACTGCTCCATCAGGATTCAAGCAAGCCGGGCCGAAGAAGGCTGAAATGCCAGAAACCGGTCCCCGGTAGCTTGTCTCCTTTCTGGTGAAGAATTGGCTTGGTAGTTTAGTCTGCCCTGTTCCCATGATGCACTGGGCCAGGGACAGACTGATTTGCATATAGCCAGGTTCTGAGCTGGGATGGGGCAGTGAGATAAATAACGGTGATGGATCAAGCCCTGGTCTTTGGACTGGGTAAGAGTGGTCTGTTTAACTCAGACACTCTGTTCATCACCACCCCCTTTTCTAAATCGTTGATGCAGGGACGGCGGGCGGACGGGGCCCTGCCGAATGTAGTGCGCCATGCGGCGGGAATCTGGCAGCGGTTTGTAGCGAAGGTCTTGCGGCGGGCCCCCTTTCACAGAGAGCTGCCGGTGTGGATTTTGGCCCCAGTATTACTGATGGAGGAGAATGTGTCCTTTCGGGAATGGCGAGATGGCGGATGTGAGACTCTGGCAGACCATTATCCGGACAACTCCTTCGTGTCTTTTGAGCGAGCTACGGAAGCCTTTGACCTGAGCAGGGGACAGTACCTGCCCTACAGGGGACTCCAGGAGATGGCAAGGGCGACCTAGCCCCAGTTCCCGGAGGCGCCTCCGCCGACACACACTCTCAATATCCTCCTTTCCTGTGGTAGAGGAAACAGCTGATCTCCTTGTTGTACTCAGCCATGCGCCGGGACTCGGCCCCGCCGATTGTGCCGTCCTGGGCGGCCTGGGAGGCAGATCTGGGGGTGGCTCTTGAGCGGGGTCAGCGCAAACGAATTGGACTCCTGACCCGGAAAGTCTTGTGCAATGCACGGTTCAAATTGATCCACTTTAATTTTGTGCATCGCACCTACATGACCCCGGTCTCCCTGAATCGTATCTCTGCAGATAGGAGGGACGACTGCCCTAGATGTGGGGCGGAGAGGCTGGTTTTTTCCACCTGGCTTGGGAGTGCCCGCAGGTCGGTAGCTTCTGGAGGGAGGTGGTGGAGCACGTGGGCCGTGTCACGGGCCTCCGGATTGCCCTGGATCCGCTTCACTGTCTCTTGGCCTTGGTGCCCAAGCCCAAAAAGAAGGAATTTGTCCTACAAGTTTCTGCAATTGCTGTTGGTGTTGGCGAGGCGACGCGTGGCTATTACATGGATGGGGCAGAGGGCCCCCGAGGTATCCCTGTGGCTTAGGGATGTTAGAGAGTGGTCCTTGGCTGAGGAAACACACATGCGGCGCACACGCCATGATGAAAGACTTCAGGAAGACTTACTGGCTTGGAGGATGATGTGTGCTGAAGGGTTGCCTGAGGATGACTCAGATGCCACTAGTGCTGAATTGTTCACCCCTGGGGGGTCTTTGTCTGAAGAGGATGTGGCGGGAGGTGAGGTGGAGGGACCTGTTTCGGGGGAGTGCCCTGCTGGACGCGCACCATTGTTCCCTATTGTATGACCTTGTGATTTGTCTTGATTCCCGAAGGATTGCTTATCTACTGCGATGTCTGCCCCCTATCGGGCCATGAGAAGGTAACCTGTCTTTTGCACGTACTCTATTAGGTTGCCATGTTTGGGGGGGGTCGTTGTGTTGTTATTTGTTAAGATTGTGTTGCTATGCTGGGAGGTCAGGGATAGGGGCCAGGGATGGACCCCACAGGTGCGGCAACAGAAGCTCTGCTGTTGGGAGAGTCATTTAAGGGTTGGTGTTAGCAATAACTCTGGGAGGGGCCCCTCTGTCCCGAACGGTTTGCCAGGCAGATGAGTAAGGCAGAGAGGGCAAACCTCTGCGTGGCGGCAAAATCTCCTTTCCCTTCCTGACCGGGTGGGCCTCAGCGCCTGGGCCCGCCTGTGTGTCTTTGGCCACCCCATCGCTGGTCACTTCCGCATTATCCGGAGCCCGGCGGACTGCCATCGAGCACACCGCCCGTTCTTCACTCGGATTGCGAGTGAGGGAGTACTGACTCCATGCTAAGACCTTGAAACTGAAAGCGCAGACTTGCAAGCGGTCTGGACAGAGTATACTGGCCCGCGATTCTCGCATCCTTTTTAGCGGAACATTACCAGATGCTGGATAGGAACTAATGGCAACACCGCCAAACCTATTGGAATAGGACATTGAGGCACCAGCCCTCCACCCTACCATCTCTCCTAGAATTTTAGGAGAAACGTGAAGATTGTTTGAAAAGTTTTTTTAAAAAGCACATACAGGCAATACATTGTTTATGTCCTGATGATGATCCCAGTTCACTTGGAGCCGGGGATCGAAACGCCGTCGACACTTTTCCAAATTCTGTAACTTTCCCATCGCTTAGATAATGTTACATGAATTGGTTGTCTGAACTTGCTGTGCGAATATGCTATTGATGCAAGGGACAGTTGGCTCCCATGTTCTTTTTGCCTGATATTCTTTACCCTCTTTTCTTTGCTTTCTTCCCTGCCCCTTAATTCTCTCTGAATGTTCTTTTGGATAGGTACAGGCGTGTACCCTACCATCTTTTGCATTAGACCTCTCTGATGGTCTTTTTACCTTGTTTATATTTGAAATAAAATTTCAGGCCCGGCTGGGTACTGAAAACACGAGTCAATATAGCACTGATTGGAGTCTATATTTGCATCTGTTTTTGTGAAAATTTAATCCTAAGGACCACTGTTTTTCATAATAATTGACTGCCCAAGGTCCCTAGGTTCTGATTGGGTCCCCCTTGTTTTCTAAAAATATACCCCATCGCTGGCTAGCATGTTCCCACAGAGAGCGCCTTGTAGCTGGGCCGTGGGATGGGCGTCTCGTCAGCCCCAGCAGTGGACCCCCCCCCAAGGCCCAATCAGCACCCCCACGCACTGGAGCGGCGTGGGGGAGAACCAAGTCTCACCTTGCAATTAGTGTCGCTTCGCGGCGCCAAGGTCGCAATCCTGGGAAGGCCCCAAATGACGCCTTCAATTCTCCTTCAGGCTGGGCCCAGATCGCGCTGTTCACTGCCACACACCCCTCCGTGCTGTTGGCTTCACTTACGTATTTCGGTGGGCCAATGCACACACATGTTGGGTCTGTATCGGGCTTCGTCCTGCCCAAGGATGCGGTGTGCGCTAGGCCCCAGGTCCGACACATGAAGGTTGCCGGGGCCCCGGCGGAGTCTCAGGGGGTGCAGCTAAGGTACCGACACGGGACACCCGCCGTCAGCTGCGCCTCTCCCGATGAGTGCTGCTTCTTCCCTCGCTCAACCATCTACTAGTCCTGTTCGCCTCTGGCACGCGCCGTCGGGGCTGGCGGAGTCTTGACTAGGCCGCAAAGCAGCGCCCTCGATTTTCGCTCCGCTGGGCCAGCCACTCGGCCACAGGGTAAGTTCCTGTTAGGGGGCTGTCGCTTCACTCCTGCGTCGCAGTAGTCACTGACTTCCTGCTGGTGGATTGCTTCGGAGGTCCGCCGCCAAGTTCGTGTCCGCTCAATCTCGATCCGCCAGCCAGGCGAGGCTGTTTGCCTCCGTCCTATATGCCTCACCGCCTGGGCGCCATTTTCTCTGGGAAGCCCCGGACCACCTGCCAGGTCAGATCATGGGTGATGTGCGGGTCTAGGGGCTCGCCAAACCTCCTCCTCTGGTGCCTGTGTGTCCCCACGTGCAATGCTGCTGATTGCAGCGTATTTTTGGGGACTGCGCGTGGGCGGGCTAGGGACGAGGGGCCACGGTGGGGCGCCCCTGGAGTCTGCGTCCGTTCAAGTCGCCATCTTGGCCACGCCCCCCATGTCTGTAATTTTAACTGCAAAAAAAGGGCCAATCCTAACTTCAGCTGTCACCTCACCTTTTTACATCCCTCCCTCCCCTTCCTTCTATGTTCAACATCTCATTTCTCTCCCAGCCAGATCCATTGCCAGTTGTCATGGGAGGTCATTTCTGGAGTGCTCCAGCGTTTCCTGCGATGCATTGCTCTTTGGGCAGGGCTACTTCCACACCCATGAATCCCTCGCTGTTATGTAAATGCAGCGATTAGCTAATGGGGCACACAAAAGGAAGCAGCTCCTGGCAGTAAAAAACAAACATGAAAAGAAAAGGTAGATGATTGTGTTGAACTGCTACTCGCTTAAGTGTGGCCAGTGCAGCACCAGCCAAGCTATTTCATGCATCTGAAGGAGATGGAGCTGGGGCCTGGGGGGGCTAAAGCATTTATAGCTGAATGGTCGTTACACGCTTTATCAACAGTGCAAGGTCTGGCTAGACCCTGCTCTGTTAATCATAGCGTGTGACGCAAACCCTCTCAAACCCCTGCAATGTGAGGAACTGCAAAGGGGCGCCTCTGGACTTTACCAGCTGTCGTGTCCTACCGCCCAGGAACTCACACAGGACACGATGTGCATCTTACAGGTATTCTCTTTATTGGTTGGCTTACATCATGCATGTATCACGACCTCCTTCCTCGAGGTCCAACCCCAGAATGTTTTCTCTCCCCACCCCTTGACCGGATGTGGTGTCCGGTGTCCCCTCGCCCCTGCGCTGTCCCAGGGTCCTAGTGCCCATGTCCTGGACAGGACATGTCCCCCCTTGTTGCAAAACAAACATTTTTTTTTTAAGTAATAAAGAAAGAGAGAGAGAGAGAGAGAGAGAGAGAGAGAGAGAGAGAGAGAAGAGAGTTGATGATGTGCGATGGCCCATAGGCCCCTTCATTTACACCTCTTCAATTAGTCTCTTTTGTTCCGTCTCTTTCCTTCTTGATCGCTGTTTTCTGATATACATCTTCACTTAGTCTCTTTGGTTCCATCTGTTTCCTTCTTGATTTGATCGCTATTTTCTGACATCCGCTTGAGTTGCTTCCTTTTGTGTGTCTTTCTACAGTTCTTGCTTTGACCTTTCCGCTTCTCTTGCTTCTGCCTTGCTGACATGCGAAAGGTGCCCTGTGACGTGACACTGGACAAACTGCCGCCTTTGTCATTCGTTCTTGTGCTTTTGTCCTCTTCAACTTGCCTCCAGGGATCTCGTTGCCACATTTCCTCGCTTGTCCTTCTTTGACCATCGCGATTCCTCCTTTCTTTCTTTTTCCTTTTTGTCGCCTGTCTTCCTTTCTTTTCATGGGCTTTTGTTGTTGCGTTTGCTGTTTGATCTCTTGCAGTAGTGTCTTCTTGTTCCACTCTTTTTACCCTTCTTGTGTGTGATAGTCTCATTCTTCTTGATTCCTTCATCGCCGTTCCATTTCTGCTTTCTTCTGTCACCACCTGTCTTCGGTGATCTTTTCCTTGTTGGTGCTGTGTCACCTTTGCTACCAGTTCCATTTCGTTGCCATCTGACTTTGGCTCTCTGTGCAGCCTCCGGTCAGCATGTGCTAGGTCGTCCTTGGTCGTCATAGCAAATCTGATCTCTTTCAATTCTTTGTGGTGTTCTTCAGTCCATGTGAAACGTTTTCCTTTATTTGTTAGCCCCCTCAGTGGGGTGCTTGTGGCAGCATCATCTTCTTCCAGCGTCACTAGTAGGTCCTCAATGTCATCGCCTGCAAAATTTATTAATAGACCCAGTTTCTTTGCTTCTGTCACATCAGTCGCTTCCATGTATCTCTCCAGATGTCTGATCCAATTCTCCCACCTTGTTCCTACTTGTGGCTCCGACAAGTTGAATGGTGGTAGTTTTCTGTATTGTGCAATTTCTCTTTCTTGCTTGGGGTCTGTCATTTCTTCTTTTCTGTGCTCTTCTTGACACTCTTTTGTTATTTCTTCCATTATATTTTCCTTTTGTCCTCTTTTCTTTATTGTTTCTGCTTTATTAGTGCTCATTAGTGCTCACCTCAGCACTTTCTGCTCCTTTTTTTCTTTCTGTGCTCTTCTTGGCACTCTTTTGTTATTTCTTCTGTTATCTTTTTCCTTTGACTCAGCACTTTCTGCTCCTTTTCTTCTTTTCTGTGCTCTTCTTGGCACTCTTTTGTTATTTCCCGTGCTCTTTCTGGCACTCTTCTGTTTTCTCTGCTCTTCCTGGCACTCTTCTATTTTCCGTGCTCTTCCGGCACTCTTCTATTCTCTGTGCTCTTCCTGGCATTCTTTTGTTATTTCTTCTGTTATCTTTTTCTTTTGTCCTCTTCTCTTTATCGTTTCTTTTCCTGGTGCTCAACTCGGCACTCTTTCTTTTTAGTCAGCACTTTATCGTCTTTATTTTCTCTTATGTGTCTTTATTTTCCTTTCTTTCTTTTTATTTGTTGTCTTTTTCTCTTATTTACTGTTTTTGTCTTTGCTTGTGCTTTATTAGCGCTCAATTCCCTCAGTTCGATTCTCTTATTCGTCCTTGTCACCCTTTGTTCTTTCTTTATTTTCTTCTTTGTCTGTGCTTTCTTCTCTTGTATCTTCTTTATTTGCACCTGTTCGTTGTGCTGTCACCTTCTTTTCTGTTCTTTGCTCTATTGCTGCTTGTTCAACCCTTATTTTCTTATTTTGCCTCTTTTTGCCCAGGAACTCACACAGGACACGATGTGCATCTTACAGGTATTCTCTTTATTGATTGGCTTACATCATGCATGTATCACAACCTCCTTCCTCGAGGTCCAACCCCAGAATGTTTTCTCTCCCCACCCCTTGACCGGATGTGGTGTCCGGTGTCCCCTCGCCCCTGCGCTGTCCCTGGGTCCTAGTGCCCATGTCCTGGACAGGACATCAGCGTCTCTGCAAAAGTCGATGTCCTGGCTCAGTGTGATTGTGAGATCCGGAAGCAGAGCGGCATCTGTCCTGCGGCGTAGGGGAAACGGACCCTGAGACTGCAGTGGCATCAAACAGGGTACTGGTACTTAGTACTATCCCTGAGTAAAGAAAAGGGCCAGCACTGAGGGCTAGAAAATGTGGAAGTGCTGGTATTCAGTACCGGTGAGTACCAGCCCATTTAAAGCACTGATCCCATTGCAATACTAACCAGGGGGCGGCTGACAGGCCTGTGTGTGCTCAAGATAGCTGAATGGGTTCAGCACCTGCCACGAAGGGTCACTCTTTCTAGCCCTGGCTGAGTCTAGCTAAGCGCCTAGATGTCCATCGCCCCGAGTGCTGCAAGGGCTCCCTCATTTAAAATAATGTCCGCTGTGAAAACTGGCCCTGCATGAGTAGTATACAAAGTTCAATGCAAAAACCCACTGCGTTTTTGAAAATACATGTCTGCACGCTTGCTTTTTTTGTGCTTGCCTGGGAAGTTGCTGCTGCAAACGCTAAATTATTATGAAGTTGGTGTGAAGAAAGGGTACACTCAAACTTTAAAGTGGATTTTTGTCAGCTGTCGGGAAGGCACACGCTACACAAAGCACTTGGCCAGTAGAAGCCAAAAAAAAACATTCAATTAGACACATCTTTCTCCCCATGCACCTTGGGTGCACTGATACGAGGCTGTCCAGACGAAAATTAGCCTGAAAGACAGACTGGACAAGTGGGAAGGCCCCCTGTAGTCATCCCTTCCTAGTGCCTGCTAACCTTCCTTTTATTGATGCTGGTTTTAACATTGCTCTCTGTTTTTAAATTTTTTTTAAATATTCTTATTTAACAAAAATGACAGACATATCACTCATGTGCTGAAATCCCATTACATCACATAAAGTTATCCTCACATATAAAATCAGTTCAAACAAAAGTATATTTTACATATTTTGTGCTCCATTCCCAGTCCTCCTCAGTTCTAACTCTACCGTTGGTGACACACAAATCTCTCCTTTGTACAAATTCCATTTTGACCATTTCCTGTCCCATTTCTTTGGGCATCCTCTAGCGATAAATACTGCCTTCTCGGCTATCATGCATTTATCCATTTCTCTATTCCCCACTGTCACTACAGGTGGCTCCACTCCACCTCATCCCCTGGCGATTTCTCGTTTGAATAATGTGAAGCCCAATGTCACCAATTGCTGTTCCGTTTCCGTTAGATCTGTCGCCTCCCAGATGTTGAGCAGGTCCAGTCGCGGAGTCAAGGTAATCACCTTCTCTAAGGCAGAGTGCATATGTGTTGTGATTCTACCCCACCGGCTTTGTATCGCTGGGCAGTCCAATATCATGTGGTTGAAGGTGGCAGGTTGCCCGCAGCCCTTGAAACAGTGATCGTCAGTTTTGGTCCCTATCCTTGCTAGAATAAGTCCATTCATATATGATCGATGAAAAACACGAAGCTGAACAAGGCGGTATCTAAGTGTGATGGCAGCCTCCCTGGGAGACATCAGCGCCTGCCTCCAATCCTCATCCCCAATGGCCCCCAGATCACCCTCCCATTTCTCCTTCAGCTGTCCAAAAGAGTCTGGTAAATTATTGCTAAGCTTCCTGTAAGTGAGGGAGATCGCTTTGGTGTGCAATTGTCCATCTAGCAGACGATCCTGTAGCGGAGATGACTCCAGTATATCCATAAATGTGGGGTAAGCCGCCATCAAAGCATGTCGTATTTGCAAACAGCTGAAGATTTCAGTTGGGGCTTTTTGGTAAGTTTTCTGTAACTCTTCAAACCGAATGATCTTACCCTTCTTAATCATATCTCCTACAATTGAAATACCAATCATGTCCCATTTATCGAATCCTAGATGATGACAGAGCATACCTAGCCTTTCTGAACACCACAGCCGCGTCATTCTAGTAAGTCTGTTTGTCCAGCAGAGCCTGGAGTTGGCTAGTCTCCATATTTGCAGGGTGTCTTTTGCGGGCCCCATCATTGCTCTCTGTTTTCAGGCGTGACACATTTGTTCACTTTGATGAAAGAGTGAGTAATTCATGAGGGAGCTGGTAAAGTGTTGTTTTATTTCATTATATGAATAAACAAAATGTTGTTTTCAAATTACCAGCTTAAGAGTCTGTATTTTCACGCACTACGTTTAGGAAACCATTCTGCCCTATTTCCGAGCATGGCCAACCAAAGCATGTGCTTTTAGAAAGAAGTTTTTTTTTATTAAGACTTCACATGCCCTGGCCCAATGGTACCTTTGCTGACATTAATGTGGTTTCATTTCAGTACATAAACCACACTTTTTAGTTGTATGATAGAACCACAAGTGGGTAAACCATGCATGCCTCTATCAGGCAACTTAAACAACGAATGCGTCTTAACCACACATTCCTTTACCACGCATGCCTTTACCACGTAATTTCGTGGTAAAGACATGAATGGTAAAGGGGTATGTGTGGCTAAGGTCGCGGCCCCCCTGACCCTCTAAGCTACAAACTCCCCCCTGCCCCTCTTCCCCATCCTGAGGTCCAAATACCCCTACCCCCTTCCAACCCCCATGCTGTCCCTAACCCTTAAATACTACCTCTACCCCCTCCCATCCCCTTGTGCTGTCTCTACAACTACCCCAACCTCTTCCACTGCCCTTAGGCAAACTCCTATTTTAAAACTACCCAACCCCCAGCCCTAAAAACGACCTCGCCTTCCCCTAAGTCCTAAAAACTACCCCGACGACCCATTCCCCTCCCCTGAGGCCTAAAACCCTAACCACTAATAAAAAAATCTACCCTGACCCCCCAGCCCTAAAAACTACCCCACCACCCCAGCCCTGAAAACTACCCCACCCCCCAGCCTTAACAACTAACACCAACCCCCAGCCCTGAAAACTACCCCAGAGCCCCCCAGCCCTGAAAACTAGTCCTGTACCCCCCCCCAGCCCTGAAAACCACCCCCAACCCACTTGTCCTGAAAACTACCCTGGACCCACCCCCGGAAAACTATCCCCAACCCACCCCAGCCCACAAAACTCCCCCGCCCCACCCACCAGTTCAAAAAACTACCCCTGCCCCACCCCAAAAAACAAACCTCGACCCAACCCTAGCCCATAAAACTACCCCGACCCACCCTCCAGCCCCAGTCCTCTCTCCCAGCAGCCTAGCGGTTTTAAAAGGTAACTAGATGGAATATGGGAGACATATACCTGACAACAGTTGTTTTCTGGACCTTCTTTTAATGTCTTGCTTTGCTATAATGTGCATATAGGGCCTCCCAAAGGACTTTTTTGTTCGAGCCATCCCTAAATCAGTAGGATTTAAAAAGACCTGCACATGGTTAACGGAACTCAAGCTCTCCCTCACTGCGGCAAGCCACAGCATTTCCCTTCCCTTCTCACACTTGAGACAATCTACTATTATATCTCTGGCGAGGGTCGCTGCCGGGTTTTTCCAAATTGCTAGCCTGAATATGGCAGGGCGAGCCTTTATACAGTCTTCAATGTAAAACAATTTCAATTCGCTGTGGCAAACATATTGTGATGCAGAGATCGGTGCTCCCAAGAGCTCACGACAAAATCTATTTTCTTCGCACTGAATGATATTATTCTTTGCGAAGCCCCAGACCTCTGCATCATATGTTGCTGCTGGAATGCATTGGGATTTAAAACAAATTGTAATAGCTGAAACAATCCCTGTCCTTTTTGGCTATTGGAGACCAAAGATCTATATCACTCCACCCTGTACCACTCTACGCCACTACACTCTTTGACACTCTACGCCACTGTACTCTGAACCACTGCACCCTGTTTCTATACTCTACACCACTGTATTCAGGGAAACAACCGTTACAACGCAACTATTACAATGCACACCGTTACAACGCACACCATTACAACGCAGGATCCTTTACAACGCATGGCTTTACAAAGCATGACATTACATAGCAGATGCTATTACAACGTATGCCATTACAACGTAAGTATAGGTAAGTATATTATTTTATTTAACCTTTTTTTTAATTACAAAAATATTAAAAATAATGTAAATAAATTAATTAAAGTAATTTTATATATATAGTTTGGGTTATGGGGTACAGGGGTATTTTAAGGTTTCAGGGTTGGGTTTGGATTTTGGGGTACAGGTGTATTTTTAGGGTTCAGGGTTGGGTTTGGATTTTGGGGTGCAGGGGTATTTTTAAGGTTCAGGGATGGGTTTGGATTTTGGGGTACAGGGGTATTTTTAGGGTTCAGGGCTGGGTTTGGGTTTTGGGGTACAGGGGTATTTTTAGGGTTCAGGGCTGGGTTTGGGGTTTGGGGTACAGGGGTATTTTTAGGGTTCAGGGTTGGGTTTGGATTTTGGGGTACAGGGGTATTTTTAGGGTTCAGGGCTGGGTTGGGATTTTGGGGTACAGGGGTATTTTTAGGGTTCAAGGCTGGGTTTGGATTTTGGGGTACAGGGGTATTTTTAGCGTTCAGGGCTGGGTGTGGGTTTTGGGGTACAGGAGTATTGTTAGGGTTCAGGGCTGGGTTTGGGTTTTGGGGTACATGGGTATTTTTAGGGTTCAGGGCTAGGTTTGGGTTTTGGGGTACAGGGATATTTTTAGGGTTCAGGGTTGGGTTTGGGTTTTGGGGTACAGGGGTATTTTTAGGGTTCAGGGTTGGGTTTGGATTTTGGGGTACAGGGGTATTTTTAGGGTTCAGGGTTGGGTTTGGATTTTGGGGTACAGGGGTATTTTTAGGGTTCAGGGTTGGGTTTGGGTTTTGGGGTACAGGGGTATTTTTAGGGTTTGGGGATTGGGTTTGGATTTTGGGGTACAGGGGTATTTTTTGGGTTCAGTTTTTAAATAAATAATTTAAAATAATTAAAACAATTAATTTGAATAATTGTATTATTTATTAATAGTTCTTTAATAATAATAGTTCTTTTAAAAATAAATATATATATGTACAAATTAATTATTAAATAATAATGTAATTTATTTAATTAATTAAATTTTATTAAATTACATTTTTTAATAAAATAATATACTTACCTATACTTACGTTGTAATGGCATGCATTGTAATAGCATCTGCTATGTAATGTCTTGCGTTGTAAAGGCATTCGTTGTAAATGTATCTGCGTTGTAAGAATTGCGTTGTAACGGTGTGCCTTGTAAAAGTTTGCGATGTAACGTCATACATCCCTGTATTCAACGCCACTGCACTCTATGCCACTCTTCTCTGCACCATGCCACTCTTCTCTGCACCATTCCACTCAGCACGATCTGCACTCTACACCACTGCACTCTAATCTACACCACTATATTCAATGATGTTACATTGTATGCCGCTGAATTCTACGCCACTGCACTCTACTCTACTATACTATGCAACATTCTATGTTAATGCACTCACCAGTCCACTTTATTCTTCGCTTCTCCACGCCACTCTGCACCACTGTACTCAACGCTACTGGACTCTACACCACTCTACTCAACACCACTCCACTCCACTCCATTCTATTTATTTATTTATTTGAAGAATTTTATATAGCACGAACAAGACCCGCTAGGGTATCAGAGTGTTGTACATCGAATCATAGACATTAAGCAGGTACAAAAGAAAATGATACACCAAATAATAGGTTACACATGCAACAAATGCTTAGTATTGCGGGAGGCCAGAGTTGTAGACAAGGAGTAAGAGTTACTTTGGGAGGCAATTAGTTTAGTGTAGCATTTGGCTATTGAAGAGTAATCCTTTGACCTTTTTTTTAATGCGGCTGTCGAGGGGTTTATCTGATTTCTGGAGGAAGATCATTCCCAGTTCTTTGAGCCAGACCAGAGAAGGCGCGGTTGTAGATTTTCTTCTTTTTGAACTTTTGTGGTTTCAGCAGTAGTGTATTGGAATTCTTTGGGCTTGATTCGTGCCTGAAAGTTCAAGCAAGTAAGAGGGAGTGTTGTGATGTGGCGCATTGTGCGTTAAACTGCCTATCCTGTACCTGATCCTTACATCGAGAGAGAACCAGTTGAGTTGGATTAGGTCTGGTGTGAGGTGATCACGTTGTCTTGATCTCATGACAAGTCTGGCAGTAGAGTTCAAAGTAGCCCTTCAAGGTACCAGATTAGGTTTGGGTATCCCAGCCAGGGTCACAATTCCGTATCCTAGTGGGAGTCAGAGATGACCCGTAATTGGACAGGTAGTTTCATGTCCTTAGGCGGCAGGAATGGTTTGACTTTCTTTTATGTGTTGAGGTGGTGATTGGCTCCTCTCGTAGCACTGATTTAGCCTTATATATTTAGGCATTTGTCCAAGGTTATGCCTAGAGATTTAGTAAAGTTTACAACCTGTGGGATGCAATTGAGGGCCTTTAGTTGCTTGAGTCAATCCTGAATAGGGGCTGAGTTATTGTGGGGCCAATCAGGAAGAATTCCGTCTTGAGTGTGTTTAACATAAGGTGGCTGTGAGATAACCATTGTTAGGTGTTCAAAAGTGCACTGTTAAGAGTTTTGATATCATCCGGAGAAGAAATTCTCATATACAGATGAGTATCGTCTGCATACATGTGGTAGTGTATGTTTGCATTGTTCAGAATTTTGGTGTGAGGTTCCATGTACAAATTGTATTGTGGAGCGTGAGAGATAGTGTCAATCCTTGAAGTACTCCAATTGAGACTGATTTACTGTTGCAGAGGTAATGGTTGACTTTGATTCTATATCTTCTATTATGAAGGTGCCACTCTACGACATTCTACTCTGCAACACTGCACTCTAAAGTATTCCATTCTATGCTAATGTACTCTATGCGCTGCACTCTGTCACTCCACTGTACACCACTGCACTCCATGCCACTGCACTCAATGGCACTGTACTCCACTTTGCACCACTCTACTCTGCACCACTCCACACCACTGAACTCTACGCCACTGCACTCTACTATTCAACAATGTAATCTACGTCACTGTATTATATGCCGCTGCACTCTACACCACTATACTCTGCAACATTGAACGCCAATGCACTCTACACCAGTCCACTCTACTCTATGCCGCTCCACCATCCCCCACGCTATACGACTCCACTTTATGCTACTCTAGGATACGAAACTCTATTCCACTCCACTCTTTGCCATTCTGCTCTACGACACTCCACGTTACAGACAGAGGGGTCCCAGACTGGGAAAAAGGGAAAAAGATTAAAGCGAATAATAAAGACAAATTGTACATACATAAAAGAAACAAGACAAATCTGAAGTACAATGTTTTAATTCACAATGTACTGGAAACCATGTTTAATGGCTACACATTAAAACAGATATCTTTTTCAATTTGTTATAATTAAATGCCCATATGTACAGAGGGAGGGGGAGAGGAGGTTGGGGGGGTTGTGCTGTGCAGGCGTATAGTGGGGAAATACTTAGCAAAACAATCTTAAATGAAAAAGAACAATAAATGCAAATCTTAATGTTCACAACAAACTTTCTAGATGATCCCCTGATCTAAGGGTCACGCACGATGTATGAATCAATACAAAAAACTTTATTGGACACCATGCTTCTCAAACAGCTGTGTACATCATGCTAGCGGTAGAAGCTGGTGGAGTAAGGTAGAAGTCTACGTTTCGACCCAAATTATGATGCAGGGAAGGTTCCCCTTGGGACGTGGGTCTTCGTCAGGACAACAAGGTGGGACGGGTGGGGAGGAAAGGGCAATCCTCCTAGGGGTAAATGAAAAAACTTCAATAAAAAAACGGGTCTCAAACGAGATCACTGGCTCAACATTGTGGGTAAAAAACGCACATTGTAGAAGGTTTTAAAAACATACTGGAAAACAGAGGATTACATAGCAAAACCATGTGGACCAGGGTAGGAAAACCGTGTCCACATGCAGTTAAAGAATTTTTTTTCGCTAATAGCCAACATACCGACCGTGAGACTCATCATTAATCATACCATTGCAAAATCGTGTCATCTAGTGCAGATACTCATCGACTAGACCCAACCACATCTAGGGGTTTCCATACACAACAATTACCTTGAAGATAAGGAACCAGATTTCTTTGATGTATTGACGAAGATTGTACCCAAATGGTGTGGATGCTCACTAAGGAAAAAGACTAACAAATTCAATGCACTAGAGGGATGACTAAGAAGGGGAGAAAACTGGAGAATTTGCAGGGTAGGGGGGTCACTAAAAAGGCGTACCATTAGTAACAAGTATCAGCTTACCTGTCCAATAATTACTCAAAATGGCAGGGGACACCGAGCTGATAAATCCGTCCAAATGCTATGCAAGGCGGCTTCACAGGGCAAACCTACAAGATTGTAATGCCTCTTAAGTAAACCAATGTCTAAAATAACCAAAGGGATATAGATCCACAGAGTCGGCAAAAAACGCTCACCTGTCCATGAAAATAATGACGGAACCAGGTCCTCACTCAGTCACAGAAATATCCCAGTTTTGTTAAATGCCGCCTCTCGGGTCCAAATACCTGCAGGGCGGGAATCGGGAGCAACATTGTTACCACTGAGCATTGTGTTATATCATTAACTATCAACTCGAACATAAAGCCTACTCCGTATACATTCACTGGGCTCTGAATGATGTCCTTACCTAATATAAGATCGCCGTGCACTTCACTAATTCAATTCATCTTCGTTGCAGTTATAGGTAATACCAACGGCACACCGGCACACCAGTGACATGCTACTCATGCACAGAGTTCATAAACCTGATAGCAGTACACAAGGGGCGTGGCTCAGACCCGGCACGGAAAAAGCGAAAAAAGACTATGGAGTGTTGGCGGTAACTAGCTACCACTCGCCTACCGG
Organism: Lissotriton vulgaris; assembly: GCF_964263255.1. Classification (NCBI taxonomy): domain Eukaryota; kingdom Metazoa; phylum Chordata; class Amphibia; order Caudata; family Salamandridae; genus Lissotriton; species Lissotriton vulgaris. The sequence continues at coordinate 2,023,415,604 of NC_141687.1, read as the reverse complement.
GAAAAACAAACTCTATGGGGTTGATTATACACAAACTTCTCTATTGTATACATCAACTCTGATAAAGATTCCATTGTTTGAAATGTGGTTGAGAACGGCATAGTGTGGGAATTGTATAAAAGCTCATTATATTATAATCGTCCGGAACTAATCATTGGTGCACCAAATGGTACGCACAGCTTCACAATAAAAACCAAAGTGAGGGCTAAGAGTTGACGGTCTATTGGCATAAAGCCCATATAAAAATGAGCCTCAAATAGGAAGTGCCACACACCTGTGGTGCTACAGTATGATACATCAATTTGTTTGATGGGTCCAAAGTGTATATAAATACGGTAGGTCATGATTACAAGACGCATACCTACCAAACATGGTGGTAAACACGTCCGACTGCATGTATTGGCTGATATACAACCTGTCATATAAATGAAGTGTAAAAACCCAATAGATTATGACCAAAAACAGTGTTCACATGCCACGCAGGGTAGTGTAACAACAGGCCAATTCGAAGGAGATGTTTTGTGCACGTACCTACCTTGCAAGGTGGTAAAAGTGCACCCCAGAGATGGAATCATAGGTACAGGATACAGGAAAAATTAGTAAAGGGAAACAGGAAAGTCGGACAGTAGTCTTTATAAGTTAGCTAATTGTGCAAAGCTACTTTCTGATTCATTGAGTCAGTTTGAGACAGAGTCAAAAATAGTGATCCATTTCAGTTCTCTCATGTTCAGAATCGGGACTATACTACCTCCTCTAGGACCAAGTGTCACATGTTCCAAAATAATCAATTTCAAACGTTCAGGTTGATGGTTTTCTTTAACACAGTGGTCAACCATTGGTGCTCCGACCACTTCGCATCTGATGCGGCTGCAATGTTGTAGAAAACTTACTTTGGCCTTTTGCTGTGTCTGGCCCACTTAAATTTGATCACAGGGGCAAGTTACACAATATACCACATCCGTGGTGTTGCAGTTAGTATGCGATTTTAGTTTGATCTGGTGGTGTTTGAAACGGAATTCTTTGGCTTGAATGGCTTGTGGACAAGCTTTGCATGTGCCACAGCGAAAATGACCCACAATTGGTCAGGTATCACCTAGAAGATACCTTTATACTGAATGATTCCAATCCCTTCAGGTCTAATATACAACTTTGGATGCGCTACATAGACGATATCCTTTTGGTATGGACAGGAACAGAATCAGAAATTGTGTCCTACTATGGATGGTTGAATGGCAGATCGCCTGACATCCAATTTACCAACCAATCAGACAAGAAGAAAATAGATTTCTTAGATCTGTCTATTGTGGCTGAGGATGAGACACTCCACACGACTCTCTTCAGAAAACCAGCCAAACGAAACTCGTTACTTCAGTACTCAAGTCATCATCCGAGGAGCCTCAGAGACAACTTACCTTTCAGCCAATTTCTGAGGATCCGGCGAAACTGCAGCAAAAAGGAGGATTACATGACCGAATCCGAAAATTTGTTGTCACGTTTGATTGAACGAGGGTATCCCAAGCGACTTATTAAGAAAGCCAGAAAAAGAGCGTGGTTTAATCCCAGAGAGTCTCTCTTGAAACCAACTGAACGCACCAACAACTTGGAACAATGCCTAATATGTGTAACCACTTTCTCCACGAAGAGTAATGCCATCAAACGTACCAGCAATAAACATTGGACGATGATTGCTGAGGATTTGGGAAGTAAAATCACACCGATGCATTCTTTCAAGAAGGCCAAGAACATACAGGACTATGTAGTGTCTTCCTTCCTGGCAACACCAACCACTCCCACACTACTAACTATGTGGAACCTGCCACCAATTGTGGGTCATTTTCACTGTGGCACATGCAAAGCTTGTCCACAAGCCATTCAAGCCAAAGAATTCCAATTCAAACACCACCAGATCAAACTAAAATCGCATACTAACTGCAACACCACGGATGTGGTATATTGTGTAACTTGCCCCTGTGATCAAATCTACGTGGGCCAGACACAGCAAAAGGCTAAAGTACGTTTTCTACAACATTGCAGCCGCATCAGATGCGGAGTGGTCGGAGCACCAAAGGTTGACCACTGTGTTAAAGAAAACCATCAACCTGAAAGTTTGAAATGGATTCTTTTGGGACATGTGACACTTGGTCCTAGAGGAGGTAGTATAGTCCCGATTCTGAACATGAGAGAACTGAAATGGATCACTATTTTTGACTCTGTCTCAAACGGACTCAATGAATCAGAAAGTAGCTTTGCACAATTAGCTAACTTATAAAGACTACTGACCGACTTTCCTGTTTCCCTTTACTAATTTTTCCTGTATCCTGTACCTATGATTCCATCTCTGGGGTGCACTTTTACCACCTTGCAAGGTAGGTACGTGCCCAAAACATCTCCTTCGAATTGGCCTGTTGTTACACTACCCTGCGTGGCACGTGAACACTGTTTTTGGTCATAATCTATTTGGGTTTTTACACTTCTTTTATATTACAGGTTATATATCAGCCAATACATGCAGTCAGACGTGTTTCCCACCATGTTTGGTAGGTATGCGTCTTGCATTCATGACCTACCGTATTTATATACACTTTGGACCCATCAAACAAATTGATGTATCATACTGTAGCACCACAGGTGTGTGGCACTTCCTATTTGGAGCTCATTTTTATATGGGCTTTATGCCAGTAGACCATCAACTCTTAGCCCTCACTTTGGTTTTTATTGTGAAGCCTTGCGTACCATTAAGGTGCACCAATGATTGGTTCCGGACGATTATATTATAATGAGCTTTTATACAATTCCCGCACTATGCCGTTCTCAACCACATTTCCCACAATGGAATCTTTAGCAGAGTTGATGTATACAATAGAGGAGTTTGTGTATAATCGACCCCATAGAGTGTGTTTTCCCGGTAGGCGAGTGGTTGCTTAGTTACGGCCAACACTCCATAGTCTTTTTTCGCTTTTTCCGTGCCGGGTCTGAGCCACGCCCCTTGTGTACCGCTATCAGGTTTATGAACTCTGTGCACGAGTAGCTTATCACTGGTGTGCCGGTGTGCCGTTGGTATTACCTATAACTGCAACGAAGATGTATTGAATTAGTGAAGTGCACAGCGATCTTATATTAGGTAAGGACATCATTCAGAGCCCAGTGAATGTATACAGAGTAGGCTTTATGTTCAAGTTGATAGTTAATGATATAACACAATGCTCAGTGGTAACAACGTTGCTCCGAATTCCCGCCCTGCAGGTATTTGGACCCGAGAGGCGGCATTTAACAAAACTGGGATATTTTTGTGACTGAGTGAGGACCTGGTTCCGTCATTATTTTCATGGACAGGTGAGCGTTTTTTGCCGACTCTGTGGATCTATATCCCTTTGGTTATTTTAGACATCGGTTTACTTAAGAGGCATTACAATCTTTTAGGTTTGCCCTGTGAAGCCCCCTTGCATAGTATTTGGACGGATTTATCAGCTCGGTGTCCCCTGCCATTTTGAGTAATTATTATACAGGTAAGCTGATACTTGTTACTAATGGTACGCATTTTTAGTGACCCCCTACCCCGCAAATTTTCCAGTTTTCTCCCCTTCTTAGTCATCCCTCGAGTGCATTGAATTTGTTGGTCTTTTTCCTTAGTGAGCATCCACACCATTTGGGTACAATCTTCGTCAATACATCAAAGAAATCTGGTTCCTTATCCTCAAGGTAATTGTTGTGTATGAAAACCCCTAGTTGTGGTTGGGTCTAGTCGGTGACTATCTGCACTAGACGACACAATTTTGCGATGGTATGATTAATGATGAGTCTCACGGTCGGCATGTTGGCTATTAGCGAAAAATTTTGGTTTAACTGCATGTGGACACGGTTTTCCTACCCTGTTCCACATGGTTTTGCTATGTAATCCTCAGTTTTCCAGTATGTTTTTAAAACCTTCTGCAATGTGGGTTTTTTACCCACAATGTTGAGCCAGTGATCTCGTTTGAGACCCGTTTTTTTATTGTAGCTTTTTCATTTACCCCTAGGAGGATTGCCCTTTCCTCCGCTCCCTTCCCACCATGTTGTCCTGACGAAGACCCGCGTCGCAAGGGGAACCTTCCCTGCATCATAATTTGGGTCGAAACGTAGACTTCTACCTCACTCCACCAGCTTCTACCGCTAGCATGATGCACACAGCTGTTCGAGAAGCATGGTGTCCAATAAAGTTTTTTGTATTGATTCATACATCGTGTGTGACCCTTAGATCAGGGGATCATCTAGAAAGTTTGTTGTGAACATAAAGAATTGCATTTATTGTTCTTTTTCATTTAAGATTGTTTTACTAAGTATATCCCTACTATACGCCCTCACATCACAACCCCCCCAACCTCCTCTCCCCCTCCCTCTATACATATGGGCATTTAATTATAACAAATTGAAAAAAGTATCTGTTTTAATGTGTAGCCATTAAACATGGTTTCCAGTACATTGTGAATTAAAACATTGTACTTCAGATTTGTCTTGTTTCTTTTATGTATGTACAATGTGTCTTTATTATTCGTTTTAATCGTTTTCCCTTTTTCCCAGTCTGGGACCTCTCTGTCTATAACGTTCAATTACCCAGGTCCCAGTGACATATGTGGGTTAACCCTGTCTTTCATAACCTACGACACTCCACGACACTCTTTTCTACGGCACTAAGTTTAGCCATGTTGAACCGCAGCCACGTTGGTGTGCAACGGGGAACAACCTTTACAACGAAGGTTTTACAATGCGGTACTGTTACCACGCAACTTTTACAACGCAAGTCGTTACAACGACTTGCGCTGGGGGGGCGGTCCAGCATAGTAAATAGTTTAATTTACTATCCAACTCCTTCCCTACTATCCACGGGGACTGGAGTTGGAATAGTAAATTAAAATATTTACTATCCAGCACCCCCCCAACGCAAGTCGTTGTAACGACTTACGCTGTAAAAGTTGCGTAGTAACGGCACGCGTTGTAAAATTACGCCTTGTAACGTCGTACATCCGTGTGCAACATGGCTAAAACACATTGGCAAAGTAAATAACTCTTGCTTATTGCTTAAGCTAGACCTATCGGCTTTGCAATGCTTGTTTTATTATTTCGAATGTAGTAGCATTGACACATATTTTTTATTGTTTCCAATACTGGTGTACCTTACTGGAAACTTTTACATGTTCTAGTTAGCCCTGCCTCAATCCCCCTCTGCCTGAGATATACACGGAGGGCCAGAATTCTTAGTACTCCTTCAGATGCAGCTCGTTCTAATTGCCCTGTGGCTCTGATGTACGTGTAGAACAGAAGTACTGATAGGCTGCCCCAGGACACCAAAGGTGGCCACCTACGAGGGCGGCCACCTTTAGTGCCATAGGATGGCACAGACCCTGAGCGGTCTAGTGGTTGGGGGGACCAGCGGTCCCCCGTGATGTCACTTCCTGTTCTTGGGGGAGGGGAGGAAGGGCTATATAGCCCAGGGGGCGAGGGTCAAGCGCCCTCTTGGTTCCTGTCGCAGTGGCGAGTGGACCCTCGCCCCCCACCCTCAGGCTGACCCTGTATCGCTGGACTAGTGACTGCCCGGCGTTTTATCCTTGGTGTTCGGGTGAGGTCTGGGATTCTGGGGTAGCGTTGGAGGGTGGTGTGCTTGGGGTTCTCAAGGCTAGCCTAGGGCCCGTGGGTGGGGGGGGGGCCTCGGGAGGGGCGCGTGGTTTCGTCTGCGAGCCTCCTCTGGCGCTGGTCTGGGGGCTGGGTGCGCTCTCCTGGGGTCTGCAGCTGCTGCGTTGGTCCCGTTTTCGCTGGGTCTGGCCCGCATGACTCGGTGCGGGGTTGGGTAGGGGCCTCTTTAGGTAGGGTTGCGGGGTAGTGGGGGATGCGGCGTCGCGGTGGGCAGGGTCCCTGCGCAGGGTCTCCTGGCCTGGGTCCCCTCACGGGTGGCTCTCGTCCTCCTCCTCTCTTTGCTGATGGGGACTGTCTAGCAGCGGCGGTACTGCTTTGGCCCGCTCCCACCGACCGGTGCCGTGGTGCCGTGTGGGTGGGCCTTCGCGGGCGGGCCCGTGCTGCCTGTTGCTCCGCCATCTTCTCCTGGGCCCCGCCTGGCCTTCAGCGGTTGTGGGGCCAGCCTTTGCCCGCCGCTTTGCCTCCACACTGGGGGGCGCTAGCCGCCTTGCCCCCCCCCATGGAGTGGCTCCTTGTAGGCCCATGTGGGGTACTTCCTTGTAAGCCCGATCTCTCCTCCCTATACCGGGCCATGGGCGGGCGTTGCGGGCGGTGCTCCGGGGCCTAGCGGCAAACGAGCACCTTCCGGGTCTCTCTCGCTGTACGTCGGGGTTGTCCAGTGAGGAGGCTGTCCTCGTGGTGGTGGGGCCCATGCTGGACAGACTCACTGCGGGGCGTTATATATAGCCTTTACCCACCCATTACTCACCCATTAGCGTGAGGCGATGTTGATCCTCATATCGCGCCCCCGGCAGGTCGGCCCACCGTCGGGGCCGCTGCTGGGCCGCTGGGTACATGGCGTGACCAGGGCAGGCGAGTCGCGCGGGCGCGTCCCCTGCGCATGCACTCTTCACCCCCCCCCCTTCCTCCTCCTCCCTCGCGCTCCTTGGCCTTTATGTTTTCATTTCACGCGTTCATGCTCCTAGGGGGATTGCTGCCATCAATGATTTGTTTTCTCTTGAATGAGTGCACTTGCATGGATTCGGTTGGTACTAATGCTTTTACAGAGGCGGATCCTCCATGGGGGGCGTTTGGGCGCCGCCCCACTGCTTTCTCGCCGTGCGAGGAGGCAGAAACAAATTGTAGAGAACTGCCTTCTCGCACAACGAGAAAGATGAAGTTCCTCCTGGTTGCGAGAGTGTGAGGGGTTACTCGAGGGCAGGGGGGAGTGGCTTTCCCACTGTTGTAAATACTGTCTGTTTGGGCAGCCTCACAGAGGCTGTCCAAACAGACAGTATTAACTGTATTAAGAAAGCCGCTCCCCCCTGCCCTTGAGTAACCCCTCCCACTCTCCCTGCTCTCTGTATGCTGTAGCATACAGAGAAATCACGTGGTGTTGGGGCAGCCGGCCGAACCAATCACAGCGCTGTGCTGTGGTGGAGGCAGGCTGCCTGCATCCTTCCTGCGTGACGACGAGGAATTCGAAAGTAAGAACTGGACGGCGTTGGCAGGAATCTGGTGGAGTCTCGGAGTCGGTGAAGGCGGGAAGAAGGTAAGTTTGACTTTTAAATTGTATTTATTTTATTTATCCCGCTTCCCCACCACCCGTAATGCCGGCCGTGCCCTCATGTCTTGTGTAATGTTTTGGTAACGTTTGGGGGCTGCAGGGCAGTCTCCTCGAGGGAGTAAATAGATTGATATATTGATTCGCTAGGTATTTAAATGACATGCAATAAGCACATTTGCAGCTCTGTTGCCGAAAGATATGTAATCAGTCCGTTTTATATTCTCGCCTTATCTATTTCTGCCTTTATGGTTGTGGAACTGATGCACTGTCTGCTTGATCATAACTGAGTATATATTCATTGTGAATCACCTGTTAAATATATTGTAGTGAGCGCGCTTGCACGGCACGTCACGTGGCTACGTGACGTGCGTTGACGTAGAGGCGCGGCAGGCGGAGCGCGGCATTCAGAGCGCGAGCAGGCTGGGCGCAGGACATGCTTTGCGCTCCTTGTATGTATGTACTTGAATAAAGAGGTTGGTACCGCCATCCGACACCGAGAGTTATTGGGGGAAGAAAGAGTATCTTTACAGTGGCGACGAGGGTGGGATACCGACCCACGACCCCCACCACGCAGACTACGAGAAGCACGGCGGAACGGAGTGGTGGCGCAGGAGAAACGAGGAAGGCCCGAGGGTACGCACAGCGACCCCATCCTCATAGGGCACGGCAAGGAGCGCAACGCAACCATCAACAAGGAGAACAGAGCACCGAGAGCACAAATAGCGAGGGTCGAAGAACCCTGAACAACCGAGGTAGGAAGCCAGTCACGGTCACGGCCCACCGGGATACGCACTGGCTACTCCACCCGAACAGGAAAGGGCTGAAAGGAACAGCCCTCCACCCTTGCTCAAGAAGGAAGAGCGAAACGGTGCACCAGGGAGTCCGAGAAGCCTGGAAGGTACGCTACCCGCAGCCCGGGCGGAGAAGATGAATGCACAAGCGGGCTACGCGATAGCGCCAGTCCAGTTCCTTCCCCGACCAGGAGAACCGCTCATGAAATGGGAGGACTGGAAGGAATACATAGACAATTTCATAGAAGTGATGGAAGACGAGAGTGAGGAGAAGTTCAAGCCGCCGAGAAAGAAACGTATCCTGCTGCTGAATCTGGGCCCTGAAGGCCTAAGGATCTACAAAAGCTTGGTGCCGAAGAAGAGAGAGACAGAGGATGACGACGTGTATGCCCATGCGCTGGAAGACCTAGAAGAACACTTCAAACCCTCAGTGTGCGTCTCAGTAGACAGGTTTAACTTCCAGCAAAGGAAGCAACTACCCGGGGAAACGGTGGAAGAGTATGTGGCGGCGTTGAAGAAACTGGCGGTATCGTGCAAATATGCCAACTGGGAAAGTGAATTCATAAAAGACCAAGTGGTGATGCACACCACGTGCACGAGCGTGCAGGACAAGCTATGGGCCGCAGGGGACACCTCTCTCAAGGACGTGTTGGTGATAGTGAAAAGGGCTGAACTGGCACGAAGATGTGCTGCGGCTACGAAGAAGGAGATCGTGCCCAGTGGGACGGTGAACAAAGTAGACGAGGAAGAACACCACAAGGATAATCAGGCACGGAAACAGCCAGAAAAGGGTCCTGACAAATGGCGGAAGAGCCCAGGCAACCCTGGCAAACAGGCCGGAAGTAACAAACGGCCTTGCTACAGATGCGGCAGTTGGACGCACGAGGCGCACGACCGGAAGTGCCCCGCGCTTCGCGCCAAATGCACGTTCTGCGGAATAATCGGCCATTTTGAAAAGGCGTGCAGGAAGAAGGCAGCCAAGAACGCAGTGAAGTACGTGGCCCAAGCATCGGAGGAGCCAGAAGAAGCAGCAGAGGAAGAGGTGATCACAGTCCTCTGCATCTACGACGAAATATTAAGCATAAACGACCGAGGCCGTGGCACCGGCGGAGGAAGAACGATGAAACCCGTCATGGAAATGAAGATCGGAGGCGTTGAGGTCCAGGTGGTGGCAGACACAGGGTCGCCTTACACCATCATCCCCCGGAGCGTGTGGGAAGAGAAGTTCGCTCCGAGACTGGGCCCCGAGCTGGACAAGCTGGACATACGTCCCGTTACCTACAACGGTGATCGAATCCCCATGGCCGGGTGCAGGAGATTGAACTTCGAGTTCAGGGGCAGAGAGGCCAGGTGCAAACTGTATGTCTCCGAGAAAGGTCCCTCCGTCCTAGGGTGGCTCGACCAAGGAGACCTGGGCATCAAGCTGGACCCGGGAGGCAAGGAACAGATATTATTGACGGAGCCGGAGGAAGCGCTGGACACGAATAAATGGAGAAAGAAGTTCCCAACGGTCTTCGGAGGCTCAGTGGGCAAACTCGACAGATTTGCACACAAGATCGTACTCAAAAAAGGAGCTGTACCGGTGGCACACAAGGTGAGGAACATCCCGCTAGCGGTGAGGGACGACGTGAAGGAAGAACTACAACAGCTGGAGAAAAGAGGGATCATCGAGCCGATAGCCTGTGCTGAATGGCTATCGCCGTTGGTGGTGGTGAAGAAACCAAACGGAAAGGTCCGTTTATGCGTGGATCTACGTGAATTGAACAAAAATATAGTGGTGGAGAAGTTTCCTCTTCCCCGGATAGAGGAGATGCTGGCCAGCACAAGGGGTATTCAGAGGTACTCCACCATAGACTTGACTTCAGCGTATCACCAGATAGCGTTACACCCAGAGAGCCGCAGCTTAACATCCTTCATAACTCCCTTCGGATGCTATCGATTCCGCCGCATGCCGTTCGGACTAGCCTCGGCGGCTGCAGTATTTCAAAAGCTCATGCATCAGCTGTTTCAGGACCTCAAGGGAGTACAATACTTCCAGGATGATATATTGGTGATGGGCCAGGACAGGATGGACCACGACAGGAAGCTGGAGGCGGTGTTGGGCATCCTGGAAGGGAAGGGCCTCACAGCAGAATGGGCCAAATGCCGGATAGGGATGGAGAAGGTAACGTACTTGGGCCACGAAATCAGTGCTCAAGGTGTGACTCCCAAGAGTGAAAATGTAAAGGCGATCTGCGACGCACCATCACCAGCTACCAAGGAGGAAGTCAGGTCATTCCTGGGAATGGCGGAATACTATGGGAAATTCATTGAACATTTCGCCTCGAAAACTCACCACATGAGGCTGTCAACCCGTGAGAACAGCGAGTTCTGTTGGTCAGAGGAAGCTCAACGGGAATTTGAAATGATAAAGAGAGAAGTGGCAGGGGCAATTCCACTGCAAGGGTTCGACCCCCAGGGAAGCACCATACTAACCACAGATGCAAGTGATAAAGGACTGGGGGCAGTCCTCATGCAAGACCGAGGTCAGGGGAGAGTCGAGACCATATGCTTCGCATCCCGCACCCTGAATGACACTGAAAAGAGATATAGTGTGATTGAAAAAGAAATGTTGGCGGTGGTGTGGGCCATGTCCCGGTTCCGGCAGTTCCTGTGGGGCACGAGGTTCCGGTTGAGGACCGATCCCAAGCCCCTCCTCAAAGTGCTCACATCTAGTGGACATGCGGAAGCAACACCGAGGATCTCGAAAATGTCGCTCAAATTAATGGAGTTCCGCTATGATGTTGAACACATTCCAGGGAACAGGAACAAAGTGGCGGACTACCTGAGCAGGGCGGCGGCGATGGAGCCCAGCACAGAATGCCCCGAGGTGGGGGAAGAGTGGGTCGCACTCACCGAGGACCTCGAAGTATCTATCAGCAAACAGGAATGGAAAACGGCATATGAAGGAGACCCGAACATGGAGAAAGTGAAGGACTACATTGTGAGAGGCTGGCCGGACAAATGCAAATTAGAGCGTGGCCTTGTTCCCTACTTCGAGGTGAGAGAGGAACTATCTATGGATGACCAGGGAACATTTATATACCGAGGGGAAAGAGTCATACCCCCGTCAACGATGATACCCAGATTGATGGACATGTTACACGAAGGCCACCTGGGAGTGGGAAAGCTGAAACTAAGGGCCAAGCAGAATTATTGGTGGCCAGGAATGGACATAAGAGCGGAAAGACACGTGAGAGAGTGCCTGAGGTGCCAAGGCGCGGACAAAACGCTCAAACCATTGCGCCCTGCCCTGGGAAAGATTGATCCTCCACAAAACCCGTGGGAGGAACTGTCCATAGACATTTTGGGGCCAGTGCTGAATGCACAGGGTATACAGAAATACATTTGTGTAATGATGGATCGTTATTCGAAATGGCCGGAAGTAAAGATCGAAGAAACAATGGACACTGAGAAAATAGTGAGCTTCATGGCGGAGACCTTCGTGAGAGAGGGCATCCCTAAGTGTGTCCTCAGTGACAATGGGCCCCAATTCCGCTCTGACAGATGGAACCAATTTATGCAAAGAAATGGAATAGCGTCTAAACACACATCCATATATCACCCGGCCGGGAATGGGTTGGTGGAGCGCTTCAATAGAGTGGTGATGGGCTCGATACAAGCGGCTATTGCAGACAACAAAGACTGGGAGGCGGAGATATGGCACATGGTGTGGGCGTATCGGATAACTCCCACGAACACTGGCTATAGCCCTTTCCAGATATTAAGGGGCCGGGAGCCGTTCACCCAAGACAACAGGATATGGAAGGACAGAGTTATCAAGAGTGAGTGGTCACCGGCAGTGGTGCAAGCCAATCTGAAGAAGGCACAAGCAGTGTATACCAAACACTATGATGCGAGAAGGAATGTAAAAGACACTGCCCTCGAAAAGGGGGAATGGGTGAGAGTAAGACTGCCCACTCTACAGAAAAAAGGGGAAAGTAAGTACAGCAGGCCCCTGAGAGTTGTGGAAATCAAGGGCCGGGCGGCCTTGCTGAGCGATGGAAACGTGTGGTCGCAGGATCGCATGGCCAGGTGCAATAAAATACTCAACTGGAGAAGCAGAGATAACAGGGATGAGAGTGAGAGCAACAGTGACCACTCCAGTGACTATGGAGGTGAAGACCCGGACTTAGGAGAAAGTAGTAACGAAGATCAAGGGGCCAGTGCAGAATGTCAGCCGGAGGAAGACAGCAGTCGGAGTGGGCCTGGCGCGGCTGCGCTAGAGAGTGGACAGAGTGAAGAAGCAACGACTGCCAATTCCCCGGTAAGACTGACGAGAAGGGGCAGGGCGGTGGTCCCACCAGTGAGGTTCAGAGACTATGATATGAGTCAGGACTTGTTCACATAACTCTTTGGAAAAAAGGGAGATATGTAGTGAGCGCGCTTGCACGGCACGTCACGTGGCTACGTGACGTGCGTTGACGTAGAGGCGCGGCAGGCGGAGCGCGGCATTCAGAGCGCGAGCAGGCTGGGCGCAGGACATGCTTTGCGCTCCTTGTATGTATGTACTTGAATAAAGAGGTTGGTACCGCCATCCGACACCGAGAGTTATTGGGGGAAGAAAGAGTATCTTTACATATATGATTATAACCTGAATATGTAACCACTGTCATGATAACCGATGCTGCATTAAATAAAATGTTTAAAAAAAAAAAATCGGACCTTTTCAATGGTTTCCAGACAAGCGGCAAACTGGTGAAAGGTAAACGGCAGACCACGAAAGAACCGTGATTCTGACCGGATTAATAGGAATAGAAAAGTGGACATCTGCTGATGGCAGCTGCTGTCTGAACGGTGTGGATGCCACTGGTGTGAGAAAGTTAAGTGTATGAGAACCTCCGTTTCTTGAGCGAGTGGAATGCAAACCGCACTCCACAGTTACACAACCGTGTGCGCCAGGGCTTCTTCTAAAATACCAGAGTGAGAATTATTTAAAGATTAGCATGGTGTTGTCACACAGATTGTTTTGCCAGAGATTCTGGTTTTATTGCAGATTATTGTATTTTAAGGATGGGATGTTTAGCATTGGTAAGTGCCCAGCTGTGTGATGTCACTTATATTGAAATGTTCTGACAGCAGCTAGAATGGTATGGAGTCTCACACTCTAAATTAGCATTTAAATTGTTTCTTTCCTGCTTGGTAACTTCATTTATTTCATTCATAAACGTGTTTATTCCGTTTTTTGTTTATTCAGGCACACCTCTCTTCATATGCCATTTAATTTGCATGCATACTACTTTCTCAATGCATCCATGGTGGGTGGTATTCTTGGGTCACATAGCTTGTCTTTGGGCTTCTTCCCTGCATATCTCCCTTGTTTTCAAGCTGTAAATCGTCTCCATTTATTTTGTTGTTACCGACCTGGCTAATTACCTGCATGTGCATGCATTGTGTGCCTGTCCATTACGGTGTGTGCTTCGGTGGTTAGGGTACCATCTCTGTGCAGTGTTCGCCATTGTCACCTGGACTTTTTTCAGATATTACACAGCGGCTGCATCAGCATCTGAATCATGATAGACGGGGTTAGCTGAGTTCTGGGAGGTGGTCGCAGGGATTACAAAAATGATGATAAGTCCCTCTTATAGCAGTCAGGCTCGTACCCTAGGCTCACTCTCCACCGGGCACTCATCTAAAACTTTTACGCCCTACCACTTTCCATTGTGACCAGCCACCTACATCCATGATAATTTAAGAGAGTTCTGCGGTTTTACCAATATTAAAAATACCCTCTGTATAACTAAGATGGTATGGTTTCATAGGGAGGGGAGCAGCTGGTGGCCTTTTGAGTGGGGGGGAAATGGGGGGGAGATTTATGTGTTGATTTATCTTTCTGCAGGGCAGACATTACAGAGTTGTTCGGTCCGGATTGGTCACACACGAGGTGGCGCAGGTATAAGGGGCAATTATGGTTATTCTTCTGGTCTGCTTTTCATCACATGGGGACGAATATAGGAGGAGTATAGGCCAAATAATTTTGAGATGTTATAATTAGTATGCTTACTGGGGCCAGGTGTATGGGGGGGAGAGGAGGGGAGGGGGGGTTGAAGAACTAATGGTCTTGTTACCCAAGTTTCTGAGGTTCCGGATGGGTGGTCGGTCCTTCAGGTTCACCACAGCGAGACTGTGGAACTCCCTTCTGCTGGGCCTGAGGGGCCTGAAAGATCTCCCTTCCTTTAAAAAGGCCTTAAAAACCCACCTGTTCCCCAGAACAATGTAAATGGATTGGATGTTGGAAACATCATGTATTGTGTCATAACAGTCTAAGCGCCAGGATGTCCCTCGGGTGACAGTTACAGCGCTATACAAGAACGCCTATACATACATACATACATACTTTTGCTGCAGGCCACCACCAAGAGAAGGTTGCTGGATTGGACATTATGAACAGAGCATGAGTAAGCCGGCTTGGCTTACTGTGGACAGTAGGCTGCCTACGAGGTGAAATATGGTGGTGCGAGTCTAATTTCATTTTCTAATTTCAGAGAGAAGTGCCCGAAGATTACATTCTCTGGAGGGCCGTGCGAACAGGATTGGGAGCAGGTACAATAAGGGGCATAGGGCGTAACGCATTGTGGGATGGGGGCAGGGAGGTGCCAAGTATAGGATGGCATGAACTAATGAACAACTCAGTATGAATTTGTTGCTAAACCTCTCTTTCTCTACATTCAGCAGTGCGAGAGTGAAGTTTTGGTTGGGTCCGGAGTTAGCTCACGCCTAGTTTCCTCGAATGGAGTAAGTAGGTGGGGGTTCAGGGACTGGGTCGTTAATGGGCCCATGGAGGTTCGCCCGTGCCACCCTAGTGCTTGGTCGTTTTCTCATCTTCTCTTATCCTCCTACCCTCAGATTTTGAACCGATCCTCTGTCGATTATGGAAAGCCAGGGATCCCCATAGCTATTCTCCCAGATGTCGCAGGTGGAAGACTCGCTGCCTGATGCGAGCCAAGCAGCTCAGTGGGCGGCCTTTATTCGGATGGCCAAGGGGAAGGGTCTATCCTGGGCTAATGGGCTTTTGAAGGAGGCTGAAGGGGTTGACTCTGGGGTCATCTGCGAGACACCCCTGTCCGATTCCGAAATGCAGGAGGTTGGTCCGACTAGATCGTCCAAAAGGGCGAAGAAGCAAACGTCCAAAGAGTTTCCACCAGACCCTCCAGCAGCCAAGAGCAAAACGGCGATCGCACATATCGAGCCCCCGCCACGACACGCTTTGCCTTGTGTGTCAGCATTCGCTCCAGCAGGCAAAAGCAGAACTGTGATCGCACAAATCGAGCCCCCGCCAAGACACGCTTTGCCTTTTGTGTCACCAGTTGCTCCCAAGGACCCTGTCCCGGTCCCGCCCGTTTATGCCACTCGGGAGGACCTTGGTCTATTGTCAGATTCCCTTAAAGACTTTATGAGAGAGCTCATTGGAGCCAGGGTCCCTCCCGCCCCGACCGCCATGACTGTGTGTAGACCTGAGGACAACGGTGGGGGAGCAAAGGTGGCGGCTTCTGTGTGGGGAGCTCCGCCGGCGGCTTCATTGCCTTCCATTTCGTCTCTCCCGCAAGTGCTCAACACCCCTGCCGTTTTGGCGAGTCCTCCTATGCCGCTGACGAGCGGAAGCATTGTATTGCATACCCCTCTTTAGGCGTTCGCCCCTCCTGCGTTTACCGGCGCCTGCCATCGTCAGCGATACTGTGATCCCCATGGCCACGGGGGTGGTCACTCCCGCTCAAAACTCTGGTACATCTGTGGCTCCTACATTGGGTAGTGGTGCTGTGGTATCACCTTTGTCATTTAATACCATTTCATCTGCAGGAAGCGCTTCTGGCTTAGTCCCCTTAGCAGCATCACCTCCCACTCCTAACCCTGAACCCCAAGTGGCGGCCACACCCCTGTTGTCAGGTCACTGTCACCTGGCATGGCAAGTCCCTTTAGCGGCCAAGGAATTGATATGGAGGCGGGAATTGATTGATATATTCTCGCTACTTTTGTTAGGTCAGGAAGGGACTGATGCCAGGAAGGCAGGGGTGAAAGAGGAGGATAAAAAGACCAAATACCAACAGTGGCCGGAAAAGACCATAGAAAATTGGCTAGATGCATTTGCTATTTTACAGGGGGTGATATTAGAGAAACACCCAGAACAGGCGCAGGCGCTTGTCCAGTACAGTACCCTGATAAGAAAAGAAGCCGCTCGTCGGGGCGGTCAAGGTTGGGTGACATAGGACTTAGAATTTCGGAGAAGGATGTCCTTGTGTCCTGAGATGAGATGGGACCAGAAAGAGGTTCAGCTGTGGCTAGACCACATGGGCGCTAACCTGCTTCGCAATGGGGGGGCCTTGGACAAGAAGCAGGAAAGTAAGGACTCTAGCAACTCCACGCAGCTTAGTGAACAGCAGCAGGATAGACAGTCCTTTCAGGGTGGCTACACGAATAGAGGGGGCAACAGAGGGCCCTTCAGGAGGTCGTCCACAGCCATTTGTCGCTCTTCCAACACCGGTCATTGCGCCTGGGGGAAGTCTTGTAAATTTGCCCATTCGTGCAACAAATGTGGGGGCTCCCATTCGGCAGGATCTTGCACCATTCAGCAAGGGGGACCTTCCAAGCCCACAAAAGATTCAGGTAGCAGGCGATAACTTCAGCGCCATTCCTCCGCACTTCAAACCCCCCCACCCGCACCCCCCCTGATTTGCTCCCTGGTGAACTTGCAGGCCTTACAGCAGGCGTTAGTAAGGGGCCCTTGCCTGTGATCTTGAGGAATATGTTACCCCTCTTGCAAAAGTATCCGCTCTCACGCGACAGGCTCCTGCTGCTTGCTGGTTTTAGCGAAGGTTTTAAGATACCCTACGTGGGCTGTGAGGCCCCCAGAGAGGCTGAAAATTTAAGATCAGCTAGGGAGTTGCCTCTTGTGGTCAAATCCAAAGTAGAGAAGGAGAGATTGCTAGGTAGAGTAGCTGGCCCTTTTTCCAGCCCACCTTTAAAAAACGTTGTGGTGTCACCGCTGGGGGTTGTCCCTAAGAAGGAGCCAGGGGCTTTCAGGCTTATTCACAATCTCTCTCACCCTGAAGAAGCGTCAGTTAACGATGGGTTAGAGGAGGGGTCTTGCTCAGTCTCCTACTGCACACTGGATGTAGCTTTGGATCTGGTAAGAAGAGCAGGTGTAGGGGCGTGGTTGGCCAAAGCAGACATAGAATCAGCCTTTAGGTTGTTGCCGGTGCATCCCAGTAGTCAACACCTGCTAGGTTTCAAATTGGATGGAAAGTATTACTACGATCGTTGCATGCCGATGGGTTGCTCAGTGTCTTGAGCATACTTTGAAGCATTCAGCAGCTTCCTGCAGTGGGCGTTGCAATCCCGCTACGGGATCAGTGGGGTGTATCATTACCTTGACGACTTCCTTTTTGTAGGGAGACAGGGGTCTACGGAGTGTAGCGAGACATTGCAGAAGTTTAAAGAACTCACTACTACTTTAGGAATCCCCTTTGCGCCCGGTAAAACAGTTGGGCCTGCACAGGTTTTAACCTTTCTAGGGATTGAGATTGACACGGTGAAGGGGGAGTGTAGGTTACCAGCAGACAAGGTTCGGGATCTGGCGCAGTCCATTGTTTTGGCTCTTGGTCAGGACAAGGTGACGCTAGGTTTCTTGCAAGGTCTGCTGGGGAAACTCAACTTTGCCGCCAGAATCATTCCGGCAGGAAGGGTCTTTGCGCGCAGGTTGGCAAGGGCGTCCGCTAAAGTCAGTAGGAGTTATCATTAGGTGAGACTTAGTAAAGGCATGAAAGAGGATCTGAAGATGTGGGCTACATTCCTTGCTGATTTCAACGGATCTGTCGTTTGGAGGGCACCTTGGGCGGGGTCTCCTGAACTGGCTATGTTCACAGATGCATCTGGTAGGGAAGGATTTGGTGCTATTCTTGACACAGACTGGTGCGCCCAAAGAGGGCCTAACATGTGGCGGAAAAAGAGAGTGACTTCCAACATCACTGTGCTAGAATTGTTTCCTATTGTGGTAGCTTTTCATCTTTGGCCAGCGAAGCTAGCTGCACGTAGGGTCTTGATGTGGTCAGATAATCTAGCTGTGGTACAGGCCATCAATTCTCAGTCTGCTTCTTGCCCTTTAGTTTTATGCCTACTCAGAGAGTTGATGGGGGTTTGTCTGGTTTGCAATGTAGAATGTAGAGCGCAACATATCCAAGGGGTCCAGAACACAGCTGCTGACGCTCTTTCTCGCTTCCAGTGGCACAGGTTTCGGGAGGCATGGCCGAGAGCAAAGGAAGAAATGCCAAGATTCCCAGAGCACCTGTGGTTCATTCTGAATCTGAGAAGCAATTGAGCGGTCTAGGCGAGCTGGCTTTGGCTCCGCGAACAGTCAAGCGTAACCGGGTAGGAGTGGAGAAATTCTGTGCTGTCACCGGGGACTGGGAACAAGAGATACCTACCTTGGGGTCCAGGACTCAGGATTTTATCATGTGGGCGAAAGATGAGGGCACGTCACAATCTTGGGTTGCGGGGCATTTGTCGGCCATTAGTCACCGCGCTTGACTGAGGGGACAGCCTGACCCAACCAACTCCTTTTTAATAAGGTCAGCGCTGAAGGGTTGGTCTAGAAGCGAGCCCCGTGCTCCTGACAATAGGGCAGCGATTGACTTTGCGACTTTGAAAGGGATGCTGGACAACACAGAAAGGGCCACCAGTTCAGCATTCGAGACAGCTCTTTTTTCCGCAACCTTTGCACTAGCCTTCTTTGGTGCGTTCAGAATAGGGGAGATTGTGGCCACCTCGAAGAATAACAAATCAGGCATAGCCTTGTGTATGCAGGATGCTACATTGGTTGGGGACTGCTTGTCTATAAGGTTGAGACAATCCAAAACAGACCAAAGAGGTGCGGGAAGGGTAATAGTGCTGAACAAGTTGGAAATTGCCAGGTACTGCCCCGTACGGCTGGTCGAGACTTACCTTGCACAGCGCCCCCCTGTGGAAGGTTACCTGATGATCCATGCAGACGAAACCCCCCTGACCAAGTACCAACTGCAGCGCATCATGGACACTTGTTTAAACTTATCTGGCAGCAAAAGACAAGGAAAAGGTTTGGTACCCATTCATTTAGGATAGGAGCTGCGACCACAGCATTTCAGGCAGGTTTGCCAGTTGAAAATATAAAACAGGTGGGTCGCTGGGAGTCTAACTGTTACAAACGATACATTCGCTCTTGAGTGGGTTGGAACAGGAGTGTCTTTTCTGGAAGTTTGTGTTTTATTTTGAATATTATGCGTGTGACGTTTAGTCAGTGTTATTGATTGCATAACCTGGAGTGTTGTTAATAAACATGGATTTTAAGCATCTGCATCTTTTATTTGGTAGGTAAATCTGTTTGGGTGGCAGGATATGTGAGAATCCTAAGCGTAGCCCGGTGGGCTGATAGCGGAAAATGGAAGCATGGTTTCTCAACAACAAAGATCAGGTGGATAGTGTCGGCCGACTTACACTGGAGTAGCGTGAAGCGTGTATTTCAGCAGTTATTGGACGGGGGTGAATCTCCACCAGACTTGTTGATTTTACATCTGGGGGGCGAGGAGTTGGTCCACTTAAAGAGCAGGGTCCTGCTACAGACAATGAGGGGCACGCTGTGCGATTTGAGCAACCTTTTGGGTCCTTGTGAATTATGGTGGTCTGAAATCACTCCAAGACTGCATTGGAAAGACGCTAGATCAGCGGTGGCCATTGAGACTTCCCGCAGACGTGTGAACAGTGCCATGCGCAAATTCACTGAGCAAAGGGGATTCGGCTTCATAAGGCACAGTCTGTTACATACCAAATGTACGGGCTGCTTCGATGAGGACGGCGTTCATCTATCAGAAGTGGGGATGGCCATTTTCCTGCTTGACCTATCAGAAGCTATGGGAGCAGTGGGTTGTAAATAGAGGAGAGATAAGGTGTGGGGGGGCTTTGGGACGGCGGCTGCCGCAATCAGAGCCTTGGTGGAGTTACAGGGCGATCCAATACAGGAAGGTACAGAAGGGTACCCTCTACAGGAGCCCCGGAAGGGTGCATGAGCGAATTATCCCCCAGGGAGATCCACTGTGGATCCTGGAGGACCGACGGCGCCCTGTTAGTCCTTCGGGCAGTTTGTGTACCTGAGCAACCGGGGGTTGCCAACGCTCCGCCCCCCGAGGGGGAGGGGCGTGAGTAATGGGCGGATGAGAGGTTCACAGGGGGAGGGGTTAGACCTTCCCCCCAAAACTGACAACGCCCCTACGGTTAACACCGTGGGGGTTATGGCTCATCAGGTGGGCGAGTCGCGAGAGGCGGCCTGCTCTGGATCGCCCGTAAGATAACCCAACATGTTGGCATAATGTTTATGCTAATAAAACTGCAACAACTTTCTCCATCAACTTGTGTTGTGTCGGTTATTGGTGGAGGGGTGTGTTGTATGAAGAAAGGTCTGGGTTTGGGCCGATATTGGCACTATGATAGGCTGTCCCGGGACACCGAAGGTGGCCACCTACGAGGGCGGCCACCCTTAGTGCCAAATGATGGCACAGACCCTGAGCGGTCTAGTGGTTGGGGGACCAGTGGTCCCCCCGTGATGTCACTTCCTGTTCTTGGGGGAGGGGAGGAAGGGCTATATAGCCCAGGGGGTTCTGTCGCAGCGGTGAGTTGACCCTCGCCCCCCACCCCCAGGCTGACCCTGCATCGCTGGACTAGTGACTGCCCGACGTTTTCCCTCCCATCCACTTACTCTGCTCTTGGGCAGATCGGGGGGTGTTTGTTGCTACTAATGACTTGTCTTTGTGTTGCAGGCGGAGTTACAGGGCGATCCAATAGAGGAAGGTACAGAAGGGTACCCACTACAGGAGCACCGGAAGGGTGCGTGAGCAAATTATCCCCCAGGGAGATCCACATTGGATCCTGGAGGTCCGATGGCGCCCCGTTAAGTCCTTCGGGCGGATGTGTACCTGAGCAACCGGGGGTTGCCAACGCTTCGCCCCCGAGGGGGAGGGGCGTGAGTGATGGGCGGACGAGAGGTTCGCCGGGGGAGGGGTTAGACCTTCCCCCCAATACTGACAACGCCCCTACGGTTAATACCGCGGGGTTATGGCTCATCATGTGGGCGGGTCGCGAGAGGCAGCCTGCTCTGGATCGCCCGTAAAATAACCCAACATGTTGGCATAATGATTATGCTAATAAAACTGCAACAACGTTCTCCATCAACTTGTGTTGTGTCGGTTATTGGTGGAGGGGTGTGTTGTATGAAGAAAGGTCTGGGTTTGGGCCGATATTGGCACTAACAAGAAAACCTGAAGCTGAAGCCGGACAAGAATTGTGAACTAACGCTAGCACGATCCTGCGCCTGTCTTTCACAACTTCTTACTAACCAGCTGTGCATAAGTGGCTTACAGAATTTGGGGCAGTGCTTCATTTGTAAAATAATTGCCGGTGTCAAATGTTTTTCTCAGAAATTAATCCCACAGTGGATGCTGACGAACATTACAGCATTGCTATATACCAAGGCTGTGTGGAAATGATTTCACCTCAGCCATCTTTCTTCACTGATATAGTCTCCCTGCCCCTTTAATTCACTGTTGCCGGTTCTTTTTCATTCCTGCTTTCTCCCGTTGTCACTGTTTTTTCTCTCTTTTGCTCTCTGGGTCAAGCATGGTAAAGAAAATAATTGCCTGTGCTCACCTGCGCTTCTAGCTCAAACGAAGAACTGACTTAATTAAGGGCGCCTCCTAACCAGTTAGCCACAGAACGCTTGTTTACACCACCGGTTTCCCATCTCACGTTTGTATCAGTGTATTAGTTACCCCGGCAACGAGCAGCTCTTTACCGCCGAGGATTCTTTCCCGGGGAAATGTCTTATTTATTGCGGAGGGATCTCCAGGCCGCACCCTCAGTACCCAGCAGGTTGCGGAAACCAGCGCTGCCTCCTTCCGGGCTGGGCGAGTTTGCTGTGTGTGAATGACTTGGCACATTCTCCAAGGCTGTCAGACTGGCCCCGCCTGAGTAGTGACTGGAAGGGAGGCCGCGGTACAGCAGCAGGAGCGGCCAGAGAGCAGCAGCAGGATGGAGAAGCACGGCTCAGCCAAAGTCCGGGTGCACGTAGAGTACTGGTGAGTACACGCGCTGCTTTAGAATCTCGGACTTCAGATGCTTTTCTTGATGCCCAATCAATAGTTTCAGTAACGTTTGGGTAGATGAACTCCGTAATATTGTGTAGTAAACCGCAGTATTATTTATTGCTCCTAAAGACAGACCTGTACTTAACGAGATGCTCCGCACAATGGATGAACTCTGTCCTTGATTCCAGGAAGTGAAGTCATAGCTACAACACGGACATTAAAAACGCTTAGCATTTCCACCCCTAGCCCCCTGCTATCTGACATATGGATACACATAATTATTTGACAAACTACAGTTGCAACATCACAAAAAACAGACCAACACCTGTTCTAGTGGGAAAACTGTTGCAAGTTTATTCTCATTCTTTTATGCAGTACACAGGTAGGGTAATTTTACGAGTGATCATCCGAATGCAGCATCTTTTAGGACTAACCGCGGACACACGTCTTGAAACACTCTCCGTCCACCGGGCATTGCGTTGCTATCTCATTATTTATCTGGTGCTGTACATTTCATATTGGGGCTGTGGCCCAATGCTTTGATGTGGTTGCTGCACCCGTGCCACCAAGGAGCAAGGTCAAACCAACCCCCAGATGTCAGGATATCAACTGTTTTGCGACGCTGTATAGCGATTTGCTATTCTTTTTAGCTCTCCTGTTCCTGCTGGGTGAGTGGGGGCAAATTCCTCTGGTGCTGGCCTATGAAAGAGTGTATGATGCCCACCTAAATGGCCAACTGCCTCCCAAAAGTGACATTATCCACGGGGAGGTGAGGACTCGCCCTCGTAGTGGCCAACTTCCCGGTCAGGGTACTGGCCATAGAAAAAAAATACTAACCCCCACCATGGAAGTGAGTAAACACTAAGGGGCTGTCCCTGCTAGTGCCACCCTTGTGGGGGACGTGGCCATCTGCCTTACCATCAGAGTATTTGTAGTTGTAAATTGCTTTTATATAGAGCTTACCAGCGGAGTAGCTAGGGGGGCGAGGGGACCGCCTCAGACGGCACTATTTTGAGGGCGGCCGCCGCGCGGCACTAGCCCGTTGCGGCGGCCTTTATAAAATGTATTTGGGGACACTCAAGAGTGTCCTCAAATACATTATAAAGGCCGCCACAACGGGCCCGTGCAGCGCGGCCGCGGTTTGAACTGGCCACAGGGCACGCAGCGGGGCTCAGTCATTGGACAAGCTGCATGTCAATTAGGCCGGCCCAGGTGCAGTTGTTGATGCAGTCTCAGATTGACCCCGCCGTAGTGCCGCAGGAGGACGCCTGACGTCATGTCCTGCTTCCAGAGAGCGCAAGTTACTATTCGCACCTCACTAAGACCTGCCGAGCTGGGCCCAGCCATACCGCGCTGTGGGACCATTCCATGCACTAAATGGTCATGACGCCGTCTGCCAGAAAATGATTTCCGGGAGCCGGGAGGGCTGACTCAAGGCAACATGCAGTCAGTCAACTGAGCGCGGTGAGAGGATGAGGGCCAGTCGTCACCGGTGCAGAGTTAGTCACGCTTTCTCAGCTTACTACCCCTTATGAGGAGTCTAAGCGCTTTACGCCAGGCAGCACACTGCTCTGGAACCCCAGGTTGTTGGTAAGTTCAGTGTTATTGGTTACTGTTCGTTAATGGGATTAAGCTTGTGTGCTCAAAGTAAACCTTTCCATGCAGCCATTTCAGTTTTTTTTTATGGTGGGCTAAAGTAATAGTTGTTGGTTGCGATCATTAGTAGGGGGGAAGGTGAGCTCAAGCACCTGGTTGGTGGCATTAATACATGAGTTGGAGGAGATTTGGTATTGTAGGTTGCAGAAATTTGACCTTCAGCGGAAGGAGGAGAGATTGTGATCTTTGAAATTTGCTGAACTAGAGAATAGTCAAGCTGCTTGTGTCCGAGTATGTTCAGTGAGATTTGGCATACAGAGGATAGAAGGGAAGAAGAGGGACATTTGAAAGAGAAATTAAAAAAGAGAGGCAACAAACGGAAGTTTTAATTACAGGACAGTTTTTTAATGTTTAATTGGAGTAATGTGGTAAATATTTTTGAAAGGGCATGTAGTTTTAGAATGCAAGATTGTAGAAAGAAGCAACATTATTTACTTGTGAAGATTGTGCTATATTGGGAATTTGGAATAGTACTCGAATCAGGTAAATAATCTCTCTGTTGCTAGACTACTGCTCGATCCCTGTTCAAGCCAGGTCAGTTGATTAGCTCAAGGGTTGAGAGTGAGAAATAAAGGCTGGACTCATGTCGAGAAAATACATAGGAAATAATGTACCAGTTGATAGAGATTCTGGCATTCAACCTCAGGGTTGACTCATAGTATTGATTCTACAGCAGAGTGGGATCCATTTAAATGGCCCTGGTGTGCATTGGCCCCTGATGGAAGGTGTGGACAGCTTACCAAGGAGTAGAGGTTTATTACCTGCATTCCATTGGCTGGAGGGCAGGGGAAGCAAACGCCGGTGTGAGGGAGGGGATGGTGAAAGGGCTCCCTTTACACATTTAATGAATACATTTGTTAGCAAATAGCTGCTGGTTAGACTTCCCGAAGCACTGCTCTTTTGTAGATGTTATGGGTGAGTAGGGGTGGGGCTTCCGGTTGAAGGGGAGCTTTAAGTGAGGGGTAGCATTAGTCTACCATCATCACACTTCAGTGCAGAGGCCTCGCCTCTTTGTGCCTCTGTTGAAGGTGCTCGAGGCTAGAGACGGCCCTGCTGTGAGGGGCATCACTACGCAAAGGCTGTGTCTGAAGCGCAGCCTGGAACACCTTTGAAATGTATCCGGAAAGGTGGCTGCCCTGTAAAAACTCTCCTCACAGAGATAAATGCTTTCAAAGTAAGCCACCCAGTGGAAACAAGGTTAAAGTAACTCTACCTCAAGGAAGCAGGGAAGTCCGACACCTACAGGCAGCAGCAAAACAAAGGCAGCTTTACATGTTAGTTTGTGCCCCTTTTCTGCTCACATTTTTATACTATTAATAGCCCTGAAATAAATTTTGAAAGGCAGCTGGCTAAGAAATCCCTTAAAATAAGGATTTGTAGGAACATGTTACAAAAAGGTAGTTAGTGATTTTATTCTAATTACAGCAATAGTGTTTAGTAACTGCAGTTAAAGTTTAACGGGGTTATATTAAACTTGCACTGTCTTTAAAGAAGACCTGGTTTTTCTTCCACCTCTAGAATGCTGAAGAGAAGGATGCGTCTACATTTTCAGCCAGGCAACCTTTTAATAAAGACTGAGGCTGTATAAGTACCACTACACATTTAGATTAAATCATGTGTTGTATTTAAAAAAAAAAAAAGATGTATTCACATTTAGATATACCCAACACCTCGTGCTACCTTGCAGGTGGGGATAGCCCACCTGGATTGGCGTTCCCTAGAATGATATTTGATATTTATTGAGATTTGTATAGCGCAACTATCGCTCCGGAAGGAGCATCTTGGCGCTGAGCAAAACAGAGAAACCCGCATGGCGAGGCGTAGATCAGATGGCTGCGAGGACCGATGAATTCGGCTGAGAGAAAATCCAGGTCTTCAAGAGTTTCCTGAAAAGGCTTTCAGTGGGAGCGAGTCTAAGGTTGAGGGGGAGACTGTTCCATGCCCTAGCCGCCAAGAATGAGAAGGTTTTACCCCCTCTCGTTTTTAGATTTATTCGAGGGACAGAAACCAAATTGGCTCCTGATGACCTCAAGCAGCGCGATGGAATCTAGCGTGAAAAGCGCTTGGTCAGATAAGAAGGGCCAGTGTTCCTGGTGGCTTTGAAGACCGTGACAAGAAGCTTGAAAAGAATTCTTTTGTGGAGGGGCAGCCAGTGGAGAGTGTTGAGGGCTGCAGAGGCCGAGGACCTTCTTGGAAGTTTAAGTACAAGCCTGGCCGCTGCGTGTTGGACACTCTGCAGTTTCTTAAGGGAAGACTTTTTTATTCCTGCCAAGAGGCCATTACAATAATCCAGCCGGGATAGGATCAAAGCCACCGTGACTGATTTCCTGGCTGAAATAGGAAGGAAGTCAAAAAATTTCTTCAGTTGTCTGATGAGACTGAAGCAGCACCCAGCAGTAATGCACACATGGTCGTCAAAACTGAGAGACGAATCGAATTGGACACCGAGATTGCGGGCCGAGGAGACCGCACTAGGCGGTGCTTCAGAGTTTAGGGGCCACCAATCTTTTGGGGAAAAAGGATGTCTTTGCCCAAGGGTATTATTTCAGTTTTGGCGCTGTTGCACTTAAGGTGGTTATGGTTAAGCCAAGAAAAGACTTGGGAGAGGCAATTCTGGAATCTAAGGGCAGCGTCGGGGTGTTTTTTATCTATGGTGACGACAAGCTGAGTGTCGTCAGCATAGGAAGTTACAAGGGTTCCGTGGGATTCAATCAGTGAGAGAAGGGGGGCCATGTATATATTAAAAAAAGAGGGCTGAGGATGGACCCCTGGGGCACTCCAGATGTTATGGGTCTCTCGCCGGAGAGGAATGGACCTAGAGAAACAGTTTGAGATCTATTGGATAGGAATGATGTAATCCATCTTAAAGCAGAACCCGACACATCAATCTCACGCATTCTGTTAATGAGGATGGCATGGGAGATGGTGTCGAATGCTGCAGTTAAGTCAAGCAGGATGAGTACAGCTTGTTTTCCCTCATCTTGCAAGAACTTAATGGTATCCGATAGCTCAATCAAGGCGGTTTCAGTGGAGTGGCCAGGGCGGAAACCTGATTGCTGTGGGTGTAAAATGTGATTGCTTTCCACAAAGACTTTTAATTCCTCGTGAACTAACTGCTCGGTGATTTTGCCAAGTGCCGGGAGAAGGGAGATTGGGCGCATATTTGATGGGTCTGTCGGGGATTTGTTCAGTTTTTTCATTAAAGGCTTGACTATGGCCTTCTTCCATTCAGCGGGTACAATGCCTGAATTGAGAGATTTGTTAACAATGGCATTGATTGAGGGGTTGACAGCCTCGATGAGATGGTGGAGAATGATCGGAGGGCAGGAGTCCGTGGGGGCTCCCGATCTGCAGGTCGTAATGGCCTTCTGTGTTTGTGACAGAGAGACTGTAGTGAAATTACACAAAGAGGATGGAATGGTCTCAGCATCTTGTGTATGGATTGTTGGGGGGGGGGGGGGGGGGGGGGAATCCTTATGAATGTTATTGATTTTCTCAATGAAAAAGTCCGCAATTTGGTCACAGTGGGTTTGGGATGGAGGGATTTCAAGTACAAGGGCCTTGGGGTGGGTGAAAGACTTAACTATATTAAAGATAGTGTGTTGTTTCTGATTAGCTTCCTCTATAGCTGTGGTAAAAAATTCCTTTTTAGCTTTTTTTATGTTGTAGAGGTATTGTTTCCTCTGCAGGGCATATAAGGATCTAGCAGTAGGATCGTACGTTTTCCTCCACTCTCTTTCTAGGATCCTGCACTTAAGATGACATTCGGAGAGGGCCTGGGTGTACCAAGGGGCATTGGGCTTTCATTTGCGGGGAACTGATTTTTGATTAGTTGGATTGGAGTAGACAGAAACCACACTGTCAATCCATGAGTGGAAGTTTTTAGAATCTTGGGATACGTCTCCGACGATATTAGGGGGGGGGGCAAGGGGCTGGGGGTTCAACTTGATGCGCTCGGCCACTTTCTTCCAATTGGTTGAAAAGGGGGTGGGGGAGCACTTAGTGTTCGGTGGCGGTAAAGGGTTTGCCTTGATGGAGAAAGGAATAAAACAGTGATCAGTCCATATTTGTGGAATCGGAGGAGAAACAGTTAAAATAACAGAATTAGTGCAGATGCAGTCTAGCGTGTGGCCGGCCCGGTGTGTAGGGGGGGTGACCAGTTGTGAGAGGCCAAAAATATTGAGTGACTGTCGGAAATTAGAGGTGTGAGGGTCTGTGCAGGATTCCAAATGAAGATTAAAGTCACCGAGAAGAGTGAAAGTGGGGTAGTGGGTCATAAGTGATCCCAAAGTCTCGTCAAGAGAGTCTAAAAAAGTCGTGGCATTCCCAGGGGGTCGGTAGACGAGTCCTCCTGTAAAAGAGGAGGAGGGGTTGATTTGTACCACGAAGCCTATACCCTCACAGTCTTTGAGAGAGGCCAAATCGAATGTGTGGCATATAAATGATTTCTTGACGATGATGGCTATCCCTCCTCCCCTGCCACCGGGTCTATCCCGCCTGTGAATGGTAAAATCAAGGGGGAGGGCGGTAGACAGATCGGGGTTGGACGCATCGTTTAGCCAGGATTCAGTGATGAAGAGGGCATCGAGGTCATGAAAAAGTATGAGGTCGTGGATATCTTGTCCATGACAAGCTAAGGATCTTGCATTAATAAGTCCACAATTAAAGGTAATAGGCTTGTGTGAGGGTGGGGGGAGTGGGCAGGAAATTACGCTAGAAGATCCCAGGGAGGACCATTTACAGAAGCGGCACGAAAAAGGGCCCCAGAGACAGTCAGTGGGGAGGTGACACTTGCAGGTATGAGTAGCCATTGTGGGGCGCACTGAGAGCAGCGCGTTAGAGTCATACCTGAGGATGGGATGTTTTTGGGCAGCATGGCCTGCGCCCGGCGCGGTCCTGGCGCGGACAGGCGCAGACGGGCTTGGCTTAGGCGCGGCTTCGGCGCGCCCGCTGCGCCAGCCCGCTGCGCCGTCTGGGCGGAATACACATTTTATAGTGTGTGAGAAGGGTGGGAGGGCGGCGCGACTAGAGCGCACCCCCAGCCCTACCTAAGATGGCGCCCACCGCCACAAACAGCAGTTCCCAAAAGACGGCTGGGCGAGGCAGGGCAAAGAAAATACAGCGTGAAAGAAGGTGTCAGTGTGCCTATTTCAATTCCCCATCTAAAATCACAATTTAGAACCCCCGATTTAAAAAAATCGTAAACGCTATTTTTGCCGTTTTTCACATGAATTAATCAGCACAAATGCCAAAGAGTAAAAGCCAGTAAAATCGCTCGCAGCCCTAGTGTCTCTCGCTAGGGAGAGCTCTGGAAAGGCAGCGAGTGCTTGAGAGGCTGGCTCTAAATAGCCTGGGAGGGCGGGAGGGCGGCGGGAATAGAGCGCACCCCCAGCCCTACCTAAGATGGCGCCCACCGCCACAAACAGCAGTTCCCAAAAGACGGCTGGGCGAGGCAGGGCAAAGAAAATACAGCGTGAAAGAAGGTGTCAGTGTGCCTATATTCTAATTCCCCATCTAAAATCACAATTTAGAACCCCCGATTTAAAAAAATCGTAAAAACGCTGGTTTTGCCGTTTTTCACATGAATTAATCAGCACAAATGCCAAAGAGTAAAAGCCAGTAAAATCGCTCGCATCCCTAGTGTCTCTCGCTAGGGAGAGCTCTGGAAAGTGCGGGCATATTCAGTTATCACTTTCTGTTTTAAAGACTAATATATTTTTAATGGAAAAATCACACAAAATCTAGCCGTTAGGGATGAAGTATTATCTGAATGTACGTAAAACATTCTGTAATCCATGTTTCATTAGATAATAGGTACCGATTATGTATTTAATTTTTTTAAAACCGACTTTAACCAGGTACCGATTATGTTTGATAAATGTTTGCGAATTTTAATAACTTCAACCCCGCCGAAGAAATGAGATCTATGAATAACAATTGGCTAAGTAATTTAAAAAAAGTAAGAAATCTTGGCAATGAGTTGTTTGTGTGTTCAGGGCCAGTTTAAGCATTGGGTGGCATCCAGTGCAACAATCTTTGTTGGCGGCCCCAATAACCTTCTTCTCCACAGATTCCCTTACTACCACCCTCCAATAGATCATCTTTACATGTACTTAATTTCTTTTTTAGCGCTACTCATACTAATGTATGGCATCAGAGCACTCCTTGTCACACATCATACAGAGGCAGTGATGTGCACATCACTGTATATGAAACGTTACATAAGGCAGCGAGGACTACAAGATGTAGGAGTTGTGTCATATATATTGGTGGGCAGTATATATATTAAGAGGGCTTTTCTGGAAAATCACAAACTTGAGAGTTGAAATTTAACAGTGTTTTGTGGTTAGCGTAACTTATAGGAATTTATTGCTACCCAAACTAACCCTTCTTAGCAGAGAAATAATAGGGAAAATCATTAGGTATTAAACCTGTGATTTGTAGTTTGCATGCAGCTCTTTGATGCCAGTCCATAGCTCACGATGCTATATTACAAGGATTGTAACTTACAAATTGCAAGTAACAAAAGGATCACGGTCACCAGCTAGGTCTTAATGGTTGTATATATCTGTTTCCTTTCCAGTGGAGGGTGAGGATATGAGCCCCGCTATCGGGAACTTGCCAGCGAAATAAAGCAAGAAGTTCCTGATGCGGAGGTTTGTGGTGAAAAGGGGAGGAGAGGTAAGAAGATTTGATAGATTTGTACATGACTGTATTTTATAGTGTTTTGTTCACTAACTCTAATGGTGTGCCATGCTGCAGTAATTCCAATTGCTATAAGGCATTCCAGCCACAGCTTAGTAGAAGGGACAACACTAACTATAGGAAAGCCTGTAACAAAGAGAATTCTTGAAATTGCTTGGTAACATAAAAAATATAATATCTAACAAAGTATCTTTAAATACACATGAACAGCTTCAACGTTAGCAGGTCCATAGTAGGGGGTGGCATATATCTGTGAAAGTATATTTCTGAATTTGATGTTGTAGGATATTTATGCGGCATTATGAGCTAACTAATATAGATGTGTTTGCCCCTTTGAGCGTTGCAATATTATCTCTTTATATTTTTTGTTCTATTGTAGGATGCTTTGAAATTAAAATCAATGACAAGCTCATTTTCTCTAAGCTTGAAAGTGGCGGATTTCCTTACCATGAAGATGTAAGTGCTCAATATTTGAAATCCTATTTTTTATACGGTTATTGTAAAAAATGCGTTTGTTTGATTAAAGATGAAATTGTTGACAAATAATCTCGGACAAAATGACACAAAATAAAGTTAAAATACTTTTGCTTAAGTGCAAATAAAGATAAAAAATTGTGACCCGTATTTATACAAAATTACAAATTGCTCCTAAAGGAAAAGCAAATGGTGGTGATTTCCATGAACTTCCAACTTTGTACTGTAGCTGGGTGGTCTCAGAATGGAGCAGTAGAACGAGTCAAAACTCCAGCACAGCACTAGAACAACAAGAGGATGAGGGGATCAGAATGAGGCAAGCTACCAACTTAATGGTATAGAGAGGAAGAGTGCACAAGACAGAGCATCGGAGGTAGGTGAGCTCCGCAGGAAATCCGAGAGAGTTGAGGATCAGGCTTCAAAAGCCAATCATGGACCTTTCACAGCAGAATTGGTGAAGGAAATTCAGGATGCAGCAGAAAAATGGACAAAAGATGAGCACTGTCTGAAAATGGCACAGTAAACTCTGGAACAGGTAGAAAAGGATAGCACACACCATAAACGAAAAGATACTTCAGAAGTTGAAGAAACATGACCAGTGAAGGACCAGGTTTTAGAACCTAGCGGCGCCAGGGAAAACGCCCGATGCCTTCCAGTTCCCCTGCCTTGGCAAACAGAGACACGGGACGCTTCTTGATGACATCAAAGACCAAAGTTTATTGGCTGCAACCAGGAACAGAGATCTACGAAGCACAACACAGGTGGTTCGCTAGAGACTGTACAAATTCAATGAGCGGAACATGGTCTTTTATGCCAAAAATCACATACCAAAGTAGCATCGATTACGTACAAACTAACCAATGGAAACATGACATTTCAAAAGTATCGCATAACGACAATCCCTCTTTCCGTTGTCCAGCCCACCAGAAATGACCAAGCACATTTCAACTTTCCTGTTCGATCAGGCCGGACAAACCCATCATAAAACCTCAACCTAAATCAGTGATTGTCGTAAAGGAAGAAGCAGAAATAGATTGGGAGCAAGATAGAAAGGTGGCTGCAGTGTACTGTAAACTTCGGCATGTCCTGCTCTTTGATCTTTATCTGACCAGCTGTTTAACAAGGAACCGGCTCAGCGAGGTCAGCCTCAGGCAAGGGAGTCAGTTCGGCCAGGTCATTCAGAAGTCAGCTAAGGTGTACGTGTCCCAAGGACTCGCTTGGCCGTAGTCATCGACCTATATGAGGGCAACCACAAAATGGCTGCCGTACACAAAATGGAACCCAAAGGTTCAAACGAAATCCCTGAATATGTAGTGTTCTCATTGATCGATTAATGCGCAAACACTCGTACACACCGTGCTCGTGATTTGCGGTCCGCTGACACCAAGATAGTCTATTTCCGACGACCTTTATTGAACGAGTTCAGAACCACCGAAATACAGACCCTTAAACTACAGAACTACACCAGGATCGGATGGGGGCAAACAATAGGCTAGAGCAGAGGTCTTCAAACTTTTTTTGCTTTTTTGAAATTCACTAAAACACTGTCCCCATAATTGGGTGTTGTGAGCTCTTTACATTCACGTGCCACAATGTAACTGCACTTGCTGGACCAATGACAGCTGCAGCCCTGAGTGCCAGACTGTCTCCTCTACCTCTTCAACCCCTTCACCTCCATACCTGGCCATCACTCCAATCTTGAAGCAGACTCTGTCCCTTTTCAGAAAAGAATTATCCTATAGCATTGAAATTGAGTCGCCATGCCTCTTTTGTAAAATAAGACAGTCGTAATTGTGATGCAGTGGTCCTCTCACCCCACCCCTCTTCCCCCCAGCCCAAGTGCCACTGCACCGACTTCACTAATGATATCTATGCATCACAAAGCGGGCAGTTTCCTCTGCCCTTTCTTAAAAACGAGTGTGGATGATGGTTATTCCCCATTCTCGTGTGCCGACATCTATGCTCAAGTCTTAAAATTCTATGAGAGCTTTTTAGCATGAGTCTACATGTTCCTGGACCTTGATGCGTCCGTCTTACCCACTGTCACTGGGATGCAGGTCCAGAGTCCCCAGGCTTGCGTTCCCAGTTTGACGGTGAGCAGAACTCTAGAATTCGTGACTGCAGCAGCAGCCATCCTTGGTGCTCCTCCAATCTTGCAGTAAGGCTTCTTCTTCATCCAGAGACAGTTCTTGGGTGAGTTTGTACACAAGCTAGGTGATTAAAACTACACACTGTCCTAGTGCGACTGCTCTCTTTCTGGACCACGGCCTCATCCGGACATATAGGGGTACTCACAGGGCAACGGCCCTTTGTCTTCTCAATGATCCCGTCCTGGCATACAGGGATTGCTTAGCAGCATCAATAGGGTGACTGCTCACTTTGGGTCCCAGCTCTACTAAGAGCAGAGGCCCTCCCTTTGTGGTAGTACGGCACTTGAGCAACCCTTTCTTCAAGCAGTGCCCCCCGTCCCCTCTCCTGGTATCAGGGGATCAGTAAATTCATATGGGCTGATGGCCCGATCAGTGCCGGGGTCCGGTTCTCTCCGCTTCCCCCACCTGGCATACGGGGGTCACTCCGCTTTCCCCACCGAGCAGAAGGGGGTAACCCAGCACACACTTCAGATTTCCCGATCGGGACACTGTTCTTGATGTGCCGGAATCTCACAGTACACTCCTGGGATCCTCTCAGTAGGATACCCACTGGACCCCGCTCCCCCCAGGCAACCTCCTTCTCCTCACAGGGCCCACTGGTCGTGGGTCAGCCAGAAGCTGGTGCTCGCTGCAAGTGTTCTTGATTCTTCTGGGAGATGTCCCCTCATTCAGCATGAGAGAGTGGTAGACCCTTAGTTTCCAATCCTGGCCACAACAGACAGAATTCCTCCTAAACTACTTCACACTGATGTAAAGGTTTAGTTTAACAATGTGGGAGACTCAAGATCCCATTTTTATAGTATATTTCCAGACACACTTATGATGTAGTGCCTCTGTCTTTGTAGTTTGTGTTTTGGGGTTGCCCTCTTTGAAGTGGCCTCTCCTTTTTTGTGCTCTTCCTCCAGAGAGCAGTCTATCACCGGAGTAGTCTCCAGTGTTTGTAGTTCCAGGCAGAGACCATGGGAGTAACCAGAGGTTCACACCTGGATAATATCCTCAGTGATATCTGCATCTAAAGTGTGCCCAGGCATCTTTGACCAGTGGCCTCCATACAGAATCAAAGCTCCCTATTGATATACATCGAAGAGCCTGGATCTTGCTTTCTCCAGTGTGTGTCCCACCCGGTTTTCAAGAATGGAGCAATGCACAAATATGTTAGGGGCAACCTCTACCTGCTCCTCCAGCAAGCTGTGGGCCTCCTAAGATGGAACCCAGTGTCTTCAAAGTGTGGTGCCCATTGTAAGTGCACACAGTACTGTGAACATACACAGGTGTGTAGCCTCCAATGTACTTGACTCTCGGACGGACATCAATGCATCCCAGTGCGCTCAAGCAATACCCCACCCTATCTCCTACATGCAGTACCAACAGAGGCCCACATATACCCTCGCTCCTAATCCTAATCCTAACCATACATGCAATTTCCTGATGGACTGTAACTTCTTAGAGGCACACGAATCCCAGCACGCACATGCAACCATGCACGCTATATTCTGATGCATTGTACCTTTCCACAGGCACGCATACATCCCTGCGCTGTGCACAATCCAAAGTAGGCCAAGGGTAAGTTGAGCACACCGCAACCGAATTTTAGCAGAGTGGGCCAGGAGACGCCACCATCATGACACAGGTAAAAAGAAGGCCTGTACACTACTGATCACTGAAAATACAGTATGCTGTCACCACCACCCTCCTGCTTCTTAACTCATGTTGAAGGCAGTAGCCTTCCACCACTTATGGGTATTGCTTTGAGCTTCCCTCCCGGCCAAAGCAGACCACAATCCATTAGACAGGCTTAGGTCATAGCACACAGGCATGGTCTTTGCTCGCTCATGATCGAAAATTGTTACCATCGAACCAGATATCAAGGCAGCAGGGGTATTTGGTCAAGGGTACAAGTCTATCACCATGCAAGGGACCTCTGCGTTCCAAGACTTCCGAAAAGCACCTCATCTAGGCCATATCTATGCCCCATGCATAGATTTAGCTCCTTTCCTCTTTCTCCTGGGGCATTACTCTGAGGCCCGTGGGTCTGACGGTCAAGACTCTGCGTCCCAATGCAACTCTGCTGGTCACCTCACTTCCACTGTTCTCCTCGGTCACCTGAAAGGACATCTGAGCAGAAGTTCAAGTGAGCAGGATCCACAGGGTCCGAAATGCTCATGCTTTTTTAATTTTACAAAACCAGTTCCCATACGTTTTATTCGAAAAACAACCCTCCCGAAGGGTTAATTTGGAATTGGAGGGGAGGTGGGAAAGGCGCAGGCCTTCTCACCAGGGTGTAAATATGTGTATTTGGTTAACCATTAGCGGTGTGTGAAATTCTTTGAATTATACGAACTGATGGCAAAAATATGCATAATTTCCTAACATTCAAATCAGTAACTTCGCACTATGTTAGCTTCAAATGTGTCGCTGTTGTTGTTTTGTGCTTTCCGCTGTAAAATACAGTGAGTTACCTATTCACTGTACATTTCTATGCCAGTAATTACATTAAAAGGCATAATGTTGCATAACGTGACATTCCCAAAATTACTCCAACATAATTTAATTTCGCCCAGGCCCATTAATTCTCAAGTTCGCTTGGGAGTCGTTATGTTTCAACCAATGGAGTAACTTGATGATTATTATTATTATTTTTTTTAAATGCATTTATTTTTAATTTCAAACAAAAGAAATAGCACAAGATGGGTGTCACAGGCCATCTGCCCCCCCCCCTCAATTTGATCACGATGAGATTCACCACTAGTGTCTTCTCATTCTGTTCCTGTCGCATCACCTCAAACCCAGGAATGGTAATGAGTGAGTCCTAACTTGAATTTTAAGATGACACATATTTATTCTTTTTGAGAGGTAAGTTAAGGAGGTTATGTCTTTAGTTCTGGAAAGCACACTTTTAATGGGCACTTAAATGTTTGCACTGGGTATAGTCTGATTACCAATTACTAAAATATATACGTTGACAGCACTTGTTTTTGTCTTAAATGCTAAATCATTTGCTGCAGACGAATACTTATATAATACAATTTTAAAGTAATTACAAAATGGCTTTCTCTTACAGACTAGGATCTCGCAGCACTATAAATACACAAGTCACTATTCCCCACTGCACCAATCAGGATTCAATTCTGTGGCAATTCTGTGGCTCTCTGATCACACATACTGTCATCAGCAGTGATCACCTTAACCAATTAACCAATTTAGGTTTCATAAATGCGAAAGGGTGCATTTTCCAATGATTTAGTTTACACTTCGTTTATTTTTCATTTAAGCTTTGTGCGTTTTTTTATATGTAGT
Source organism: Lissotriton vulgaris (assembly GCF_964263255.1). Classification (NCBI taxonomy): domain Eukaryota; kingdom Metazoa; phylum Chordata; class Amphibia; order Caudata; family Salamandridae; genus Lissotriton; species Lissotriton vulgaris. Next base: position 2,023,379,177 of record NC_141687.1, on the reverse strand, counting down.
TGCATGAAAATGAAAAAAAGAAACCGAATAGCTAAATCTTTCACCCGCCACCACAGCATGGATCACTCTTTCCACACATTTTAATTGTTTAGACCGCTGCATGTAAATGAAGAGAGCCTGGAAATGTGCCAAATGAACAACATAGTGCTTCCAGACCACCCTCATTTACACGTACTTGTGGCGGCATTTGTGCTAACCTTCAAATACAGCCATGGACTCCTCAGGGGGCCACCCCCATAGTTTCAAGACCACTGGGCTAGAGTCAGATTAACCCCTTCGCTGCGGGGGTTATTTTCCTGCTGTGCTTGGGGGGTGCTCAGCTCGTCATGGCCACACCCGTTCCCGTGGAACGCTCAGCACAGCAGGCGAGCGTCCCACGGCTCATGACGAGCTGAGCTCGTCATGAGCATGGAAGAGGTTAAAGTGGACTTGAAGACATAAAATCAGAGTTCAGGGTCCTATTTTATTGAACTGGAAGGAAATAGTCCCAGTTTCTTTTGCATAATCCCCTTCGACATTAATGACAGAAATAAAGATGCTATTCAGCACTCGTCCAAAGAAATTCAAGTTTTGCATCCATACACCAGACTTTTTATGCTTTATTTTAAGATGCAACTTCAGTTTATTCCTTACCCGTGTTAAGATCTCTTCTCCCTTCCATTCCCCTTGTCTTAACAATTTGGTGGCACTTTCATTCATCATCTAAAAACCTAATCTTAAGAATACCTCTCTGCAAAGAAGCGCAAGAAATGACTTTGGATTCGTAGTTAAATACCTTAATAATTTATAAAGAACAAAAGACTCCTTTGTCTGCTGTGGGGTACACACGCGAAGAAAAAGGCTATTGGGAGCTTAAGTGGGCGAGGGAAAGTCACCTAGCAAAGGGATAATTACCAGAGGTTCTTCAGTTAAAATATTTGACTGCTGTTCCTTTTGCCAGGGTCTTCTTCCAGACTGGTCCGATTACCTCACCATTTGGAGGGCAGGGGTAGTGTGGGATGCACCCATCATCTTGGTACTCCAAGTTTAGCTAGTGCAGTACCAGAGTCGGGGACGGGGAATGACCGATAACACTGTTGGTACAATGTTCCATCTTAATCTTTAAACCATGAGAAGATCGGGTCAGCGAACAGTAATTTCAGCGGTCCAGGCCTGCAACCCCAGTCTCGTCCATATTCTCCAAGCGGTGAGTCTTGGAGTAGCCCATCGCTCCCAAGCCCAGTTCCTGTTCCACCAGAGCCATGAGCAGATGACATATGTGTGGGTGATAGTGAGTAAGTGGTATCTTTCTGTGGATGGAAGCCTGGAAAGAGGCATCTGTTCATGAAAGCTCTAATGATTTATGCACTCTTTATTGGTGGAGACTAGAATCTATTTTGAGTTCTATCTGATTATTAAAATTCTGAGTGATTTGGCACTGAAGTAACTTGAACTCCAAATTAAAAGGAATAGTTCTTCAGATCCTGGTAGAAAAGTTGTGCTCCAAATTGTGGAAACTATGAAGACTATGTTGGAATCCTTGCAGAAGCCTCAGCCACAAGAAGTCGCTTTGGACTTTTTTCCGCATCGCATTTGTTCCCCACCGTGCACTGCCAGACAGAGACCAGCCATATGCAAATTAGCCTTGGTGGTTTCTCTCTAATGTATGATATTTCTGGCCTCTTGGCGTGAGAGGGAAGCTTGCACTGCTCCTGGCTGTGCTTGATCTCAGGCTCTGATCTGACTGTGCTGTATCTGCTCTTTCTGTAAAGGAACCTTGCACTGCTTATGCCCATGGTGTACCCAGTCTGTGTGTGAGTGATTTGATCATTGCTGTTGGCAATCCTATACCTACTTTCTGTATTTAGTGGTTCGTGTGAACAAGTGTTAACCAAGCACACTCCAAATCTATGTTCGCCGACAATGCCTGTTAAGTTTTCTCAGATGCAGCATTTCACAATACGATTTGTTTTGGTTTCTTTTAGATTGTGAACGCAGTCAAAGAAATGAAAGAGGGTCAACCGATTTCGAAGATCACCAAAGTAAACAAAAGCAAATGCATCCTTCAGTAGGCAAAGTGGCTGTGCCAGGCTGCAAACTACAAATACTGACTGGATTCCTGACTGGGAGTAGATTCTTTTAATGAAAGATTTTATCAAAATCAAGGATAAAATCTAGAGAAAAATAAGAAGCTTTTCCCCGGGAATGTAGTTTTCCGATGTATTTTAGGTTGAATTCTTAATAAAAATAGATCGGTTGAAATGTTTGTTTTTTCTTTTTTGCTATTTCTGCACCTGTTTACCCTATGTATTTATTTTGTGTATATTAGGAACGCACATCATTTTAGGTAGTATTGCCTAGTACAGTGTCGGGTATATATATCGTGCTGGAAATTACAAAAAGTCAACAGTGCTGATCGTCTGCAGAACGAGAATACCGTCAGAGAAGATGCACCCAAATGTATGTTGAGCTTAAATCTTATTTTTCTCAAGTCTCTGGCAATTTCTTTTTTTTTTTTGTCTTTTTTTATTTTTTTTTGTCCTCATAGTGCCAAAAATGTGAAAACAAAAATTGGATACCTTCTTCCCTTCTATGCCAAACTTTGTGGACCATCTGGATAGGCGAAATAAAAAAGAAAGGTGGAGCTCTCCATCTTTGATAACACAGTTACCTTCTCCAATCCCGTTCACTAGATCTCTTTTATCCGCCCTAGTTACTTGGGAAATTTGGACCAACAGGTTTTTGGCTTAATCATTGGACCCAGTTTCTTTTTCTCGCCAAGTTAACAAATTTGCCCATACCTTCCCCTTGCTTTTTGGATCACAAGCCATGTCACTCTCGCTAATATACATAATGTTTCTTAAAAGCTCCGAGAAGACCGGGGGGGTCTTCTGATTTCCAGAGCCTACATATCTCCTAGCTAAGAGATTCTCAAAAAATATAAAATTGTACATAGGTATGTTCATATAATATTCATCTGGTAGACCAAAAGAAATCAAACTAGTGCTTACATCAATTGACCTCTCCAACACAGAACCCAAAAAAGCACATACTTCATTCCAATATGGTTTAAATTCTGTGCATTCCTTGAAAACATGGACGTTGCCTGCTCTGGGGAATTTACACCTTGGACAACTATATGCTGTCCCTGTTATCTTGGTCAGTTTTCCTCGAGACCAATATACTCTCTACCCTGTGTAGAGGTGATTTCTTCTCAATGCCGCAGGTTTTACTAGTTCCTGTAACATTGCAAAAGAATCAGACCAAACTTTATACAAATCTCTACTGTTTCCGCTGTTTTCTGCAAATTTCTCTTTTCAGAGCTTAATTACATCCGTTTTTCCTTGATCTTCCATATTCAACAATGATCCATACCAATATGCGACTTCCTTTTTCCTAATGCCATGTCTAAGCATTTGGTCTAATACCTCTGAAAAAGCTTCATCAGCCTGCCAAAATGTTGTTGACCACCAGGATGCAATCTGATAATATTTAAACCTTGTCAATGTGCCTTGAGTTAACCTGCTCAATGCCTCCCAACTCATTAGATTGCATCCTTCTTGTAAGTCTCCCCATGTTCTTTATTCCTCCTCTTTTTAAAGGTATACTCAGTTGATCTTGTAGGCACTCAGGAGTGCCAGGGGAGTCCCAAACTGGAGCCTGCGGTGCGTATTAGGGAATGGCCAATTTTTGTCTTATAAACATCCATGCTTTCAAGGCAGCCCTTAATATTTTTAATTCTTTTTTTAAAGAACTTTGGATCGCCGTGCTTAAATAGAAAAGAAACCTGGCCCTGAAACGTATCACTTAACATGGCTTTAAACAAAAGACCTAATGGCGAAGAGCCTGGGTCATTCATCAAAATCCTAACATTTTTAAAATGAAATGCATAACAGTAAAGTAACAAATCCGGTAGGGCTAGCACCCCAATTTATGCCTCTTCTCAGTTTTTTCCAAGCTATCCTGGAGCCCTTTGTTGCCCATATGAATGAACTTATTTTGCCTTGTAGTTTGGCAAAATCTTCTCTCCTGAAGCTTAAAGGTATTGTATTATACATAAACGTTATTTTCGGCGAAATAATAATTTTTACCAAATTTACTCTCCCATATGTTTAAAGGAAGATTAGCCCATCTAGTTAGTAGACCGACAACTTCCTTCGAGGTCTTTTTCCAATTTACCTTTGGGATATCTTCTAGGTTCTGTACTAATTGCATGCCTAAATATCTCATTTTAGACTTTGCCCCTGGATAGCTATTAATTTGAATCCACTCCATTATCTCCGTTTATCTTTATTAATTACATATCCTGAGACTGTTCCGAATTCTTCGGCCATCTCAAATAGTTGAGGTATAGCTTCTATAGGGTTAGTAGTGTATAAAAGCAAGCCGTCCGCATAGTCTCTTAAATTCCAACTCTCCCAGATAAAACTGACTTATAACTGTGTCTTGTCTTAACTTACAAACAAAAGGTTCAATATAGAGGTTGAACAATAGTGGTGACATAGGACACCCCTGCCTTGTGCCTCTCCCCACATTGAACCAATCCGACAACTCCGTTCACCAATAATTTAGCCTTAGGACAAAAATAGACATTTTTAAGAGCTCTAACAAAATTACCCAGAATCCAAATCTCCCTAAAGTTTGCCAAAGGTACGGCCAACTAACCTGATCAAACGCTTTGGCAGAGTCTATGGCTACTAATGTCAAGGGGGCTTTATTTACTTCAGCCATATCAATGGCTCCCATTACCTGGAAGGTCAACTCATTGAGCTGCCTCCCAGGTATGAAACCACGTTGATCCATGTGTACCACCGTTTTTCAAACTTTTGCCATCCGCGTTGCCAGTATACCAGTGAACAACTTATAATCCGAGTTTTTAGTAATGCTATCGGTCTGACGGATTCAATTATTTGTGGATCTCTATTAGAATCAGGGTGACAGTGGCCTCCGCCCATGAGGCGTGAGTAAATTCACCACCCCTATATATTTTATTAAATAGAATTTTCAACTTTGGCATTATACTCTCAATTACTAACAAATAAAACCCAAACGTAAGCCCGTCTGGCCCTGCTGCTTTCCCCATAGATATTTTCCTAAATTGAGCCCGGATTTCTTCTTCTGTTATTTCAGATTGTTAAGAGAACGTAGATTCCTCTGACAGCATGGGGAGCCTAACTGCATCTAGCCAATTCCCTACTTCTTCATGTTCTAGGTTTGTATCTTCTGTGTATAGATCACACATAAAACTTCTTGCTTCCCCCAAAATTTCCTCTTCGCTGCAAGCTAATTTACCGAAGCCCCGCAAGTTTAAGCTATTTATTGTGTTCCTAACCTTATCTGATCTTGCCTTCCAAGCTAGCAGAGAACCACACTTTTCTCCGTACGAAAAATGCTGAAGCTTACTGACTCTCCACTTATCTAGTAGCTTTTTATCCAACTCAGCTTGATATTCTGCTCGAAGCTTATCTAGGTCTTTTTCTAAAGATATGACACGTTCCGGTGCCCCTCTTACTTTCACAGTCTGCAAGTCTATTTCTTTATTTTTGATCTTTGTAATTTTCTCCTTCTCTGCGTTCCTCATATCACTTGATCTGCCTACAGATATTGAACTGAATGCCCCTCTTATATAGGATTTATAAGCCTCCCACACTATCTGGATTTCAGCTGTATCTGTATTAAATTTAAAGTATTCATCTGTTTTATTGATCACCTCTGCCCTAATCCTTTCATCTAGTAAAATGGTTCTATGTAAAGTCCATCTCCTTTGTGCATCCCTGTGCTTAATTCCCAGGTACAACTCGACTGCAGAATGATCAGATAATATAGCCGGAACATGTTTTATTTCTAATACATCGGAACACAATACTTGATATACCAAAAAGAAATCGATCCTCGAGTGATGCTTATATTTTTTACTATAAAAAGTGTAATCTTTAGAGGCATTGGAAATGTTTTTGGGTGGGTAATTATACTTAGCTCTGGAGGTACGATCTTTTCCTTTATTTAAAACCAAATTGAAGCCCCCCCCCATATTATTATGGGCCCAGTGGAATTTATTAAACATGCCTTCAAATCTATCTAGAGCGTCTGGATTATCGTCATTCGGGCCATAATAGACTACACATACTAGGGGCAAAGCTTTAACTATTAAAGTCGCTACCAACAACCTTCCTGAGTGATCAGTCTTTCTTCACAACCCTAATGCCTGCATTATTTCTGATGATCAGGGCAACTTCTCTAGTACTCCCCCGTTGTTCAGAGCAGAGGACCTCCTGTATCCACCTCTTTTTCAAATGCTAATCTACACTCTTGAGATTCTAAGTGGGTCTCTTCGAGACAGAGAAGATCAGCTTTACTATTCTTCAGAAACTCCCGAATTCTAAATAATTTTCTCTTTCCTCTCAGACCATTAACATTCCATGTTATTATTTTAATTTTATGTAGCCTATCCATTTATCTTTTAAACTTAAAACAAAAGGCTTTTTCTTTTACTTTTTCGCACTATTGAGGACCTTTTTTATACTTTTTGCATTCCCTCCCACCCCTCCCATGAGGAACCCTCCTGTTATCCCCTTTGCGGTTTACCAACCGTCTGCAGAACGAGAATACAGTCAGAGAAGATGCAACCAAATGTATGTTGAGCTTTATTCTTATTTTTCTCAAATCTCTGGCAATTTAATGGTGGTTGTGCCATTTATGGTCATTTGCCATTTTAACTAGACCATGCCTACACATTTAATGTTCTGGTTTACACCAGGACTCCGGAATCTAACCATTTCTGGCCAGTGAGGGACCGCCTCCCTTACAAAAAGAACACCATCTAGCCCAACTCCCAGTCAAGTCTGCTTTGGAAGGTAATGAAAATTATTGCTCGGAGGATTTCGGTCGGAAATTTGGACCTAGAGATGTCGGAACGAACAAGCACTTCAATACGGCAAGAGGAATTTCACACTGTTTAAAAGGGGTAGTTCATATATTTAACATGTTTTTCCTTTTTTAGGTAATGAATATTTTAAAAAAAGAATAATATTTGACACTCAGGAAAAAACCGAGCTAAGTAATTAGAGGGGGAAGGCAGAAATAAAAGGGGAAAGGAGGAGTAGGGGCAAATGCTCAGGGAAGAAGCAAGGGGCATTAAAACAACACATCACATCAGAGCGAGGCCATACAGACTAGAAACAGATTACAGTGTCCATAGTACTAGTTCGGAAGGCAAGATTCTGTACACCTTCTCGTATTTCCCATCTTCGTCCATGGTTAAGACATGATCTCTTAACAGCTGGCATGTGTGCTTGGGTCTGGAAGTGATGGTCTTTAGAGATGCGTAGAATTAGCGAGTGGTGTCACAGTACGACATATCATTCAGCCATGTTGGGAGGTGTGGTGTTGGGCACTAGGCCCGCATTCCAGAGATCAGGGAGACACGGACACCAGGTAGTGGGTTAGCAAACTGGACTCGAGCACGTGTGCTCGACCACCTTTATTGACCGGGTCACCTGACTTGTGACGCCGGTGGGTGTACAGTGTGGATTTACAGATGCTAAAAGACTAGAAAGTGCCCAGCAGGACAATACATTCCTCCCAAACTTTAATAAAAAATTGAAAGGAACAAAGTCCGAACCTGCTGGAGAAAATAAGCACATAATATACTATTGTTACAATTTTACAAAAGTCGCTTCAGCTGCTTGACGGATGACGGTGGAAACGTACAGCTGGAACTACTAGTTCACATGGGCATGACGTCCTGGTGCTCCGTGGATGTGCCCTTCTGGAGTTTCAGCGTTGCTCTTGTGGTGATGACAGACAGATGCCAAGATGGTAGATCTGATGGATGTTGTTCTCTACCAGTCGGTCTGGTTTCTTCACTGGCGGCAGCGTGGCTTCACTTTGCAAAGGAGGGAGTAGTTGAAAAACATCCTTCTCACTAGGACGCCCCTCTCGCGGGTGTTCTCCTGCCACAAGATATCCCGGAGGCCCTCCATAAGGTTTCCACTGGGCCGGGTGTTCTCCGCAGCGTTGCTCCAACTCCAGTCTGCGTGTGAATGGAGGAGACAATGAGAGTACTACCTCAAAGTCCGTAGCTCCACCTGGAGGGTGGTTGTTGACTCCTGCCTTTGCCCACAAGTTCCTCTTCTTCCTGGGAGGTGCAGGATAGACGGCGGTGGATCCATCTCTCTTGTCGGGACCCTCTGCCACCGATATCCCTGAGGCCTTTGCTCCTTGGATATCCACGGGCTGGTGTGGAGTGGTCAGTTCTCCTTCTGCCGGACATCTGAGCGCTCTCCCCATCCAGACGTTCGCTCAATCCCAAAGGTGGGTGTTGCCAATGGTCCAGCCTGTTCATTCCTGCATCCGACAGGTTGTCAGAGAACTTGTAAGTAGATGCCTGTTCTTCTAGTGCTACTGATGTTCCCCTGGACATGTAAGTCCTTGTATTCGATGTTGTGGCGCGTGTCACCTTCTCTTCTGGTGCCTGTTGGCTTGCCACACCTCTTCACATCTTCCAGGACGTTGTTGTTTCTGGTGGCACCATGCCCTTCAATTCTTTTCTTCCCCGCGACGCGGTCCGGTCATCTTGCTGCGCTTGTCCTCCTGATCAGGCTTCTCCGAGCGGCGTGCACTCCGCCCGTTTCCCTCTGGTCTTGTTCTGGCTCTAGGACACTGTCTTCTTTTCACTCTGTGACTGGACCGGTCGCCACAACCACCTTCTGTTGATAGTTTTACTTCTGGTTCTTGGTGATGTCGAAGTTCGTTGGTCCATGTTCGTGGACCACGTCTTATTTGAACTTCTCGGACCTCTTGCCAGTCCACTCGGCCGATCTCTGGCAGGGTGCATTGTAAGTCTAAGGTAGGACATGCTCTGATGTGTGTAGCATGTTCTAATAGTGAATTACAGCCATTTTCGTTTTTCACTATTGAAGGCTACCTGTTCTCATAGACTTGAATGGGCAGTTAGATTATTATATTCTTATAATCCTAACTGACTCAGGGAACATGGTAGAAACTCGAATTTAGTATGCCTGAACTCAGAATAATAAAATACATCTTTTAGTAAAGTTGGTTTTAATATTCTGTGTTTGAAAATACCACTTTTAGAAAGTAGGTATTTTCTTGCCTAACTGTCCAGGCCTGCCTCTGCTAGGTTGTGTATTCCTTGTCTGGGTTTGTGAGTGACCGGGTTGGGGGATTTCAGGAGACAGGCTGGGGCAGCCCTGTGGTGAAGAGAGATCTGCATCTAGATGGGAGGGAGGAGTTGCACCAGGACCTGAATAGGGCTGGGCCTTCCCTCTACAATGCTGGCTCCACCTCCTGTGGCTTGTCTGATGTGTCTGCCCTGCACTGTGAAAGAGGAGGAATCCTTTCAACAGAGTGCTCCAGTGCTGTATCTTCCCTCCCCTGTGCTGGCTTCACCTCCTGTGGGGCGGCTGATGTCTCTCCCCTGCACAGTGAAAGGAAGAAGAGTTTTGGGGTATACATATTGGGACCATGATCCCAAGAAATTAGATCACTTCTGGATAAGAAACCTTTCTGCCAAGGAGAAGAACCAAGGAAGCTGCAGGAGTTGTACTGCCCCTCTGCCAGTGTGCTGTTTGCTGGGTTGACCTGCAGTGGTTGCTTCATTGCCAAGGGAAAGGAGAAGGAACTTTGTAAGGACTTTCATCTTCAGAATATTCTCCAAGGGCTTGAACTGTGCTTGCCTCCTGCTGAAGTCTCAGGGGCAAAAGACTTCATCTCCAGCTCCCCACTGAATTTCCTTGCTGGGAATTCTGACTCCAGACACTTGCGTGCTGCTGGAAGCGCGACACATCGAGAAGAAGCGTGTCGCTGCCGCAGCTGAAATCGTCATCGCCAGAGAAGCGAGCCTAAGCCACATCTCCCTGGAAGCGTGTGCTCATCGAAGCTGCCTGCTGTTGCATCACCAGAAAAGCGTGACGCCATCGCGAGTTGCCATCTCATCACCTGAGAAGCGCGTCGTAGGGCCTGTCGGGGCTCCAAAGTAGTCATCGCGAGGCTGCCAGGGCGTCATCGCCGTTGCATCGCCGCATCAAGGGCACCATCTTCTCGCATTGCAACCGGATCATCGTATCAAGGCGCCATCTTGCGCACCGCAACGGGCCGGCAGGCCAAGAATCTACGCATCACCTCGCACTGGTAAGGATCACTATGTATCCCCTACTCTGCGCAAGCATTGAGGCACGATGCATCATCTCCACCGGATCACGGAACCAACGCATCTCCCCTTTTGCGAGTCCTTTTTGTTTACTTTGCGTTACGCATCCAGGTACTTTGTTGAGAACTTTGTCGGAATTTATCATCCATTTGAACTAAGCAACGTTTTATCATCTTTAAGCAATATTAAGTGTAGTTTTGTGGATTTTTGTCGTTTGTGGTCTTATGTTAAGTCTATATAAAGTATACTTATTTTTATAAAACCTGTGTTGTGTCCATCTGTAGTGTTTTCACTGTATTACTGTGTAGATCAGCCTGTCTGCTCGTGCCAAGCTACCAAGGGGGTGAGCAGAGGTTATTAAGGAGTGTAATCCCCTTATCCTGACTTAGAAGTAAAGGTCCCTATTTGGACAAAGGTGATTACCATTGCCAACTAGAGACCCCCAGATCTAACAAATACTATATCGCCTGTTAACCCAGCGATACGCAAGTTCTGATCCGACCTGGCTCCAGGAGGCAAGCTCTCATTATTTATAATGTATATTAAAAGTTTTATTGCAGCGAGCCGTATTCCATATTTAGCCCATGCGCTCTTCAGGGCAGGTTCCCGCTGGGAGCCGGCGTTCTCCGCAGTCGGGACAACATTAAACTTAAGAAAGTTTCTTGATTTCCTGCGTATATCGAGATGGAAACTGACTTCGCGGCCCGCTTGGCCACCTTCATTCAGGCTCCGCTTGGAGTTCTAGTACCCCACTGCCTGTGGCACCGAGCATCGGGTAATTAATTTGCTGAGGCACCCCTCATTGGCCAGACATCCCCGAGTCTGCTTATTCCAAGTTTTGTCATGTGCATAGCCCTATTGGGTTACTGTTTAGTAAGATTGGGCTATGTATTTTCTACAGCACTTAATAGGCAATTTGTGTGCATAAGCGCGATCTGCGCTTAGTAACTCCAATGCATTGTAGACGTGTTCCTCAGCTCAGGCCTTCTAAGCCAGTGCTTGTGGGTTGAGTCCCAAGTGAAGTGCAAACTAATATCCTCCTTCTTTATGTGTAATAGCGCTACGTAGTTTTGCCCGAGCACAGCATAATGCGGCTCCTGTGGAGATGCGTGATGGCATTACACAGATTTGCCCGGCGGGGCATAAAATGAAGACTCATCCCTCGAGAGCGGGGATACCGCGCTGTTACCAACAGCGTTCCTAACGAGTCACTGTGATGTAGTGGTCGAGGATCTGAATCTCATTCCAAAGGTTGTTTTCAATAATGTTTTCTCCATACTATTGTTTCTGAAGTAAGACATTTTTAGGCAAGTTCTTTCATATGTAAACTGCGCAACTCGTGCTGCACCGCCAAAGGCTTTCCCTAGTTGTCAAGTGCGGGAGGGAGCCGACCATTCTCCGAGGTGTGTAGCCCAATTAGGCTTTATATATATACACACATACACACACACTTGCGCGTTGCTGGGATCTCAGAAGAAAGGAAATTCAAGGAAACTCGTTATGATAACATTCAATTTAAATTGTCATTGTTATTGAAACTTATTCATTTTAATATGGAAAATATTTCAAAGTGTGGCTTGAGCAGTGCGTCCTCGATCGGCTTCCAAACTTGATTCTGGTTGCTCTCCTGTTTCAATCGAGCGGGCTTGAGCAGTTTGTATTCGAACAGCTTCTAATCTTGCTTCCCGTTGCTCGTCTGTTTCTGAACCTCGTAATGCCTTTTTCTTTTGTGCTTCTGATGTAGATTGACCAATCGATTTCAGTTTGGGGGTCATAACTGTCGACGATGCTCGCAAATTCGCTGTCTATTTCAGTATTCGTCAGATTATGAGGGCCCTGGGGGGGCTGATATTTCAAACAAATTTATGCCAGAAACCTTTGCGGGAGTGTACTCAACAACTTCTCAAAGTTTCATGGAGATCGGATGAATGGTGTAGTAATGCATAAAGGATAAACAGACAGACATACATTCATTTTTATATCTATGGATAGATATACTTGGACGTTTGAGCTACGCACATCGCATAAGTTCCCTGTTTGCTCCGAGGCTCATAATGCCTCGTACGTTAGACAGAGTAGTTTTCTTTTACGCCTTCCCGGCTGCAGCAGTTTGGCCCTTGGAGTGCGCACACGCTCCTGATATTTCTACATGGCTCTTACGCCCTTTGGGCTGGAATAATATAGACTACAGCTTTGCTGAGGAGCTAGGTACATTATTTTTACTTCTCGTGTGCAAAGGGTTGGCTCCCCCTCTACTCCTCCGCCGCGTTGAGGCCATCACTATTCAACCAATTCTTGGCATGCAAGCGTTCAAAGGAGGGCACCCAGCTAGGCCCTCTTCCTTCCCTCCATCGTTTTGGGCTGTTCTGTTGTGCAACAAGTATCTGGAGTCTTTGGTCCTTCCCTTTCGGGCTCCTTCACGTCTTCCTGCTTCACCACCTTACTAAAATCGGTACTTGCTCCCTTAAGGAGACAGGGCAGCCTTCAGATCGTGTTTATCGGGATATATATATATATATATATATATATATATATATATATATATATATATTTGATATTTATTGGATTTTGTATAGCGCAACTATCGCTCCGGAAGGAGCATCTTGGCGCTGAGCAAACAGAAGAAACCAACTTGGTGAGAACAGAATCAGATGGCTGCGAGGACCAAAGAGTCGGGCTGAGGGAATATCCATGTCTTCAGGAGTTTCCTGAAAAGGCTTTCTGAGGGGGCGTGCCTGAGGTTGAAGGGGAGGCCGTTCCATGCCTTAGCCGCCAGGAATGAAAAAGTTTTCCCACCTTATATATCTGTTCCTCTTAACACAGACTAGGCTCCAAGCCTCACAGTTTTCTGACTATATATTCAGTATCCTTCGGTTTAGGGTTAGAACTTTCCAGGATTATCTCGTTCCCTTGTCCGTCTCTGACGGTGGAGTTCTGATTTGGTTATGAACTGTCAGAGTAATGGTGCTATTAGCATCCTTATCAAACTTTCTTCTCTCCCCCTCCATTCATTTTGGAACTTTCCCACACAGGTCTTTCACACATCCTACCCATTATGCGATAAAGCACTGTCATCTAGTGGATACGATCGCAGAATCAGACTCAAAAGCTTTTTAGTTCATTTAAACTTGTCCTCTTCGGCCTCTACTTCTTTCTTCACTGTTTCACATTCTCTTTCTGGGGCTCACGCCGGAACACTGAGTAGCTAGTAGCTACACGCGAGATAAATCGCTAACAACATATATACCATAAGGTGCAGAGACTCCTAATCAAAGATCATTTTTTTAAAAAAAATATATTTTTATTGCAGGAATCAGTAAATCGTTACATAATAGACCAGCATTATAGAACAAGCAAAATCAATGAAACACAGCCCTCCGTCCCCCAGCAGTAGTTCTCATACACAGCAATTCAGCCCACAACCCTGCGGTCGGGCGGCGAAATTCAATGGGGGCTCAGCAGGAAGGCGAAGCTGGTCCGGATGATCCACTGTCCGTCATCTGCTTTTCCAAACAAGCCTATAAAACCCAGAAATAAAAACCCCACCCTCAAAACACTATGAACCAAAGTAATCCCTACCCAACCCCGCCATCAGGGCACGGTAACAACCACAGCAGGATCTGCGAAAGGACCCATGGGGAAAGCAACAGAGCTGAAGAGTATAATCGTCTATCGGGACTCGGGGCGAGCTGCTTCTTCACTTTCAGAGTCGCTGGGGGCGCAATAATCCCTGAGGGCCTGCACTAACGTCTCCCACTCTAGCGCTGCCTCCTGTGCCTTCTCATTACGCTGCCTCCAAGCTAGCTGGTATCTCAGTGTGCTCTCCCCCCGCTGCCCACTTCAAAAGTTCGCTGTGCCATCGGCTCCCTGTCGGACCAGCCCGTGCCTTCCAGTTCCTGGTCACCTCTCGTTTAGCAAGGAGAAGCCCCAAATCGATGAACTTGCTAGTAATTTTGTTCTTGGGGGTATGAGGGAACCAGTGCAGGAGTCCCACCGCCGCGTCAAACTATAAGGATCTCCCCGTCACCTCCTCCAGGGTCTTCCCCACTTCCAACCAATAGGAGGACAATCCCGGGCAGGACCACATGTGGAGAAGGTCCGCCTCCTGCGCCGGGCATCTAGGGCAGTCCGCCGAGCTCGTAGCAAAGTATCGCTTGATTTTCACCGGGGTCAGATATGCTCTATGGAGCACGTAGTAGTGGACCAATTGAAAGCGGGCGTGGCGTGTGCCCTTCCAGGCTCGCCGCACCAATTGGGACCAGGTCGTCTCCGGGATCTCCCTGCCAATGTCCTCCTCCCAACGGGTTCTCAAAGTAGTGAGGGGAGCCAGCCCCTCATTGATCAGTCTGCCGTAGAGGCAAGTGACCGCCTTCACCGTGCCCGCAGACATCATGACTTATTGGCACACCGGGGACACAGGGGGTTCCTCCTGCCCGCATTTCCAATGCGCCTGGATCGCTCGGACTAGGGCCGAGTGCAACAGAAAGTCGCCGCGAGGAACCTCGAAGCGATCAATGAGCTCCTGAAAGGGCAAGAGCGCCCCGTCCTCGTAGAGGTCACCTATCAACTGTAAGCCTGCGTCCTCCCAGTTCGCCAACCGTGACCAATCGCCGCCATGGGGCAAAGCAGTCAGCATCCCCAAAGGTATTTCAGGCGCATACGGTATTCTCAGGTGGCCCCGGGCGTGAGCTCGGTTCCAGCACAGGCGAACGTTCCGCTCCTCAAGCGACAAGTCCTGTAAGGCCAAACGTTGTCGCAGCGCTATGAAGGAGAGAACATGCCTGGCCATACCCGTACCCCTTCTGTCTTCCGGGCCCCGGAATTCCCGGGCGATCTCCTGGGTGAAAGTCTGGAGCTGCGCCGCTAAATAATACTTTTCGAAGTCCGGCACCGCAAGCCCACCCTCAGCTTTCGGCCTCATCAGGGTTTTGAGGGCCACCCTTCGGCGGCCCGAGCCCCAGAGGAATCCGAACACCATTGATCGTAATAGTCGAAACGTGGCCGGTGGGATCCAGATCGGTAGCGTCCGGAAATAGTACAGCAACCGAGGAAGCGCCACCATTTTAAGCAAAGCGATCCCCCCTGCCACCGAGAGCGGTAGTGTAGCCCAGAAGTCCATACTGCCCCGAAGTGCTCGAGTGCCGCGGGCAATGTTCCCATCCAGGAGATCAGGCGGTTCATGATAGACGTACACCCCCAGGTACTTAAAGCAGTCGGGTTCCCATCTAATCTCCCTACTGAGAGCAGGGCTAGGGGTGCCTTTGCGAACCGGGGAAAGACAGGTCTTAGCCCAATTCACCCGGAGGCCCGAGACCTCCCCAAACGCCGTGAGCGCCGTCGCAGCTCCCTGCAAGGCAGCAAACGGGTCCTCAAGGAAGAGCAGCAGGTCGTCTGCATACAGCGAAATGTAGTGTGGGCCCGAAGGAGTCCACAGGCCAGTATAATGGGCTCCCGACCGGAGGTGCAGTGCGAGTGGCTCCACCGCCAGCGCAAAGAGAAGCGGGGATAACGAACATCCCTGCCTCGTGCCCCTCTCCACCGGATATTGTGAGGAAATTAGCGGGCCCGCTCGAACCCTGGCCGATGCAGAGGCATACAGGACCCTGGTCCATCTGATGACACCCTCACCGAGGCCGAACCTCCGTAGCACAGTGCAAAGGTAGTCCCATTCCAGGCTGTCAAAAGCCTTCTCTAAGTCAACCGATAAGACAACCGGGCACGAGGCGTCCACGAGCGGTTCTCCTAACAAGCGGAACAACCTGCGAATGTTCATGGTCGTGTTACGCCTGGGGATAAATCCAGCTTGGTCTTCATGTACCAGAGAGCTCATGTGCCCCAGCAGCCTCGAAGCCAAGATGCTGCTCAATATTTTATAGTCAACCGTCAACATTGATAAGGGACGGTAAGACCCCGGATCGGATGAGTCCCTTCCGGGTTTGAGGAGGGGAACCACTAAGGCCTCGCACATCGAGCCTGGGAGTCGTCCAAGCCTCTTCGCCTCTCTGTAAACTATTAATAACCTAGGGGCTAGGAGATCAGCATAAGCTGCGTAAAACTCCACAGGAAGGCAGTCCAGGCCCGGGGTCTTATTCCTCGCCATCTTTTTAATGGTGCTACGGATCTCTCCCAGTTCTATGTCGGATCCCAGGGCTTTCGCCACGTCCTGCTCCACTGTTTGGAGCTCCAGAGGCCGTAGATAGTTATCAAGCAGGTCAGGGTCTCGGACAGAGCGACTGCGGTACAAACGTTCGTAGTATTGCAGGTAGCAGCTCAGAATCTCAGGTTGAGTGTATACTGCAGTCCCGTCTGCCATGCACATGGACGTCGTCAATGAGGACTGGCGCGTAGGGTTGGCCAGCCATGCCAGCAACGCGCTCGACCTATCCCCCTCTGCGAGGGATCGAACCGTATAGGCCTTGTAGTCAAAACAGCGCAGCCGTTCGACCTCCGCCGCTACCGCCTCCTTCGCCTCCGCTGTGCGTTCCTGTAATTCAGGGCGCCCGGGGCGGCGGAGTTCCAACTCGCGGAGTTTCCGGTCCGCTGTATCTAGGTCAGGAAGGATGATTCGCCTCCTGCCGACCTTTTTAGAAATACAGTATCCCCTCACCACCACCTTAAAGGCGTCCCACTCTAGCGCTCTCGAGCTCGCGGTGCCTCCGTTGGACGCAAAGTACTCCGAGATCTTATCGCCTAGGTCCGCTTTGAAAACACTGTCCTCGAGGATCTCGGGTCGTAACTTCCAGGTGGGCACCGCAGGTACCCCGGGAAACCAACGAAGGTCCAGCAGGAGGGGGTTATGATCTGATATGGTCCTGGTCAAATATTCGGACCGGACCGCTGCCGAAACCAGTTCAGGCGAGCCAAGAAACCCGTCCAGTCTAACTTGCAACTCATGGAGGCCCGAGAAATAGGAATAGTCCCTAGTCGTGGGGTGTTGCGCCCTCCAGATATCCGTTAGACCCCAGTGAGTCTGCCAGTCCCTACGACCCTTAGCCACGCGGCGAACCGGAGAATCAGGGAGGGGTGGATGCGAGCGGTCAGTGTCCACATCCACTACTGAGTTGAAATCTCCACCGAGCAAGAGGGGCCCGGAGAAGAAGCGGGCCAACGATCCCGATAACCTGGAAAGGAAGGCAGTCTGGTCTATATTGGGAGCGTACACGCAGCAAACGTTTAGGTCCCTCCCTCCCAAAGTGCCCGAGATGGCCACATATCGCCCCTCTGGGTCTATCACTGTTTTCGTGACCTGGAAGGGAACCCCAGCTCTAACCCAAATCAGCGCCCCTCTGGCATACGCGGAGTACGAAGTGCAAAAGACCTGCCCCCTCCACCTACGCTGTAGCGCCGCCCCTTCCGCCTTGTTCAGATGGGTCTCCTGTAGCAGCGCCATTTGTATCCCCCTACGCACTCAATAAGCGTGGACTTTGTGACGCCTAGACATGGTGTGAAGCCCCCACACGTTCCAAGTAATACATTTCAGATTAGCAACATCAGCCATTATCCCATATCGTTCTCGCAAAGTCTCCCCATCTGGGTCCCAACCAAGAAAAAGCATCAATCAACCCAGCACCGATGGCGGCCATTTTCCCCAACCAAAACTTAACAACCCCAGTACGAACCAAACCCCCTTCCACCCTCCCCAGAACAGGACCCAAATAGCACCATCTAGTTCCCATCCAAACCATACCCTCCAAAAACCCACTGTCCCCAACTAATCCTGCGGTCGCCACCGTAGGAAGGCCTTAAGGGCCGGGTGCGGGCCGGGCGTTGGCAGCGGGCCCTCGATGCCCAGGCCACCAGGACTAAGGCAAGCCCAAAACAGTGTCAAAAAAAGAACCCCTCGGGGCAAAAACAAGGCACCCCACCCCCCCTTCCCCCGGGAGTCAGCGTCAATCGTCGGCACCAGTCACCCCCGTGCCGGGCCCCCACCCAAAACGAAGTAGCTCACCCCGTTAACCCTGTCCATCCAGAAGGTCCTCCACCGATTTCGGTGTGATCACCGGCGTATGGACGCGATCAGTCACCGACTCCTCGGAGTCTGACGGTACCCCCTCGTCACCAGGGTCCGCTTCCTCTTCAATGGCACCGTTCTGTGAGCCAGACAGCGCAGATAACACCTCCAGCACTCCCTTCCGCTCCGTCGATGTCTCCGCAGTTGAGGGTCCGCCTGAACGTCCACGGCGACTCCGAATCCTTTTGGACCGCCGTCTCTGCTCCGGCTCCACCGCCAGCTGAGATGAGGAGCCAAAGCCATCTTTCCCTGCTCTATAAAGTTCAAGCCAGTTACAGACATCCTCCGGGGTATCAAAGAATTGAGTCTTGTCATCGACAATTATGCAGAGCCTTGCAGGAAATAGGAGCGAGTATTGGATGCCCTCGCTTCGGAGCTCGCGCTTGACCGCCAAGAAGGAAAACCGTTTGCGTTGAGTTTCATAGGTGTAGTCCGGGAAGATGTTCACCTGGCTGTTCGCCACTTTGAATGGACCATTATGTCTGGCGGCATTGAGGATGAGGTCTCTGTCTCGAAAGTGCAATAACCGTGCCACCACCGGTCGCGGGGCACGTCCCTGTTGCGGTGGTCTCGCTGGGACTCTATGAGCTCGCTCCAGGGTGTAGAAGGAGGATAGACCCTCCGGGGCCACCGTGTCTCGGAGCCAGGCCTCCAAGTACGCCACCATGTCGCCATCCTCAATCTTTTCCGGCAGGCCCACCACACGAATGTTGTTTCGCCTGTTACGGCCTTCCGCGTCCTCCGCTCGCTGCTCCAGGGCAGTAATCCGGGACAGGGCATCCTTCATAGTCGCGGCCAAGGTTCGCTGCGCCGGCTCCAAGGTTTTCACCGAGCTCTCCACTTCCTTGACCCTGTCCGAAAGTTTGCCGTGGTCCGCTCTAAGGAGGCCTAAGCTCGTCGCTACCTGGGCAAAGTCCTGCTGGAGGGCTGAGCGCGTGGTCGCAATCGCCTCCAAGACGCGGTCAAATTGCTGCTGCATTGGTGCACCACCAGAACTCTCTAGGTCCACACGTTCCTCTTTGTCCTGGGTCTCCGAGTCTGAGGCGGCTGGGGTGGTCCCCTTGGCTCACCTAGGTTTCCCCATGTCGCCGGGAGCACACAGTGCGGATCCAGGAGCAGGCGCCCCGGAGTGCGGGCGTCGGCTATGACTCTCCCGGTTGCTGGGCTTCAGGTCGCGTGCCGGAGATCCCCGTCTCCAGGGCCTGTTGGATCTTCTCAGCCTCGGCTCGCGCCACCACCACGTCTTCGGAGGGCACCGAGGAGGAGGCGGAGACAATCGGCGCCAGGTCGGGCAGGCCCGTGCGGCTGAAAGTCCCGGAATGAGGGTCACCAACTCCACCGGATGATTTGCGGCGCCAAAGGGTTGCGCCTCCCATGGAAGTGGGTCAGCCAGGAAAAAGTCGCCAAGTGCGGTATAGGGAGTGGGGCCACTGTCGGGATCTCCAGGCGTCCGCGTGCCGGGACCCACTATAGCGAGGGCATCTGCCCACCCAAGTGCGATCCCCGTTGAAAGAGTCCAATCAGTCCGATGTCCAGACCCTCACTTCACTGGGAGATGGAAGAGCAGGGGGGTGCGCCGCTGCCAGTGATGCCCCTCCAGTCTAATGGACCCGGCCAAGGGGACAATGGAGTCCGGGCGCCATGTTGGGTCGCACTCCGCAGTTCCACAAACTTCGATTTTCCGCCGGGTCACCACTCGTTCGGACTGCGCCAAGGGCCCCGGCAGGTCCCCGTCGGGCCGATCAACAGAATGCGGGGGTTGGGGTGCCCCGCAGCCTCCGATTTACAGGATAATCACGGGCTCAGTCCCGGAGCCGAGCTCTCAGGCGACCATCGCCATCGGCGCCCAAGCCACGCCCCTCCTAATCAAAGATCATATGTTCAATTCCTGATATTTTTCTCTGATTTTCAATTTCTTGGCAGTGAGGTCTGTCAGCAAGTTGGAAGGTATGAGGTCATCTTCCTGGTGGAGATAGTGCAGGCCTTTAGACGTTCTGCCTCAGTCATCTGAGTTAGGTCATTGCAGAATACATTCCACAACAGTTACACTCTGTGGCGGATTGATATCCCAGGTATCTCCTAGATTGTAGCGGATGGCAGTTTCGACCGAATGAGTTTCAGTGGTTGTTGGCTTTTCAGGGTCTTTGTCCAGCGGACCTTTTAGCGTCAGGTCTACGTCATCACTTATGACTGTTCTCAACCGGATCCATCAGAAACCCGGTGAACGCAGTGTCCCAGGACTGTTGGTGGTAATGACCCATGCTTCTGTCCGTGTATTCCAATGGTCGATAAGCGAATACAGATATCACGCCACCTAGCGGTGGCAATCTTAGCATCTCCCTTATGGATGCCCCATCTCTGTTTCCTGTAATCCTTGTGACCGGCTGCGTCCAGCTTCGAGTGCTTCGTGCCTCTCCACGATACTCGAGGGCCCTTATGCACAGCGCTTGATAGTCAATGGGGCAGTTATTCCTTATGGCATAGAAATTTTTTCCGGCACCGATGGCACTGGCCGGGTTTTAGACATGCTGCAGGTGTTCTTTTACCTAAATCTGAGTTCTTCCGATCACACAATGTTCTTAAACGTGGGAAGGCTGTTCGCCGGTAAGTACACGACGCGTGGTTTCTGTGGGGGCTGAATTCCCCACATTGTGAATGATTTTTCAGCACTACAATCATAGGACTTGGCGTATCGCTCGGTTCGCAGGGGGCGTTCGGACGTTTTTTCTTGCAATTCATCCTCGGATGCTGGGCAAACTGGTGGGCTTGCGCAGGTATTCTGTTAGTTATTTAAAGGTATTAGAGTACCGAATCCTCCCAGACCAAAAAATCCCCTCTGCGGCATGTTTCTATTGGTATTTACTTCCTGGATAAACGACCAACTAATATGTTGACAGCGTTATCGTCTGTCCAACGTTTCTACACCTGGCTACCTGTCAGTATGTCTACGACAAGAAAGCCCTTGATTTTACAGGTACAGTATCTACTCCAGAGGGAGTTTCATTTAATATTAATGTCAGTACGACAATTTGTCAAGAACTGTTACAAATTATGCGTTCCAGCTACTGCACTTATGTGGGGTTCATTGCCATAAGGCTTACGAAGGAAGTTTGCCCTGATGGGTGATCATGTTACATGAGTTTTAAAACTGTGTCTGCGGTATTTATAGGCAGGAGGGTAAGGTCAGCTGACGGAAGTATGTATTCATACCCTAAGTTTGGGGCACCTCCTGTTTGTGGTGCCATGGCATCTCAATATTTTATGATGATTTCACAGTTCCAGATATCTGGAGACTTATTGACTTATTGATTGGTTTTCTCAGTCTATGTTTAAACAGTTGTTATAAACCGGTGGGTGATATAGTTGGAGTTGTGTTTTTGCTAAGCGTTAAACTAGCATAATCTGAAGCCTCCGGTCCTGTAACAGAATAAAAAAGTTTTATTACAATGTTGATAAATTACCCACCCACAGGTATTTGATATTCTGTATAAGCAGAAGTTATGGGGTTTTCCCTCTCATTCATTTCAGGTTCTGGAAAAGAAGAAGGAGCAGACGCACTTCTGATTTAGAAGATATAAACTTTCCAGTTTGGTTATGGTTCTTCGATGTATGAGGATGATTGTTGAGACTCATGTTCTTTAATTTTGGACTGAAATTGTTAATGTTACTGACCGTCAAGGTTCAAGCAAAGAAAGAGGAGCAGAAACAGGACTCGGTGGCTCTTATAGCGCTGTACAGGATGTGATGTATGGACGAGCATCATGGGAAATGTAGTTTTATTTGCATACAAAACGTTTTTCATTGGCTGCTGTGAGAAGCAAATAAAAGAAAGAGAAGCATAACCCTCGCCTCCCTTTCCTTAATAGAATTGAAAATTCTTGGCGCGAATGCTAGCTAATTTTTTACTGTCTGTTGGCTTTATTTTGGGACTTCTTATCAGAGCCATCTTTACTGTGCTGATTCAGGGGCTGTGCCCCTGAATCTTCTGTGCTGGACACTGTATGCACCGATAGCAGTGTGTCCCAGGCCCCTCTCACACCTATCTCTAGAACCCTGGGTGTGAACTGGGGTGAGCCGGGAGAGGGGGGCTGGGCTGCACACAGACCCCCCGCAGGCCTCAGGTCCTCGCACAATACTTCTAATCAGTTTAGGTTTGGAAGTTAACTTGCCCCCCTCACGTCTCTTTCATCTCCCACACAAGAGCACCCTGGGAGCGCACTTCCTGAGGGGTGAGGAGGCTCCTTGGCCTACCATTTTAATTCAGTTCACACCAGATCTGCACTTTGCCAACACCTAATGTATGGAGATTTCTCTCTTCACGAATTTGTGGCTCTTTAAGTTAGCAACACAATACTTGCATTAACTTAAAAGTAGAAATCTCCTGGGATATGAATCTGGCCTATGTGGAGAATGTGTTTCTTTTCATGTGCATCTGAAGACACAGGGCAACTATAGCTAAAGCTTGTAGTTCATTTACTATAATTAACAGTTACCAGAAACATGCTCGCCATGACTGAGCATGAGCTAACACACTTTTAAAGATATGCTACTTTACTTGTGATTGTACCGTATTTAAATGCATTTTTCCCCCGGATTTCCTATTGATGGCTTCATTTTCATTACATTGGAAACCAGAAATTCACCAACTATGATAAATTCCCTAAATGCCTTTTTGGGCGGCAAGATAAACCTTCATAAATGCATCCATTGTATTTGTCTGCTGAATACAACATGTATCTTTGCCATGGAGTGAACTGGTGATATGGAAACTCTCTTTACCCATAGCACACAAGGTTTACAGTACACTTCATCTTTTTTTGTAATATCCACTTCTGTACAGTCACCATCCTATGACTATTGGGGTGAAAACATTCCCTTTTTCAGGGTGCTGTACAACGTTATTGGATTGTTTCTCCTGATCGTTTTGATGTTGCCTTGTAATGCGGTCTTAAAAGAATCTCCTGCAGGGCCTCCTGCCCTGAGTTTCCATACAAGTCTGTGTAGCTGGGCCTCTGCTGGGCAGTTAGTCATGACATATATACTCCCCAGCCCTGTCAGGGGACGCGTCATCATGATAGCTGCACGGGGCCGGCAGTTAATGAATAATTCCTGGGTGAGAGGTGCCGTACATTCAGCTATTTTGGAGGGTTCTGCACCTCTTGTCAAACAACCACGATGTCTTCCCTGTATTCCTCTGCTTCCGACCATTTTATGTGCAACCCCTCTTTAAGTGACTGCATATGCAGCCTGGCAGGGGTGTTGTTCTCTTGCCTCTCTGCCCTAGATTGTGAAGCCTGCGTCACACAAATGTTCATGTGGGTGAAGGCTGCCTTGCAATGAGTAGAAGATGCAGAGAGCCCGAGCCGTCACTATGCAGCACCCCCAAACTAGTCGAACGCCTGTTAGAAATCCTTCACCAATATTTTCTACCTAATAAGAATCAAAAGGCCCTGTTTTTTTTTATTTAAAGAAGCAATCTCATCCTAGATGGCCCAATAAGGGCCTCGACCCGTCCTGGTGAGTAGCCAGTCCAAGCAATGGAAAGCAACCCAGTAGCTTGGTTCTTTCTGGCATTTTGATGGAAGAACCGCCAGCCAAATGCCTGCCAGATAAAAGTATGCGAAATCCGAGTTAACATATGGCACTCTGCGAAATTTCTAAATAAAATGAATCTACTAAATCTACAAGTTAAAGGTGAAACCCAGCAGGGCAGATTTAGCCTTCTGAAGTCAATAAAATCAGCACCACGCGTTCAGTAATAGACCTGATGTTTACGGCAACGCAAACTAGCGTGAGAGGGGAAGCAAACGCTATAAACCAACAAAGCAATTGGAACACAATGGACAGGGAAGCCCCAGGGACAATGCACATCTCTAGGTGAGTCAGGTGAGGTTATTAACAGCAAGCATCAGAAACGGCCTGAAATTATGGTGATCAACTCCATCTGGGGGTCACCCTACCAGCCCACTTCCAAAGTAAACACGACAAGCGCGTGCACAAAAGTGTCAGCAAAAATGAAAGCGTTTCCCTTGTGGGAGCGAGCAGCGCCACGAGCGATAATTGCTAACACATGGCGCCAAAGCTTGCTCCGGCAAGGGAATCGCCAAACGTGCACGCGTTGCCATTGAAAGCAATGCAACACGTGCACGTTTTTAAGGCAAAAAGCGAACCAATTCCAAAAGGTCTTTTTCCTATGCAACACATTCGTGCTGCATAGGCGAGTCCTAAAAATGAGTAGTCTTGGAAAGGAAGGAGAAAGATCAGTGAAAGACATAGAGAGGAAGAAATGTATAAGGAGAAAAGCATGGAAGTGTGAAAAGAGGTGAAAGCAAAGAAGAGGAGAATGCAAAGCAAGTAAGGAAAAAAAGATAATAGAAATCCGATGGAAAAATGACAGTACAAAAAGAGAGTAATAAGAAAACAAAAAGAAAAAAAAGAACATACCACGAACATATAATGAACATGGGGGAGGTGGAGCCACATAAGGAAGACGGTACGATCAAGTGGGAAACACGACGAAGATGAGGAAGGGAGACACTCTCCAGACGGGCAAAGGGGATAGGATCAAATAGCAGGGGACCGTGAGAAACTGCACCTGACGTTAGAAAGAAAAGGAACTGATTATAAGAGATACAGCAAAGCCAATAAGAACAAAACATCAATGTGAATAAAAATGCGTAAAATGCAACCATGAAACAGACAACAAGATAAACAATCAAAACATTGATGAACGAGGAATCTCCGTGCCCTCCTCTCTGCAGGTATCCAAGAAAAGATGTAGGTGTGTCGGATCTTCATTTGCAGTGGTTTTATTATTATAAGTTACTTTCATAAGGCACGGGTGAAACAGAACATTTCTAGCATTCAGGCTTCGAAGGGCAGGTCTCATGTCCAAATATTTCTTATGTCAGTCTGCTGTTACTTTAGCATAGTCCTGAGTGACAAACAGATTGGATCCTTGCCATGAAACTTTCCCTTTGAGTCTGGCAGCATGTAAAGTAAGTGAGTATACTCCAAAAAATGCAAGATAATGTCTCTTGGCTTGGCTGAGGAAGGTGATGATCTTGGGATTTTCCCCAAGCGATGAGCTCTTTGAATATTCAGCTTTGGAGTCTCGGTAAGACCCGGGAGATTCGGAAGAAAAGATTGAAAAAAGGAGAGAGGATCCGCACCTTAAAGACCTCCGCAAGGCCATAAATGCTTAAGTTGTTACGACTATTGCGGTTTTCCACATTTTCCACGTGCTGTTCAAGGTGTGAAATCCCCAAATGCAAAGAAGGGACTTGATTAATAACACCTTGAATAGAGTCTACACGTTGTTCCAGGTGAGTAACTTTTTGATCCGTGTTAGACCATTTGTTCTCAAGACTTTGTAGACGAGTATTTGTGTCCTTCATATAATGTTTGGGAGCACAAATTTCCTACAAAAGCAATTCCATAGACAGAGCTGACGAGGAATTAGAAGGACACGCTTGCCTGTTACAGACGATGAGGCAGCAGGCATTTTAGAAGCTTGTTTGGATGTATTGCAAGACATAGTGGGTGTCATACCCCCAATGGTAGTAGGATCAGAATCCAGCTCTTCCATGCTTTCTTGCAAAATACTGAAGGGGTTGTAATCCTCCAACAAAGAAGAACCAGAGGAGACCACCTTATCACAAGAAGAGCGTGGTTTGCCATAAGATAAGCCAAGCAGGAGCACCCTCTATCAAAAACAGGTTAATTGAAATAAGTAACATTGACCAAAGCTGCCAGAAGGCATGAAAAAAGAAAACAAGTCACTGTAACAGGGTATGTCCTCACCAAACGCCAAGTGCTACAAGCCATGCATAAGAGAAAGAGAAAGCTAAATTACAGCATGAAGAAAATATTCATGTTTGTCATCTAACCGAAGGCAGAGGACATATGAGCCAGAAAATCCAGGAAAATGAGGTCTAAAAGAGCGCAAGGGGCAAAAGATGTAATTCTGGCAGGAAAAACAACATGAGAAGATATTCAGGTCAGCACAGTTGAAACAAAATGGTGGCCGCGAGTAACGATGCGGCGTAAACCAGTGAGGAGAAAAGGGAGAATAGCGCTCACCATTTGTAACAGAAATGTGCCCAAACTGTGCCGCTGAGCATCTGAAGACAAAATAGGCTGTTGTAGGGTCCAAGAAACACGGGGCCTCACGGCAGAGCGGCCATCTTCACTGGCGCCGAAGGCATGCCCCCAAGTTATGAAATGTTGAGACTGTGAAAGAACTATAACGAATCTCTTTGAAGTTACCTCGAAGGCAGTGAAGGGTGGCACTGCTGCAAAGTTGAGATGTTTTTCCACCCTGAGGGAGAGGGCAAAACTGGAGGGCCCGATAGGGACCCGTCTCAGCACCTGCTTTTTAGAACTGCTGATGCTGAGCACAGGCAGGACCCGGCCCACTTTTAATCCCTGCTTCTACCTATGATTGCTATGGAAAGTAAACTATTTTATTTCAGGATACCAAAGCTATGGGGCCATGTCTGTGCTGAAGAGGTCAGAAAGGCACTCCTGCTGACTGTCAATAAACAAATGTGAAAAATGCTCTTCACCCTGCCACCCAGGGCACGAGTTGGGGGAACACACGGGGGGACGGCGTCCACCCACTTTTTCCACTGGGTGAACGCCCTCCACCCATGTGTACTGGAATTTGGAATTTGGGCCCCACTGAATAATGTGCTGAACTCTTCCCGGTGTAATGTCCAACTATCAGGACATTTGCAGCAGTGCCTGCACACAGTCTGCTTTACATCTGCAACAAGCAACAACGTACAGGCCGGGACGGGGCTTTATTATTTAAGTCTCCTGTTGGTCCCATAACAAAGGCCGAATTTGAGGGGGTCATCTGTTTGTTCAAGTGTCTTGGCTGGGAGCAGTCATGAGCCTCACACCTGATTAAATGAAGCAGAGGGGAAACAAACGCTCACACCTTGTTAGCACTTCACAGATACTTAAGAGAGGCAGCTCTTCACTTTGTTCAGTCCCTGTTTAGGAGATTTGCATGCACTGTAAGAATGTCAGATGTGTTGGTCAACCCAGTATTTACAAAAAGAAAATTTCATTTACATAGAACTTACTTCCCCTGAGGAAGCATTGAAATCATTTAAGTACCACTATTTTTTCTTGTACAGCCTTACTCATTCCAATGCAGGGTGTCAGAGCACTTTACATTAACAGGTGCATATTACATGTACAATAAATTATATAAGTTTGTAAATGAATGTACAGGATGTGTTTAAAAAAACTGGGGAATTAAAAGGTGTAGAAGTCACATATCATCTTCCATAGCTCACTGTGCTATCATCTTCACAATGCGCTCAAACGTACACATGATAGACCTGGTAAACATATATGTGAGGGCTTTAGATCTGATGTCAATTCTTGTGGTGCCACTTCCTGTAAAGTCGTGGCTTGTGATGCCCCTTTCTACTATGTCAATTCCTGTGATGGCATGTGTGATGTTGTGCGCCACGATGTTGTGCTCCGTGATGTCGCGTGCAGTGATGTCATTTTCATAAAGCCCTGTTGTCCCCACCGAACATCAATAGTCACTCACTGAAAAGGTAATTCACCACGACGGCCCATGTCAGTAAATGTTATTTTCCTCAGATAAAAAGTTTCATCCGTGTGTAGAGGCGCACTGGTGATGTATTTGGTATTTAAGTCTCAGGCAGGATAATGCGCCACAGATCTCCATTGACTGGAAGCCTCCTTCTCCGCTTAATGTACAGCCCTGGCTGTGTACAGCTGCTGATTGCTGCAGACCGCCAGGGCCCTGCATGTACAGGCTTGTTTAGATAATTCACTTCCCCTACCTAGCAGACATAATAAAAAATGCAGATTACTCGCTGTGCATCTCAAACACTACTCATCAAAATGAAAGAAAACAAATCAATGGCAGAACCAACAGTCTCAAAGGCGAGATATACTGGCTTTGCCAATGCTTGTTGAGTTAGACAAAAATGCAGTAAAACTCAATGAGTGTCACTGCAAGTGTGTTAATATCATTTGAACGGTGTTGCATTGTTCTTTTGCATACAATAACATGGCAACTAACAAGGAAGCATCCTGGTCCTTTCGAAAACATAATGTATTATGGTTTTCTACATAGCGCCAACCTGTCGCCTCGGGGTCACTTGAAACTGTTTTGTAATAACAAATAAATGGGGTTCAGAAAGGTGCTCAGGTGCAGGTGGTCGCGTAAAGAGAGTGAAACGGATCGCCTTCCTTGTGCGACCGGACGAGCGCCTCGTTTCTCAGCAGCGCCTTTTAGAACTTTGAGAACTTTGCTAGAAACCCTACCTTTAGCCTCTGAGTGGCGCGGAGATGTCTCCCTGCAGGACTGGTTGCGGGCTGATTACAGCTGAGGAAGATCCGATGTTCCAATCCTTCCTTGGGCTAATACTGCGTCGCATAACACTGATGGAGCAGACTGACCGGGCCACGGGGATGGCGATGTAAGTGGACGATGGAAGTGCCTTGCTGTGACAACGCCTGTTCCCAACATGGCGCACATCACGAAAGAGCAACGCGACTGGTAACGGTGATGTTTGTGGGGGGATGTAAAACCACCAAAGGGGAGTTTTGAGGCAGAGAGAGACTCGCTAGGGCTATGGAAATCTTCGGCGGCACCCGATGAAGAAACACGTTTGGATACACATATATCCCGATTGCCTGACCATAACATGGCCGCTGCTCCCTCTTTACCACGGTCTTCACTCTCTGTACCGCTTGAGGCTTAAGAGGAAGGTCCTCGTCATCTCGTGCAGGAATCTTCAGACCCTTGGGGGGGCAACGCTGAACATACCCCCTGGCAGCGCCTCACACACCGCACCAACCCCCCCCCCCCCAGCCGGGCAACACCCCAGACACCGAACCTACCCCTCCACCCCCCCGGGCAACACCTCAAACACCGAACCGGACCAAGGAGGAGGGGAGCCTGGAAGTGTCTGCACCGGACCCTGCTCAGCGGCACCGCACGGAGAACTCCATTGTGGCGCCTGTGAAGAAACTGACCTGCTTTTTGAATGCCTTGCAGCAGATCCAAGGAAACTTTTACCGAACTACCTACCCTCTACCCCTCCCTGCTTTACTCCTCTCCTCTTTCCTGCTACTAACCTTTGCCCTCACCTGTTCTTGCGCTAATCCCCACCCTATTTACCTGTGAATTTCCCTCGTCATTTAAGAGCTAGCTGTTTTGTCTGATGCCCGATGGAGCTACCTGGTTTATCTATAGGGGACACAGGTCGGGGATTACCTCCTTGGACGTCACCTACCCAGTCAGTCTTTAGCCAGACTTCCTTTCGTCTCTCGTGTCGTCTCTTCCCACTTCCTCCCTCAATTTACATCTCTACTTCTCTCCTCTCTCAATGTATTGAGACTGAACTATTTTGTCTGATGCCCGATGGAGCTACCTGGTTTAGCTATAGGGTAGATGGGCCGTGGATTCCCTCCGTGGCCGTCACCTACCCCGTCGGCCTTTAGACAGATTTCATTTTGTCTCTCCTTGTTGTCTCTTCCCCTATCCTCCCTTTCTCACCTTCCCTGTTCCCTCCCCTCTACGCTCCATTTATTTTGACCTCCATGTTATTTAAATGTTTCCCATTGAGACCTAGCTATTTGGCCAAAACCCGGTGGAGCTACCTGATAGCTATAGAGGAGATGGGTTTTGGGACTTCCCCCTCGACCGTCACCTACCAAGCCGGTCTTTGGGCAGACTTTCCTTCGTCTTTCTGCCGTTTCTCCCTCCCATCCTGTTTTTCTGCGAACCTCTTCCCTCGACACTTGAGACTGAACTACTTTGTCTGATGCCTGATGGAGCAACCTGTTTTAGATATAGGGGAGATGGACAGTGGATTCCCTCCTTGGTCGTCACCTACCCAGTCGGTCTTTAGACAGACTTCCTCTTGTCTCTACGGTTGTCTCTTCCCTTATCCTCATGTTCTCACCTCACCTACCCCCCACTTCTTTTCTCTCTTCTTTCTCTCCTCTCCTAATGTATTGCTGATTGTTTGATGTATTGTGTAATTGTTGATCTTTTTCTGTTATACTGTTAAACCAAATTGTTGCACTTCCTTTCTTCCCTCCTGCCGTCTCCTCCTGCATCCTCCCTCTATTTATGTCTCTCTTTCTCCCCTCTCCCAATGTATTGAGACTGGACTTTTTTGTCTGATTCCCGATGGAGCTACCTGGTTTAGCTATAGGTGAGATGGGCCGTGGATTCCCTCCTTGGTCATCACCTACCAAGTCGGTCTTTAGACAGACTTCTTTTCATCTCTCCGTATTGTCTCTTCCCTTATCCTCCCTTTCTCACCTCCTCTGCCCCCTCCACTACTTTTCTCTCTCATTTCTCTCCTCTCCTAATTGTATTGCCTTTTTTTGGGATTTATTGTGTAATTGTTGAACTTTTTCTGTTACATTGTTGATTCTCATGTAAAGCGCTCTGATACCTCCGGGTCTAGCCAGCGCTATATAAAACTCTTTAAAAATTTTTTTTTTCAAAAGATGCAGAAAGAGATGCCTGCATGTCACCTCTAGTGCAGGGTGGTCTATGACCCTCAGTAGAACCCAGGGACGGCTCTGCTTCTTGTTCATAATGTGGCCAGTGTCTGACCTGAGACAGGCCTCTGTTGGGTGACACCTATGTATAGGGGGCCCACTTAGCGCTTTAAATGGGAAAAATAAGTGCAGGTACTCATTAAAAGGAGCTAGAGGTGTGTCAAGTGGGCGGGGCTAAGCGCAAGACATGATTATACATAATATGATATATAACAGTAAATAAAAGCATAAATCATTCAATCACTTCAAAAGTGCAAAAGTATTACTGTATACATACATATGTATATTTATAAACGATAATGAAGGTTAACAAGAAATACAGCAGATTTTGAACTCTGCACTAATTTGTGTAACAATGCAATTATTAAGCCCCGATATCAGAACTGAACAACTGAACAAATATCTGGTACTTTTTTTGTTTAAACTTTATTTTATTGATTTTCAAGCAGTCAAAATTACACGTAATAGAACCCATAATCGCCCTTTTGCATCCCATCGGACCCCTTCACTACCTTAAATCCTGATCCACAGCCTCAGCGTAGCAAAAGCTGATTCCGAATGCTTATGCGAAAGAAGTGTCCAACAGTGGTGCATGAGGCTGTAGACTCTTTTGGTTGGCAGTGTGCACGTCTTCATATAATAAGTACCGCCAACTTTCCCCCCGTCCCACCACCCACACCCCAACTCCCCCTCCCACCCTCCCCGGTATCGGTGTGCCAATGCACATTATGGGAATGCAGATGTACCATCCCTTAAGAGGTTTCATTTTTCTGCGGAAGGTTGGTGAGTCTAAGTAAGCAGAGGTATTTGGGACATGTGCCTACGTTGAATTTGAGCGCCAGCAACAATAGTTTGGGGCGCCAGATCGTATGGAAGGAGGCTGACGATTGTGTGAGATTAGCATGTATGAGTTCTATACCAATGATGTACCACAATTTGTGTAACCACCCTGTGTGTGTTGGGCGAGTCTGTGTGCTCCACAAGGACAAGATGTGTTGTACTGCCGCCCCCATTACCAGTCCCATCTGTTTCCCTCGTATTGATTTCAGTGGGAAGGTAAGCGCATTGGGTAGCCCCAGGAGTGTATACGCAGAAAAGCGAGGTATCTCAGTTTTGAAGTGGGTGTCTGTCGTTAAGAACCGCCCTCCAGTACTCTGTCACCTTCCTGCAGTCCCAGAGTATGTGCGTTAGTGTGCCTTCATCGTCACAGCCCCTCCAGCAGGTTGGACTACGGTCCTGGTCGGTTTTGTGTAATCGAGCTGGAGTCAGGTACTAGTAGATGGCTACCTTAACCGCCACCTCTTGGCTTGCTGTGTTCCGGGCAGTGTGGTTCACCCTATAATAGACCTGTTGCCATTCTTTTTGGCCCGGCCAAGCGCCCCATGGCAACAGCTGATATAGTTCAGAGATTAGTTTGCAGTCCAAATGTTTAGATAAGAGCCTTTTTTCGTAGGCCGTGAGTGTTCCACTGACTAGCGGGCGTGTTTCGGACAGTAATAACCAGTGACGGGGTTGGAAGTATTGGAACTGCTTGGGGTCCTTAATATTGTACCAGTCAGGCAGGTCGGCGTAGTTGAGGAACCCGTTAAGTTCAAAGAAGTGTCCTGCGGATTTGAAGGCTGAGAGCCCGCCATTGTGGGACCGCTCGCACCTCGAGCCATGGTGGGAATTCTGGGTTGTCAAACAGGGGTGTGAGGGGTGAGGGAAAGGAGGTGAGCTTTCGTTTGGTCGCCACCGTGTCCCATACTCGCATTACCAAACATGTAATGGGAGACATGTTTAAATATGCTGGTCTGTCTGAAAGTTTCAATAATGGTAGTTTCTAAAGGGAGAGTCGCGCCATCGCCCTGTCCTGGAAGAGCCATCTCTTTTCTGAGTCCGGTCTGCTCCATTCCATGAGGTAGCGAAGTTGTGCTGCCCTGTATTAGCTCAGTAAGTTGGGAATCCCTAGTCCTCCCTCATCCGGGGTTCGGTAGGATAGATCTCTACGTATCCGCTGCCTTTTCCCAGCCCATATAAAGTGTTGTATTTCTTTTTTCAATTTGGAAATGTGGCACATGTGGGGCCCTACTGGTATTGTCTGAAATATATACAATATTTTAGGCAGAATGGGCATTTTTTCCGCTGCAATGCGGCCTAGCAGCGACAAGGGGTGTGTCTGCCACCGGCGTACATTCCACGTTGTTTGGGTAGATGAAGTTGGCGTAATTCTGTGCTATCATTTGGCCAGTGGAGGGGGCAAGGGTTATCCCCAGGTAGGGGATCTCGGTTTGGGGTAATAGGTCGTTTGGACGTGTCCAGGGTCGCTAAGATGTCCGCATATAAGCTAATGGTATTCTGTTCCCCACCAAAGGGGATACTAGAAATATCGGGGTTGTCTTGTATCCTTTGCGCCAGGGGCTCGATATAAAGCGCAAAGAATAGAGATGATAGAGGGCACCCCTGTCTTGTGCCGTGCCGGATGTCAAGCGGCCGTGAGCAGGTCCCGTTGACGCGAATTGACGCTTTGGGTTGGTCATAACAGCTTACGACCCATGCCCTGAAGCGTTCCCCTATGCCAAAGTGCGCTAGCATTTTGTCCAGAAACTCCCAGTCCACTCTGTCGAAAGCTTTTTCAGGATTGACTGAGAGTAGCAGGGCATCTAATGCCATATAATGGGTTTTGTGTATCAGGTGCATTAGCCTTTTGGTGTTGTCGCTGCTTTGACTGTTAGGTATGAAGCCCGACTGATCGGGTTCGACAATGCCTGGGAGTCGCAGGCCCATCTGTCAGCTAGGACACAAGTAAAGAGTTTCAGGTGTAGATTGAGTAGGGATATTGGCCGGTATGCAGCGCACTGAGTGGCGTCTTTCCCGGACTTGGGAAGCACAACTATGTCTGCTTCTAGCATATCCGCAGGGATGGAGCCCTGACCCTGAAAGGAGTTGAATAGGCGAGTTAGAAGCGGAGCTGGAGTTGGAAAAAACCGGCTGAGAAGTCGTCTGGACCCGGCGATTTCAAAGGCTTGAGATGCGAAATTGCACTGGTTACTTTCTCTACTTTGAAAGACGCATCCAGTGCTGAGGCGCACGACGCGTTGATACCTGTTGTCGCCGCCTGCCTGAGATATGCCTCTCCAGCACTGTTAATGTTTGGGTCTGCGCTATGCAGTGATGCGCAGAAGTCCCGCAGGGCCTCTGCAATCTGCTTATCACCTTCAACCTTCTCGCCAGTTGAAGTGTGGAGGGCAGCAGTTTTTGAGCGTTGAGTCCGGGCTCGGAGCTTGCTCGCGAGGAGCCTCCCTGTTTTATCCCCTCCTATATAGTATGAGTGTTTAAGCCGCAGGGCGGTGTATTCCGCTCTGTCTAGGTCGAGGCTTGATAGTTGCGCCCTGGCCGCTTTCCGTAGTTGCCACATTCTCGGGCCCCTGTCCGACTGTGTACTCTCTCCAGCTCTGCCACTTTGGTCGCTAGCGATTCCTGTTTATCTTTGCGAGTTCTATTGTCGGACGCAGGGATAGCTATCACTTCCCCTCCCACTACTAATTTAAGGGCTCCCCACACTGCTGTCAAAGGTGTGTTAGTGTTATCATTAGTCGTCAGGTAGTCAGTAATGCGTTTTTGTATCTGTTGAGATATGTCTGGCCGTTGTAGTAGGGACTCACAAAGTCACCAGCTCCCTTTTGGTCTGCGCTGGTGATGTATGTCGATAGTTACTGTCACAGCATCATGATCAGATAAAGCTGCCGGGATGATATCGGTGGATTGGACCAAAGTGTTGAGTTCGGATGACCCGATAAAGTGATCGAGTCGGGCGTACGTGTGGTGTACATGTGAATAGAAAGAGTATTGCGCACTGTGGGGAAGGGCCGCTCGCCAGAGATCTATCAGCCCTCTACTCTGCAGCCAGTCCCTCCCTTCTCTCGAAATTGCCCCAGTGGCACCAAAACGATGTCCCGAACTGTCCTTTTCTAGATCCATGACTAGGTTAAGGTTTTCCCCTATTAAAATCTGCCTGTCTCGATGGCTAAAACTTCTGACAGGGAGTCCTTAAGAAAGGACTCATGACCAGAGTTGGGGGCATACAGGGATCCTATTATGACGGGGGAGTCACCCACCCATAGCCTGTAGGCCAGCAACCAACCTCTTATCTCAGCTATTTTGTCACCGAATACTGCACCAATAATATAGCCACCATGGGTGAGGGAATGCTTAGGATCTCATTCTGTGCCAGTCTTTGGACAATAGATGCGTTTCTTGTAAGAGGCATATTGAGGCCCCGGAGTTCTCTAAGTAATTCAGTATCGCACGTTGCTTAGTGGTATTGTTAAACCCCTTCAGATTAAGGGTTACAACTTGGGTTGTACGTGTCGACATAGTGTCTCAGTTAGTACATGTCAGCTTGGCAACAGGGAGTTGTGTCGCAGAAAAGCTGTCTTAAGCCTCTGCGCCCTACTGGCTTCCTGTCGTGGACGTGACCTTCTTCTATGTTCTCCCCATGGCTGCCCACCGGTTCCCCCCCTTCCCACCCCCAAAAACCCCAAGCCACCCTCCCTCCTCCCCCACCCTCCACACCCCACCCTAACCCCAACAAAACATTCCCCTTTACCCAACAATGTCCTATGCCCCCAGCCCAAGCTGTGGGCATACAGCAAGAAAAGAGCAGGGTGTACGTGTAGCCCAGGCGATCCGGGTTCCCCGCCCACCACCACCCCCAGCCAGCTATTGTGCAGTGCGTGTTGAAGTCCCCATGGTCGGATTAGAGAGTTTCTGGCGTTGGAAGTATCATGCGAGACCGCTGCTAGGGCCGAAGCCCTTTCGTTGGTCATGGTGCCGTGGTCCGGCTTGGTGTCTATCTTAGGTGAGCGTCTTCTGTCCACCGTTTGCCATCCTCCCCCAACGATCTTTGCGAGGGACCAGGGGAAGACTCAGGACTGCGCTGTGTAAGGCCCAATAGGTCGCATGTCTCCTGGAGGGAGCGGAGTTGATGCAGTCTGCCATTTCATTTAAAGATCAAGCGAAAAGGATGGCCCCAGCAGTAGGGCACCACGCTGTTCTTTAGGAAAGTTGTCACTTCTTTTAGCGCCTTTCATTTCTGTAAGGTTATGGAGGCTAAGTCCTGGTAGAGAGCTATGGAGTGGCCCTGATAGGTAACTGTTTGTTTCAGTCGAGCTTCCCTTATTTTGCGCTCCTTCAGAGGAAAGTCTGGTCGGAAGGCCAAAATGTCTGGTGGGGGGGCTGGTGAATTCCTCTCAAGACCAACTCTGTGGGCTCGGTAGATGCAGACCTCGAAATCTGTGTCGACACCCAAGATCTCTCTGAAAAGGCCTTGGAGGTATCCGGCCATGTCTGCTCCTTCTTGAGTGAGACTCCTCGAACGCGGATGTTGTTGCGTCGGGATCTGTTTTCGAGGTCCTCAGCATGCGCTTGTAGGTCCACTTGTTGATCCTTAAGATGAAGGACTTTTTGCTGTAATTGCTGCACTTCTTCATATTTAGAGAGTTCGCCGTTCTCTATGGACGCCACTCGTTCTCCCAATTTGTCCACGTCCCGGCGTATTTCTCTCTAACCTCCACTGCCACTTCCTGTTTAATTATTAAAAAGAGTCCAGGAATGCTCGGGTGATGGGCACTTCTCCTTCATCCTCTCCAGTTGGGGGCTTCGATGTGGGGGAGGTGAGGCCTCCCTTGTCACCTGTTGCGCAGCCCTTTGCAAGCATGTCCTTCAGAGTGCGGTCTCCTTTTTTCCTCATGCTGGCCATAATGAAGTCACCCGACGGTTATCCTGGGTCGTCCCTCGTGGTTCTGAGGGGTGTTCCAGGGCTCCCCTCTAGCCGGGGTACTTCTCCCTCAGCTTTCGGTAGTTGGTGCTGGGTCGGGTCTGAGGCCTGTGCACGCCGCCACCGAGTAGGGCGGTCTGGGCGTGGAGTCCGTCAAGGAGATTCACTGCCTGGCTATGCTTGGAGGGCAGGGATAGGGGCCAGGGATGGACCCCACAGGTGCTGCAACGGAAGCTCTGCTGTTGGGAGAGTCATTTAAAGGCTGGTGTTAGCAATAACTCTGGAGGGGCCCCTCTGTCCCGAACGGTTTGCCAAGCGGATGAGTAAGGCAGAGAGGGCAAACCTCTGCGTGGTGGCAAAATCTCCTTTCCCTTCCAGACCGGGTGGGCCTCAGTGCCTGGGCCCGCTGGGTCCGCCTGTGCGTCTTTGGCCACCACATCGCTAGCTGGCGTGTTCCCACAGAGAGTGTCTTGTATCTGGGCCGTGGGATGGGCATCTCGTCAGCCCCAGCGGTGGACCCCCCAAGGCCCAATCGGCACCCCCACACACTGGAGCAGCGTGGGGGAGAACCCAGTCAACGCGGGCCCTCTCACCTTGCAATTAGTGTCACTTCGCGTCGCCAAGGTCGTCCCCAAGGGCCGCTCTAGTGTGTCGCCTCTGGGCCCGGAATCGTGTTCCATCGGGCGTATGGCGTTGCGGAGTGCCGCCAGTGACGGACGCCTCTTGTATTGTGGCTCCCGGGAGGACAACTGTGCTGGGGTGTCAGGAGGCGCAATCTTGGGAAGGCCCCGAGCGACGCCTTCAATTCTCCTGCAGGCTGGGCCCAGATCGCCCTCTTCACTGCCACACACCCCTCCGCGCTGTTGGCTTCACTTACGTATCGCGGTGGGCCAATGCACACACATGTTGGGTTTGTATCGGGCTTCTCCCTGCCCATGGATGCGGTGTGCGCTAGGTCCCAGGTCTGACAGATGATGGTTGCCGGGGCCCGGCGGAGTCTCGGGGGTGCAGCTAAGCAGGGCCAGACTGGGAACCAAAACCGGCCCTGGCAAAGTGCTGGGCCGGGCAGCCCTCCCCACTCGGAGGGGTTGGAGGTGCAGCCGAGCGCTTTGCTAGGGCCGTTTTTTTGGCCGATTTTGTTGCAGGGTCGATTTTGCAGCTATGCTGCAAAAACTGCCCTTTACAAAATCGGCCCCTAGGGGCTCAAAACCGGCCCCCACCCTTGCGGCGCACCGGGGGATTGCCCGGTGCCCGTTATGGCCAGTATGGGCCTGCAGCTTAGGTCCCGACACGGTACACCCGCCATCAGCTGTGCCTCTCCCGACGAGAGCTGCTTCTTCCCCCACTCAACGAAGCACTGGTCCTCTTCGCCTCTGGCACGCGCCGTCGGGGCTGGCGGAGTCTTCACTAGGCCGCAAAGCAGCGCCCTCTATTTTCGCGCCACTGGACCAGCCACTGGGTCACAGGGTGCGTTCCTTTAGGGGGACTGTCACTCCACTCCCGCGTCGCAGTAGTCACTGACTTCCTGCTGGTGGATCACTTCGGAGGTCCCCCACCAAGTTCGTGTCGCGTACTCGATCCGCCAGCCAGGCGAGGCTGTTTGCCTCCGTCCTATATGCCTCACCGCCTGGGTGTCATTTTCTCTGGGAAGCCCCGGACCACCTGCCAGATCAGATCATGGGTGATGTGTGGGTCTAGGGGCTCGCCAAACCTCCTCCTCTGGTGCCTGTGTGTCCCCACGTTCAATTCTGCTGATTGCACCGTATTTTTGGGGACTGCGCGTGGGAGAGCTAGGGGTGAGGGGCCACGGCGTGGAGCCCCTGGATTTTGCGTCTGTTCAGGTCGCCATCTTGGCCACGCCCCCATATCTGGTACTTTTAACTGCAAAAAAAGTGCCACTCCTAACTTCAGCTGTCACCTAACCTTTTTACATCCCTCCCTCCCCATCCTTCTATGTTCATCATCTCATTTCTCCCCCAGACAGATCCATTGCCAGTTGTCATGGGAGGTCATTTCTGGAGTGCTCCAGCGTTTCATGCGATGCATTGCTCTTTGGGCAGGGCTACTTCCACACCCATGGATCCCTTGCTGTTATGTAAATGCAGCGATTAGCTAATGGGGCACACAAAAGGAAGCAGCTCCTGGGCAGTAAAAAACAAACATGAAAAGAAAACGTAGATGATTGTGTTGAACTGCACTCGCTTAAGTGTGGCCAGTGCAGCACCAGCCAAGCTATTTCATGCATCTGAAGGAGATGGAGCTGGGGGGGGGGGGGCTAAAGCATTTATAGCTGAATGGTCGTTACACACTTTATCAACAGTGCAAGCCCTCTCAAACCCCTGCAATGTGAGGAACTGAAAGGGGGCGCCTCTGGACTTTACCAGCGTCTCTGCAAAAGTCGATGTCATGGCTCAGTGTGATTGTGAGATCCGGAAGCAGAGCGGCATCTGTCCTGCGGCGTAGGGGATACGGACCCTGAGACTGCAGTGCCATCAAACTGGGTACCGGTACTATCCCTGAGTAAAGAAAAGGGCCAGCACTGAGGGCTAGAAAATGTGGAAGGGCCGGTATTCAGTCAGTGGCGTAACGAAACTTGAGGGGGCCCCCCTGCAAAGCACAATGAGGGGGCCCCCCCAGCGGCCCGGTCCACCACTGACCACTTTGTCCCACCGACAAAAATAAGCAGTCACCTAAAGCCATATAATCAGCACTTATCTGTGCATACTTCGAACAGGACATATAAATGGAATCCACTTTAACCCGTTCAGCGCGGCGCGAATTTTCACACTGTGCTGAACGTTCTTAAAAACGGGTGTGGTCATGACGGAACGGTTCCGTCATGAACACAGCCCAACTGGCGCGCATGACGGAACCGCTCCGTCATGAGCACCGAAGGGGTTAATTGTGTTCTAGGGCTGCCTCAATGATGAAATCCATGGCTGATAATTAAAGGGAACAAAGACAGAAAAGCCATATTACAAATGAATATATATTTTTTTTATTTATAACCCTATTTAGTGCCAAGACGAGGGATTTCCAGGCTCTTTAAACAGATGTCTGGCATTTTTCTTTTGGCAACCCTACTTTACATTCCTTTTCATGTAATGCATTTTCACACTACAACAGTAAATGTAAATTTCCAATGCAAGGAATAGGCAGAGTGGGGGCCCAGGGGTTACTGGAACCAGAAAAAAACGAAGCCTCTGTAACCGGTTTACAAAGGTATGTAAATATACAAATGGTCTCTGGCCTTGAGGTAGTTGCCTTCAATAACCCTTGTTTCTGGGCCTGGAAGCAGAGGTCACCTGCACCCACAGCATGCGGCATGCACCATTTAATTTATGAGGTAGGTCTGTTATGAGGCAACTCACTTGTACAACCAACGCCAGCAAGAGAGTGTAGTGCTGCCTGTGTGTGCTACAGCGCTGATGGGGCCCTTGGAGGCTGGAAAACGGGGGCTCCTGGGGGCATGGCGGCCAAGAATTTAGATTGCCATGTGTGATATTTTCATATTTCCAGTGTAATTATGAGTGACATTCAATGATTATGTGTGACATTTTTCGCGAGCAAAATTAAGCAACAAAGTGTATGGAAAGAAATATTAGAAATGACACTTGAGCAATGAGAAGCTTTAAAGAGATTTTGAAACTGCTACAAAAACACCTGGAATGGATTGTCACTAATAGACTCTCCTCGAAAATGCCTCTATAAACTTGCACAATCTCTACACATCCTAAATTTTACACCTGCTCCACTGCACCTGCTTGCACTACTATGGATAAATCACAATGACTTACCATGTTTGACTGTATATACTTTACCATAAGGCTGATACTTAAATCCAAACTCTTGCTTTTCAGAGGTAAATACCAAATTACACCTCTGCAAAGAGACATCACTCTAACCAGTGGATGCCCCTTTTGGGCTGGCTACTTACCCACTGATGGGAAATATTGGATGCT
Source organism: Lissotriton vulgaris (assembly GCF_964263255.1). Classification (NCBI taxonomy): domain Eukaryota; kingdom Metazoa; phylum Chordata; class Amphibia; order Caudata; family Salamandridae; genus Lissotriton; species Lissotriton vulgaris. Next base: position 2,023,338,723 of record NC_141687.1, on the reverse strand, counting down.
ACACTGCATGTGCCTCATTGCTGTCAGTGCTGGACTCTTTGGCCCTGCTGGCATCGCACAGGTAGGCAGGTTCCAAGCCTCTTTCTCTGGGCTGGGGGGTGGCTCAGATGGTGCTGCAGTCAACGGTGAGTTGAGTCTGTTATACTTGTCAGCTATGTCTTTTAAAGACCGGGGCAGTGCAGCGCTCATCCCCAGACACAAGCCTGTTCCCCCGCTGCCCTCCAAACACAGGTGGAGGGCAGATGAGTTGTTAAACGTGGGCCTGCCCGAGCGGCAGAGATTTCTGCGTGGGGGCCATGGCTGCTGATGCAGGGGGCCAGTGGTGCCAAATCACAGAATATGATTATTCTCTTCTGCTTTTCAGTCTCAGGTAGCTCCTGCATTGACATTTAGGGTCACCTTTCCCTTAATGGTTGTGTGGCTAAGACCATTCAGAATCCTGGAATCAGGCCTGGTGTCAACTATTGTGCTTGCTGCCCGTGCACCCTGATGCTGACGTTGCATTTCAACATGAACAACTTCGTGCCCTCTCTCTCTCACTCTCCTTGTCTGGAAAGAGTACCTCCTACCACTGTGCTGTTTATTCCAAGATTGAGTCCGTCACACACAACTCTACAATTGCCCATCAGTTCTGAGTATTTCACACAACTTTTACAAAGCACAATAACTTTTACCTGCAGGACCTGCTGCAATTACAATACCAGGGTCACGTCATGTATCTGTAAAGTAATGTCCGATGGGATGAGGGGGTACTGCTTTACACCGGAGGGAGATTAGAAGCAGAGGCTGCAGGCGCTGTGCCCCCTCCCAAAGATCTCCTACCACTGACGAACTACTCTTTCTTCTGGGCTCACCCCGAGGTGTCTGCAGTTTATTGTGCTTACATCAGGGAACCATATCCAAAAGAACACTGTGGCTTTACTGTCGCATGCCTGCCTTTGGTTCAGGGCTGAGTGCGTGGGTAGAAAATACTGGGTTTTATTTGCGCTGGGATGGTTCTCCTTCTGTGAATAGCACATGGTAGCTAGTTAGCTCAGATATTCAATGTTTTATGTCCATCTCTAACCGAAACGATACCTTTCAAGTTCTCTGTTGCCAGGGTACACGACTCATCAATTTAGCTCGAGCAATTTTTAGAGAAGCCTCCTTAATGTTATTGGACTTTTTGACAATTCATAAATGAGCAGGTGTGAAAACAGCACAATCACTTCTATGTCAGAGATGACTGCCTTGTCACCTCCCCCAAAGCTAACAGGTTTATAAAACTGGGACATACAACCTCTTTTAGAGACATTTACTCGAATACATGGGTACAACATGCCCCTTCATGACTTTAATGCTCAGAAACCAGGTCAAACCACCACTGAAAAGCCAACTCAAAGGCTTACGGAATGAAGGTTCATTTCTTTCAGTATGATTTAAAGGTGGATCAGATAAGGGCCCATCTAAATATGGTTCACCCAGATACATCCTGGGCGCACAAGACATGTTCTCTCAGATCTCTGCTCTGGACACCAACACTGCTCGAAGCATACCTGGGGGCAAGGCTGCAGTGCCCTGGCACCAGACTACCACTGCTGCCTTAATGAGCCAACATACTTGAAAGTAGCTGACTAACAGCCGCCACGGCATAGAGCACCGGTGCAGGCCTTCATTCGGGAGAAGAGGCTGCGACGTGCGCACGCACACACAGTGCAGCAGCTGAGTGAGCCAGGGCGCTGTATCATTTAAAGTACCTTGCAGCAAGCCACGCTATTTAAAGCACATTTTACCTCACAATTAAAGCGCTCCATAGACACACTGTGATGGGAACTCACTGTTCAATAAACGTCCTTACATTGCGATGTGAGCACTTACTTTTTGTTGGGCCTGCTGAGCGGTGACATCTCCAGGCAGCTCTGCCACGGTCCAGAAGCGGTACAGAAGATGACTTGATTCGAGGAGCATATTAATCAACAGCCCCACTTTGTACACCACCCGAAGACCGCGCGCACGTGGCCTGAAACAACGGAGCACGGCCGTGCACCATTTAAATATGAAGAGCCTCAGAGGCCCGGCCGGGGCCCAGGCCTGCGCGCCAAGAGGCAGCCGGGCGGTGGCGCGCACGCACACCGTTTACTTGAAGGGGACGCTGGGCACGCGCAACTGGCACCTTTTAATTCTAGAAGCCTTGAATAGGCTTGCTGGCTCTCGTGAGTGAGAGGGGCCCTTTGAGAGCGGGGCCCGATGGGGGCCCCTGGAGCGTGGGGGCCCCCCCGCAAGGCGGGGCCTGCGTGGGCCTGTGTTACGCCCCTGTATTCAGTACCAGTGAGTACCAGCCCATTTAAAGCACTGATCCCACTGCAATACTAACCAGGGGGCGGCTGACAGGCCTGTGTGTGCTCAAGATAGCTGAATGGGTTCAGCACCTGCCACGCAGGGTCACTCTTTCTAGCCCTGGCTGAGTCTAGCTAAGCGCCTAGAAGTCCATCGCCCCGAGTGCTGCAAGGGCTCCCTCATTTAAAATAATGTCTGCTGTGATAACTGGCCCTGCATGAGTAGTATACAAAGTTCAATGCAAAAACCCACCGCGTTTTTGAAAATACATGTCTGCACGCTTGCTTTTTTTTGTGCTTGCCTGGGAAGTTGCTGCTGCAAAAGCTAAATTTTTATGAAGTTAGTGTGAAGAAAGGGTACACTGAAGCTTTAAAGTGGATTTTTGTCAGCTGTCGGGAAGGCACACGCTACACAAAGCGCTTGGCCAGTAGAAGCCAAAAAAAGCATTCAATTAGACACATCTTTCTCCCCATGCACCTTGGGTGCACTGATACGAGGCTGTCCAGACGGAAAATTAGCCTGAAAGACAGACTGGACAAGTGAGAAGGCCACCTGTAGTCATCCCTTCCATAGTGCCTGCTAACCTTTCTTTTATTGAAGCTGATTTTAACATTGCTCTCTGTTTTTTTTTATTTCTTTTATATTCTTATTTATCAAAAATGACAGACATTTCACTCATGTGCTGAAATCCCATTACATCACATATAGTTATCTTCACATATAAAATCAGTTCAAACAAAAGTATATTTTACATATTTTGTGCTCCATTCCCATTCCTCCTCAGTTCTAACTCTACCGTTGGTGACACACAAATCTCTCCTTTGTACAAATTCCATTTTGACCATTTCCTGTCCCATTTCTTTGGGCATCCTCTAGCGATAAATACTTCCTTCTCGGCTATCATGCATTTATCCATTTCTCTATTCCACACTGTCACTACAGGTGGCTCCACTCCACCTCATCCCCTGGCGATTTCTCGTTTGAATAATGTGAAGCCCATTGTCACCAACTGCTGTTCCGTTTCCGTTAGATCTGTCGCCTCCCAGATGTTGAGCAGGTCCAGTCGCGGAGTCAAGGTAATCACCTTCTCTAAGGCAGAATGTGTTGTGATTCTACCCCACCGGCTTTGTATCGCTGGGCAGTCCAATATCATGTGGTAGAAGGTGGCAGGTTGCCCGCAGCCCTTGAAACAGTGATCGTCAGTTTTGGTCCCTATCCTTGCTAGAATAAGTCCAGTCATATATGATCGATGAAAAACACGAAGCTGAACAAGGCGGTATCTAAGTGTGATGGCAGCCTCCCTGGGAGACATCAGCGCCTGCCTCCAATCCTCATCCCCAATGGCCCCCAGATCACCCTCCCATTTCTCCTTCAGCTGTCCAAAAGAGTCTGGTAAATTATTGCTAAGCTTCCTGTAAGTGAGGGAGATCGCTTTGTTGTGCAATTGTCCATCTAGCAGATGATCCTCTAGCGGAGAGGACTCCGGGAAAGCCGCCATCAAAGCATGTCGTATTTGCAAATAGCTGAAGATTTCAGTTGGGGCTATTTGGTAAGTTTTCTGTAACTCTTCAAACCGAAGGATCTTACCCTTCTTAATCATATCTCCTACAGTTGAAATACCAATCATGTCCCATGTATCGAATCCCAGATGATGACAAAGCATACCCAGCCCTCCTGAACACCACAGCCGCGTCATTCTAGTAAGTCTGCTTGTCCAGCAGAGCCTGGAGTTGGCTAGTCTCCATATTTGCAGGGTGTGTTTTGCGGGCCCTATCATTACTCCCTGTTTTCAGGCGTGACGCATATGTTTATTTTGATGAAAGGGTGAGTAATTCATGAGGGAGCTGGTAAAGTGTTGTTTTATTTCATTATATGTATTAACAAAATGTTGTTGTCAAATTACCAGCATAAGAGTCTGTATTTTCACGCAGTACGTTTAGGAACCCATTCTGCCTTATTTCCTAGCATGGCCAACCAAAGCATGTGCTTTTAGAAAGAAGTTATTTTTTTATTAAGACTTCACATGCCCTGGCCCAATGGTACCTTTGCTGACATAAATGTGGTTTCATTTCAGTACATAAACCACACTTTTTGGTTGTATGCTAGAACCACAAGTGGGTAAACCATGCATGGCTCTATCAGGCAACTTAAACAACGAATGCATCTTAACCACACATTCCTTTACCACGCATGCTTTTACCACGTAATTTCGTGGTGAAGGCATGAATGGTAAAGGGGTATGTGTGGCTAAGGTCGCGGCCCCCCTGACCCTTTAAGCTACAAACTCCCCCCTGACCCTCTTCCCCATCCTGAGGTCCAAATACCCCTACCCCCTTCCAACCCCCACGCTGTCCCTAACCCTTAAACACTACCTCTACCCCCTCCCATCCCCTTGTGCTGTCTCTACAACTACCCCAACCTCTTCCACTGCCCTTAGGCAAACTCCTATGTTAAAACTACCCAACCCCCAGCCCTAAAAACGACTTCGCCTTCCCCTAAGTCCTAAAAACTACCCCGACCACCCATTCCCCTCCCCTGAGGCTTAAAACCCTAACCCCTAATAAAAAAATCTACCCTGACCCCCAGCCCTAAAAACTACCCCACCACCCCAGCCCTGAAAACTACCCCACCCCCCAGCCTTGACAACTAAAACCAACCCCCAGCCCAGAAAACTGCCCCAGAGCCCCCCAGCCCTGAAAACTAGTCATGTACCCCCCCCAGCCCTGAAAACTACCCCCAACCCACTTGTCCTGAAAACTACCCTGGACCCACCCCCGGAAAACTACCCCCAACCCACCCCAGCCCACAAAACTCCCCCGCCCCACCCACCAGTTCAAAAAACTACCCCTGCCCCACCCCAAAAAACAAACCTCGACCCAACCCTAGTCCATAAAACTACCCCGAACCACCCTCCAGCCCCAGTCCTCTCTCCCAGCAGCCTAGCGGTTTTAAAAGGTAACTAGATGGAATATGGGAGACATATACCTGACAACAGTTGTTTTCTGGACCTTCTTTTAATGTCTTGCTTTGCTATAATGTGCATATAGGGCCTCCCAAAGGACTTTTTTGTTCGAGCCATCCCTAAATCAGTAGGATTTAAAAAGACCTGCACATGGTTCACGCTGCTCAAGCTCTCCCTCACTGCGACAAGCCACAGCATTTCCCTTCCCTTCTCACACTTGAGACAATCTACTATTATATCTCTGATGAGGGTCGCTGACGGGTTTTTCCAAATTGCTAGCCAGAATATGGCAGGGCGAGCCTTTATATAGTCTTCAATGTAAAACAATTTCAATTCGCTGTGACAAACATATTGTGATGCAGAGATTGGTGCTCCCAAGAGTTCACGACAAAATCTATTTTCTTCGCACTGAATGCTATTATTCCTTGTGAAGCCCCAGACCTCTGCATCATATGTTGCTGCTGGAATGCATTCGGATTTAAAAAAAAATTGTAATAGCTGAAACTATTCCTGTCCTTTTTGGCTATTGGAGACCAAAGATCTATATCACTCCACCCTGTTCCACTCTACGCCACTACACTCTTTGACACTCTACGCCACTGTACTCTGAACCACTGCACCCGGTTTCTATACTCTACACCACTGTATTCTACACCACTGCACTCTATGCCACTCTTCTCTGCACCATGCCACTCTTCTCTGCACCATTCCACTCAGCACAATCTGCACTCTACACCACTGCACTCTAATCTACACCACTATATTCAATGATGTTGCATTGTATGCCGCTGAATTCTACGCCACTGCACTCTACTCCACTATACTATGCAACATTCTATGTTAATGCACTCACCAGTCCACTTTATATTTCGCTTCTCCACGCTACTCTGCACCACTGTACTCAACGCTACTGGACTCTACACCACTCTACTCAACACCACTCCACTCCATTCTATTTATTTATTTATTTGAAGAATTTTATATAGCGCGAACAAGACCCGCTAGGGTATCAGAGTGTTGTACATCGAATCATAGACATTAAGCAGGTACAAAAGAAAATGATACACCAAATAATAGGTTACACATGCAACAAATGCTTAGTATTGCGGGGGGCCAGAGTTGTACACACGGAGTAAGAGTTACTTTGGGAGGCAATTAGTTTAGTGTCGCATTTGGCTATTGAGTAATCCTTTGACCTTTTTTTTAATGCGGCTGTCGAGGGGTTTATCTGATTTCTGGAGGAAGATCATTCCCAGTTCTTTGAGCCAGACCAGAGAAGGCGCGGTTGTAGATTTTCTTCTTTTTGAACTTTTGTGGTTTCAGCAGTAGTGTATTGGAATTCTTTGGGCTTGATTCATGCCTGAAAGTTCAAGCAAGTAAGAGGGAGTGTTGTGATGTGGCACATTGTGCGTTAAACTGTCTATCTTGTACCTGATCCTTTCATCGAGAGAGAACCAGTTGAGTTGGATTAGGTCTGGTGTGAGGTGATCACATTGTCTTGATCTCATGACAAGTCTGGCAGTAGAGTTCAAAGTAGCCCTTCAAGGTACCAGATTAGGTTTGGGTATCCCAGCCAGGGTCACAATTCCGTATCCTAGCGGGAGTCAGAGATGACCCGTAATTGGACAAGTAGTTTCATGTCCTTAGGCCGTAGGAATGGTTTGACTTTCATTTATGTGTTGAGGTGGTGATTGGCTCCTCTCGTTGTAGCACTGATTTAGCCTTATATATTTAGGCATTTGTCCAAGGTTATGCCTAGGGATTTAGTAGAGTTTACAACCTGTGGGATGCAATTGAGGGCCTTTAGTTGCTTGAGTCAATCCTGAATAGGGGCTGAGTGATTGTGGGGGCAATCAGAAAGAATTCCGTCTTGAGTGTGTTTAACTTAAGGTGGCTGTGAGATAACCATTGTTAGCTGTTCAAAAGTGCACTGTTAAGAGTTTTGATATCATCCGGAGAAGAAATTCTCATATACAGTTGAGTATCGTCTGCATACATGTGGTAGTGTATGTTTGCATTGTTCAGAATTTTGGTGAGAGGTTCCATGTACAAATTGTATTGTGGAGCGTGGGAGATAGTGTCAATCCTTGAAGTACTCCAATTGAGACTGATTTACTGTTGCAGAGGTAATGGTTGACTTTGATTCTATATCTTCTATTATGAAGGTGCCACTCTACGACATTCTACTCTGCAACACTGCACTCTAAAGTATTCCATTCTATGCTAATGTACTCTTTGCGCTGCACTCCGTCACTCCACTGTACACCACTTCACTCTATGCAATTGCACTCAATGGCACTGTACTCCACTTTTCACCACTCTACTCTGCACCACTCTGCACCACTTCACTCTACGCCACTGCACTCTACTATGCAACAATCTGATCTAGGTCACTGTATTATACGTTGCTGCACTCTTCCCCACTATACTCTGCCACATTGAACGCCAATGCACTCTACACCAGTCCACTCTACTCTATGCCACTCCACCATACCCAACACTATACAACTCCACTTTATGCTACTCTAGGAAACGAAACTCTATGCCACTCCACTCTTCGGCACTCTTTGCCATTCTGCTCTACGACACTCCACGTTATAGACAGAGGGGTCCCAGACTGGAAAAAAGGGAAAAAGATTAAAGCGGATAATAAAGACAAATTGTACATACATAAAAGAAACAAGACACATCTGAAGTGCAATGTTTTAATTCACAATGTACTGGAAACCATGTTCAATAGCTACACATTAAAACAGATACCTTTTTCAATTTGTTATAATTAAATGCCCATATGTACAGAGGGAGGGTGAAAGGAGGTTAAGGGGGGTTGTGTTGTGAGGGCGTATAGTGGGGATATACTTAGCAAAACAATCTTAAATGAAAAAGAGCAATAAATGCAATTCTCTATGTTCACAACAAACTTTCTAGATGATCCCCTGATCTAAGGGTCACACACGATGTATGAATCAATACAAAAAACTTTATTGGACACCATGCTTCTCAAACAGCTGTGTGCATCATGCTAGCAGTAGAAGCTGGTGGAGTGAGGTAGAAGTCTACGTTTCGACCCAAATTATGATGCAGGGAAGGTTCCCTTTGCAACGCGGGTCTTCGTCAGGACAACAAGGTGAGAAGGGAGTGGAGGAAAGGGCAATCCTCCTAGGGGTAAATGAAAAAAGTACAATAAAAAAAACGGGTCTCAAACGAGATCACTGGCTCAACATTGTGGTTAAAATACCCACATTGTAGAAGGTTTTAAAAACATACTGGAAAACAGAAGATTACATAGCAAAACCATGTGGACCAGGGTAGGAAAACCGTATCCACATGCAGTTAAAGAATTTTTTTTCTCTAATAGCCAACATGCCTACCGTGAGACTCATCATTAATCATACCATCGCAAAATCGTGTCATCTAGTGCAGATAGTCATCGACTAGACCCAACCACATCTAGGGGTTTTCATTCACAACAATTACCTTAAGGATAAGGAACCAGACTTCTTCTATGTATTGACGAAGATTGTACCCAAATGGTGTGGATGCTCACTAAGGAAAAAGACCAACAAACTCAATGCACTCGAGGGATGACTAAGAAGGGGAGAAACCTGAAGAATTTGCGGGGTAGGGGATCACTAAAAAGGCGTACCATTAGTAACAAGTATCAGCTTACCTGTCCAATATTTACTCAAAATGGCAGAGGACACCGAGCTGATAAATCCGTCGAATGTATGAATTGTGATGGTAAATTCTTTTTAACGATCTATGTAAAACGTCTTGTGATACTGTTTAATTGATTTTTATAAAATGTCTCGATGGCCACTTATAACCGTTTTTTAAACCTGTACTATTCATGATGTATGATGTATGTAAATTTGTATGTATTTTTATATGTGTCTTTTATGAAGAAAGCTTCGAAATAAAGACGTTAAAACCTAAAAACCTGTATACGGGGTAGGCTTTATGTTTGAGTTGATATAACACAATGCTCAGTGGTAACAACGTTGCTCCCGATTCCCGCCCTGCAGGTATTTGGACCAGAGAGGCGGCATTTAACAAAACTGGGATATTTTTGTGACTAAGTGAGGACCTGGTTCCGTCATTATTTTCATGGACAGGTGAGCGTTTTTTGCCGACTCTGTGGATCTATATCCCTTTGGTTATTTTAGACATCGGTTTACTTAGGAGGCATTACAATCTTTTAGGTTTGCCCTGTGAAGCCGCTTGCATAGCATTTGGACGGATTTATCAGCTCGGTGTACCCTGCCATTTTGAGTAATTATTAGACAGGTAAGCTGATACTTGTTATTAATGGTACGCCTTTTTAGTGACCCCATACCCCGCAAATTCTCCCGTTTTCTCCCCTTCTTAGTCATCCCTCGAGTGCATTGGATTTGTTGGTCTTTTTCCTTAGTGAGCATCCACACCATTTGGGTACAATCTTCGTCAATACATCAAAGAAGTCTGGTTCCTTATCCTTAAGGTAATTGTTGTGAATGAAAACCCTTAGATGTGGTTGGGTCTAGTCGATGACTATCTGCACTAGAAGACACGATTTTGAGATGGTATGATTAATGATGAGTCTCACCGTCGGCATGTTGGCTATTAGCGAAAAAAATTGTTTAACTGCATGTGGACACGGTTTTCCTACCCTGGTCCACATGGTTTTTCTATTTAATCCTCAGTTTTCCAGTATGTTTTTAAAACCTTCTATAATGTGGGTTTTTTACCCACAATGTTGAGCCAGTGATCTCGTTTGAGACCCTTTTTTATTGTAGTTTTTTCATTTACCCCTAGGAGGATTGCCCTTTCCTCCCCTCCATTCCCACCTTGTCCTGACGAAGACCCGCGTCACAAGGGGAACCTTCCCTGCATCATAATTTGGGTCGAAACGTAGACTTCTACCTCACTTCACCAGCTTCTACCGCTAGCATGATGTACACAGCTGTTTGAGAAGCATGGTGTCCAATAAAGTTTTTTGTATTGATTCATATATCGTCTGTGACCCTTAGATCAGGGGATCATCTAGAAAGTTTGTTGTGAACATAAAGAATCGCATTTATTGTTCTTTTTCATTTAAGATTGTTTTACTAAGTATATCCCCACTATACGCCCTCACAGCACAACCCCCCCAACAGCCTCTCCCCCTCCCTCTATACATATGGGCATTTAATTATAACAAATTGAAAAAGGTATCTGTTTTAATGTGTAGCCATTAAACATGGTTTCCAGTACATTGTGAATTGAAACATTGTACTTCAGATTTGTCTTGTTTCTTTTATGTATGTACAATGTGTCTTTATTATTCGCTTTAATCTTTTTCCCTTTTTCCTAGTCTGGGACCCCTCTGTCTATAACGTTCAATTACTCGGGTCCCAGTGACATATATGGGTTAACCCTGTCTTTCATAACCTACGACACTCCACGACACTCTTTTCTACGGCACTAAGTTTAGCCATGCTGAACGGCAGCCACGTTGGTGTGCAACGGGGAACAACCTTTACAACGAAGGTTTTACAACACGGTACTGTTACCACTCAACTTTTACAACGCAAGTCGTTACAACAACTTGCACTGGGGGGCGCTCCAGGATAGTAAATAGTTTAATTTACTATCCAACTCCTTCCCTACTATCCACGGGGACTGGAGTTGAAATAGTAAATTAAAATATTTACTATCCAGCACCCCCCAACGCAAGTCGTTGTAACGACTTGCGTTGTAAAAGTTGCGTAGTAACGGCACGCGTTGTAAAATTGCGCGTTGTAACGTTGTACATCCGTGTGCAACATGGCTAAAACACATTGACAAAGTAAATAACTCTTGCTTAAGCTACCTATCAGAAAAGTGGGTGGTGATGAACAGAGTGTCTGAATTAAGCAGACCACTCTTACCCAGTCCAAAGATCAGGGCTTGATCCATCACCGTTATTTATCTCACTGCACCATCCCAGCTCAGAACCTGGCTATATGCAAATCAGTCTGTCCCTGGCCCAGTGCATCATGGGAACAGGGCAGACTAAACCTCCAAGCCAATTCTTCACCAGAAAGGAGACAAGCTACCGGGGACCGGTGTCTGGCATTTCAGCCGTCGTCGGCCCGGCTTGCTTGAATCCTGATGGTGCAGTGAAAAGGGGACTCATGTCTGAGTATACCCTGCCACACCTATAGTGGCCAAAAACGATTCAGAAAAGGGGGTGGTGATGAACAGAGTGTCTGAATTAAGCAGACCACTCTTACCCAGTCCAAAGATCAGGGCTTGATCCATCACCGTTATTTATCTCACTGCACCATCCCAGCTCAGAACCTGGCTATTTGCAAATCAGTCTGTCCCTGGCCCAGTGCATCATGGGAACAGGGCAGACTAAACTACCACGCCAATTCTTCACCAGAAAGGAGACAAGCTACCGGGGACCGGTTTCTGGCATTTCAGCCGTCGTCGGCCCGGCTTGCTTGAATCCTGATGGTGCAGTGAGAAAGGGACTCCTGTCTGAGTATACCCTGCCACACCTATAGTGGCCAAAAACGATTCAGAAAAGGGGGTGGTGATGAACAGAGTGTCTGAATTAAGCAGACCACTCTTACCCCGTCCAAAGATCAGGGCTTGATCCATCACCGTTATTTATCTCACTGCACCATCCCAGCTAAGAACCTGGCTATATGCAAATCAGTCTGTCCCTGGCCCAGTGCATCATGGGAACAGGGCAGACTAAACTACCAAGCCAATTCTTCACCAGAAAGGAGACAAGCTACCGGGGACCGGTTTCTGGCATTTCAGCCGTCGTCGGCCCGGCTTGCTTGAATCCTGATGGTGCAGTGAGAAAGGGACTCATGTCTGAGTATACCCTGCCACACCTATAGTGGCCAAAAACGATTCAGAAAAGGGGGTGGTGATGAACAGAGTGTCTGAATTAAGCAGACCACTCTTACCCAGTCCAAAGATCAGGGCTTGATCCATCACCGTTATTTATCTCACTGCACCATCCCAGCTCAGAACCTGGCTATTTGCAAATCAGTCTGTCCCTGGCCCAGTGCATCATGGGAACAGGGCAGACTAAACTACCACGCTAATTCTTCACCAGAAAGGAGACAAGCTACCGGGGACCGGTTTCTGGCATTTCAGCCGTCGTCGGCCCGGCTTGCTTGAATCCTGATGGTGCAGTGAGAAAGGGACTCCTGTCTGAGTATACCCTGCCACACCTATGGTGGCCTAAAAAGATTCAGAAAAGGGGGTGGTGATGAACAGAGTGTCTGAATTAAGCAGACCACTCTTACCCAGTCCAAAGATCAGGGCTTGATCCATCACGGTTATTTATCTCACTGCACCATCCCAGCTCAGAACCTGGCTATATGCAAATCAGTCTGTCCTGGCCCAGTGCATCATGGGAACAGGGCAGACTAAACTACCAAACCAATTCTTCACCATAAGCGTGGAAGGGTATACTCAGATGTGAGTCCCTAGCTCATTGCACCATCAGGATTCAAGCGAGCCGGGCTGAAGACGGCTGAAATGCCAGAAACCGGTCCCCGGTAGCTTGTTTCCTTCCCAGTATAAGAATTGGCTTGGTAGTTTGGTCTGCCCTGTTCCCATGATGCACTGGGCCAGGGTCAGACTAATTTGCATATAGCCAAGTTCCGAGCTGGGATGGTGCAGTGAGCTAAAAAAACGGTGATGGATCAAGCCCTGATCTTTGGACTGGGTAAGAGTGGTCTGCTTAATTCAGACACTCTGTTCATCACCACCCCCTTTTCTGAATCATTTTTGTCCACCATAAGCGTGGAAGGGTATACTCAGATGTGAGTCCCTAGCTCATTGCACCATCAGGATTCAAGCAAGCTGGGCCGAAGACGGCTGAAATGCCAGAAACCGGTCCCCGGTAGCTTGTTTCCTTCCCAGTATAAGAATTGGCTTGGTAGTTTGGTCTGCCCTATTCCCATGATGCACTGGGCCAGGGTCAGACTAATTTGCATATAGCCAAGTTCTGAGCTGGGATGGTGCAGTGAGCTAAAAAAACGGTGATGGATCAAGCCCTGATCTTTGGACTGGGTAAGAGTGGTCTGCTTAATTCAGACACTCTTTTCATCACCACCCCCTTTTCTGAATCATAAGCTACCTATCGGCTTTGCCAATGCTTGTTTTATTATTTCAAATGTAGTTGCATTGACACATATTTTTTATTGTTTCCAGTACTGGTGTACCTTACTGGAAACTTTTACATGTTCTAGTTAGCCCTGCCTCAATCCCCCTGTGCCTGTGATATACACGGAGGGCAAGAATTCTTAGTACTCCTTCAGATGCAGCTCGTTCTAATTGCCCTGTGGCTCTGATGTACGTGTAGAACAGAAGTACTGATAGGCTGCCCCGGGACACCAAAGGTGGCCACCAACGAGGGCGGCCACCCTTAGTGCCATAGGATGGCACGGACCCTGAGCGGTCTAGTGGTTCGGGGGACCAGCAGTCCCCCCGTGATATCACTTACTGTTCTTGGGGGAGGGGAGGAAGGGCTATATAGCCCAGGGGGCGAGGGTCAAGCGCCCTCTTTGTTCCTGTCGCAGCGGCGAGTTGACCCTCACCCCCCACCCCCAGGCTGACCCTGCATCGCTGGACTAGTGACTGCCCGGTGTTTTTTCCTTGGTGTTCAGGTGAGGACTGGGATTCTGGGGTAGCGTTGGAGGGTGGTGCGCTTGGGGTTCTCAAGGCTGGCCTAGGGCCCGTGGGTGGGGGGGGCCTCGGGAGGGGTGCTTGGTTTCATCTACGAGCCTCCTCCGGCGCTGGTCTAGGGGCTGAGTGCGCTCTCCCGGGGTCTGCAGCTGCTGCGTTGGTCCCGTTTTCGCTGGGTCTAGCCCGCAAGACTCGGTGCGGTGTTGGATAGGGGCCTCTTCAGGTAGGGTTGCGGGGTAGTGGGGGATGCGGCGTCACAGTGGGGGTACCTGCTCTTCTCGTTGCCTGCGCGGGGTCTCCTGGCCTGGGTCCCCTCGCGGGTGGCTCTCGTCCTCCTCCTTTCTTTGCTGATGGGGCCTGTCTAGCAGCGGCGGTCCTGCTTTGGCCCGCTCCCACCGGCCGGTGCTGTGGTGCCGTGTGGGTGGGCCTATGCGGGCAGGCCCGTGCTGCCTGTTGCTCCGCCATCTTCTCCTGGGCCGCGCCTGGCCTTCAGCGGTTGTGGGGCCAGCCTTGGCCTGCCGCTTTGCCTCCACACTGAGGGGCGCTAGCCGCCTTGCCCCCCCCCCCATGGAGTGGCTCCTTGTAGGCCCATGTGGGGTACTTCCTTGTAAGCCCGCTCTCTCCTCCCTATACCGGGCCCTGGGCGGGCGTTGCGGGCGGTGCTCCGGGGCCTAGCGGCCAGCGAGCACCTTCCGGGTCTCCCTCGCTGGACGTTGGGGCTGTCCATTGAGGTGGCTGCCCTCGTGGTGGTGGGGCCCATGCTGGACAGACTCACTGCGGGCGTTATATATAGCCTTTACACACCCATTACTCACCCATTAGCGTGAGGCGATGTTGATCCTCATATCGCGCCCCCGGCAGGTCGGCCCGCCGTCGGGGCCCCTGCTCGGCCGCTGGGTACATGGCGTGTCCAGGGCAGGGGAGTCGTGCAGGCGCATCCCCTGCACATGCGTTCTTTGCGGTCCCCCCCTTCCTCCTCCTCCCTCGCGCTCCTTGGCCTTTATGTTTTCGTTTCACGCGTTCATGCCCCTGGGGGGATTGCTGCCATCAATGATTTGTTTTCTCTTGAATGAGTGCACTTGCATAGAATCTGTTGGTACTAATGCTTTTATACATCCTTGATAATTTAAGAGAGTTCTGTGGTTTTACCGATATTAAAAATACCCTCTGCATAACTAAGATGGTATGGTTTCATAGGGAGGGGAGCAGCTGGTGGCCTTTTGAGTGGGGGGAAATGGGGGGGAGATTCATGTGTTGATTTATCTTTCTGCAGGGCAGACACTACGGAGTTATTCGGTCATGATTGGTCACACACGAGGTGGCGCAGGTATAAGGGGCAATTATGGTTATTCTTGTCTGCTTTTCATCACATGGGGACGAATTTAGGAGGAGTATAGGCCAAATTTTGATATGTTATAATTGGTATGCTTACTGGGGCCAGGTGTATGGGGGGGAAGTGGGGGGGGGGGGGGTTTAAGAACTAATGGTCTTGTTACTTTTGCTGCAGGCCACCACCAAGAGAAGGTTGCTGGATTGGACATTATGAACAGAGCATGAGTAAGCAGGCTTGGCTTACTGTGGACAGTAGGCTGCCTACGAGGTGAAATATGGTGGTGCGAGTCTAATTTCATTTTCTAATTTCAGAGAGAAGTGCCCGAAGATTACATTCTCTGGAGGGCTGTGCGAACAGGATTGGGAGCAGGTACAATAAGGGGCATAGGGCGTAACGCATTGTGGGATGGGGGCAGGGAGGTGCCAAGTATAGAATGGCATGAACTAATGGACAACTCAGTATGAATTTGTTGCTAAACCTCTCTTTCTCTACATTCAGGAGTGCGAGAGTGAAGTTTTGGTCGGGTCCGGAGTTAGCTCACGCCTAGTTTCCTCGAATGGAGTAAGTAGGTGGGGGTTCAGGGACTGGGTCGTTAATGGGCCCATGGAGGTTCGCCCGTGCCACCATAGTGCTTGGTCGTTTTCTCATTTTCTCTTTTCCTCCTACCCTCAGATTTTGAACCGATCCTCCGTCGATTATGGAAAGCCAGGGATCCCCATAGCTATTCTCCCAGATGTCGCAGATGGAAGACTCGCTGCCTGATGCGAGCCAAGCAGCTCAGTGGGCGGCCTTTATTCGGATGGCCAAGGGGAAGGGTCTATCCTGGGCTAATGGGCTTTTGAAGGAGGCTGAAGGGATTGACTCTGGGGTCATCTGCGAGGCACCCCTGTCCGATTCCAAAATGCAGGAGGTTGATCCGACTAGATCGTCCAAAAGGGCCAAGAAGCAAACGTCCAAAGAGTTCCCACCAGACCCTCCAGCAGCCAAGAGCAAAACGGCGATCGCACATATCAAGCCCCCGCCAAGACACGCTTTGCCTTGTGTGTCACCAGTCGCTCCAGCAGGCAAAAGCAGAACTGTGATCGCACAAATCGAGCCCCTGCCAAGACACGCTTTGCCTTGTGTCACCAGTCGCTCCCAAGGACCCTGTCCCGGTCCCGCCGGTTTATGCCACCCGGGAGGACCTTGGTCTATTGTCAGATTCCCTTAACGACTTTATGAGAGAGCTCATTGGAGCCAGGGTCCCTCCCGCCCCGACCGCCATGACTGTGTGTAGACCTGAGGACAACGGTGGGGGAGCAAAGGCGGCGGCTTCTGTGTGGGGAGCTCCGCCGGCGGCTTCATTGCCTTCCACTTCGTCTCTCCCGCAAGTGCTGAACACCCGTGCCGCTTTGGCGAGTCCTCCTACGCCGCTGACGAGCGGAAGCATTGTGTCGCATACCCCTCTTCAGGCGCCCGCCCTTCCTGCGTAACCGGCGCCTGCCATCGTCAGAGATACTGTGATCCCCGTGGCCACGGGGGTGGTCACTCCCACTCAAAACTCTGGTACGTCTGTGGCTCCTACATTGGGTAGTGGTGCTGTGGTATCACCTTTGTCATCTAATACCATTTCGTCTGCAGGAAGCACTGCTGGCTTAGTCCCCTTAGCAGCATCACCTCCGACTCCTAACCCTGAGCCCCAAGTGGCGGCCGCACCCCTGTTGTCTGGTCACTGTCACCTGGCATGGCAAGTCCCTTTAGCGGTCAAGGAATTGATATGGAGGCGGGAATTGATTGATATATTCTTGCTACTTTTGTTAGGTCAGGAAGGGACTGATGCCAGGAAGGCCGGGGTGAAAGAGGAGGATAAAAAGACCAAATACCAAGGGCCAGATGTAGGAGCACTAATAACGGTTGGAAACGACCGATTTCAGCCGTTTCCAACCGGTATTAGGGTTTTCAGATGTAGGGGGCTGAAAAATACAGAATCGGTATATTTACAGATTCAGTAAAATTACCGAATCGGTAAATTACCGAATCGGTAAATATACCGATTTTGTAATTACAAATGTAGGTGGCACAGTTTACAGTGCCACAGGCCCTTAAGAGTCGGTATTTTACCACACAATCCTATTGTGTTGTAAAATACCGAATTCAGGTGTGCATGCACATCTGTGCATGCACACCTGTGCAATGTGACACACAGACATGCCCTTAGGGCATGTATGTCTGCCACATTGCACACAAGCCTGTACTTGGGGTGCTAGAGTGTGTCAAAGTGACACCCCCTGCACCCTTGCAGGATTCGGTATTTACCGATTCTGTAAATACAGAATCGGTATTTCCCGTTGATTCCTATGGGCTTCAAAGCCCATAGGAATCAATGGGAAATACCGATTCTGTATTTACAGAATCGGTAAATACCGAATTTTACAGATTCGGTAATTCAGATTTTATAATTACCTAAATCTGCCCCCTTCCCATTTACAGACTCTTAAATACCGAATCGGTATAATTCGGTATTTAAGAGTCTGCAAATGGGAATTACCTACATCTAGCCCCAACAGTGGCCGGAAAAGACCATAGAAAATTGGCTAGATGCATTTGCTATTTTACAGGGGGTGATATTAGAGAAACACCCAGAACAGGCGCAGGCGCTTGTCCAGTACAGTACCCTGATAAGAAAAGAAGCCGCTCGTTGGGGCGGTCAAGGTTGGGTGACATACGACTTAGAATTTCGGAGAAGGATGTCCTTGTGTCCTGAGATGAGATGGGACCAGAAAGAGGTTCAGCTGTGGCTAGACCACATGGGCTCTAATCTGCTTCGCAATGGGGGGGCCTTGGACAAGAAGCAGGGAAGTAAGGACTCTAGCAACTCCGTGCAGCGTAGCGAACAGCAGCAGGATAGACAGTCCTTTCGGGGTGGCTACAGGAATAGAGGGGGCAACAGAGGGTCCTTCAGGAGGTCATCCACAGCCATTTGTCGCTCTTTCAACACCGGTAATTGCGCCTGGGGGAAGTCTTGTAAATTTGCCCATTCGTGCAACAAATGTGGGGGCTCCCATTCAGCAGGATCTTGCACCATTCAGCAAGGGGGAGCTTCCAAGCCCACAAAAGATTCAGGTAGCAAGCAATAACTTCAGCGCCATTCCTCCGCACTTCAACCACCCACCCTTGATTTGCTCCCTGGTGAACTTGCCAGGCCTTACAGCAGGCGTTAGTAAGGGGCCCTCGCCTGTGATCTTGAGTAATATGTTACCCTTCTTGCAAAAGTATCCGCTCTCACGCGACAGGCTCCTGCTGCTTGCTGGTTTTAGCGAAGGTTTTAAGATACCCTACGTGGGCTGTGAGGCCCCAAGAGAGGCTGAAAATTTAAGATCAGCTAGGGAGTTGCCTCTTGTGGTCAAATCCAAAGTAGAGAAGGAGAGATTGCTAGGTAGAGTAGCTGGCCCTTTTTTCAGCCCACCTTTAAAAAACTTTGTGGTGTCACCGCTGGGGGTTGTCCCTAAGAAGGAGCCAGGGGCTTTCAGGCTTATTCACAATCTCTCTCACCCTGAAGGAGCATCAGTTAACGATGGGTTAGAGGAGGGGTCTTGCTCAGTCTCCTACTGCACACTGGATGTAGCTTTGGATCTGGTAAGAAGAGCAGGTGTAGGTAGGGTGACCAACTGGCATTGGTGCAAATTCAGGACGGTGAGTGTAAAAATTCAGGACAAAGGGTCAAAATTCAGGACACAAATTCAGGACAGGAGGTCAAAATTCAGGACAAAACTTCTAGACAATAGGTAAGTTTTACAGACACAACCGAGGTTGCGCAATAGTATATAAGTAAGCCCAGCCATTTCCAAACATATTCAACCATTTGCAAACCTATCCATCATGTATCCTTCCATCTATCATTTCACTCATCCATCCCTTCTTCCATCCTTTCACTCATCCATCCATCCACCCTTTCACCCTATCCATCTATACACTTATCCATCCACTCTTCATACCATCCATCCATTCACTCATCCATCCAGCCATTTACCCTTTCACCAATCCAGCCATCCTTTCACTTACTAATCCTTCCACCCATCCACTCTTTTAGTCATCCATCCATCCTCCCTTTCTCTCTCCATCGACCCTTTTACTTAGCCATCCTTCCTTCCATCCATCCATCCATCCATCCACCCACCCATCCATCTACTCATCCACTCATGAATCCATCCATTGACCCTATCACTCATCCATCTATCATTTCACTCCTTCACACATCTATTCATCCTTTTGTCCATCTACCCTCCATTTCACTCTTCTCATCCATCCTTACACCCACCCTTTCACTCATACGTCCATTCATTCACCCTTGCACTTATCAATCCATCAATCCATCCATCATTTCACTCATCCACCCTCCCACCCACCCATCATCCACCCAACCATCCACCCACCCACCCATCCACTCATCCATCCTTTCACCCACCACCCATTCACTCATCCGTCCTTTCACCCACCCACCATCCACCCACCAACTCATCCATCCACCCACTCATCCATCCATCCATCCTTTCACCCACCCCCTCATCATCCATCCATCCATATCCTCATCATCCATCCATCCTTCCCCTCATCATCCATCCATCCTTTCCCCCACCCCCTCATCATCCATCCATCCATCCTTCCCCTCATCATCCATCCTTTCACCCACCCCCTCATCATCCATCCATCCTTCCTTACATCATCCATCCATCCTCCCCTTCATCATCCATCCATCCTTCCCCTCATCATCCTTCCATCCTTTCACCCACCCATCCATCCTTCCCCTCCATCCATCCCCTCATCCATCCATCCTTCCTTCCCCTCATCCATCCATCCTTCCCCTCATCCATCCATCCTTCCTTCCCCTCATCCATCCTTCATTTCGTACATCCTCCATCCTTCCCCTCCATCCATCCCCTCATCCATCCTTCCCCTCATCCATCCATCCTTCCCCTCCATCCATCCATCCTTCCCCTCA
This sequence comes from Lissotriton vulgaris, assembly GCF_964263255.1. Lineage (NCBI taxonomy): Eukaryota > Metazoa > Chordata > Amphibia > Caudata > Salamandridae > Lissotriton > Lissotriton vulgaris. The sequence goes on along the minus strand of NC_141687.1, from coordinate 2,023,318,479 downwards.
TCCATCGTTCACCTCATCCATCATTCAGCTACCCTTCCACCCAAAATGCCATCCCCCACTGTGATGTACAGTACTTACAGGAGATACTCTAAGAGAACTGATTGAACTGATTGTCCTCCATACTTTGTTAATCAGTGTGGGTGCGATTGTGCCATTTCTTTATTTTATTACATTATAGTCTGCATGTTTGAAGAACCGAGGTTTGTTTACAATTTAGTGGCAGTAAATAAGCTCTGTGAAGAGAACCACGTGCTGCCTCTGTGTAATCTGGCCGTGTCTAGGATGTTTGGGGCCCTGGGCAGAAATGGAATGTGTGAGGTCCAAACTGCAGAGCCATGACACATTCAGGGCCGTTTGCATCTGAATAGATGCCCCTGCTCCTGAAGCTGCAGCACCTCCTCTCAGTCACCTTCAAGCACCTCTTAACAGCTCATCAAGGGCTGAAGGTGTGAGGGTTACCACCCCGCTGTGCCTCTCCAATGCTGCTGAGTATCTAAGCTTTGGAACAGCCTTGGAGTCAAGAAGGGAGGTGGGGGCAAGCTGTGCCGGCTTTAGGGTAGAGCGACCGGTGCCCGGTTAAAATGACGGACAAATGGCGTCCGTTAAAGAATCCTTCACGGACAACGGACAGACGGCCGGAATTACGGACTGTCCGTGAAATTTACGGACGGTTGGTCACCCTAGGTGTAGGGGGGTGGTTGGCCAAAGCAGACATAGAATCCGCCTTTAGGTTGTTGCCGGTGCATCCCAGTAGTCAACACCTGCTAGGTTTCAAATTGGATGGAAAGTATTACTACGATCGTTGCATGCCGATGGGTTGCTCAGTGTCTTGAGCATACTTTGAAGCATTCAGCAGCTTCCTGCAGTGGGCGTTGCAATCCTGCTACGGGATCAGTGGGGTGTATCATTACCTTGACGACTTCCTTTTTGTAGGGAGACAGGGGTCTAAGGAGTGTAGCGAGACATTGCAGAAGTTTGAAGAACTCACTACTACTTTAGGGGTTCCCTTAGCGCCCGGTAAAACAGTTGTGCCTGCGCAGGTTTTGACCTTTCTAGGGATTGAGATTGACACGGTGAAGAGGGAGTGTAGGTTACCAGCAGACAAGGTTCGGGATCTGGCGCAGTCCATTGTTTTGGCTCTTGGTCAGGACAAGGTGACGCTAGGTTTCTTGCAAGGTCTGCTGGGGAAACTCAACTTTGCCGCCAGAATCATTCCGGCAGGAAGGGTCTTTGCGCACAGGTTGGCAAGGGCGTCCGCTAAAGTCAGTAGGAGTTATCATTTGGTGAGACTTAGTAAAGGCATGAAAGAGGATCTGAAGATGTGGGCTACATTCCTTGCTGATTTCAACGGCTCTGTCGTTTGGAGGGCACCAGGGGCGGGGTCTCCTGAACTGGCTTTGTTCACAGATGCATCTGGTAGGGAAGGATTTGGTGTTATTCTTGACATCGACTGGTGCGCCCAAAGATGGCCTAACGTGTGGCGGAAAAAGAGAGTGACTTCCAACAGCACTGTGCTAGAATTGTTTCCTATTGTGGTAGCTTTTCATCTTTGGCCAGCGAAGCTAGCTGCACGTAGGGTATTGATGTGGTCAGATAATCTAGCTTTGGTACAGGCCATCAATTCTCAGTCTGCTTCTTGCCCTTTAGTTTTATGCCTACTCAGAGAGTTGATGAGGGTTTGTCTGGTTTGCAATGTAGAATGTAGAGCGCGACATTTCCAAGGGGTCCAGAACACAGCTGCTGACGCTCTTTCTCGCTTCCAGTGGCACAGGTTTTGGGAGGCATGGCCGAGAGCAAAGGAAGAAATGACAAGATTCCCAGAGCACCTGTGGTTCATTCTGAATCTGAGTCAAGCGTTACCGGGCAGGAGTGGAGAAATTCTGTGCTGTCACTTGGGACTGGGAACAAGAGATGCCTACCTCGGAGTCCAGGACTCAGGATTTTATCATGTGGGCGAAAGATGAGGGCAAGCCACAATCTTGGGTGGCGGGGCATTTGTCGACCATTAGTCACCGCGCTAGACTGAGGGGACAGCCTGACCCAACCAACGCCTTTTTAATAAGGTCAGCGCTGAAGGGTTGGTCTAGAAGCGAGCCCCGTGCTCCTGACAATAGGGCAGCGATTGACTTTGCGACTTTGAAAGGGATGCTGGACAACACAGAAAGGGCCACCAGTTCAGCGTTCGAGACAGCTCTTTTTTCCGCAACCTTTGCACTAGCCTTCTTTGGTGCGTTCAGAATAGGGGAGATTGTGGCCACCTTCGAAGAATGACAAATCAGGCATAGCCTTGTGTAGGCAGGATGCTACATTGGTTGGGGACTGCTTGTCTATAAGGTTGAGACAATCCAAAACAGACCAAGGAGGTGCAGGCAGGGTAATAGTGCTGAACAAGTTGGAAATTGCCAGGTACTGCCCCGTACGGCTGGTCGAGACTTACCCTGCACAGCGCCCCCCTGTGGAAGGTTACCTGCTGATCCATGCATACGAAACCCCCCTGACCAAGTACCAACTGCAGCGCATCATGGACACTTGTTTAAACTTATCTGGCAGCAAAAGACATGGAAAAGGTTTTTGTACCCATTCATTTAGGATAGGAGCTGCGACCACAGCATTTCAGGCAGGTTTGCCAGTTGAAAATATTAAACAGGTAGGTCGCTGGGAGTCTAACAGTTACAAACGATATATTCGCTCTTGAGTGGGTTGGAACAGGAGTGGCTTTTCTGGAAGTTTGTGTTTTATTTTGAATACTATGCGTGTGACGTTCAGTCAGTGTTATTGATTGCAGTGTATAACCTGGAGTGTTTTTAATAAACATGGTTTTTAAGCATCTGCATCTTTTATTTGGAAGGTAAATCTGTTTGGGTGGCAGGAAATGTGAGAATCCTTAGCGTAGCCCGGTGGGCTGATAGCGGAAAATGGAAGCATGGTTTCTCAACAACAAAGATCAGGTGGATAGTGTCGGCCGACTTACACTGGAGTAGCGTGAAGCGTGTATTTCAGCAGTTATTGGACGGGGTGAATCTCCACCAGACTTGTTAATTTTACATCTGGGGGGCGAGAAGTTGGTCCACTTGGAGCGCAGGGTCCTGCTACAGACAATGAGGGGCACGCTGTGCGATTTGAGCAACCTTTTGGGGCCTTGTGAATTATGGTGGTCTGAAATCACTCCAAGACTGCATTGGAAAGACGCTAGATCAGGGGTGGCCATTGAGACTTCCCGCAGACGTGTGAACAGTGCCATGCGCAAATTCACAGAGCAAAGGGGATTCGGCTTCATAAGGCACAGTCTGTTACATACCAAATGTACGGGCTGCTTCGATGAGGACGGCGTTCATCTATCAGAAGTGGGGATGGCCATTTTCCTGCTTGACCTATCAGAAACTATGGGAGCAGTGGGTGAGGGGGCGCTAGAGGGCGCACTGCTGCATGGCCGCACTTGCGTGAGGCTCCAGCTGCCTGGCATCTCTATCCGCAATTTATCCTTCCTCACTGCACGCACCCGCGTGAAAATCCCCACGGAGGGGCGGCTGGCCACTATTCACACTCGGTGAAAATTTGGAGGCTCTACTCCCAGGAACCCCGGAGTTGTGGCATGCGGAACCCCCCTGGCTAAACTGGACCTGCGGCGACGGAGCCCGCTGTCGGCCCCCCGAACTAGGCGAGCCCGGGGATCACCACGAGGCGGATAGGCCTCCGGCGCTTCGTAAGCGCTGCGCCTGGGGCTGACACTGCAGCGGACGACGATCAGAGGCTGAAGGTACGGGCGTCACGCACTAATTGGATCGCGGGGGCTGTGAAAGCAGGACGCTCCCGCTGGTCTCCCAATACGGCCGAAATCCGTAATTACCGTATTAGGCGGGACTTCGTGGCGCCATAACGAACTGGCAGAGAGATACCAGGGGGAGGCCTGAGACGCCCGGTAACCTGCCTTGCAGTCAAGATACACGACCTCGGAGCCTGCCTGTTGCCGGTGCCCCAGAGAGCAGACGGCTTGAAGCACCTGGCGCTCCTGCTCCTACCCTTTAGGCGCTACATCTTTGGGCTGCCATTCCTGCGCTGTGGGGCCTGTCTGCTCCTGCACTGTACTCCTTCTCACGGGGGTCCCCCCCGCAAATGACAGCTAACTTCCCCCAGTGATTGGCGCGTCAGCTGCGTGATAGGCATTGCTGCACCACACTACATAGAGCAGGATCACTATATCCTCTGTCAGCCTCCCTCCAACAGTGGTGCAGAAGGCACGTAGGCACAGACAATTCATATCCATCTTGCCACCATGGGGAAGCCGGACAGTCGCCAACCCAAATTACAGTTTGAGACCGCGGCGCAGAAAAAGGCGACAAGACACACTGGAGATGTGGTACCACCCCGAAGCCCGGTAACGGAGGCCTCGACATCGACCCAGCTGACCCCAGATATGGCCGCAATCCTGCAAGAAATGCGACAGGGCTTTGCGACGGTGGTCGACAAAGTAGATAGACTCACGTCCAGGATGGACGGCATAGCCCAGAAGATGGACGTCCATGAAGAACGCATATCTGAGGCGGAACGCAGGATATCGGCACATGATGACACGACCGCGGCTCATGACACTCGCCTTGCCAGGATGGACAACGTCCTGAGGGTAATCGCTGCCAAGAACGAGGAATTGGAAGCTAGGAGCCGACGGAATAACATTCGAGTCACGGGCATTCCGGAATCGACCAACACGGGGAGGATGGAATTATATGTCGAGAAACTGCTGTCAGCAACAGTCGGGGCAGACGCTCTTTCGGCTCACTTTATTGTGGAACGTGCACACCGCTCTCTTGGGCCTCAACCCAAACCGGGGGCCCCACCGCGACCCATAATTGCACGCCTCCTAAACTACCGAGATCGCGATGCGCCGCTTAAGGCAGCCAGAGCAAACCAAAATCTGGCATATGATGGCGTGCCCTTCTCGATATACCCTGACTTTACCCCGGTGGTCCAAGAACAGCGACGGAAATTTCTTGCTGTAAAGAGGAAGCTTCGAGATTTGAACATTGACTATGCTCTCTTATACCCGGCCAAGCTGCGAGTCACACACCAAGGTACGCAGCACTTCTTTCTCAACCCACAACAGGTCGAAGACTACATTAAATCCTTGCCCAAAAGATCCAGGCGACCTGCGGACGCTGAAGACTTAAATGCATCTGGTCCTGAGTAGGGGGCGACTGGCTCTCTTCGGATACATCCTTCTGCAATTGGTGGATTCGTCCTCACTCCCCTCACTCCTGGGGGGAATTCATTCGACTTGGAGATGGCTGCCGCTGCCCCTGGGGTACCATGGACGGGTGCTGCACCGTAGGTGGTAATGTATGCCAGGCCCCACCCCCCTTTGTCCCTCTCTGCTCCACGGGTGAACCCAGGAATGGACATGCACGGAGTGGGATGGCTGGGGGTGGTAGACCGTGCACCTCTGATGACCCCTAATGGGTGTTCCCCAATGACATTGACTTTGTTGCTTGTTTGTTGGTTGCTATCTAGCACTGTTTTGGGTAACGGGTGGGGGGCGGGACAGGGACACTGGCGAGTTGGGGTGGCTTCAGTGGGTGGGGGGTGGTGGACAGACTATCTGGTAGAACGGACTAGCACTGGGCGATGTAGATCTTCCGTTGGAATTGTTGGACTGCCTCGCTATTTATGGTTACATACTGTGGACTGTTTGTCCTTTTTCCAACTAGGTCTGATGCCTGGAGTTATCGGGGGAGGTATGGGGGGAGGGGAATGCTGGGGTTACTGTTGGGTTTCAAGTTTTGACATGTGCATGTTGTGGTCTGAACTCACACATTTGCCCTTTGGAGGGCTCCGTGATTATGGCCGGGGGGTGCGGGGGCGAGATGGGTGTGCTGCGCGCTACTTATGGCGGAGTCGTGACGGAGGAGTTGGGGGTGATTCGTTTCTGCTTCAGTTTCTGCTTCCGCTTGAGGGCATAGGACTGGTCCGAATGTATAATGTTCTGTTTGTTGGGAGGGTGGGCTTGGCAACCTTCCCTGCTCTGATCCTGCAGTTATGGTATTACACGTTTACATGGATGACACACGCCTGAATGTGGTTACTTGGAATGTGAGAGGGCTGGGAGATCATAGGAAAAGGAGACAAATATTGAGCTACCTGGATCTCCATAATGTTCACATTGCTTTCCTACAGGAAACGCACTTTGCGCCCCACAAATCGCGAGCCTTTGGGGGCAGGTGGGCTTCTCACACGATCTTTGCTAACTACTCCTCATATGCCCGAGGTACGGCCATACTAATTAAGAGATCCACACCTTTTCGGCTGGCTGGCTCCAAGGTAGATCCCCAGGGGAGGTACTGTGTGCTATGGGGTAGGCTGGGACACATGTCAGTGACACTTGTCTGTTGTTATGGGCCCAACACGGATGACCCGCAATTCTTTACCTCACTGTGGGCGGCGATAGTTGAGACAGGACCACAACACCTCATATGGGGTGGAGACTTCAACATGACCCTGCACCCCCCCCCTGGACAGATCACACCCTGCCCCACATCACTATACTAACAGGCGCAAAGTCCTTAGAGCGACTATTGCTGATAACAATCTCATTGACGCCTGGAGGTCACACTGCGGGACTAGAGAGGAGGGTACACACTTTACTGCGCAAGCTAGATCATGGGCGAGACTTGACTATTTCCTCCTAACCTCACAACTGTACACAGCACTAATACATGCATCTCATCTCCCCAGGACTTACTCCGATCACTCTCCCGTTTTGATCACGTTGGCTGGTTCGGAGCTAGGCCCCCCAGTGACGGCGTGGCGCATGCAGCCCGCTATGTTGTTGGACGCGATATTCCAGGAGGAACTCCGTGAAGAAGGCCTAGACTTCTTCAAACGCAACAAAGACTCAGTCCGAGACGTTGAGACCATATGGGACGCCTTTAAGGCCACGCTCCGAGGCTTATGTATATCGAAGGGCTCGGGAGTGCTCAAGAGCATACTCACTCGATTACGCAGCATAGAAGCTGACTTACGCAGTGCTGAAAGCCGTCTTAGGAGACACCCTGACACTGCGACCCTCGCTACCATCCGCGATAAATTGTCAGAATTCTCGGAGGAGGCTGCTCGTGAGGTGAAGTTTCGGAACAAATACTGGGTGGCCAGGAGGTATGGAGAAGGGGAGAGGCCTGGGAAGGCTCTAGCAGCAACGGTCAAACTGATATGATCGCCGACGATAATATTAGAACTTGTGACGGCGGAGGGGCTGGTACTTAGAGACACCACCCAAATCCTTAACGAATTTGTGCGGCATTACAGTACACTATACTCCACTAGCAGACACAATGAACTCACGTTGGATGACTATCTGGCAGATGTCTCCTTGGGGTGGTTGAGTGATGCGCAGAGAGCCTTCTTGAACGCCGCTTTTGAGCTGGATGAGGTCAGGGAGGCCATCATGGGCATGAAGTCGGGCAAGGCCACTGGTTTAGATGGCGTACCTATAGAATTCTACAAAACGTTCATCGACTTCATGGCACCGGTGCTGCGGGAGGTCTTTGAGGACGCATTGGAGGTGGGCCTGGGAAACCCGCCTCCAGCTGCGACTCTTACAGACCTCTATCCCTGTTAAACTGCGACGTTAAAATTCTTGCGAAACTGATTGCGACACGCATAGGCCTCCTCCTGCCTGCTCTTATCCTTCCGGACCAGTACGGATTTGTCCCTGGAAGGGCGACATCGCATAATCTCCGTACCTTTTTTTCGGTATACGACTCTGTCCATGAGGACCTCCCTATGGCAGCCATTTTTTTAGACGCCACCAAGGCGTTTGACTCGCTCGAATGGGACTATGTGTTTAAAGTTCTGGAGCAAATGGGTTTCCCGCCTCTCTTTATTTCCTGGATTAAATTATTGTATACACAGCCAACTGCCAGAGTACTCATCAACGGGAAATTGTCGTCGGAGTTCCCGATCACCAGGGGGACAAGACAGGGGTGCCCCCTGTCCCCCCTTCTGTTTGCCATAGCCACTGAACCCCTGGCGGCTAAATTGCGACAGCATCATCAGGACAGGGCAATGCGCTGCTTTCAGAGACAGCTACTCGTCTCTATGTATGCTGACGATATCACCCTCTATGTTCGCCACCCAAGAGATAACTTACATCCTATACTCCGTGAATTCATTCGGTTTGGTGCTCTCTCGGGGGTTCAAATCAACTGGAAGAAATCATGTATCTTCCCCCTTACTGCCTCGACAGTTCCATTCCCACTGGAATTCCCACTTGCCTGGAGCACAGGGGATTTTAAGTACCTAGGTATACATGTGGAAAAGAGTAGAGAAGAACTGATGCGTGCAAACTATGGCACTGTGATGGACAAGTTGAGCGACAATATATCTAGGTGGATCACGCTCCCTCTTTCCATGGCGGGACGTGCCTCCTTAGTCAAAATGGTCATACTCCCTCAACTCTTGTATTTATTCTTGAATATTCCGTACCACCCCGGAACCTATTTTTTTCGTCTGCTACGTTCAGAATTGCTTCGACTAGTGTGGGGTGGTAAAACGCCCAGACTCAAATGGGAGATCCTTGTCCGGCCATTCGCACAAGGGGGATTTGGCATCCCTGACTTTGAACTCTATTACCGGGCTGCTCAGGCCCATTATGCGTACTTTTGGGTGCGCCAGCAAAGATACATGCCTCAACTGGCGGCTGAGCACTGGTTGGCACACCCGATCCCCATTGAAGGCGCGCTCTACTCCCAGGTGGAAGGTAGGGACAAGACCCCTTCCACTGTGTCGAGCACTGTGACGGCATGGCACTCTATTGTGTCTAAGCTGGACTTGCACTTCTTATACGCACTGAAACTGCCGCTGGCCTACCACCCGCAGCTGCCGCTCCTACAAGAGACTGGCTTTCAAAGACTATTGAAAAAGATTGGTGTTGCTACGTGGGGGGACTTGTACCTGGATGGCGTCTTCCGGACTAGGGAACATTTATATGAGGGCATTCACCCGACACCTCTGGACTTGTTTTATTATGTCAGACTCAGACACGGACTACAAGCTATCACGCCTGATTTCCCCTGCGAGCCCCCGGTGCTACCTCCCTTACAAAACATGCTGCTTCACGATCATCCTATTAAACTAGTGTCTGCACTCTATAAATCTATACGGGCCAACACGACATACACTGCTCTGCCCGCTAGGCAGAAATGGGAACAGGATTTAACCTTGACTTTCACGGACACACAATGGGAATTTTGCCTGCAACAAACTGAGCGCATATCATCTAACAGCCGTTATAGAATAATCCACTATAAATATCTGCACAGGCTGTACCACACTCCAGCGCGTCTGCACAGATTCAAGCTTAGGCCTACAGATGCCTGTGACAGGTGTGGGGCCCCAGGAGCTGATTTCCTTCACCTTGCAAGGGGATGTCCTGCAGTAAATAGATACTGGACTCAGGTGTTTCAGGCCCTCTCCAAAATGATACACATGACGGTGGATCCCTCCCCATTGGTGGCCCTTCTGGGGTATGTTGCACCTCTTCAAGCGGCTCACCGCAAATATGTGGCACTAGCTATGCTTCTGGCTAAACGCAGGGTGGCCTGTAGATGGGGGCGGGGAAGGGCGCCCAAATTCAAGGATTGGTTGAGTGATATGGTGTACTGCCAGGAACAATTGAATACCTATTCTGAACTAATGCCGCCTACTTCTAGGCCTACTGACATATGGGCCCTGTTACAATGTTATTTGATAACTGATCCGCCCGAGGATGACAACAATTGAAGGTGGGCGGTAGAGTTCCTTCGATGGTGTGTCTTGGTCTTGCAATATAGCACCTGGACTGCTAGATATGGCATGATGTGTTTGCTGCTTCTCCCCCCCCCTATTCCCTCCCCCCCTCACTCTCCTCCCCCCCCTCCCTGCCCCCCCCGTTCAAGACCCTATGTGAAGAACCTCATCCTCAGCGACGTCCCCGGATGCCTGTCTGCCCACGGCTTCCGATACTGTGGCTCAGCCTTCCCTCTTCTGTGGTCCCATGACTCTGCCACTCTGACAGCACCGTGCCTACCGAGAGTAGATATGCCCACCTAGATACCCGTGTGCCCCCCCCCCATCATTCCTGAGTTTGTATAGACACTGCACATGTCAATGGTTATATAAAAATTCAAAAAAATCGAGACTCATTTATTTAGCTGTGAAGACGCGGCACTTGTCACTTAGATGGAACTGTTGGCAAAATTGTTTTTAACACACATACATGTAGAAAAGGATTTGTATTTCTGTATGCACTGATAGCGGCCGGCCTCCGGGTTGTTGGCGAGACGCTGTGTATTCCTGACAATGCTCAATAAATGTCTTGAACCAAAAAAAAACAAACAAAAAAAAAAACTATGGGAGCAGCGGGTTGTAAAAAGAGGAGAGATAAGGTGTGGGGGGGCTTTGGGACGGCGGCTGCCGCACCCAGAGCCTTGGCGGAGTTACAGGGCGATCCAATACAGGAAGGTACAGAAGGGTACCCTCTACAGGACCACCGGAAGGGTGCGTGAGCAAATTATCCCCCAGGGAGATCCACGGTGGATCCTGGAGGACCGACGGCGCCCCGTTAGTCCGTCGGGCGGTTGTGTTCCTGAGCAACTGGGGGTTGCCAACGCTCTGCCCCCGAGGGGGAGGGGCGTGAGTGATGGGCGGACGAGAGGTCGGCCGGGGGAGGGGTTAGACCTTCCCCCCAAAACTGACAACGCCCCTACGGTTAACACCGCGGGGGTTATGGCTAATCAGGTGGGCGGGTCGCGAGAGGTGGCCTGCTCTGGATCGCCCGTAAGATAACCCAACATGTTGGCATAATGTTTATGCTAATAAAACTGCAACAACGTTCTCCATCAACTTGTGTTGTGTCAGTTATTGGTGGAGGGGTGTGTTGTATGAAGAAAGGTCTGGGTTTGGGCCGATATTGGCACTATGATAGGCTGCCCGGGACACCAAAGGTGGCCACCTACGAGGGCGGTCACCCTTAGTGCCATAGGAAGGCACAGACCCTGTGCGGTCTAGCGGTTGGGGGGACCAGTGGTCCCCCCCGTGATGTCACTTCCTGTTCTTGGGGGAGGGAAGGAAGGGCTATATAGCCCAGGGGGCGAGGGTCAAGCGCCCTCTTTGTTCCTGTCGCAGCAGCGAGTTGACCCTCGCCCCCCACCCCCAGGCTGACCCTGCATCGCTGGACTAGTGACTGCCCGGCGTTTTCCCTCCCATCCGCTTACCCTGCTCTTGGGCAGATCGGGGGGTGTTTGTTGCTACTAATGACTTGTCTTTGTGTTGCAGGAGGAGCTACAGGGCGATCCAATACAGGAAGGTACAGAAGGGTACCCTCTACAGGAGCACCGGAAGGGTGCGTGAGCGAATTATCCCCCAGGGAGATCCACAGTGGATCCTGGAGGACCGACGGCACCCCGTTAGTCCTTCAGGCTGTTGTGTACCTGAGCAACCGGGGGTTGCCAATGCTCCGCCCCCTGAGCGGGAGGGGCGTGAGTGGTGGGCGGACGAGAGGTTCGCCGGGGGAGGGGTTAGACCTTCCCCCCCAAAACTGACAACGCCCCCACGGTTAACACTGCGGGGGTTATGGCTCATCAGGTGGGCGGGTCGCGAGAGGCGGCCTGCTCTGGATCGCCCGTAAGATAACCCAACATGTTGGCATAATGTTTATGCTAATAAAACTGCAACAACTTTCTCCATCAACTTGTGTTGTGTCGGTTACTGGTGGAGGGGTGTGTTGTATGAAGAAAGGTCTGGGTCTGGGCCGATATTGGCACTATGATAGGCTGCCGCGGGACACCAAAGGTGGCCACCTACGAGGGCGGCCACCCTTAGTGCCATAGGATGGCAGAGACCCTGAGCGGTATAGTGGTTGGGGGGACTAGTGGTCCCCGGTGATGTCACTTCCTGTTCTTGGGGGAGGGGAGGAAGGACTATATAGCCCAGGGGGCAAGGGTCAAGCGCCCTCTTTGTTCCTGTCGCAGCGGCGAGTTGACCCTCGCCCCCCACCCCCAGGCTGACCCTGCATCGCTGGACTAGTGACTGCCCGGCGTTTTCCCTCCCATCCGCTTACCCTGCTCTTGGGCAGATCGGGGGGGGGGTGTTTGTTGCTACTAATGACTTGTCTTTGTGTTGCTGGCGGAGTTACAGGGCGATCCAATACAGGAAGGTACAGAAGGGAACCCTCTACAGGAGCACCGGAAGGGTGCGTGAGCGAGTGAAGTAGTGTGGCTCACTGGTTAGAGGCGGCAGACCCGAGAGCAGAGGACGGCCCGGGACCAGGGTTCGATTCCCGACGCGGCAGGTTTCTGGACCAGGGTCAGCGGACTCGATAATTCTCTCGCCTCGGTGCCCACTCTGATCAGCGATCACACTCGGCAACTCTGGGCACTAGCTTGCCTCATCTTCACTAACGGCCCCACCAGACCGCCGGGGATGCCTGGTCTCACCCTGGAGATACCCATTAAGGGACCATCTCTCAGGGAAGCCAGGAAGGGTTTCGCAGCGGTCGAAGCGCGGAGGTACCCCTTCGGGAGTGATTCCAGCGCTATATAAGCACATAATTAATTAATTAATTAATTAATCCCCCAGTGAGATCCACGGTGGATCCTGGAGGTCCGACGGCGTCCCGTTAGTCCTTCGGGCGGTTGTGTACCTGAGCAACCAGGGGTTGCCAACGCTCCGCCCCCGAGGGGGAGGGGCGTGAGTGATGGGCGGACGAGAGGTTCGCCGGGGGAGGGATTAGACCTTCCCCCCAAAACTGACAACGCCCCTACGGTTAACACCGCGGGTTATGGCTCATCAGGTGGGCGGGTCGCGAGAGGCGGCCTGCTCTGGATCGCCCGTAAGATAACCCAACATGTTGGCATAATGTTTATGCTAATAAAACTGCAACAACTTTCTCCATCAACTTGTGTTGTGTCGGTTATTGGTGGAGGGGTGTGTTGTATGAAGAAAGGTCTGGGTTTGGGCCGATATTGGCACTAACAAGAAAGCCTGCAGCTGAAGCCGGACAAGAATTGTGAACTAACACTAGCACGATCCTGCGCATGTCTTTCACAACCTCTTACTAACCAGCTGTGGAGAAGTGGCTTACAGAATTTGGGGCAGTGCCTAATTTTTAAAATAATTGCCGGTGTCAAATGTTTTTCTCAGAAATGAATCCCACAGTGGATGCTGACGAACATCACAGCATTGCTGTATACCAAGGCTGTGTGGAAATGATTTCACCTCAGCCATCTTTCTTCACTGATATAGTCTCTGCCCCTTTAATTCACTGTTGCCGGTTCTTTTTCATTCCTGCTTACTCCCGTTGTCACTGTTTTTTCTCTCTTTTGCTCTCTGGGTCAAAGCATGGTAAGGAAAATAATTGCCTGTGCTCACCTGCGCTTCTAGCTCAAACGAAGAACTGATTAAATTAAGGGCGCCTCCTAACCAGTTAGCCACAGAACGCTTGTTTACACCACCGGTTTCCCATCTCACGTTTGTATCACAGTGTATTAGTTACCCCGGCAACGAGCATCTCTTTACCGCCGAGGATTCTTTAACGAGGAAATGTCTTATTTATTGCGGAGGGATCGCCAGGACGCACCCTCAGAACCCAGCAGGTTGCGGAAACCAGCGCTGCCTCCTTCCGGGCTGGGAGAGTTTGCTGTGTGTGAATGACTTGGCACATTCTCAAAGGCTGTCAGACTGGTCCCGCCTGAGTAGTGACTGGAAGGGGCGCCGCAGTACAGCAGCAGGGGCGGCCAGAGAGCAGCAGCGGGATGGAGAAGCACGGCTCAGCCAGAGTCCGGGTGCACGTAGAGTACTGGTGAGTACCAGTGAGTACCAGTGGCGTCACTAGGGGATTACGGGGGTGCTGACCGCTAGTTACGACGTTACTCTGGCTGCTGGCTCGCTCTCGCTCTTGCACTGCAGTGCACCGTGCCAGTGGAGTCAGTCCCGTGCAGCCTGACCTCTGCTCTACTGCCAGTGTGCTTTTTATTTATAGTGCAAACCTGCAAGCCAAGCGCACGCCACGGTGCACCTGCTTACAAAATTCAAATACTCTGCAGTCAGTGCAGCACGTCGCCACGCACGCACCGGTCGTGATCAGTGATGCTGGTGCGATGCGATGCGCGGCGTACAGGGCCGTCAATCTTCAGCGCTACCACTGACGGCCCTGGGACAGCCCCCGCGCACGCTGTGCTCCTCTGACGCGTTGTGGTCACGCGCCAGGGAGGAGACGAGACGGCAGCGCAGGGGAGTGCATGCGGTGCGCTAGATTAAAGAATGAATGTGGTTAGTCACCACCATCTTCTGTGATATCGCGAGCGGAGCGTCTCCCCTTCAAATTTGGGACAGTGGAACTGACTTCTTGGGTCACGGTGAGAGCAGTATATCATTTTTATGAATGAACTGCTTTTAACCCCGAGCAACATACACAGCGGTTTGTGAAGCCTGAGCAAGGGGATGGGGGAGGATGGGTGTGTAAAGATTTGCAGGTAGTGTCAGGAGGCTTTGGCTTTACGACTGAGGTAAAGGCCTGGTGACCTGGGGTGGAAAGTGGGGATGGATTGAATGGGAGGTAGCGCCATCGAGTGCAGGGTGGGGGCCACGCTCTGTAGGATTTGAAGGATTGTATATGGGGTGGGGGGGAGTGTTTGTAGTGTTGAACAAGGGGAGCCATGGGTTGAATGGAAGGCTGAATGTAGGGTGTGACTAGAAACACCTAAACTGTGCGATTAGAAGCGTGGTCTCCAGAGAACAGGATGTCCAACCTGGGTGTAAGAGGGCCGCAGTGCGCCCGACGCCTGCTTCTATGTGTCAGACTCTGAACATGTATTCACCCACAGCGCTCGAGTTCCCTCCCGGCTCACAGCCAGGTCTGTGCCTGCATCCCCCCCTCGAGCTGCCCTGCAGCGCACAGCCAGCTGCACTGCGGGCCAGTGCTCCATACCACATGGAACAGAGACATCTCAAATAACACCCAGTCGCTGCCCCCACATACAACCTGCACCAGCCACATTACACACACACCAGAGACTGCTGCTCTCAGGGACATTGCGTCACAGACAGGGCAGCTGATGCAAATTCCGTCGTTTGTATGTAAAGCGCTCTGATACCTACGGGTCAAGCTAGCGCTATATAAAACTTTACAATAAATAAATAATAAATGTACTCCCACAAGTGGGAAAGCGATCCGCTGTGGAGGGACCACGAGACGGGAAAAAGTTATTGCTTGCTGCCTAGAAAAGGGGAGCGGGAGGGGGATGCACTTTTTACACCCAGGTGTCAAGCACAGGCCCTGCATCCCCAGAGGCTGCTGCTGCCTCCCAGACATGCTAATCCCATCAGGGAGCGGAGTCCCACCCTGCTGCGATCTGGCTCACAACATGGAGCAAGAGCTGCCACTCACATCAAAAGAGATGCCCCGCCCCTACCCCTCCCACGCAAAAGGAAACCATGAGAGCACCAAACACACTCTCCTGGCGGGAGGGGCTTAGTCTCGCGGCAATAGAAGGCACCCCCCATAACCAGGTACACGTCCCTTTTCAGGGGGTTCACCATAGAATTCATGCGCGGAGATTATATTGCACAGTTCTATGCTGAGGAAAAAAAGAGTAACCAGACCCGACTCCCATACGAATTGCCCACTTTTGGACCATTCCTCGTCCAGAGGTTTCACTAGCTTCCAGCTGGTGAGTTTTCAGGTGGGATACACTAGGAGTGTGTTATTACATGAGTTTACTTTCTCTGAAAGTTTGTAGTTGGAAAGCTATTTTCTGATGAAAGGTTTTGCAGAGGAAAGATGGACACTAGCTTTTTATGCTAAAAATAACTTCTGCATAACCATTTACGTATCATTAGCAGATATTAGGCAATAAATTATTGCAATATACACGATTTCCATATAATGCATGATTGCCGGATAGCTGCTGTCCAAGGCCTACTGACCACATCATCTAACCTTGATTTGTAGCCCAGAGAGGGTGTGGACACGTCTTCTTACCGCTTCCTGTGCAGAGAACGTCTCCCCAGTTCAGCCCCTCTGGAAACATGGGTGTTGAGGCTTGGCTGGCTTCGCTGTCAGGGGAGCTGGTACCTTGTGTGCAGATTCAGAAGCCGAGAGTGTTTCCCCCTGGTGTATGAAGTCTTCTTTTGAAAGGGGTCTGGGCGCCCCTAAACGGGGTGGGTGGGTGCTGTGTCTGGCCAAAGGCCAACCCCTGCAGCACATGGACAATAATCATGCACAGGTGGGGTTTGCTGAATGTTAAGGTTTCGGACTTGGTCCACTTTAGAATATGATCAAAGAACCCCAGAAATTCAGTGAAAAAAGCAAAGGTTAAAGTGACATTTTAAGTTTCTAATACCTTAATTTACATGAAAAAAATAAAAACAAAAATTCACGGAAAGATTAACCCCTTCGATGCGGCCGCGATTCCCCTGGTGTACTGTAAACAGCACGAACAGGGGTGGGCCGTGACGAACCCCAGCCGTCATCAGCACACGAGCACCGAAGTGCATGACTGCTGGGGTTCGTCATGAGCATGGAAGGGGTTAAAGTTAAACTTATGTTGTAGTTAGTTGCTGGAATGAGGCATTAGCTAATGTTTAAAAAAATCGAAAACTTTGGAAATTTACCAGTTATAGTTTAGTCAAAAAGCTATATAACTTCTGCCCAAACATGATCACGTATGACCTTAAATAGTACAACACTCATGACATGTGAATTTTCGTTTTTAAGAGGACAAGAATATGGATTGGGTGTTTTCCTGTGGGTGGATGCACTGCCTGGCTGAAGGCCAGTGCATAATGGGGTGAAAGTTATAGTGTTTTTCCTAAACTATAACTTGTGTATTTCTGTGGTTTTCGGGTTAACGTTATCTTATGGTCCCGTTATTTGCCATCTGTGTCCACTGGCGGACTCGGAGCGGAGGAGGTCCATGCGGTAAGTGGTGAGGGGGTGACACCATGAGTTACCCGCACCGGGTGACACCAACCCTAGTGACGCCACTGGTGAGTACACGCGCTGCTTTAGAATCTCGGACTTCAGATGCTTTTCTTGATGCCCAATCAATAGTTTCAGTAACGTTTGGGTAGATGGACTCCGTAATATTGTGTAGTAAACCGCAGTATTATTTATTGCTCCTAAAGACAGACCTGTACTTAACGAGATGCTCCGCACAATGGATGAACTCTGTCCTTGATTCCAGGAAGTGAGGTCATAGCTACAACACGGACATTAAAAACGCTGACCAGCTAGCTGCTTAGCATTTCCACCCCTAGGCCCCTGCCATCTGACATATGAATACACATAATTATTTGACAAAATACAGTTGCATCATCACAAAAAACAGACCAACACCTGTGCTTGTGGGAAAACTGTTGCAAGTTTATTCACATTCTTTTATGCAGTACACAGGTAGCGTCATTTTACGAGTGATCACCGAGAGCAGCGCCTTTTTAGGACTAACCGCGGACACACGTCTTGAAACACTCTCCGTCCACCGGGCATTGCGTTGCTATCTCATTATTTATCTGGTGCTGTACATTTCATATTGGGGCTGCGGCCCAATGCTTTGATGTGGTTGCTGCACCCGTGCCACCAAGGAGCAAGGTAAAACCAATACCCAGATGTCAGGATACCAACTGTCTTGCGACGCTGTATAGCGATTTGCTATTCTTTTTAGCTCTCCTGTTCCTGCTGGGTGAGTGGGTGGCAAATTCCTCTGCTGCTGGCCTAGCAAAGAGGAATGTCTTGGTGTGATGCCCACCTAAATAGCCAGTCGCCTCCCAAAAGTGACATTATCCATGGGGAGGTGAGGACTCTCCCTCGTAGTGGCCAGCTTCCCGGCCAGGCTACTGGCCATTGAAAAAAAATACTAACCCCCACCATGGGCAGTGAGGAAACACTAAGGGGCTGTCCCCTCTAGTGTCACCCTTGTGGGGGACGTGGACATCTGCCTTCCCATCACAGTATTTGTAGTGGTCAATTGCATTTATATAGAGCTTACTACCCCTTATGAGGAGTCCAAGCGCTTTACGCCAGGCAGCACACTGCTCTGGAACCCCAGGTTGTTGGGAAGTTCAGTGTTATTGGTTACTATTAGTTATTGGGATTAAGCTTGTGTAATCAAAGTAAACCTTTCCATGCAGCCATTTCAGTTTTTTATGGTGGACTAAAGTAATAGTGGTTGGTTGCGATCATAAGAAGGGGGTAAGGTGAGATTAAGCACCTGGTTGGTGGCATTAATGCATGAGTTGGAGGAGATTTGGTATTGTAGGTTACACAGATATGACCTTCAGCGGAAGGAGGAGAGATTGTGATCTTTGAAATTAGTTGTAGGAAATTTGCTGAACTAGAGAATAGTCAAGCTGCTTGTGTCCGAGTATGTTCAGTGAGATTTGGCATGCAGAGGATAAAAGGGAAGTAGAGGGACATTTGAAAGAGAAATGAAAAAAGAGAGGTCACAAACAGAAGTTTTAATTACAGGTCAGTTTTTTAATGTTTAATTGGAGTAATGTGGTAAATATTTTTTAAAAGGGCATGTAGTTTTAGAATGCAAGATTGTAGAAAGAAGCAACATTATTTACTTGTGAAGATTGTGCTATATTGGTAATTTGGAATAGTTCTCGAATCAGGTAAATAATCTCTCTGTTGCTAGACTATTGCTCGATCACTGTTCTAGCCAGGTCAGTCGATTAGCTCAAGGGTTGAGAGTGAGAAATAAAGGCTGGACTCATGTCGAGAAAATACATAGGAAATAATGTACCCATTGAAAGAGATTCTGGCATCCATCCTCAGGTTTGACTCGGAGTATTAATTATACAGCAGAGTGGGGTCCATTTCAACGCCCCTGGTGTGCATTGGCCCCTGAGGGAAGGTGTGGACAGCTTACCAAAGAAGTTTATTACCTGCATTCCATTGGCTGGAGGGCAGGGGAAGTAAACACCGGTGTGAGGGAGGGGATGGTGAAAGGGCTCCCTTTACACATTTAATGAATACATTTGTTAGCAAATAGCTGCTGGTTAGACTTCCCGAAGCACTGCTCTTTTGTAGATGTTATGGGTGAGTAGGGGTGGGGCTTCCGGTTGAAGGGGAGCTTTAAGTGAGGGGTAGCATTAGTCTACCATCATCACACTTCAGTGCAGAGGCCTCGCCTCTTTGTGCCTCTGTTGAAGGTGCTCGAGGCTAGAGACGGCCCTGCTGTGAGGGGCATCACTACGCAAAGGCTGTGTCTGAAGCGCAGCCTGGAACACCTTTGAAATGTATCCGGAAAGGTGGCTGCCCTGTAAAAACTCTCCTCACAGAGATAAATGCTTTCAAAGTAAGCCACCCAGTGGAAACAAGGTTAAAGTAACTCTACCTCAAGGAAGCAGGGAAGTCCGACACCTACAGGCAGCAGCAAAACAAAGGCAGCTTTACATGTTAGTTTGTGCCCCTTTTCTGCTCACATTTTTATACTATTAATAGCCCTGAAATAAATTAAATTAGAAAGGCAGCTGGCTAAGAAATCCCTTAAAATGAGGATTTGTAGGAACATGTTACAAAAAGGTAGTTAGTGATTTTATTCTAATTACAGCAATAGTGTTTAGTAACTGCAGTTAAAGTTTAACGGGGTTATATTAAACTTGCACTGTCTTTAAAGAAGACCTGGTTTTTCTTCCACCTCTAGAATGCTGAAGAGAAGGATGCGTCTACATTTTCAGCCAGGCAACCTTTTAATAAAGAATGAGGCTGTATAAGTACCACTACACATTTAGATTAAATCATGTGTTGTATTTAAAAAAAAAAGATGTATTCACATTTAGATATACCCAACACCTTGTGCTACCTTGCAGGTGGGGATAGCCCACCTGGATTGGCGATCCCTATCACTTTCTGTTTTAAAGACTAATATATTTTTAATGGAAAAATCACACTAAATCTAGCCGTTAGGGATGAAGTATTATCTGAATGTACGTAAAACATTCTGTAATCCATGTTTCATTAGATAATGGGTACCGATTATGTATTTTTTTTTTTTAAACCGACTTTAACCAGGTACCGATTATGTTTGATAAATGTTTGCGAATCTTAATAACTTCAACCCCGCCGAAGAAATGAGATCTATAAATAACAATTGGCTAAGTAATTTAAAAAAAGTAAGAAATCTTGGCAATGAGTTGTTTGTGTGTTCAGGGCCAGTTTAAGCATTGGGTGGCATCCAGTGCAACAATCTTTGTTGGTGGCCCCAATAACATTCTTCTCCACAGATTCTCTCACTACCACCCTCCAATAGATCATCTTTACATGTACTTAATTTCTTTTTTAGCGCTACTCATACTAATGTATGGCATCAGAGCACTCCTTGTCACACATCATACAGAGGCAGTGATGTGCACATCACTGTATATGAAACGTTACATAAGGCAGCGAGGACTACAAGATGTAGGAGTTGTGTCATATATATTGGTGGCAGTATATATATTAAGAGTGCTTTTCTGGAAAATCACAAACTTGAGAGTTGAAATTTAACAGTGTTTTGTGGTTAGCGTAACTTATAGGAATTTATTGCTACCCAAACTAACCCTTCTTAGCAGAGAAATAATAGGGAAAATCATTAGGTATTAAACCTGTGATTTGTAGTTTGCATGCAGCTCTTTGATGCCAGTCCATAGCTCACGATGCTATATTACAAGGATTGTAACTTACAAATTGTAAGTAACAAAAGGATCACTGTCACCAGCTAGGTCTTAATGGTTGTATATATCTGTTTCCTTTCCAGTGGAGGGTGAGGATATGAGCCCCGCTATCGGGAACTTGCCAGCGAAATAAAGCAAGAAGTTCCTGATGCGGAGGTTTGTGGTGAAAAGGGGAGGAGAGGTAAGAAGATTTGATAGATTTGTACATGCCTGTATTTTATAGTGTTTTGTTCACTAACTCTAATGGTGTGCCATGCTGCAGTAATTCCAATTGCTATAAGGCATTCCAACCACAGCTTAGTAGAAGGGACAACACTAACTATAGGAAAGCCTGTAACAAAGAGAATTCTTGAAATTGCTTGGTAACATAAAAAATATAATATCTAACAAAGTATCTTTAAATACACATTAACAGCTTCAACGTTAGCAGGTCCATAGTAGGGGGTGGCATATATCTGTGAAAGTATATTTCTGAATTTGATGTTGTAGGATATTTATGCGGCATTATGAGCTAACTAATATAGATGTGTTTGCCCCTTTGAGCGTTGCAATATTATCTCTTTATATTTTTTGTTCTATTGTAGGATGCTTTGAAATTAAAATCAATGACAAGCTCATTTTCTCTAAGCTTGAAAGTGGCGGATTTCCTTACCATGAAGATGTAAGTGCTCAATATTTAAAATCCTATTTTTTATATGGTTATTGTAAAAAATGCGTTTGCTTGATTAAAGATGAAATTGTTGACAAATAATCTCGGACAAAATGACACAAAATAAAGTTAAAATACTTTTGCTTAAGTGCAAATAAAGATGAAAAATTGTGACCCATATTTATACAAAATTACAAATTGCTCCTAAAGGAAAAGCAAATGGTGGTGATTCCCATGAACTTCCAACTTTGTACTGTAGCTGGGTGGTCTCAGAATGGAGCAGTAGAACGAGTCAAAACTCCAGCACAGCACTAGAACAACAAGTGGATGAGGGGATCAGAATGAGGCAAGCTACCAACTTAATGGTATGGAGAGGAAGAGTGCACAAGACAGAGCATCGGAGGTAGGTGAGCTCCGCAGGAAATCC
Organism: Lissotriton vulgaris; assembly: GCF_964263255.1. Classification (NCBI taxonomy): domain Eukaryota; kingdom Metazoa; phylum Chordata; class Amphibia; order Caudata; family Salamandridae; genus Lissotriton; species Lissotriton vulgaris. Next base: position 2,023,296,718 of record NC_141687.1, on the reverse strand, counting down.
GAGAGTTGAGGATCAGGCTTCAAAAGCCAATCATGGACCCTTCACAGCAGAATTGGTGAAGGGAATTCAGGATGCAGCAGAAAAGTGGACAAAAGATGAGCACTGTCTGAAAATGGCACAGTAAACTCTGGAACAGGTAGAAAAGGATAGCACACACCATAAACGAAAAGATAGGCCAGAAGTTGAAGAAATATGACCAGTGAAGGACCAAGTTTTAGAACCTAGCGGCACCAGGGAAAACGCCCGATGCCTTCGAGTTCCCCTGCCTTGGCAAACAGAGACACGGGACGCTTCTTGATGACATCAAAGACCAAAGTTTATTGGCTGCAACCAGGAACAGAGATCTACGAAGCACAACACGGGTGGTTCGCTAGAGACTGCACAAATTCAATGAGCAGAGCATGGTCTTTTATGCCAAAAATTACATTCAAAAGTAGCATCGATTACGTACAAACTAACCAATGGAAACATGACATTTCAAAAGTATCGCATAACGACAATCCCTCTTTCCGTTGTCCAGCCCACCAGAAATGACCAAGCACATTTCAACTTTCCTGTTCGATCAGGCCGGACAAACCCATCATAAAACCTCAACCTAAATCAGTGATTATGTCGTAAAGGAAGAAGCAGAAATAGATTGGGATCAAGATAGAAAGGTGGCTGCAGTGTACTGTAAACTTCGGCATGTCCTGCTCTTTGATCTTTATCTGACCAGCTGTTTAACAAGGAACCGGCTCAGCGAGGTCAGCCTCAGGCAAAGGAGTCAGTTCGGCCAGGTCATTCAGAAGTCAGCTAAGGTGTACGTGTCCCAAGGACTCACTTGGCCGTAGTCATCGGCCTATATGAGGGCAACCACAAAATGGCTGGCGTACACAAAATGGAACCCAAAGGTTCAAACGAAATCCCTGAATATGTAGTGTTCTCATTGATCGATTAATGCGCAAACACTCGTACACACCGCGCTCGTGATTTGCGGTCCGCTGACACCAAGATCGTCTATTTCTGACGACCTTTATTGAACGAGTTCGGAACCACCGAAACAGACCCTTAAACTACGGAACTACACCAGGATCGGATGAGGGGCAAACAATAGGCTAGAGCAGAGGTCTTCAAACTTTTTTTGCTTTTTTGAAATTCACTAAAACACTGTCCCCATAATTGGGTGTTGTGAGCCCTTTACATTCAGGTGCCACAATGTAACTGCACTTGCTGGACCAATGACAGCTGCAGCCCTGAGTGCCAGACTGTCTCCTCTACCTCTTCAACCCCTTCGCCTCCATACCTGGCCATCACTCCAATCTTGAAACAGACTTTGTCCCTTTTCAGAAAAAAAATATCCTAACTATAGCATTGAAATTGAGTCGCCATGCCTCTTTTGTAAAATAAGACAGTCGTAATTGTGATGCAGTGGTCCTCTCACCCCACCCCTCTTCCCCCCAGCCCAAGTGCCACTGCACTGACTTCACTAATGATAGCTATGCATCACAAAGCGGGCAGTTTCCTCTGCCCTTTCTTAAAAACGAGTGTGGATGATGGTTATTCCCCATTCTCGTGTGCCGACATCTATGCTACATATTTACAACAAGGGGTGGTGAGGGACAGAGTCTCTGAATTAAACAGAATACTCTCACCCAGTCAAGAGATCAGGGCTAGATCCAACACCGTTTTTTAGCTCACTGCATCATCCCAGTTTCAGAACCTGGCTGTATGCAAATTAGTCTGTTCCTGTCCCAGTGCATGATGGGAACAGGGCAAACCAAACTACAAAAGCCAATTCTTACACTGGGAAGGAAACAAGCTACCGGGGACCGGTTTCTGGCATTTCAGCCTCTTCGGCCCGGCTTGCTTGAATCCTGATGGTGCAATGAGCAAGGGACTCACATCTGAGTATACCCTTCCACGCTTAGGGTGGACAAAAATATTTACAACAAGGGGTGGTGAGGGACAGAGTCTCTGAATTAAACAGAATACTCTCACCCAGTCAAGAGATCAGGGCTAGATCCAACACCGTTTTTTAGCTCACTGCATCATCCCAGTTTCAGAACCTGGCTGTATGCAAATTAGTCTGTTCCTGTCCCAGTGCATGATGGGAACAGGGCAAACCAAACTACAAAAGCCAATTCTTACACTGGGAAGGAAACAAGCTACCGGGGACCGGTTTCTGGCATTTCAGCCTCTTCGGCCCGGCTTGCTTGAATCCTGATGGTGCAATGAGCAAGGGACTCACATCTGAGTATACCCTTCCACGCTTAGGGTGGACAAAAATATTTACAACAAGGGGTGGTGAGGGACAGAGTCTCTGAATTAAACAGAATACTCTCACCCAGTCAAGAGATCAGGGCTAGATCCAACACCGTTTTTTAGCTCACTGCATCATCCCAGTTTCAGAACCTGGCTGTATGCAAATTAGTCTGTTCCTGTCCCAGTGCATGATGGGAACAGGGCAAACCAAACTACAAAAGCCAATTCTTACACTGGGAAGGAAACAAGCTACCGGGGACCGGTTTCTGGCATTTCAGCCTCTTCGGCCCGGCTTGCTTGAATCCTGATGGTGCAATGAGCAAGGGACTCACATCTGAGTATACCCTTCCACGCTTAGGGTGGACAAAAATATTTACAACAAGGGGTGGTGAGGGACAGAGTCTCTGAATTAAACAGAGACCCCCTTTTGTAAATCGATTTTGGCCACTATAGGTGTGGCAGGGTATACTCAGACATGAGTCCCTTTCTCACTGCTCCATCAGGATTCAAGCAAGCCGGGCCGAAGAGGCTGAAATGCCAGAAACCGGTCCCCGGTAGCTTGTCTCCTTTCTGGTAAAGAATTGGCTTGGTAGTTTAGTCTGCCCTGTTCCCATGATGCACTGGGCCAGGGACAGACTGATTTGCATATAGCCAGATTCTGAGCTGGGATGGGGCAGTGAGATAAATAACGGTGATGGATCAAGCCCTGATCTTTGGACTGGGTAAGAGTGGTCTGCTCAATTCAGACACTCTGTTCATCACCACCCCCTTTTGTAAATCGATTTTGGCCACTATAGGTGTGGCAGGGTATACTCAGACATGAGTCCCTTTCTCACTGCTCCATCAGGATTCAAGCAAGCCGGGCCGAAGAGGCTGAAATGCCAGAAACCGGTCCCCGGTAGCTTGTCTCCTTTCTGGTAAAGAATTGGCTTGGTAGTTTAGTCTGCCCTGTTCCCATGATGCACTGGGCCAGGGACAGACTGATTTGCATATAGCCAGATTCTGAGCTGGGATGGGGCAGTGAGATAAATAACGGTGATGGATCAAGCCCTGATCTTTGGACTGGGTAAGAGTGGTCTGCTCAATTCAGACACTCTGTTCATCACCACCCCCTTTTGTAAATCGATTTTGGCCACTATAGGTGTGGCAGGGTATACTCAGACATGAGTCCCTTTCTCACTGCTCCATCAGGATTCAAGCAAGCCGGGCCGAAGAAACTGAAATGCCAGAAACCGGTCCCCGGTAGCTTGTCTCCTTTCTGGTAAAGAATTGGCTTGGTAGTTTAGTCTGCCCTGTTCCCATGATGCACTGGGCCAGGGACAGACTGATTTGCATATAGCCAGATTCTGAGCTGGGATGGGGCAGTGAGATAAATAATGGTGATGGATCAAGCCCTGATCTTTGGACTGGGTAAGAGTGGTCTGCTCAATTCAGACACTCTGTTCATCACCACCCCCTTTTGTAAATCGATTTTGGCCACTATAGGTGTGGCAGGGTATACTCAGACATGAGTCCCTTTCTCACTGCTCCATCAGGATTCAAGCAAGCCGGGCCGAAGAGGCTGAAATGCCAGAAACCGGTCCCCGGTAGCTTGTCTCCTTTCTGGTAAAGAATTGGCTTGGTAGTTTAGTCTGCCCTGTTCCCATGATGCACTGGGCCAGGGACAGACTGATTTGCATATAGCCAGATTCTGAGCTGGGATGGGGCAGTGAGATAAATAACGGTGATGGATCAAGCCCTGATCTTTGGACTGGGTAAGAGTGGTCTGCTCAATTCAGACACTCTGTTCATCACCACCCCCTTTTGTAAATCGATTTTGGCCACTATAGGTGTGGCAGGGTATACTCAGACATGAGTCCCTTTCTCACTGCTCCATCAGGATTCAAGCAAGCCGGGCCGAAGAGGCTGAAATGCCAGAAACCGGTCCCCGGTAGCTTGTCTCCTTTCTGGTAAAGAATTGGCTTGGTAGTTTAGTCTGCCCTGTTCCCATGATGCACTGGGCCAGGGACAGACTGATTTGCATATAGCCAGATTCTGAGCTGGGATGGGGCAGTGAGATAAATAACGGTGATGGATCAAGCCCTGATCTTTGGACTGGGTAAGAGTGGTCTGCTCAATTCAGACACTCTGTTCATCACCACCCCCTTTTGTAAATCGATTTTGGCCACTATAGGTGTGGCAGGGTATACTCAGACATGAGTCCCTTTCTCACTGCTCCATCAGGATTCAAGCAAGCCGGGCCGAAGAGGCTGAAATGCCAGAAACCGGTCCCCGGTAGCTTGTCTCCTTTCTGGTAAAGAATTGGCTTGGTAGTTTAGTCTGCCCTGTTCCCATGATGCACTGGGCCAGGGACAGACTGATTTGCATATAGCCAGATTCTGAGCTGGGATGGGGCAGTGAGATAAATAACGGTGATGGATCAAGCCCTGATCTTTGGACTGGGTAAGAGTGGTCTGCTCAATTCAGACACTCTGTTCATCACCACCCCCTTTTGTAAATCGATTTTGGCCACTATAGGTGTGGCAGGGTATACTCAGACATGAGTCCCTTTCTCACTGCTCCATCAGGATTCAAGCAAGCCGGGCCGAAGAGGCTGAAATGCCAGAAACCGGTCCCCGGTAGCTTGTCTCCTTTCTGGTAAAGAATTGGCTTGGTAGTTTAGTTTGCCCTGTTCCCATGATGCACTGGGCCAGGGACAGACTGATTTGCATATAGCCAGATTCTGAGCTGGGATGGGGCAGTGAGATAAATAACGGTGATGGATCAAGCCCTGATCTTTGGACTGGGTAAGAGTGGTCTGCTCAATTCAGACACTCTGTTCATCACCACCCCCTTTTGTAAATCGATTTTGGCCACTATAGGTGTGGCAGGGTATACTCAGACATGAGTCCCTTTCTCACTGCTCCATCAGGATTCAAGCAAGCCGGGCCGAAGAGGCTGAAATGCCAGAAACCGGTCCCCGGTAGCTTGTCTCCTTTCTGGTAAAGAATTGGCTTGGTAGTTTAGTCTGCCCTGTTCCCATGATGCACTGGGCCAGGGACAGACTGATTTGCATATAGCCAGATTCTGAGCTGGGATGGGGCAGTGAGATAAATAACGGTGATGGATCAAGCCCTGATCTTTGGACTGGGTAAGAGTGGTCTGCTCAATTCAGACACTCTGTTCATCACCACCCCCTTTTGTAAATCGATTTTGGCCACTATAGGTGTGGCAGGGTATACTCAGACATGAGTCCCTTTCTCACTGCTCCATCAGGATTCAAGCAAGCCGGGCCGAAGAGGCTGAAATGCCAGAAACCGGTCCCCGGTAGCTTGTCTCCTTTCTGGTAAAGAATTGGCTTGGTAGTTTAGTCTGCCCTGTTCCCATGATGCACTGGGCCAGGGACAGACTGATTTGCATATAGCCAGATTCTGAGCTGGGATGGGGCAGTGAGATAAATAACGGTGATGGATCAAGCCCTGATCTTTGGACTGGGTAAGAGTGGTCTGCTCAATTCAGACACTCTGTTCATCACCACCCCCTTTTGTAAATCGATTTTGGCCACTATAGGTGTGGCAGGGTATACTCAGACATGAGTCCCTTTCTCACTGCTCCATCAGGATTCAAGCAAGCCGGGCCGAAGAGGCTGAAATGCCAGAAACCGGTCCCCGGTAGCTTGTCTCCTTTCTGGTAAAGAATTGGCTTGGTAGTTTAGTCTGCCCTGTTCCCATGATGCACTGGGCCAGGGACAGACTGATTTGCATATAGCCAGATTCTGAGCTGGGATGGGGCAGTGAGATAAATAACGGTGATGGATCAAGCCCTGATCTTTGGACTGGGTAAGAGTGGTCTGCTCAATTCAGACACTCTGTTCATCACCACCCCCTTTTGTAAATCGATTTTGGCCACTATAGGTGTGGCAGGGTATACTCAGACATGAGTCCCTTTCTCACTGCTCCATCAGGATTCAAGCAAGCCGGGCCGAAGAGGCTGAAATGCCAGAAACCGGTCCCCGGTAGCTTGTCTCCTTTCTGGTAAAGAATTGGCTTGGTAGTTTAGTCTGCCCTGTTCCCATGATGCACTGGGCCAGGGACAGACTGATTTGCATATAGCCAGATTCTGAGCTGGGATGGGGCAGTGAGATAAATAACGGTGATGGATCAAGCCCTGATCTTTGGACTGGGTAAGAGTGGTCTGCTCAATTCAGACACTCTGTTCATCACCACCCCCTTTTGTAAATCGATTTTGGCCACTATAGGTGTGGCAGGGTATACTCAGACATGAGTCCTTTTCTCACTGCTCCATCAGGATTCAAGCAAGCCGGGCCGAAGAGGCTGAAATGCCAGAAACCGGTCCCCGGTAGCTTGTCTCCTTTCTGGTAAAGAATTGGCTTGGTAGTTTAGTCTGCCCTGTTCCCATGATGCACTGGGCCAGGGACAGACTGATTTGCATATAGCCAGATTCTGAGCTGGGATGGGGCAGTGAGATAAATAACGGTGATGGATCAAGCCCTGATCTTTGGACTGGGTAAGAGTGGTCTGCTCAATTCAGACACTCTGTTCATCACCACCCCCTTTTGTAAATCGATTTTGGCCACTATAGGTGTGGCAGGGTATACTCAGACATGAGTCCCTTTCTCACTGCTCCATCAGGATTCAAGCAAGCCGGGCCGAAGAGGCTGAAATGCCAGAAACCGGTCCCCGGTAGCTTGTCTCCTTTCTGGTAAAGAATTGGCTTGGTAGTTTAGTCTGCCCTGTTCCCATGATGCACTGGGCCAGGGACAGACTGATTTGCATATAGCCAGATTCTGAGCTGGGATGGGGCAGTGAGATAAATAACGGTGATGGATCAAGCCCTGATCTTTGGACTGGGTAAGAGTGGTCTGCTCAATTCAGACACTCTGTTCATCACCACCCCCTTTTGTAAATCGACATCTATGCTACGGCCTGCTGGTGAGCTCAAGTCTTAAAATTCTATGAGAGCTTTTTAGCATGAGTCTACATGTTCCTGGGCCTTGATGCGTCCGTCTTACCCACTGTCACTGGGATGCAGGTCCAGAGTCCCCAGGCATGCCTTCCCAGCTTGACGGTGAGCAGAACTCTAGAATTCGTGACTGCGGCAGCAGCCATCCTTGGTGCTCCTCCAATCTTGCAGTAAGGCTTCTTCTTCATCCAGAGACGGTTCTTGGGTGCGTTTGTACACAAGCTAGGTGATTACAACTACACACTGTCCTAGTGCGACTGCTCTCTTTCTGGAACACGGCCTCATCCGGACATATAGGGGTACTCACAGCACTCACAGGGCAACGGCCCTTAGTCTTCTCAATGATCCCCTTCTGGCATATAGGGATTGCTTAGCAGCATCAATAGGGTGACTGCTCACTTTGGGTCCCAGCTCTACTAAGAGCAGCAGCCCTCCCTTTGTGATCGTACGGCACCAGAGCAACCCTTTCTTCAAGCAGTGCCCCCCCACCCCCGTCCCCCTCCTGGTATCAGGGGATCAGTAAATGCATATGGGCGGATCAGTGCCAGGGTCCCGTTCTCTCTGCTTCCCCCACCTGGCATATAGGGATTGCTTAGCAGCATCAATAGGGTGACTGCTCACTTTGGGTCCCAGCTCTACTAAGAGCAGCAGCCCTCCCTTTTGTGGTAGTACGGCACTAGAGCAACCCTTTCTTCAAGCAGTGCCCCCCGTCCCCCCTCCTGGTATCAGGGGATCAGTAAATTCATATGGGCTGATGGCCCGATCAGTGCCGGTGTCCCGTTCTCTCCGCTTCCCCCACCTGCCACACGGGGGTCACTCCGCTTCCCCCACCTGGCATAAGGGGGTCACCCAGCACACACTTCAGATTTCCCGATCGGGACACTGTTCTTGATGTGCCGGAATCTCACAGTACACTCCTGGGATCCTCTCAGTAGGATACCCACTCGACCCCGCTCCCCCCAGGCAACCTCCTTCTCCTCACAGGGCCCACTGGTCGTGGGTCAGCCAGAAGCTGGTGGTCGCTGCAAGTGTTCTTGATTCTTCTGGGAGATGTCCCCTCATTCAGCATGAGAGAGTGGTAGACCCTTAGTTTTCAATCCTGGTCACAACAGGCAGAATTCCTCCTAAACTACTTCACACTGATGTACAGGTTTAGTTTAACAATGTGGGAGACTCAAGATCCCATTTTTATAGTATATTTCCAGACACACTTGTGATGTAGTGCCTCTGTCTTTGTAGTTTGTGTTTTGGGGTTGCCCTCTTTGAAGTGGCCTCTCCTTTTTTGTGCTCTTCCTCCAGAGAGCAGTCTATCACCGGAGTAGTCTCCAGTGTTTGTAGTTCCAAGCAGAGGCCATGGGAGTAACCAGAGGTTCACACCTGGATAATATCCTCCGTGATATCTGCATCAAAAGGTTACCAAAGGGCCCCATCCCAACTCTTTGATTCTCTGTTCAGTCCCATCTCCTTCAAAAGATGTGCCCAGGCATCTTTGACCAGTGGCCTCCATACAGAATCAAAGCTCCCTATTGATATACATCGAAGAGCCTGGATCTTGCTTTCTCCAGTGTGTGTCCCACCCGGTTCTCAAGAATGGAGCAATGCACAAATCTGTTAGGGGCAACCTCTACCTGCTCCTCCAGAAAGCTGTGGGCCTCCTAAGATGGAACCCAGTGTCTTCAAAGTGTGGTGCCCATTGTAAGTGCACACAGTACTGTGAACATACACAGGTGGGTAGCCTCCAATGTACTTGACTCTCGGACGGACATCAATGCATCCCAGTGCGCTCAAGCAATACCCCACCCTATCTCCTACATGCAGAACCAACAGAGGAAATAATGTGGAAATAACAAGGACCCCCTGTGAAGGTAAATACAATTCCTAGGACAGGGAAAACAAATTATGTGTATAACCCTAGGCATTCAATAATAACATAAAGGAAAAATGGGATCGCAATAAGGGAGAACAAACAAGGCACAAAATTCATTAAAATTTACATTATTTTTAATTTACACATATAAATAAAAAAGACAATTCATATCATACAAATTTAATCAAAATCGATAGTACATAATTGGTCATATAAAAATTCAAAAAACAGTTTTAAATAAGACAATGAATCTAAAATCAACTAGTGGCATCCTAACCATACATGCAATTTCCTGATGGACTGTAACTTCTCAGAGGCACACGAATCCCAGCACGCACATGCAACCATGCACGCTATATTCTGATGCATTGTACCTTTCCACAGGCACACACACATCCCTGCGCTGTGCACAATCCAAAGTAGGCCAAGGGTAAGTTAAGCACACAGCAGCGGAATTTTACCAGAGCGGGCCAGGAGACGCCACCATCATGACACAGGTAAAAAGGCCTGTACACTACTGATCACTGAAAATACAGTATGCTGTCACCACCACCCTCATGCTTCTTAACTCATGTTGAAGGCAGTAGACTTCCACCACTTATGGGTATTGCTTTGAGCTTCCCTCCCGGCCAAAGCAGACCACAATCCATTAGACCGGCTTAGGTCATAGCACACACGCATGGTCTTTGTTCGCTCATGATCAAAAATTGTTACACGGAACCAGATATCAAGGCAGCAGGGGTATTTGGCCAAGGGTACAAGTCTATCGCCATGCAAGGGACCTTTGCGTTCCAAGACTTCCGAAAAGCACCTCTTCTAGACCATATCTATGCCCCATGCCTAGATTTAGCTCCTTTCCTCTTTCTCCTGGGGCATTACTCTGAGGCCCATGGGCCTGAGGGTCAAGACTCTGCGTCCCAATGCAACTCTGCTGGTCACCTCTCTTGAACTGTTCACCTCCAATCACCTGAAAGGACATCTGAGCAGAAGTTCAAGTGAGCGGGGTCCACAGGGTCCGAAATGCTCATGCTTTTTTAATTTTACAAAACCAGTTCCCATACGTTTTATTCGAAAAACAACCCTCCCGAAGGGTTAATTTGGAATTGGAGGGGAGGTGGGAAAGGCGCAGGCCTTCTCACCAGGGTGTAAATGTGTGCATTTGGTTAACCATTAGCGGTGTGTGAAATTCTTTGAATTATACGAACTGATGGCTAAAATATGCATAATTTCCTAACATTCAAGTCTGTAACTTCGCACTATATGTTAGCTTCAAATGTGTCGCTGTTGTTGTTTTGTGCTTTCCGCTGTAAAACACAGCGAGTTACCTATTCACAGTACATTTTTATGCCAGTAATTACATTAAAAGGCATAATGTTGCATAACGTGACATTCCCAAAATTACACCAACATAATTTAATTTCGCCCAGGCCCATTAATCCTCAAGTTCGCTTGGGAGTCGTTATGTTTTAACCAATGGAGTAACTTGATTATTTTATTTTTTTATTTTTTTTAAATGCATTTATTTTTAATTTCCAACAAAAATAGCACAAGATGGGTGTCACATAATACAATTGCAGGAATCAATCGCCACAAAGTACAAACAATATCATTAATATCGGGGCCATCTGTTTCCCTCCCCCCCCCCCCACCCCCCTCAATTTGATCACGATGAGATTCACCACCAGTGTCTTCTCATCCTGTTCCTGTCGCATCGCCTCAAACCTAGGAATGGTAATGAGTGAGTCCTAACTTGAATTTTAAGATGACACATATTTATTCTTTTTGAGAGGTAAGTTAAGGAGGTATGTCTTTAGTTCTGGAAAGCACACTTTTAATGGGCACTTAAATGTTTGCACTGGGTATAGTCTGATTACCAATTACTAAAATATATACGTTGACAGCACTTGTTTTTATCTTAAATGCTAAATCATTTGCTGCAGCCGAATACTTATATAATACAATTTTAAAGTAATTACAAAATGGCTTTCTCTTACAGACTAGGATCTCGCAGCACTATAAATACACAAGTCACTATTCCCCACTGCACCAATCAGGATTCAATTCTGTGGCAATTCTGTGGCTCTCTGATCACACATACTGTCATCAGCAGTGATCACCTTAACCAATTAACCAATTTAGGTTTCATAAATGCGAAAGGGTGCATTTTCCAATGATTAGTTTACACTGCATTTATTTTTCATTTAAGCTTTGTGCGTTTTTTTATATGTAGTTGCATGAAAATGAAAAAAAGAAGAAACCGAATAGCTAAATCTTTCACCCGCCACCACAGCATGGATCACTCTTTCCACACATTTTAATTGTTTAGACCGCTGCATGTAAATGAAGAGAGCCTGGAAATGTGCCAAATGAACAACATAGTGCTTCCAGACCACCCTCATTTACACGTACTTGTGGCGGCATTTGCGCTAACCTTCAAATACAGCCATGGACTCCTCAGGGGGCCACCCCCATAGTTTCAAGACCTCTGGGCTAGAGTCAGAATAACCCCTTCGCTGCGGGGGTTACTTTCCCGCTGTGCTGGGGGGGCGCACGGCGCCCGCATGCTCATGACGAGCTCAGCTCGTCATGGCCACACCCGTTCCCGTGGAACGCTCAGCACAGCAGGCGAGCTTTCCACGGCTCATGACGAGCTGAGCTCGTCATGAGCATGGAAGAGGTTAAAAAAGTGGACTTGAAGACATAAAATCACAGAGTTCAGGGTCCTATTTTATTGAACTGGAAGGAAATAGTCTCAGTTTCTTTTGCATAATCCCCTTCGACATTAATGACAGAAATAAAGATGCTATTCAGCACTCGCCAAAGAAATTCAAGTTTTGCATCCATACACCAGACTTTTTATGCTTTATTTTAAGATGCAACTTCTGTTTATTCCTTACCCGTGTGAAGATCTCCTCTCCCTTCCATTCCCCTTGTCTTAACAATTTGGTGGCACTTTCATTCATCATCTAAAAACCTAATCTTAAGAATACCTCTCTACAAAGAAGCGCAAGAAATGACTTTGGACTTGTAGTTAGATACCTTATTAATTTATAAAGAACAAAAGACTCCTTTGTCTGCTGTGGGGCACACACGCGAAGAAAAAGGCTATTGGGAGCTTAAGTGGGCGAGGGAAAGTCACCTAGCAAAGGGATACTTACCAAAGGTTCTTATTTTAGAATATTTGACTGCTGTTCCTTTTGCCAGGGTCTTCTTCCAGACTGGTCCGTTTACCTCACCATTGGGAGGGCAGGGGTAGTGTGGGATGCACCCATCATCTTGGTACTCCAAGTTTAGCTAGTGCTGTACCGGAGTCTGGGACGGGGAATGACAGATAACACTGTTGGTACAATGTTCCATCTTAATCTTTAAACCATGAGAAGATCGGGTCAGCGAACAGTAATTTCAGCGGTCCAGGCCTGCAACCCCAGTCTCGTCCATATTCTCCAAGCGGTGAGTCTTGGAGTAGCCCATCGCTCCCAAGCCCAGTTCCTGTTCCACCAGAGCCATGAGCAGATGACATATGTGTGGGTGATAGTGAGTAAGTGGTATCTTTCTGTGGATGGAAGCCTGGAAAGAGGCATCTGTTCATGCAAGCTCTAATGATTTATGCACTCCTTATTGGTGGAGACAAGAATCTATTTTGAGTTCTATCTGGTTATTAAAATTCTGAGTGATTTGGCACTGAAGTAACTTGAACTCCAAATTAAAAGGTATAGTTCTTCAGATCCTGGTACAAAAGTTGTGCTCCAAATTGTGGAAACTATGAAGACGATGTTGGAATCCTTGCAGAAGTCTCAGCCACAAGAAGTCGCTTTGGACTTTTTTCCGCATCGCATTTGTTCCCCACTGTTTACTGCCAGACAAAGACCAGCCATATGCAAATTATCCTTGGTGGTTTCTCTCTGTGATGTGTGATATTTCTGGCCTCTTGGAGTAAGAGGGAAGCTTGCACTGCTCCTGGCTGTGCTTGATCTCAGGCTCTGATCTGACTGTGCTGTATCTGCTCTTTCTGTAAAGGAACCTTGCACTGCTTATGCCCATGTTGTACCCAGTCTGTTTGCGAGTGATTTGATCATTGCTGTTGGCAATCCTATACCTACTTTCTGTATTTAGTGGTTCGTGTTAACCAAGCACACTCCAAATCTATGATCGCCGACCAGGCCTGTTACGTTTTCTCAGATGCAGCATTTCACAATACGATTTGTTTTTGTTTCTTTTAGATTGTGAATGCAGTCAAAGAAATGAAAGAGGGTCAACCGATTTCGAAGATCACCAAAGTAAACAAAAGCAAATGCATCCTTCAGTAGGGAAAGTGGCTGTGCTCGGCTGCTAACGGCTGCTAACAACTACAAATACTGACTGGATTCCAGACTGGGAGTAGATTCTTTTAATGAAAGATTTTATCAAAATCTAGGATGAAATCTAGAGAAAAATAAGAAGCTTTTCCCTGGGAATGTAGTTTTTCGATGTATTTTAGGTTGAATTCTTAATAAAAATAAATCAGTTGAAATGTTTGTTTATTCTTTTTTGCTATTTCTGCACCTGTTTACCCTATGTATTTAATTTGTGTATATTAGGAACGCACATCATTTTAGGTAGTATTGCCTAGTACAATGCCAGGTGTATATATATCGTGCTGGAAATAATTACAAAAAGTCAACAGTGCTGATCATCTGCAGAACGAGAATACAGTCAGAGAAAATGCAACCAAATGTATGTTGAGCTTAAATCTTATTTTTCTCAAGTCTCTGGCAATTTCTTTTTTGTCCTCATAGTGCCAAAAAATGTGAAAACAAAAATTGGATACCTTCTTACATTCTATGCCAAACTTTGTGGACCATCTGGATAGGCGAAATAAAAAAGAAAGGTGGAGCTCTCCATCTTTGATAACACCGTTACCTTCTCCAATCCCGTTCACTAAATTTTTTGTAAATTTATTTTATTATGATAACGGAACTCAAAAGAGATCCACATAAGAATTCATAAAGTCATACAACAAATTTCCATAAAAAATACAAAGGAAATATATTAAGTGATCAATATAATGTTAAAAAGCATTTGAAGAAATGAAATAATTTAAAACAAAACATTTCATCAGGGGGATTAAGCATTGCTTCAATGAAATCATAAGCAGTACGAATGCCCAGTTGGAGGCACATAGGTCTTAGCCATTTACGTCTAAATGCCATAAGGGCCGGACAAACGAAAACAACATGGTACATATCCTGGGTATTAAGGTTGCAGTGATTACAGATGTCTGAACTACCATACCATTTGTACAGAAGGCAATTTAACAGGAGCAAATTATACCTTAACAGCAACATAAATCGCCTAATTCCATGAGGAAGATTCCAGCATATGTATGGTTGGGGAGTTTTTAATTTACAGAATTTACCAATAGGGAACATTCCACTCATCGCTTTACTGGTCCCACTATCAACTCTAAAGCTCAGCTCCCAAGAAGCGGATTTTAAAGATAACTTCAGTTGGGTGTCAGATAATGTGAAAAGACTTTGTTCGTCTAGCTGTAATAGCGTAACAGCCTGTCGGAAATTCCTCACAATGGAGGAATGAGCATTAAAGGAACCCAACAGCTCACTTTTTATTAAATATCTCAATGTGCCAGGCATTCCTCTTGCAATGTTATAGACCCAACGCACCACACTCGCAGATGCCTGAGCCCGAGAGCTACGCAATCCAAATTCTTGTCTTAAAGAAGACGTAGAATTTGCGGTATTGACAGAGGCTAAATTGCGTAATATTTTTCCTTCAGTAGAATCTAAAAAATTCCAGCATGCCATGTCCACTATTTCTAATCCGTAGATTAGGGATGCAGGGATTTTTGCTTGGAAAACCTCGAGCAATATGGAAAAATGCCTTCTGCCAGTAGCTTTGTAGAGGGAAATAAGACTCTTCCCTGAGCCTTAACGTAAGAGGACAGGGCTTGTAAGCGGTTATTCAAACCTTTTGGGGTGAGGTCCAAGATTAAAATATCATCTGCGTACATTAAGCACGCTATTGGAGCTCTCCCCAAAAGTGGAGCAATACCATTACTGGTTGATAAGATAGCTTTGGGGAGGTCGGCGATATATAGGGAAAATAACAGGGGAGCCAATAGACAGCCCTGTTTCAGACCATTATCTGTGGGTATAACCCTAGACAGTCCTCGCTCGCCACCCATTAAAACTCTGCACCAAGTATCTGTATGTAGCGCGATAATTAATTTTAGTAAAATAGATGGTATCTCTAATTTGGTTAACTTACTCCACAGCAGGGGCCTATCCACTTTATCAAAAGCCGTAGAGAAGTCAATGAAAGCCCCAAATACACCCCCTCTACGAACTGTAACATATTTTTCCACCAGGATTTGA
The DNA here is from genome assembly GCF_964263255.1 of Lissotriton vulgaris. Lineage (NCBI taxonomy): Eukaryota > Metazoa > Chordata > Amphibia > Caudata > Salamandridae > Lissotriton > Lissotriton vulgaris. The sequence continues at coordinate 2,023,281,277 of NC_141687.1, read as the reverse complement.
AGAGCAGTAAGATTATCCAAAGTACCATGCTGTTTCCTAAATCCAGTCTGTTCCAACGGGAGTATTGCAGATTTCGTTACCCAGTCATTTAAACTATTCAATAAACATTTGGAAAAAACTTTGCCTATGGCATCTAAGAGGGCTATTTGTCTATAGTTTTGAGGTAAGTCTCTAGCCCCCTTTTTGTAGAGCGGGATTAGTAAACTCCCCTTCCAGGAATGTGGAACCGTGCCATTAATAAAGCAAAGTTTAAAGACTGGGTATAAAATTTTTCCCCATAACGTGCTATAGGATTTTAGCACAGGAATTGGGATTTCATCTGGGCCTAATGCGCCAGATGAGCGTAAAGCTTTGATTGCTGCAACTATTTCTAATTCAGAGGGAGGGTCATATGGAATTGAATCCTCCTGCAGTTTATCAGAACCGAACTTCTCATCATTGCTATTATATAGTTGTTGTATAAAATCAACCCATGTCTGCTCATTAATGGATATCGGAGAGGGTCTGGATCGCACCCCACATCCTTCTCCAATTAATGACCAGAAGGACTTTACCTGCCCATTCTTAGATGCCTCATAAAGTTTAATCCAGAGAGCATCTTCTTTCTCCCGTTTTAATCTAACCTTTAACCTATTTCTTCTTCTTCTCAGAAGAGAAATTCTCTGCCTACGTTCAGGAATAAAGGAAAGGTATTGGGCCCTGACTAATTTATTTATTTCTTTATTTAGGTAACGAAGGTCAGGAGGGATTTTAGGAATTGGCTTTCTTGATTGTGGCTTTCGAACTTTAGCTTTTAAAGTTTGTAAAAGAGACGCAAAATAAAAAAGCTCTCTACCTTCCCATAAACTTAAATTCTCAGCTGTGTGTTCTAATATATTAGACAAACTTCTAATGGACCCTAAATTCCAATAACATTTCCCTTTATTATTAATGTTCAATAAATCATTACCAATTTTCCATGAATCCCTTTGAGATGATGTTATATTTAGTGTTAAAAGTAGAACGTTATGATCACTAAGATCAGTAACTAGAACAGAAAAATCATCTAAGAAACAAAAGAAGGTACTATCAACTATCATGTAGTCGAGAATAGAACCACCATTTCCTAGTTTGTGAGTGAAATGGGCGGGAATATCCGAAGGGAACCTTCCATTAATTATAATGCAGTCTACCTCGGATAAACTCTCTAATATTAATTTCCCTCTTTTATTTATTTTAATACTCTCCGGGAAGATAGCTTTAGGTATCATAAATGCTTCCTCTCTTATCTTATTCCTAAATATCTCAAGGGCATAATTAGATATTTTACCATTTAGATCTCCTAGTAGTAAAATGTGGGGGGGAAAAGGGGATTCCTGTAAATTTAATATAAAAGAACTAATCATCTTAATACTGGAATTATACTTTGCTTCTGGGGGCAAATAAGCATTTATTATTACAAATGATTTCTGAGAGGTGTCCATGGCGGAGTTTATTATGGTTATTGCCTGAAATAATTTATTTGGATCCAGGTAGTGAGTATAATTCCACTTAACCTTGTTGGACAAACGACAGGCTAACCCTCCCTTTGCTCGGCCTCTCATAGAGGGAATAGCACTACTCTCCAAAACATAATAATCTTTTACAACAGGAAAGTTCCCAGCCAACCACGTTTCCTGCAAGCAGATAATATCAGCATCAAGAGACTGCAAAAATAACAACTTTTCTGAACTCTGGTTTAATCCAGCAATGTTCCACGATATTATTTTTAAGTTATCGTTAAAACTCTGAATTCATTCTGGCTGCAAAACCCGATTTATCTGATAAGACAGCGGGCAACCAACTCCATTCCTGATCAACATCCTTTACCCTAGTTTGTTTAATGGGCAACGGATTATTAATTATCACCTGTCGGTCATTTTTTGATATCCGTATTTTTAGCTCTTCAGGCGCTGCCGTAAGGCTATCGAGAGGACCGGATTTTATGCCTTGATGAAATGACATTTTTTGATATTTATGATTTTCTATTTTAACCGGTATAAAGGGGTCAACATCGATTCCTCTTATTTGGAATTCTTCTGCCCATTGTAGGACATGATTTGTTACCATGTTTTGAGTAAAATTTTACCCGTGTTATCCTTCCATTCTCAGAGTTTATTAATGAAATTATATCTAGATCTACAGACTGGATCAATTTTAAGCTTTCTATTTCGTGAAAACACTTAACTAGGGCAGATCTATTTAAAATAAGGTCTGGATCAAAAATAGGTATGAAATCAAGATGAAGAGTATCCACATTGTTTCTGATCTTAGGTACTGCTTTGGATATATGATCAGTTGCAACAACATATGAAAAAGCAATAGCCAAAGGGTTAAGAGATGACTTTGGTTTGGAAACTATAGTTGAAGTTGGATTTTTTTCCTTCACCACTTCAGTTTGCTCGTCAAGATGTTGTTGACTTATAAGCGAATGATAATCTTCTTGTGTGTTTGTTGATTTTAATATTATCAAAGGCTCATGTAACAGTTTTGAGTCAAGATCCACTGGATTGGAAATATCCAGCGAGGGTTCTTGTTCACAATCAAAAATTATTTTCCTTTGCCTTTTTTTGTAAAATCTACGATTTGGTTTTCTTTTTTTGCATCGTTGTTTTTTTGATGCTTTTGTTTCCTTTTTTTCCTCCCTTAATGATGAAATTTTTTCTAAAGAAGTAGGAGGAATTGGAGTTTCTATATTTGATTGCGGAATGAAAATTGGGAAGATGGGGGGTAAAACATTAATTGGATTATCCTCTGGGGGCAATAAAGTCTCGATCTCCTGGCTAATAAAAGCTACGCAATTACCATTAGATGGATTCTCCTTCCTTTGTGCAGATGGTTCAAGAGTAACTGCAGTATTAGTATTGGTTTTAACCAGGGGATCTGGCGATAAAAGTGCCTCAGGGGTTACTTTTATATTTTTTATTTCCTCATTTGCTTCCATACTTAAATTATTTGATGGAGTGATTATTTTTTGGTCAAAGGCGCCATCTAATCCTATTTTGTTACTCAGCAGTGCCTTTAAAATCAATGTTACTGTGTCTAATACATTATCTGATCCATTAACCATTCTTTCCAATAGCTGTAAAATTGATGAAATAAACCGTTCCAGAGAAGATAAGGAATTCGAAATTACATTATCTTCTCTTGTAAAATAATTTCCTAGATCTTTGTTATGGATATGAGTGGGACTGAGAAATAAATTCATTTCAGGGGTGGAAAACTCAGAGTTTTTTGACGGAGTACTACTATACAGATGTAACCTAGGAGTAGTTATAATATCCTGAGCATGAGAGGGGTTCTGTGTTTTTATTGATTCTTTCTGAGATTCTAGATTTATATCAGGGAGGGTGTAGTCCTCTGGAAGGATATGCAAGGGGGAAGAGATTTTAGAATAGATTTCTTGGCTTACTTTAGAAGGAGAGGGAAAATTGTGTACAAGAGCCACAACAGGAAAGACAGAAGTGCCACCTAAATCAGCAGCATCCACTGCTTTTTCCTGGGTTTCAAAAGGATAGTTAGTATCTCCCTCTTGATTTTTATTTAGTATATCATCTGGGGTGGGTAAAACAGTAATACCTGATAGTATACTATCATTTTTGACAACAGGGGAATCTTGTACATATTCCTTACAATTGATGTCAGTAGTTTTCGTAGGGGCCCCCTCCTGATCTACTTTCTCCTTACCCTTATCCCATAAAGAATAAAGTTGACATTTACTCTTTAGTTGTATCACTCTGATTGTTCAACAGTCACACTAAAGGGGGGTGGCCCAGCCCAGTCTCAATCGGTCTCTGTCGGTCACAGTCGGTCCCGCCCTTGTCCCGGGCTTCTCCCGGCGCCCTCCCGCGCAGCGGAACCCTTTAATTGTAATTATACTGGCTGATAGGAGAGGGGGAGGAGCCTGCAGGGAGAGCGTCCCAGCTGTTGCTACTTGGGAGTTGTGGGCGCTCCTGGGACTTGGAGTCCTGCGCCCACAACACGCTCGCAGCCCTGCAGGTCCCAACACCCAAGGGAAGGATCCAAACACTGGCGCTGTGCAGAAATAGCCTCTGGCGAAGCGGGACCCGCGCAGCGGGTACCGCGAGTTGTAGGTTGATGAGAGGCAGAGAGTTCTCACAGGCAGCACTTCGAGCTCAGAGTCCAAAAAGCGGCAAGGATGCAGAGAAATCCTCAGATACAGGCAGGAGGCAGGTTTTTACAGCGTTGCCTAACAAGGAGGAGGAGCCTGCAGGGAGAGCGTCCCAGCTGTTGCTACTTGGGAGTTGTGGGCGCTCCTGGGACTTGGAGTCCTGCGCCCACAACACGCTCGCAGCCCTGCAGGTCCCAACACCCAAGGGAAGGATCCAAACACTGGCGCTGTGCAGAAATAGCCTCTGGCGAAGCGGGACCCGCGCAGCGGGTACCGCGAGTTGTAGGTTGATGAGAGGCAGAGAGTTCTCACAGGCAGCACGTCGAGCTCAGAGTCCAAAAAGCGGCAAGGATGCAGAGAAATCCTCAGATACAGGCAGGAGGCAGGTTTTTACAGCGTTGCCTAACAAGGAGGAGGAGCCTGCAGGGAGAGCGTCCCAGCTGTTGCTACTTGGGAGTTGTGGGCGCTCCTGGGACTTGGAGTCCTGCGCCCACAACACGCTCGCAGCCCTGCAGGTCCCAACACCCAAGGGAAGGATCCAAACACTGGCGCTGTGCAGAAATAGCCTCTGGCGAAGCGGGACCCACGCAGCGGGTACCGTGAGTTGTAGGTTGATGAGAGGCAGAGAGTTCTCACAGGCAGCATGTCGAGCTCAGAGTCCAAAAAGCGGCAAGGATGCAGAGAAATTCCGTTCACTAGATCTCTTTTATCGGCCCTAGTTACTTGGGAAATTTGGACCAACAGGTTTTTGGCTTAATCATTGAACCCAGTTTCTTTTTCTCGCCAAGTTAACAAATTTGCCCATACATTCCCCTTGCTTTTTGGATCACAAGCCATGTCACTCTCGCTAATATACATAATGTTTCTTAAAGGCTCCGAGAAGAGCCTACATATCTCCTAGCTAAGAGAATCTCAAATATAAAATTATACATAGGTATGTTTATATAATAGTCATCTGGTAGACCAAAAAAAATCAAACTAGTGCTTACATCAATTGACCTCTCCAACACAGAACCCAAAAAAGCACATACCTCATTCCAATATGGTTTAATTTCTGTGCATTCCTTGAAAACATGAACGTTGTCTGCTCTGGGGAATTTATACCTTGGACAACTATATGCTGTCCCTGTTATCTTGGTCAGTTTTCCTGGAGACCAATATACTCTCTACCCTGTGTAGAGGTGATTTCTTCTCAATGCCACGGGTTTTACTAGTTCCTGTAACATTGCAAAAGAATCAGACCAAACTTTATACAAATCTCTACTGTTTTCACCGTTTTCTGTAAATTTCTCTCTTCAGAGCTTAATTACATCTGTTTTTCCTTGATCTTCCATATTCAACAATGATCCATACCAATATGCGACTTCCTTTTTCCTAATGCCATGTCTAAGCATTTGGTCTAATACCTCTGAAAAAGCTTCATCAGCCTGCCAAAATGTTGTTGACCACCAGGATGCAATCTGATAATATTTAAACCATGTCAATGTGCCTTGAGTTAACCTGCTCCATGCCTCCTAACTCATTAGATTGCATCCTTCTTGTAAGTCTCCCCATTTCTTTATTCCTCCTTTTTAAAGGCATACTCAGTTGGTCTTGTAGGCACTCAGGAGTGCCAGGGGAGTCCCAAACTGGAGCCTGCGGTGCATATTATGGAATGTCCAATTGTTTTCTTATAAACATCCATGCTTTCAAAGCAGCCCTTAATATTTTTAATTGTTCTTTTTTTTAAAGCACTTTGGATCGCCGTGCTTAAATAGAAAAGAAACCTGGCCCTAAAACGTATCACTTAACATGGCTTTAAACAAAAGACCTAATGGCGAAGAGCCTGGGTCGTTCATCAAAATCCTAACATTTTTAAAATGAAATGCATAACAGTAAAGTAACAAATCCGGTAGGGCTTGCACCCCAATTTTAGGCCTCTTCTCAGTTTTTTCCAAGCTATCCTGGAGCCCTTTGTTGCCCATATGAATGAACTTATTTTGCCTTGTAATTTGGCAATATCTTCTCTCCTGAAGCTTAAAGGTATTGTATTATACATAAACGTTATTTTCGGCAAAATAATCATTTTTACCAAATTTACTCTACCATATGTTTAAAGGAAGATTAGCCCATCTAGTTAGTAGACCGACATCTTCCTTCGAGGTCTTTTTCCAATTTACCTTTGGGATATCTTCTAGGTTCTGTACTAATTTGTTATTTCTTAACAATCTTATATCTTTGTTATTTCTCCTGAGGCGGAAGCCGGGAGCCACTTTGCTGCTATATTTTAACCCTATTGCACCACTTGTGATTTTAAAACTTGTGTGTATACCTACCGCAGCGCCGCCATCGCCCACGAGACGATTGGCCACGCCCCTCGCAACAAGCCACGCCCCTTTGCACTATAAAGCGCCGCACTGAACCACGAGCAGGCGTCTTTGTTATTTCTCCTGAGGCGGAAGCCGGGAGCCACCTTGCTGCTATATTTTAACCCTATTGCACCACTTGTGATTTTAAAACTTGGGTGTTTACCTACCGCAGCGCCGCCATCGCCCACGAGATGATTGGCCATGCCCCTCGCAACAAGCCACGCCCCTTTGCACTATAAAGCGCCGCGCTGAACCATGAGCAGGCGTCTTTGTTATTTCTCCTGAGGTGGAAGCCGGGAGCCACCTTGCTGCTATATTTTAACCCTATTGCACCACTTGTGATTTTAAAACTTGGGTATTTACCTACTGCAGCGCCGCCATCGCCCACGAGATGATTGGCCACGCCCCTCGCAACTAGCCACGCCCCTTTGCACTATAAAGCGCCGCGCTGAACCACGAGCAGGCGTCTTTGGTTTTTCTCCTGAGGCGGAAGCCGGGAGCCACCTTGCTGCTATATTTTAACCCTATTGCACCACTTGCGATTTTAAAACCTGGGTGTTTACCTACCGCAGCGCCGCCATCGCCCACGAGACGATTGGCCACGCCCCTCGCAACCAGCCACGCCCCTACCTCCTCTCTTCCTAATAAGAATGCCCATCACCCGGAAGCGCAGCGGGCGCGCCTTAGGCAAGCCCGTCTGCGCCCTTCCGCGACCAGGACGCGACGAGCGCGGGCCAATCCGCTAATTTTCCCACAAGGCCTAGTGTATACCCCCCCGCTTTACTCGTGAGACCTTGTTCAACCTGAGAGAGTATGCGCACGAAGGTCATCTCTCTCTCACGGACACCGCCTTTCCACTGCATGACTTCGCTATTAGGGCTCTGCTCTTGGGAGGACTTCTTAAGGTCAGATCACTGCCAAAGCATGCTGACGAAATTCAATTACTAATTGACACCCATCACTTAGATGTTCTTTTCTTAACCGAGACATGGACCCACGCCGACTGTGAAATCGAACTAGACTGGGCGTGTCCACAGGATTTTAAAATCTTGCATCTCCCTAGACCCAAAGGCCGCAGTGGTTGGGTAGGTATTATCTATAGAGCCTCGTGGCTCACCACCATCCTAGACATGGATCCGGTCGCTGGGACCGAGCTCCTCGGCCTCTCTATTAATAGTTACACAGGAGCTACCTTCACGGTAATTATCTGTTACCGACCTCCGGGGACTTTCAGCTCCCAGCAACAACAATCGCTTCTTACCTCCTTCACCAACATGGCGACCTCCCACAACAAGCTAATCATCTTGATTTTAACCTTTGGCCGAATGGTATTTTAGACACTGGACTGCACAATCTACTGCTCTCTTGTGAAAGCGTGGGACTCCAACAACTGGTCAAGGAACCCACTCATAAAGCAGGGCATCGACTTGACCTCATCTTCTCTACCCCTCAGCTAGTACACCTGAACGACATCCTGCCCATGGGCTGGACTGATCATTCTCTTCTTAAATTCTATATTACTAGTAAGGGGGCTAGAATGCCGGCACACAGCAGCTCCTCGGAATTCATGTACAGACATTGGAAAGCTCTGGGAAGGCTGAGAACTAATGGTGCCGTGTTCCAATTGGAAGACCGCTTCTCCCCCTATAAACCAGTTGAGGACCACTACGAGGCCTTCTGCACCAGGATATCCTCAACTACTGACTCCCATGTTCCCTTAAAAAGATGCAAGCCTAAGGGTAAAGCATCAGCCCCTTGGTTCGATGATTCTCTGAAGGCCCCTAAATTAGCCTGCAAACAGGCTGAGAGGAAATGGAGGCAAGGATACTCCGACACTAACAAACTACTTTGGAAAAACAAACTCCTGCAATATAAAACTGCAATTATTAAATGTAAATCTACATACTTCTGCTCCACTATAGCTACAGCCGCCAACAGCTCCAAAAGCATTTTCCAGATCCTTAACAGCCTCACCCACCCTGATTGCGCCAAAAAAAATCCCTCCCACACAAGCACTCTGCGACAATCTCGCACTGTTTTTCAAGGACAAAATTGAGACTATTATCCATAACCTGAGCACCTCCCCCTCACTGGGCCGCCACAACGGCCCCGGGGCTGACACTACTGACTACGATACGATGAGCCCAGGGTGCCAACCTATGGACTGCTTGCGGGAATTCCCCCCCATTTTGGAGGCGGATTTCGACATCTTGGCCCGCGGGATTTCTTCGGGTTCCCCCCTCGACCCTTTGCCCACTAAAACCTGGAAAGCATTCGGAGAGGAACTCTTCTGCACTTTCTGCAGGATCTGCAATCAATCCCTATGCTGCGGATTTGTTCCGGCTCCCTGGAAGCAGGCTCTTATTACACCACTGCTGAAGAAACCCTCCTTGAACCCCGAGTGTTTACTGAACTATCGGCCTATCTCCCTGCTACCATTCCTGCCGAAAATTACCGAGCGCTGGGTGAGCTCTTGTCTCTCTAAACATCTGGAGCAGAATCACTTCCTGGACGAAATACAATTTGGTTTTCGTCCGGCCCATGGCACTGAAACAGCTGTTCTCACTGCCATGGAGGACCATCGTATGCGTGCAGACAGGGGCCAGGCAGTAGCCCCTATCCTGCTGGACCTGTCTGCCGCATTCGATACGGTCAATCACGTGATTCTATTGAAGAGACTAAGGGAGGCAGGGGTTGACGGCACTGCCCTGCTCTGGTTTCATTCCTTCCTGCAGGATAGGAAGCAGGCTGTGTCCCTTCCCCCGTTTCAATCTGCCTTCTCCCCAGTACCCCATGGGGTGCCTCAAGGCTCGTCCATCAGCCCTATTTTATTTAACGTTTATCTTAAACCTATGATCACGTTAATAAAATCCCATAGGCTAAAAGCCATAAACTACGCTGATGACACTCAGCTCATCCTCTCTTGGGAGGGTGAAGAATCGATCCCTCTGGAATCGTTTCACGACTGTCTGAGAGACACAGCTGGCTGGCTGCACAAAAACTCCCTGCAATTTAACTCCTCCAAAACCGAGGTTCTGTTCTGTGCCGAAAGCCGGATCCCACGCCTGTTCCCAGCTGATTTTTGGCCCCCTGAAGCCCCGGAAAAGCCACAGCCGGTTACCACCGTCCGCAATCTGGGTGTCATGATGGACAACAAACTCAGCATGGAAACTCAGGTGGCGAAAACAGTGTCCACTTGCTCTGCCCTCATGCGCTCTCTACGCAAGATCATGCCACTTCTCCCCTCACAGGCCCGGGCGTTAATAGTCAGGTGTACTATTCTTAGTCGCCTTGACTACTGCAATGCGTTACTGCTCGAGGCCCCAGCTGTATTGCTAGACCGACTCCAAAGAGTTCAAACTGCCGCTGCCAAACTGGCCCTTGCCTGGACTAGGAGATCTTCGGCCACTGCGGCTTTGGCCGAGCTTCACTGGCTCCCTATGAAACAGCGAGTGGCTTTTAACCCTTTCCATGCTCATGACGAGCATGAGGCACAGTTGAGCTGTGCTGATGACGAGCTGAGCTCGTCATGATACACTGAGGATCACATATTTCCAGCACAGGAGGGGAAAATGCGCAGCAGCGATGTGGTTAAATCACTCTGTCTTGTTTTCAAAGCACTGCACGGAGTCGGGCCCAGCCCCCTGCAATCCATGTTCACCTGGTACATCCCAACCAGAGCCCTCCGCACCTCCACAGCCTGTCTTGTCACAGTACCAAGATTCAACAAGGTCAGGACTGGGGGGAGATCATTTAGAGTTGCAGCTGCAAAACTTTGGAATAGCCTGCCCCTTGATATTCGCCAAACAACTGAACCTCTTCCTTTCAGGAAGCGGATCAAAACCTGGCTTTTTCCCTAAATGTTAAACTCTGGTTTCCTTCACTGTTGTTCCTCCACTGCCTTCCACCTTAGGAGTTATTTCCAGCGCCAGGATACCTGCAAGGTGACAGCTGCGCTATACAAATGTTTTAAATAAAAAAAAAAATAATTGCACGCCTAAATATCTCATTTTAGACTTTGCCCCTGGATAGCTATTAATTTGAATCCACTCCATTATCTCCGTTTTCTCTTTATTAATTACATATCCTGAGACTGTTCCGAAGTCTTCGGCCATCTCAAATAGTTGAGGTATAGCTTCTTTATGGTTAGTAGTGTATAAAAGCAAGTTGTCCGCATAGAGTTGTCTTAAATTCCAACTCTCCTAGATAAAGCTGACTTATAACTGTGTCTTGTCTTAACTTACAAACAAAAGGTTCAATATAGAGGTTGAACAATAGTGGTGACATAGGACACCCCTGCCTTGTGCCTCTCCCCACATTGAACCAATCTGACAAAACTCCATTCACCAATAATTTAGCCTTAGGACAAAAATAGACATTTTTAAGAGCTCAAACAAAATTACCCGGAATCCAATCTCTAAAGATTGCCAAAGGTACGGCCAACTAACCTGATCAAACGCTTTGGCAGAGTCTATGGCTACTAATGTCAAGGGGGCTTTATTTACTTCAGCCATATCAATGGCTCCCATTACCTGGAAGGTCAACTCATTGAGCTGCCTCCCAGGTATGAAACCACGTTGATCCATGTGTACCACCGTTTTTCAAACTTTTGCCATCCGCGTTGCCAGTATACCAGTGAACAACTTATAATTCGAGTTTAGTAATGATATCTGTCTGAAGGATTCAATTATTTGTGGATCTTTATTAGGTTTTAGAATCAGGGTGACAGTGGCCTCCGCCCATGAGGCAGGAGTAAATTCACCACCCCTATATATTTTATTAAATAGAATTTTCAACTTTGGCATTATACTCTCAATTACTAACAAAAAAAACTCAAACGTGAGCCCGTCTGGCCCTGCCGCTTTCCCCATAGACCTTTTCCTAAATTGAGCCCGGATTTCTTCTTCTGTTATTTCAGATTGTAAAGAGAACGTAGATTCCTCAGACAGCATGGGGAGCCTAACTGCATCTAGCCAACTCCCTACTTCTGCATGTTCTAGGTTTGTATCTTCCGTGTATAGATCACACATAAAACTTCTTGCTTCCCCCAAAATTTCCTCTTTGCTGCAAGCTAATTTACCGGAGCCCCGCAAGTTTAAGCTATTTATTGTGTTCCTAACCTTATCTGATCTAGCCTTCGAGCTAGCAGAGAACCACTCTTTTCTCCGTACGAAAAATGCTGAAGCTTACTGACTCTCCACTTATCTAGTAGCTTTTTATCCAACTCAGCTTGATATTCTGCTTGAAGCTTATCTAGGTCTTTTTCTAAAGATATGACACGTTCCGGTGCCCCTCTTACTTTCACAGTCTGCAAGTCTATTTCTTTATTTTTGATCTTTGTAATTTTCTCCTTCTCTGCGTTCCTCATATCACTTGATCTGCCTACAGATATTAAACTGAATTCCCCTCTTATATAGACTTTATAAGCCTCCCACACTATCTGGTTTTCAGCTGTATCTGTATTAAATTTAAAGTATTCATCTGTTTTATTGATCACCTCCGCCCTAATCCTTTCATCTAGTAAAATGGTTCTATCTAAAATCCATCTCCTTTGTGCATCCCTTTGCTTAATTCCCAGGTACAACTTGACTGCAGAATGATCAGATAATATAGCCGGAACATGTTTTATTTCTAATACATCGGAACACAATACTTGATCTACCAAAAAGAAATCGATCCTCGAGTGATGCTTATATTTTTTACTATTAAAAGTGTAATCTTTAGAGGCATTGGGAAAGTTTTTGGGTGGGTAATTATACTTAGCTCTGGAGGTACGATCTTTTTCTTTATTTAAAACCAAATTGAAGCCCCCCCCCCTTATTATTATGGAATTTATTAAACATGCCTCCAATCTATCTACAGCGCCTGGATTATCGTCATTCGGGCCATAATAGACTACACATACTAGGGGCAAAGCTTTAACTATTAAAGTCGCTACCAACCACCTTCCTGAGTGATCCGTCTTTCTTCACAACCCTAATGCCTGCATTATTTCTGATGATCAGGTCAACTCCTCTAGTATTCCCCCGTTGGTCAGAGCAGCGGACCTCCTGTATCCACCGCTCTTTTTCAAATGCTAATCTACACTCTTGAGATTCTAAGTGGGTCTCTTCTAGACAAAGAAGATCAGCTTTACTATTCTTCAGAAACTCCCGAATTCTAAATAATTTTCTCTTTCCTCTCAGACCATTAACATTCCATGTTATTAATTTAATTTTATGTAGCCTATCCATTTATCTTTTAAACCTAAAACAAACGGCTTTCTCTTTTCTTTTACTTTTGCGCACTATTGAGGACCTTTTTTTTTACTTTTTGCATTCCCTCCTCCCCACTGACCCCCTCCCATGAGGAACCCTCCTGTTATCCCCTTTGCGGTTTACCAACCGTCTGCAGAACGAGAATACAGTCAGAGAAGATGCAACCAAATGTATGTTGAGCTTAAATCTATTTTTTCTCAAATCTCTGGCAATTTCATGGTGGTTGTGCCATTTATGGTCATTTGCCATTTTAACTAGACAATGCCTACACGTTTAATGTTCTGGTTTACACCAGGACTCCGGAATCTAACCATTTCTGGCCAGTGAGGGACCTCCTCCCTTACAAAAAGACCACCATCCAGCCCAACTCCCAGTCAAGTCTGCTTTGGAAGGTAATGACAATTATTGCTCGTAGGATTTCGGTCGGAAATTTGGACCTAGAGATGTCGGAACGAACAAGCACTTCAATACGGCAAGAGGAATTTTACACTGTTTAAAAAAGGGTAGTTCATATATTTAACATGTTTTTCCTTTTTTAGGTAATGAATATTTAAAAAAAAGAATAATATTTGACACTCGGGGGGGGGAGGGGGGAACCGAGCTAAGTAATTAGAGGGGGAAGGCAGAAATAAAAGGGGAAAGGAGTAGCGGGGAGGGGCAAATGCTCAGGGAAGAAGCAAGGGGCGTTAAAACAACACATCACATCCGAGCGAGGCCATACAGACGAGAAACAGACTACACAGTGTCCATAGTACTAGTTACGGAAGGCAAGATTCTGTTCTCGTATTTCCCATCTTTTTCCATGGTTAAGAAATGATCTAACAGCTGCCATGTGTGCTTGGGTCTGGAAGTGATGGTCTTTAGAGATTCGTAGAATTTGCGAGTGGTGTCACAGTACTACCTATCATTCAGCCATGTTGGGAGGTGTGGTGTTGGGCACTAGGCCCGCATTCCAGAGATCAGGGAGACACGGACACCAAGTAGTGGGTTAGCAAACTGGACTCTAGCACGTGCGCTCGGCCTCCTTTATTGACCGGGTCACCTGACTTGTGACGCCGGTGGGTGTACAGTGTGGATTACAGATGCTAAAAGACTAGAAAGTGCCCAGCAGGACACTACATTCCTCCCAAACTTTAATAAAAATTGAAAGGAACAAAGTCCGAACCTGCGGCAGAAAATAAACACATAATATACTATTGTCACAATTTTACAAAAGTCTCTTCAGCTGCTTGACGGATGACGACGGTGGAAACTTGCAGCTGGAACCATTAGTTCACATGGGCATGACGTCCTGGTGCTCCGTGGATGTGCCCTTCTGGACTTTCAGCCTCGCTCTTGTGGTGATGAGACAGATGCCAAGATGGTAGATCTGATGGATGTTGTTCTCTACCAGTCGGTCTGGTTTCTTCACTGGCGGCAGCGTGGCATCACTTTGCAAAGTAGGGAGTAGTTGAAAAACATCCTTCTCACTAAGACTCCCCTCTTGCGGATGTTCTCCTGCCACGAGATATCCCAGAGGCCCTCCATCAGGTTTCCACTGGGCCGGGTGTTCTCCAGAGCGTTGCTCCAACTCCAGTCTGCGTGTGAATGGAGGAGACGATGAGAGTACTACCTCAAAGTCTGTAGCTCCACCTGGAGGGTGGTTGTTGACTCCTGCCTTTGCGCCCAATTCCTCTTCTTCCTGGGACGTGCAGGATAGACGGCGTTGGATCCATCTCTCTTGTGGGGACCCTCTGCCACCGATGTTCTGAAGGTCTTTGCACCTTGGATATCCACGGGCTGGTGTGGAGTGGTCAGTTCTCCTTCTGCCGGACGTCTGAGCGCTCTTCCCCATCCAGACGTCCGCTCAATCCCAAAGGTGGGTGTTGCCAATGGTCCAGCCTGTTCATTCCTGCATCGGACAGGTTGTCAGAGAACTTGTAAGTTGATGCCTGTTCTTCTTCTAGTGCTACCGATGTTCCCCTGGACATGTAAGTCCTTGTATTCTATGTTGTGGCACGTGTCACCTTCTCTTCTGGTGCCTGTTGGCTTGCCACACCTCTTCACATCTTCCAGGACGTTGTTGTTTCTGGTGGCACCATGCCCTTCAATTCCGTTCTTCTTTTCTTCCTCGCAACGCGGTCCGGTCATCTTGCTGCTCTTGTCCTCCTGACCAGGCTTCTCAGAGCGGCGTGCACTCCGCCCGTTTCCCTCTGGTCTTGTTCTGGCTCTAGGACACTGTCTTCTTTTCACTCTGTGACTGGACCAGTAGCCGCAACCACCTTCTGTTGATAGTTTTACTTCTGGTTCTTGGTGATGTCGAAGTTCGTTGGTCCATGTTCGTAGAGCACGTCTTATTTGAACTTCTCGGACCTCTTGCCAGTCCACTCTGCCGATCTCTGGCAGGGTGCATTGTAAGTCTAAGGTAGGACATGCTCTGATGTGTGTAGCATGTTCTAATAGTGAATTACAGCCATTTTCGTTTTTCACTATTGAAGGCTACCTGTTCTCATAGACTAGAATGGGCAATTAGATTATTACATTCTTATAACCCTAACTGACTCAGGGAACATGGTAGAAACTTGAATTTAGTATGCCTGAACTCAGAATAATAAAATACATCTTTTAGTAAAGTTGGTTTTAATATTCTGTGTTTGAAAATACCACTTTTAGAAAGTAGGTATTTTCTTGCTTAACTGTCCAGGCCTGCCTCTGCTAGGTTGTGTATTCCTTGTCTGGGTTTGTGAGTGACAGGGTTGGGGGATTCCAGGAGACAGGCTGGGGCAGCCCCGTGGTGAAGAGAGAGATCTGCATCTAGATGGGAAGGAGGAGTTGCACCAGGACCTGAATAGGGCTGGGCCTTCCCTCTACAATGCTGGCTCCACCTCCTGTGGCTTGTCTGATGTCTCTGCCCTGTGAAAGAAGAGGAATCATTTCAACAGAGTGCTCCAGAGCTGTATCTTCCCTCCTCTGTGCTGGCTTCACCTCCTGTGGGGCAGCTGATGTCTCTCTCCTGCACAGCGAAATGAAGAAGAGTTTTGGGGTATAAATATTGGGACCATGATCCCAAGAAATTAGATCACTTCTGGATAAGAAACCTTTCTGCCATGGAGAAGAACCAAGGAAGCTGCAGGAGTTGTACTGCCCCTCTGCCAGTGTGCGGTTTGCTGGGTTGACCTGCAGTGGTTGCTTCATTGCCAAGGGAGAAGGAACTTTGTAAGGACTGTAATCTTCAGAATATTCTCCAAGGGCTTGAACTGTGCTTGCCTCCTGCTGAAGTCTCAGGGGCAAAAGACTTAATCTCCAGCGCCCCACTGAATTTCCTTGCTGGGAATTCTGACTCCAGACACTTGCGTGCTGCTGGAAGCGCGACACATCGAGAAGAAGCGTGTCGCTGCCGCAGCTGAAATTGTCACATCGCCAGAGAAGCGAGCCTAAGCCGCATCTCCCTGGAAGCGTGTGTTCATCGAAGCTGCCTGCTGTCGCATCACCGGAAAAGCGTGACGCCATTGCGAGTTGCCATCGCATCACCAGAGAAGCGCGTCGTAGGGCCTGTCGCGGCTCCAAAGTAGTCATCGCAAGGCTGCCAGGGCGTCATCGCATTGTCATTGCATCGCCGCATCAAGGGCACCATCTTCTCGCATTGCTACCGGATCATCGTATCGCATCAAGGCGCCATCTTGCGCACCGCAACGGCCTGGCAGGCCAAGAATCTACGCATCACCTCGCACTGGTAAGGATCACTATGTATCCCCTACTCTGCGAAAGCATTGAGGCACAATGCATCATCTCCCCCGGATCACGGAACCAAAGCATCTCCCCTTTTGCGAGTCCTTTTGTTTATTTTGCGTTACGCATCCAGGTACTTTGTTGAGAACTTTGTCGGAATTTATCAACAATTTGAACTAAGCAACGTTTTATCATCTTTAAGCAATCTTAAGTGTAGTTTTGTGGATTTTTGTCGTTTGTGGTTTTATGTTAAGTCTATATAAAGTAAACTTATTTTTATAAAACCTGTGTTGTGTCCATCTGTAGTGTTTTCACTGTATTACTGTGTAGATTCACAAATGCTTAAAACACTCCCTCTGAGATCAGCCTGTCTGCTCGTGCCAAGCTGCCAAGGGGGTGAGCAGATGTTATTAAGGAGTGTAATCCCCTTATCCTGACTTAAAAGTAAAGGTCCCTATTTGGACAAAGGTGAATACCATTGCCAACTAGAGACCCCCAGATCTAACAAATACTATATCACCTGTTAACCCAGCGATACGCAAGTTCCGTTCTGACCTGGTTCCAGGAGGCAAGCTCACATTATTTATAATATATATTACAATTTTATTGCAGCGAGCCGTACTCCATATTTAGCCCATGCGCTCTTCAGGGCAGGTTCCCGCTGGGAGCCGGCGTTCTCCGCAGTCTGGACAACATTAAACTTAAGAATGTTTCTTGATTTCCTCCCTATATCGAGATGGAAACTGACTTCGCGGCCCGCTTGGCTACTTTCATTCAGGCTCTGCTTGGAGTTCTAGTACCCCGCTGCCTGTGGCAGCGAGCATCGGGTAATTAATTTGCTGAGGCATTCCTCATTGGCCAGACATCCCCGACTCTGCTTATTCTAAGTTTTTTCATGTGCAAGCCCTATTGGGTTACTGTTTAGTAAGATTGGGCTATGTATTTTCTACAGCACTTAATAGGCAATTTGTGTGCATAAGCGCGATCTGCGCTCAGTAACTCCAATGCATTGTAGACGTGTTCCTCAGTGGCCTAGTGGATAAGGCTCAGGCCTTCTAAGCCAGTGCTTGTGGGTTGAGTCCCAAGTGAAGTGCAAACTAATATCCTCCTTCTTTATGCGTAATAGCGCTACATAGTTTTGCCCGAGCACAGCATAATGTGGCTCCCGTGGGTGTGGAGATGCATGATGGCATTACACAGATTTGCCCGGCGGGGCATAAAATCAAGACGCTCCCTCGAGAGCGGGGATACCGCGCTGTTACCAACAGCGTTCCTAACGAGTCACTGTGATGTAGTGGTCGAGGATCTGAATCTCATTCCAAAGGTTATGCGTTTTTAATAATGTTTTCTCCATACTATTGTTTCTGAAGTAAGAGATTTTTAGGCAAGTTCTTTCATATGAAATTTTTTATGTAAACTGTGCAACTCGTGCTGCACTACCAAAGGCTTTCCCTAGTTGTCGAGTGCGGGATGGAGCCGACCATGCTCCGAGGTGTGTAGCCCAATTAGGCTATACACACACACACTTACTCTTCGCGTGTTGCTGCGATCTCAGAAGAAAGGAAATTCGAGGAAACTCGTTATGATAACATTCAATTTACATTGTCATTGTTATTGAAACTTATTCATTTTAATATGTAAAATATTTCAAAGTGTGGCTTGAGCAGTGCGTCCTCGATCGGCTTCCAATCCTGATTCTGGTTGCTCTCCTGTTTCATTCGAGCAGGCTTGAGCAGTGCGTAATCGATCGGCTTCCAATCTTGATTCTCGTTGCTCGTTCGTTTGAGAAGAACGGGCTTGAGCAGTTTGTATTCGAACAGCTTCTAATCTTGCTTCTCGTTGCTCGTCTGTTTCTGAACCTCGTAATGCCTTTTTCTTTCGTCCTTCTGATGTAGATTGACCAATCGATTTCCGTTTCGTGGTCATAACTGCCGACGATGCTTGCAAATTCGCTGTCTATTTCAGTATTCGTCAGATTATGAGGGACCTGGGGGGCCGATATTTGGGCCATGGGGGGCTGATATTTAAAACAAATGTATGCCAGAAACCTTCACGGGAGTGTACTCAACAACTTCCCAAAGTTTCATGGCGATCGGATGAATGGTGTAGTAATGCATAAAGGATAAACAGACAGACATACATTCATTTTTATATATATGGATAGATATACCTGGACATTTGAGCTAGGCACATCGCACGAGTTCCCTGTTTGCTCTGAGGCTCATAATGCCTCGTACGTTAGACAGAGCAGTTATTCTTTTACGCCTTCCCGGCTGCAACAGGCTGGCCCTTGGAGTGCACACACGCTCCTGATATTTCTACATGGCTCTTACGCCCTTTGGGCTGGAATAATATAGACTACAGCTTTGCTGAGGAGCTAGGTACATTATTTTCACTTATCGTGTGCATAGGGTGGGCTCCCCCTCTACTCCTCTGTGATTTTGTGCTTTGCACTACAATATTACACACAGACACTCCTAAGATTTGCATGGGTGAGATATAAGGAGATGTGCTCTATTCTGACGGAGTGCAGAATGTCTCCTAGAAGAACTTGTTGACACTCGGGATATTCCCATCCTAGAGTCGTTCACAGGGCCTCAGAAATTACAGTTTCTAGCACTGTGTAGCAAGCCGTGTTGCGGCCATCACTATTCAACCAATTCTTGGCATGCAAGCGTTCATAGGAGGGCGCCAGCTAGGCCCTCTTCCTTCCCTCCGTCGTTTTGGGCTGTTCCGTTGTGCAACAGATATTTGGAGTCTTTGGTCCTTCCCTGTCGGGCTCCTTCACACCTTCCTGCTTCCCCACCTTACTAAAATCGGTATTTGCTCCCTCAAGTAGACAGAGCAGCCTTCGGATTGTGTTTATCGGGATATATAAATATATATATATATATATATATATATATATATATATATATATATATATATATATTACCTACTGGCGATAGCCAGTAGGTATATATAGTTAGGATTTTTTCTCTATGGGATTTCTGAAAATTCTATGCCTAATAACTTTGGCGTTTGTGGACGGAATTGGCTGAAATTTTCAGGAAAATGGCACATTTTGTTTCTGAGCAGCTCCTGGAAATTTGGGGGGGGTTCGTCAAGGGGGGGCCGAGAAAAAAGGGGGGTCCCAAAACGCGTTTTTCCCATGTTAATTTCCATAGGGCGGTTGGCCTCACTTTTAGCCCGAACGGCTGAATGGATTTCCACGAAACTTGGCAAAATTGTAGGGACTGTTAGCCCGATGTGCCTTTGCTAGGTCTCAATATATGTGCTTCAGTGGATTTTGAGAAATTAACGTTTAAAACAAGGTATATATCTGTAACAGCGCTCCGGGTAGCGATCCGGTTAGCAAACTTTTCGCGTATCGGAACTTTGCGAAGCGAAGCTGATTGGTTCTCCGGTGTCTGTCAACATTCTAAACAGTCCGGAGCGGCCGCCATCTTGTCTCTCGGTAGGATTGAGAGACAAGAGGAGGCCAAAACAAAGGGGGAAATGAAGGAAAGGGGGCAAGGTAGACCCCTTCTGACCCCCTAGGATTGATGAGGGGGATATTATAGAGCCACGCGGGGCCCCAAAAAAAAAAAAAAAAATCAGATTTTTCGCCGTAGAGACGCGCCTTGGTAAGCGAACCGGGCAGCTAACCGGGAAGCTAACCGGCAGTGTAACGGGAGTCTGAGGAGTAGCTGATTGGCTGTCAACATTGTAAACAGTCCGGAGCGGCCGCCATCTTGTCTCTCGGTAGGATCGAGAGACAAGAGGAGACCAAAACAAAGGGGGAAATGAAGGAAAGAGGGCAAGGTAGACCCCTTCTGACCCCATAGGATTGATGAGGGGGATATTATAAAGCCACGCGGGGCCAAAAAAAAAAAAAAAAAAAATCCGATTTTTTCGCCGTAGAGACGCGTCTTAGTACGCGAACCGGGCAGCTAACCGGACAGCTAACCGGGAAGCTAACCGGCAGTGTAACAGGAGTCTGAGGAGTAGCTGATTGGCTGTCAACATTGTAAACAGTCCGGAGCGGCCGCCATCTTGTCTCTCGGTAGGATCGAGAGACAAGAGGTGGAAAAAAAAAAGGTGTAAATGAATGAAAGGGGTAAGGCAGACCCCTCCTGAACCCCTAGGATTGATGAGGGGGCTATTAAAGTTCCCTTCGGGGCAAAAGAAAAAAAAAATTGCGATTTTTCGCGGTAAAGGTGCTTCCTGGTACGTTAACCGGGCAGCTAACCGGCAGCGTAACGGGAGTCTGACATATTGTGTTTTTTGAACGTTTGTGATATGTGCACGTGTGGATTTTGTCTAATTAAGGTTAAAAAATATATATATCTTTAAGCGTGTTCTGGCGCGCTTACGTTTTGGGTTTGGTTTGCGCTGCAGAGACGATACGTCACGGTTATGCGATGCATCATGAGGCGTCTCACGGGCTACGTGATACGTCACTTAATAAAGAATATATTTTACAGCTATAGATATTAGCTTTTAAAAAACCATTGAAATTCACAGAAAAAACCATAGGTTATAGACCATATATAGTTAGGAATTTGCATTTACAAAACCTTGAAAATTCACTGAAAAAACCATAGGTTATAGACCATATATAGTTAGGGATTAGCATTTAAAAAACCTTATTTTATTTGCACAAAACCATTGAAATTCCATATATAGTTAGTTGCACTAACTATATATCGCGGACCCGCAATCCACTGCTAATGATGTCACATATTACATCATTCATGACATGGTCAGTGACATCACTGATGACATCACTGATGACATCTCAAATGACATCACTGATGATATCACTGATGACATCTCAAATGACATCACTGATGACATCACTGACATCTCATTTGACATTACTGATTACATCACTGATGATATCATTTATGTGATAATACATCTTCAGACTCTAATATAACCTTAGATACACTCAGTGTAAACAGGCACACACAGACTGTCACACTTCCATGGAGTTACTCACACACCTAGTCAGTCATGCAAAGAATCAATCACATCTCCATTTCCTCAACTATACAGTTATACACACCTTACTTATTCAAACATATAGTAACACATATTTACTCTCTTATACAATCCTTGATACAAGTTCACAATGATTCATACAGCCACTCACACATTCACTGGCTCTTATGTTCAGTTATTTATATATGTCAACTCTCACATGGAGTGTGTTTTACATATGTACTTACTTTGACATGTAGCACTGAGATATCCATTCACTCACCAATATACTCATGCACACAGTCAACTGTCCATACAGCTGTTTCTACATGCACTTTTGAACCCATACACCTAGGGAATCAACTGCTCACACATCTATGCACAGAGTTATACACCTCCCAGCCACCCACACACATACTCAGTCTCCCATACAAATACTTGGGCAACCATTCAATAACCCATATAGTTACTGATATAGCTACTGATTTAAACATGCAGCAGTTTACAGAACAACATAAATAATGATTGCCAAATTAAGACACTTTAATCACTAACCCATACACTCAGTGAGACACATTTAATCATTCTCTCATACAGTCAGTCATGCACCTACTAAATCCTTCATCCAGACACTTATACATCCACTCATTCTTCAATATGTAAGACATATTTTAACTTAACAGAAACATACAGTCACTGGGTGTTGTCATCAGTGATGTCATCAGTGATGTCATCAGTGATGTCATTTGAGATGTCATCAGTGATGTCATCAGTGATGTCACTGACCATGTCATGAATGATGTAATATGTGACATCATTAGCAGTGGATTGCGGGTCCGCGATATATAGTTAGTGCAACTAACTATATATGGAATTTCAATGGTTTTGTGCAAATAAAATAAGGTTTTTTAAATGCTAATCCCTAACTATATATGGTCTATAACCTATGGTTTTTTCAGTGAATTTTCAAGGTTTTGTAAATGCAAATTCCTAACTATATATGGTCTATAACCTATGGTTTTTTCTGTGAATATATATATATATATATATATATATATATATATATATCTGTTCCTCTTAACACAGACTTGGCTCCAAGCCTCACAGTTTTCCGACTATATATTCAGTATCCTTCTGTTTTGGGTTAGAACTTTCCAGGATTATCTTGTTCCCTTGTCCGTCTCTGACGGTGGAGTTCTGATTTGGTTATGAACTGTCAGAGTAATGGTGCTATTAGCATCCTTATCAAACTTTCTTCTCTCCCCGCCATTCATTTTGGAACTTTCCCACACAGGTCTCTGACACATCCTACCCATTTATGCGATAAAGCACTGTCATCTAGTGGATATGATTGCAGAATCAGACTCAAAACCTTCTTAGTTCATTTAAACTTGTCCTCTTCGGCCTCTACTTCTTTCTTCACTGTTTCACATTCTCTTTCTGGGGATCATGCCGGAACACTGAGTAGCTAGTAGCTACACGCGAGATAAATCGCTAACAACATATATACCATAAGGTGCAGACTCCTAAGCAAAGATCACGTGTTCAATTCCTGATATTTTTCTCTGATTTTCAATTTATTGGCAGTGAGGTCTGTCAGCAAGTTGGAAGGTATGAGGTCATCTTCCTGGTGGAGATAGTGCAGGCCTTTAGACGTTCTGCCTCAGTCAACTGAGTTGGGTCATTGCAGAATACATTCCACAACAATTACCCTCTGTGGCGGATTGATATCCCAGGTATCTCCTAGATTGTAGCGGATGGCAGTTTCGACCGAATGAGTTTCAGTGGTTGTTGGCTTTTCAGGGTCTTTCTCCAACTGACCTTTTAGCGTCAGGTCTAGGTCATCACTTATGACTGTTTTCAACCGGATCCATCAGAAACCCAGTGAACGCAGTGTCCCGCGACTGTTGGTGGGAATGACCCATGCTTTCGTCCGTGTATTCCAATGGTCGATGAGAGAATACAGATATCACGCCACCTAGCGGTGGCAATCTTAGCATCTCCCGTATGGATGCCCCATCTCTGTTTCCTGTAATCCTTGTGACAGGCTGTGTCCTGCTTCGAGTGCTTCGTGCCTCTCCACGATACTCCAGGGCCCTTATGCACAGCGCTTGATAGTCAATGGGGCAGTTATTCCTTATGGCATAGAAATCTTTTCCGGCACCGATGGCACTGGCCGGGTTTCAGACACGCTGCAGGCGTTCTTTTTCCTTAATCTGAGTTCTTCCGATCACACAATGTTCTTCAATGTGGGAAGGCTGTTAACCGGTAAGTACACGACGCATGGTTTCTGTGGGGGCTGACTTCCCCACATTGTGAATGATTTTTCAGCACTACAATCATAGGACTTGGCGTATCGCTCGGTTCGCAGCGGGCATTCTGACGTTTTTTCTTGCAAGTCATCCTCGGATGCTGGGCAAACTGGTGGGCTTGCGCAGGTATTCTGTTAGTTATTTAAAGGTATTAGAGTAGCGAATCCTCCCAGACCAAAGAATTCCCCTCTGTGGCATGTTTCTATTGGTATTTACTTCCTGGATAAACGACCAACTAATATGTTGACAGCGTTTTCGTCTGTCCAACGTTTCTACACCTGGCTACTTGTCAGTATGTCTACGACAAGAAAGCCCTTGATTTTACAGGTACAGTATCTACTCCAGAGGGAGTTTCATTTAATATTAATGTCAGTACGACAATTTGTCAAGAACTGTTACAAATTATGCGTTCCAGCTACTGCACTTATGTGGGGTTCATTGCCATAAGGCTTACGAAGGAAGTTGGCCCTGATGGGTGATCATGTTACATGAGTTTTAAAACTGTGTCTGCGGTATTTATAGGCAGGAGGGTATGGTCAGTTGAAAGAAGTCTGTATTCATACCCTAAGTTTGGGGCACCTCCTGTTCGTGGTGCCATGGCATCTCAATATTTTATGATGATTTTACAGTTCCAGATATCTGGAGACTTATTAATTGGTTTTCTCAGTCTATGTTTAAAAAGTTGTTATAAACCGGTGGGTGATATAGTTGGAGTTGTGTTTTTGCTAAGTGTTAAACTAGCATAATCTGAAGCCTCCGGTCCTGTAATAGAATAAAAAAGTTTTATTACAATGTTGATGATAAATTACCCACCCACAGGTATTTGATATTCTGTATAAGCAGAAGTTATGGGTTTTTCCCTCTCATTCATTTCAGGTTCTGTAAAAGAAGAAGGAGCAGACGCACTTCTGATTTAGAAGATATAAACTTTCCAGTTTGGTTATGGTTCTTCGATGTATGAGGATGATTGTTGAGACTCATGTTCTTTAATTTTGGACTGAAATTGTTAATGTTACTGACCGTCAAGATTCGAGCAAAGAAAGAGGAGCAGAAACAGGACTCGGTGGCTCTTGTAGCGCTGTACAGGATGTGATGTGTGGACGAGCATCATGGGGAATGTAGTTTTATTTGCATACAAAACGTTTTTCATTGGCTGCTGTGAGGGGCAAATAAAAGAAAAAGAAGCATAATCCTGGCCTCCCTGTCCATAATAGAATTGAAAATTCTTGGCGCGAATGCTAGCTAATTTTTTACTGTCTGTTGGCTTTATTTTGGGACTTCTTATCAGAGCCATCTTTACTGTGCTGATTCAGGGGCTGTGCCCCTGAATCTTCTGTGCTGGACACTGTATGCACCGATAGGTGTGAGAGGGGGCTGGGACACACTGCTTTCTCTAGAGCCCTGGGTGTGAACTGGGGTGAGCCGGGAGAGGGGGGCTGGGCTGCACACAGACCCCCCGCAGGCCTCAGGTCCTCGCACAATACTTCTAATCAGTTTAGGTTTGGAAGTTAACCTCTTAAGTGCCCCCCTCACGTCTCTTTCATCTCCCACACAAGAGCACCCAGGGAGCGCACTTCCTGAGGGGTGAGGCGGCTCCTTGGCCTACCATTTTAATTCAGTTCACACCAGATCTGCACTTGGCCAACACCTAATGTATGGAGATTCCTCTCTTCACTAATTTGTGGCTCTTTAAGTTAGCAACACAATACTTGCATTAACTTAAAAGAAGAAATCTCCTGGGATATGAATCTGGCCTATGTGGAGAATGTGTTTCTTTTCATGTGCATCTGAAGACACAGGGCAACTATAGCTAAAGCTTGTAGTTCATTTACTATAATTAACAGTTACCAGAAACATGCTCGCCATGACTAAGCATGAGCTAACGCACTTTTAAAGATAAGCTACATTACTTGTGATTATACCGTATTTAAATGCATTTTTCCCCGAATTTCCTATCGATGGCTTCATTTTCATTACATTGGAAACCAGAAATTCACCAACTATGATAAATTCCCTAAATGCCTTTTTGGGCGGCAATATAAACCTTCAAAAATGCATCCATTGTATTTAAGTCTGCTAAATACAACATGTATCTTTGCCATGGAGTGAACTGGTGATATGGAAACTCTCTTTACCCATAGCACACAAGGTTTACAGTACACTTCATCTTCTTTGTAATATCCACTTCTGTACAGTCACCATCCTATGACTCTTGGGGTGAAAACATTCCCTTTTTCAGGGTGCTGTACAACTTTATAGGATTGTTTCTCCTGATCGTTTTGATGTTGCCTTGCAATGCTGTCTAAAAAGAATCTCCTGCAGGGCCTCCTGCCCTGAGTTTCCATACAAGTCTGTGTAGCTGGGACTCTGCTGGGCAGTTAGTCATGACATACATACTCCCCAGCCCTGCCAGGGGACGCGTCATCATGATAGCTGCACGGGGCCGGCAGTTAATGAATAATTCCTGGGTGAGAGGTGCCGTACATTCAGCTATTTTGGAGGGTTCTGCACCTCTTGTCAAACAACCACGATGTCTTCCCTGTATTCCTCTGCTTCCGACCATTTTATGTGCAACCCCTCCTTAAGTGACTGCATATGCAGCCTGGCAGGGGTTTTGTTCTCTTGCCTCTCTGCCCTAGATTGTGAAGCCTGCGTCACACAAATGTTCACGTGGGTGAAGGCTGCCTTGCAATGAGTAGAAGATGCAGAGAGCCCGACCCGTCACTATGCAGCACCTCCGAACTAGTCGAACACCTGTTAGAAATCCTTCACCAATATTTTCTACCTAATAAGAATCAAAAGGCCCTGTTTTTTTATTTATTTAAAGAAGCAATCGCATCCTAGATGGCCCAATAAGGGCCTCGACCCGTCATGGTGAGTAGCCAGTCCGAGCAATGGAAAGCAACCCAGTAGCTTGGTTCTTTCTGGCATTTTGATGGAAGTACCGCCAGCCAAATGCCTGCCAGATAAAAGTAAGCAAAATCCGAGTTAACATATGGCACTCTGCAAAGTTTCAAAATAAAATGAATTTACAAAATCTACAAATTAAAGATGAAACCCAGCAGGGCAGATTTAGCCTTCTGAAGTCAATAAAATCAGCACCACGCGTTCAGTAATAGACCTGATGTTTACTGCAACGCAAACTAGCGTGAGAGGGGAAGCAAACGCTATAAACCAACAAAGCATTTGGAACAGAATGGACAGGGAAGCCTCAGGGACAATGCACATCTCTAGGTGAGTCAGGTGAGATTACTAACAGCAAGCATCAGAAACGGCCTGAAATTACGGTGATCAACTCCATCTGGGGGTCACCCTACCAGTCCACTTCCAAAGTAAACAAGACAAGCGCGTGCGCAAAAGTGTCAGCAAAAATGAAAGCGTTTCCCTTGTGGGAGCGAGCAGCGCCAGGAGCGATAATTGCTAACACATGGCGCCAAAGCTTGCTCCGGCAAGGGAATCGCCAAACGTGCACGCGTTGCCATTGAAAGCAATGCATCACATGCATGTTTTTAAGGCAAAAAGCGAACCAATTCCAAAAGGTCTTTTTCCTATGCAACGCATGGGTGCTGCATTGGCGAGTCCTAAAAATGAGTGGTCTTGGAAAGGAAGGAGAAAGACCAGTGAAAGACATAGACAGGAAGAAATGTATAAGGAGAAAAGCATGGAAACAGTGTGAAAAGAGGTGAAGGCAAAGAAGAGGAGAATGCAAAGCAAGTAAGGAAAAATAGATAATAGAAATCCGATGGAAAAATGGCAGTACAAAAAGAGAGTAATAAGAAAACAAAAAGAAAAAAAAAAACATACCACGAACATATAATGAACATGGGGGAGGTGGAGCCACATAAGGAAGACGGTACGATCAAGCAGGAAACACGACGAAGACGAGGAAAGGAGACACTCTCCAGGCGGGCAAAGGGGATAGGATCAAATAGCAGGGGACCATGAGAAACTGCACCTGACGTTAGAAAGAAAAGGAACTGATTATAAGAGATACAGCAAACGACAATAAGAACAAAACACCAATGTGAATAAAAATGCGTAAAATGCAATAATGCATTAGACAACAAGATAAACAATCAAAACATCGATGAACGAGGAATCTCCATGCCCCCCTCTCTGCAGGTATCCAAGAAAAGCTGTAGGCGTGTCGGATCTTCATTGGCAGTGGTTTTGTTATTATAAGTTGCTTTCATAAGGCACGGGTGGAACAGACCATTTCTAGCATTCAGGCTTCGAAGGGCAGGTCTCATGTCCAAAAATTTCTTCCGTCGGTCTGCTGTTACTTTAGCCTAGTCCTGAGCGACAAACGGATTGGATCCTTGCCATGAGACTTTCCTGATGAGTCTGGCAGCTTGTAAAGTAAGTGAGTATACTCCAAAAAAATGCAACATAATGTCTCTTGGCTTGGCTGAGGAAGGTGATGATCTTGGGATTTGCCCCAAGCGATGAGCTCTTTGAATATTCAGCTCTGGAGTCTCGGTAAGAACCGGGAGATTCGGAAGAAAAGATTGAAAAAAGGAGAGAGGATCCGCACCTTCAAGACTTTCCACAAGGCCATAAATGCGTAAGTTGTTATGACTATTGCGGTTTTCCAAATTTTCCACTTGCTGTTTAAGGTGTGAAATCTCCAAATGCAAAGAAGGGACTTGATTAATAACACCTTGAATAGAGTGTACACGTTGTTCCAGGTGAGAAACTTTTTGATCCGTGTCAGACCATTTGTTCTCAAGACTTTGTAGACGAGTATTTGTGTCCTCCATATAAGGTTTGAGAGCACAAATTTCCTCCAAAAGCAATTCCATAGACAGAGCTGACGAGGAATTAGAAGGAGAAGGTGTGTCTTATTTTGACACGCTTGCCTGTTACAGACGATGAGGCAGATGGCATTTTAGAAGCTTGTTTGGATGTATTGCAAGACATAGTGGGTGTCACACCCCCAATGGTAGTAGGATCAGAATCCAGCTCTTCCATGCTTTCTTGCAAAATACTGAAGGGGTTGTAATCCTCCAACAAAGAAGAACCAGAGGAGACCACCTTATCACGAGAAGAGTGTGCTTTTGCCATAAGATAAGCCAAGCACGAGCCCCCTCTATCAAAAACAGGTTAATTGAAATAAGTAACATTGACCAAAGTTGCCAGAAGGCATGAAAAAAGAAAACAAGTCACTGTAACAGGGTATGTCCTCAACAAACGCCAAGTGCTACAAGCCATGCATAAGAGAAAGAGAAAGCTAAATTACAGCATGAAGAAAATGTTCATGTTTGTCATCTAACAGAAGGCAGAGGACATATGAGCCAGAAAATCCAGGAAAATGAGGTCCAAAGGAGCACAAGCGGCAAAATATGTAATTCTGGCAGGAAAACAACTTGAGGAGATATTCAGGTCAGCACAGTTGAAACAAAATGTTGGCCGCGAGTAATGATACAGCGTCAACCAGTGAGGAGAAAAGGGAGAATAGCGCTCACCATTTGTAACAAAAATGTGCCCAAACTGTGCCGCTGAGCATCTGAAGACAAAATAGGCTGTTGTAGGGTCCAAGAAACAAGAAACGCGGAGCCTCGCGGCCATCTTCACTGGCACCGAAGCCACGCACCCAAGTTATGAAAGGTTGAGACTGTGAAAGAACTATAACGAATCTCTTTGAAGTTACCTCGAAGGCAGTGAAGGGTGGCACTGCTGCAAAGTTGAGATGTTTTTCCACCCTGAGGGTGAGGGCAAAACTGCTTTTTAGAACTGCTGATGCTGAGCACAGGCAGGACCCGGCCCACTTTTAATCCCTGCTTCTACCTATGACTGTTATGGAAAGTAACCTATTTTATTTCAGGATACCAAAGCTATGGGGCCATGTATCTGCTGAAGAGGGCTGAAGAGGTCAGAAAGGCACTCCTGCTGACTGTCAATAAACAAATGTGAAAAATGCTCCCACACCCTGCCACCCAGGGCACGAGTCGGGGGAACACAAGGGGGGATGGCGTCCACCCACTTTTTTCACAGGGTGAACGCCATCCACCCATGTGTACTGGAATTTGGAATTTGGGCCCCACTGAATAATGTGCTGAACTCTTCACGGTGTAATTTCCAACTATCAGGACATTTGCAGCAGTGCCTGCACACAGTCTGCTTTCCATCTGCAACAAGCAACAAAGTTCAGGCCGGGACGGGGCTTTATTATTTAAGTCTCCTGTTGGTCCCATAACAAAGGCCGAATTTGAGGGGGTCATTCGTTTGTTCAAGTCTATTGGCTGGGAGCAGTCAGGAGCCTCACACCTGATCAAATGAAGCAGAGGGGAAACAAAGGCTCACACCTTGTTAAGAGAGGCAGCTCTTCACTTTGTTCAGTCTCTGTTTAGGAGATATGCATGCACTGTAAGAATGTTAGATGTGTTGGTCAACCCAGTATTTACAAAAAAGGAAATTTCATTTACATAGAACTTACTTCCCCTGAGGAAGCATTGAAATAATTTAAGTACCACTATTTTTAGTGCTCGGGCCTAAGTCACACTGCGTAGCAGTGTAGGCGGAGCCCAAGAGTCCTTGTGTGAGGGTCTCCGAAAAGCTACCTAACAAATTCCTGGCTGCTCGTGATTTTTCGTCCTTTTTTTTGCCAGCTGCATGGCAATTGGGCTTCGCATGCGTGTGTTTTTACAAGAGAACACGCAATAGGCCACAGGCGTTAGAGTTGCTCCGCCTAGTGCATATTCCGTGCGGACACGCGCAGCAGAAGGGCATATTTCTTTAATTACCAGCTGTCAGGGCCCGCGGTAATTGAAGACAGATGCTGGGTGAGCATGCAAGTAGATGGTCTTTTTTTATCTTTATTGGCTTGGCTGATCTTTATTTAACAAAGTGAACGAAGACGCCTGTGCGCCGCTGAACCTCCCCGATTCATGTGAAGGTCAAGGGAAAAGGTTCGAGGGGCATTTTGATTATATTAAGAATCAAATAATGAACACTTTAAAAGGAGCAATTAAAAACTGTAGAAGTGCCGTCTGTGCTTCCGGTAGCGGAGAGGAAATGTTATTCGTTCACTTACAGCAGCAGGAACACAGCAGTACCCATTCAAATCTCCGGAATGTGGAGATCCCGGACTCTAGGCACTGTGGACCGCAGGCAGCGTCAGAAGCAACAACACAGCCTGGGCAGAAGTGTTGGTCTATCAGAGTGTCAGGGCACCAGCTGGCCCTGCACTCCGCAGTTGCCCTGGGGGCGGGGCAGTGCCATTAAAAAGCTGACATTAAGTTTCGCCTAAACTGATACAATGCCACTCACTAATTAATCTCTGTGGGATGAGAGCTCGGCTTGCAAGTAGTGTCTGAAAGGCCTGCGCTCCCAGAACGTGCCTTCACTTGCAGCAATATGCAGCCCCATGGACTCGAGTGGAGGTGGGCATAAATTATTTGTCCCCACTGGTGCTGCTGCAGGGCAGCCCTGCATGTACAGCCTGCATGACGGCTCAGCATCTCACCCTTTGCAGACACGCCTTTATCGCAAAAGACCATCTTCAAAACCCCATCTCTGGCTTATGAAGGAGCGAGGAGTCGTGGTGTGGACAGTGACGCGGGTGCGGGGAATGGAAGGAGCTGGTAAATTTTGGAGGATTGACGGGACTGTGGGTGTCACCAATCGTAGAATACACCTCTGCACGCCTTTGGCGCCATTGGTTCGAAGTTGTTTCTAAACATAAAGAAGCGTCCATATGACAAGGCGTTTTTTGGACAGTGCACAGAGGTCTGTCAGGGCTATTTGGAGCACTGGTTATGCTCGTTAAGCTGTAGATTTTCATGAGGTGCGTCACACTTCTTCCTACGCCGAATTACAGTAGATGTTATCCCGCATTCTTTCATTTTTTTTTCAGTGGAGAGATGTTAGAGTTAGCAAGGAATTGTGATGTGAGCAGGCTAGGGCGTTAGGGGGAGGGTGAATACGAGGCCAGTAACCAAGAGCTGTCAACAGGTACAGGGAGGAAGAGGCGTATGAACTTTTATCCAGTTCATCAAAACCGTTTAACAAAGATTTTTTTTTTCCCAAACAAATGAATTATCGATAGGCGTCAATGTTATTTTTTAATCTGTGGGATGTGTCACTGCCCATCCTTTTATCAAGTGGGGAACTGGCCACACTGTCAGTCCAATAATGAACTGTCTACGTTGTGTTTGTGGGGCGATCGATTCTAGTAGGTATCAAAATAAGTATGAAGCTTTTACTATAATGTGTCACTACAGTTTGCCATTTAGCCAATACGTCATTATACAATACAAGGGACCACCAAGTAATTTACAATTACATTTTTTATTTTATATGTTGTTTTCGTAGTCCTATGAGGAGACGTACAGGAGGGCTTTCGCAGTTGATTTCCCAGTAACTGCTCGCAGCAGTGAGACACACTGGGGGGAGGTGGAGAACCTCTCCAAAACACAGAAGGGAGTGCTGAGGGATGTGCTGTGCATGGCGAGGGAGGAGTCCAGATAACACCCAGACCCTGATTGATGTCAGTAGGTGGGCTCTGCCTGTTGGCTCCAAGTGGGAGGGGAATGGGGGAGTTCTTCAAAGAGCTGTGGGAGCAGCCCTCCCATCACTGCTCGTGCCCGGCTGTCTTTGGAAGCACTGCGAGAGCCTGCCCATCACTACTCAGCCCTACTGACTGGACGTACCCTCGCTGCCTCTGCCGTGCTGAGAAGAAACCATCAGTGCCCCACGCACTGCTAAGCTCCCTCACTGTCAGCATCTTTCGGACCGACAAGAACCGGAGGCGCACCCGGGTCCCACTAGCTGCGTCCTGATGGTCTGTCGCTGAGTTGCCACTGTGCCTTGCTGAATGTGGTGGCACCGCTTGTAGCAGGGTAAACCTCTGTATCTCTGCCTTACTGACTGGTGGTGCCCTTACTAACTAGATTGACTCTACTCTGGGCCCGAGTCTTCGTGACTAAAAGGTGCTCTACACTGCTGAGTGGAGGTGCCCTCTTCTTTGCACATTTATATTCCTGATTGAAGGGGCCCTCATTACCCACATTTTTTTTTGAGTGGAGGTGCCCGTGCCTTGCTGTGCAGGGGGCGCCCACCTTGGCACGGTTCTGCTACCTGGACGCCCATTGGTACTAGTGCTCTTCTGGGGTGCGCTCCTTGCTCTCGAAACCAAGCCTGCAAGCCCTGGAGGGGATGGAGGAGTACCAAGACGGAAACTACTACGACGAATACGGCAATGACACCAGCTTCATAGCGTGCGACGACTCGGACTGGGAGCTGTCCTTCTCCCTGCTGACCGTCCTCTACATGATGGTCTTCGCGCTGGGCCTGTCCGGCAACAGTGTGGTCATCTTCACGGTGTTGGGTCAGATTGTGAGTGCAGATTGTGAGTGCAGAATGCAGATTGTTAGTGTAGAGTGAAGATTGTGAGTGCAGAGTGCATATTGTGAGTGCAGAGTGCATATTGTGAGTGCAGAGTGCAGATTGTGAGTGCAGAGTGCAGATTGTGAGTGCAGATTGTGAGTGCAGATTGTAGAGTGTGAGTGCAGAGTGCAGAACTCTACCCTCAAACTCCAACTCTACCCTCAAACTCCAACTCTACCCTCAAAACTCAAAGTCTACCCTCAAACTCCAAGTCCACCCTCCAACTCCAACAATAGGAACAGTAATGATCCATGAGGAGAAAATTACAAGTGAACAAAGTAGAACAGCAAACGTTAAGTTACAAGGCGCAAAACTGACAATTGTGAGCAAACAAAAATACAAGAGATAGCAAACTGTGCAATACAGGAGGAAAAAGTGACATGTGTGCAGGTTACAACAGCGAACAAAGTACAAGTAGTGGTATAATACTGTCCACCCTCCACATTTTCACCACACTCACACACACCACCAGCCGTCACTGCACGCTTTCACCAGGCGCACACACACACCACCAACCATCAGTGCACACTTTCAGCAGGCATACACACACCACCACCCGTCAGTGCACGCTTTCACCAGGCTTACACCACCACCCGTCAGTGCACACCAACAGCTATCACTACACACATCAATTGTTAACAAATCAACAATTAACTATTGTACCAATAGCAGTATTGCAAACTTTACTTTTAAACATAACCATCTAAAGCTCAGCATGCTACCATTGCTACAATTCCAATCCAAACCACATAATTCCATTACACACTGCATACATACACTCCATAACATATGGCGAAAAGACATTGCCATTTACAATGCCATTTCCTCTAACTCAAATAAATCCGAGACCTATTGCATTTCTAATGCTTGTTTCTTGTACAGTCCTACTCATTCCAATGCAGGGTGTCAGAGCACTTTACATCAACAGGTGCATATTACATGTACAATACACTATATAAGTTTGTAAATGAATGTACAGGATGTGTTTCATAAAACTGGGGCATTGAAAGGTGTAGAAGTCACATATCATCTTCCATAGCTCACTGTGCTATCATCTTCACAATGCGCTAAAACGTACACATGATAGACCTGGTAAACATATATGTGAGGGCTTTAGATCTGATGTCAATTCTTGTTGTGCCACTTCCTGTGAAGTCGTCGCTTGTGATGCCCCTTTCTACTATGTCAATTCCTGTGCCGCGATGTTGTGCTCCGTGATGTCGCGTGCAGTGATGTCATTTGCATAAAACCCTGTTGTCCCTACCGAACATCAATAGTCACTCAGTATCACAGAAAAGGTAATTCACCACGACGGCCCATGTCAGTAAAATGTTATTTTCCTCAGATAAAAAGTTTAATCTGTGTGTAGAGGCGCACTGGTGATGTATTTGGTATTTAAGTCTCAGGCAGGATAATGTGCCATAGATCTCCATTGACTGGAAGCCTCCTTCTCCGCTTAATGTACAGCCCTGGCTGTGTACGGCTGCTGATTGCTGCAGACCGCCAGGGCCCTGCATGTACAGGCTTGTTTAGATAATTCACTTCCCCTACCTAGCAGACATAATAAAAAATGCAGATTACTCGCTGTGCATCTCAAACACTACTCGTCAAAATGAAAGAAAAAAAAACAATGGCAGAACCAACAGTCTCAATTCAATTCAATTCAAAAAGCTTTTATTCGATTTGTGCATACAAATCATACAAGCAAAAGTACATAATTAAAATATTAAAAATCACCATATGAACTCTCCTAGAGAGGCGAAAAAAGGCTAAAGTGCAGCAAGTAGTAAGTGATCATGTCTCTTTGGGTCAGCATATTATTATAAAATACAAAACATTCTTATATAAACAAACTGGGGATCAGTAGGAGTTACTCAATAGGCCTTTCCTGGGAGCTGTACATTAAAATTATTAAGTAATCATACAATACTGTGGACCTCTACAAATATAAAAACTACCTTAATTACAGAAATTGATATAAATTTTAAAATTGAAGGCATATATATACAGACAGGAGTGTTAACGGTAATAGCATCATAAAACAATTCCTGGCAGCTGTATAACATAAGTACAGACAGGTAAGTAAAAACATTATTATAGTACAATACTTTTCCTGGCAGCTGTACATTTTAAAATAAAAGTAGCCAAAAAGAAACAAATCTCCTCGTTCTCTAATGAGGATAAAAATATCAATGCTGTTTGTGTAGTACGAATGTTATATTTGATAAAAATTGGCTTAAGGTATTTTAACCTGAGAAACTGAAAGAATTTACAAAAAAGTAAAAAATGGCAACTACTCTGCCGGGAGATACTGTCACACGGACAGGGTATGTCTGGACTGGTTTTTGTGTTTGGAAAAGCAACCAAGTGGTGAACAATGCCCAATCTGACCCGTGTTAAAACATACTGATGAGAGGGACGAGTCACATATACAAGATAGGATTGGAGTCCCGAAGTTAGATTTAAATCTTTATAAAATTTCACAGTGACAAGATTGCCAACGGTTTTATCTCGCTCAGCCTTACGGAAGTTTAGGAACGTTGTCTTGATTTCTTTTTTTGAAATAGAAACAACATTTTCAGGCTCACGAAACACATCAATGTTAAAAAGAAGGAGATACCAGCGGTGAATGTATCTTAACCACAATATACGTGAAGAGCGGTCCAAACCTATACAATCAAGGATAATATCCTGAGTGAATCGAGTCTCTGGCTTAGCCCAAATAGAACGCCACAATAAGAGTGGCCGAACTGCTGCTAAGTCAGAAATGTACTCGATCCCGACTTCTTCATGGATCAGCTGGATGGAGGCAGAAGGGGGAACACATAACAACCTCCTTAAAAACTTATTTTCCTCCTTCTGCAGGGAAATACCCTCGCAGTGTCCCCACACCCCTGCCCCATACAGAGCAGAGGAGACACAACATACATTGTATATGTTCATCATATCTGAAATACTACGTGAGCCAAGTTTAGAAGCAAAACGAAAAATACTACTAGTAGACCGTAGCATTTTTATTCTAACAGCATCAAATTCCGCATTCCAGGACCCACTGTTGTTGTATGTTATTCCCAGATAACAAAAGGACTTAACAGAAGTCAACTTTTCCTTATCTAGGAAAAAAGTATGCTTTACCCGCTTAGCTGCCTGACCACATGACATTACATACGTCTTGGTTTTGTTCACACGTAGCCGCCTAGCTTGAATAAACTGCATAAAATTATCAATTAGGCGCTGGAGGCCCATCTGTGTTCGGGATAAAAGAACAGCGTCATCCGCATAAAGTAACAGCGGAACAGGTTTACCACCAATCAGGGGGGCATCTGCTGGGATGTCGGCCAAGGAACGGTCAACACCGTTAATAAAAAGGGAAAATAAAAGCGGAGCCAAAACACATCCCTGGCGTATGCCCCGGGACACTTTAAAGAACGGGGTACATTCACCAAGGGTGCCATAGCGGACTTTACATGAAAGTTTTTCGTAGAGTCTAGCTAAAAAATGAACTATTTCCCTTGGGGCCCCTGCATCAAGCAAAACCTCCCAGAGAATGTTATGGTTAACCAAATCAAAAGCGCTGCTCAAATCAGCAAAACATAAAAGAGGTTGCCATTTTTAGCCACAGTATATTTATTGATTAAAAGGTCCAGATTAACACATTGATCCAATGTGCCCAGGCCTTTCCGAAAGCCATATTGGACTCTAGTTAAGATGTTAAAATCAGTTGCCCAGTCTTCCAGCCTCATCAGCAAAATCCTACTCATCACCTTTACAGAGGCGTCTAATAGTGAAATTGGACGATAATTAGAGGCCTCTGATTTGTCACCTTTCTTATGTAAAGGAATGATAATCGATTGGCCCCAAGTAGATGGAAATTCGCTTTCAGCCGCACAGTTAAAAATCCTCACCAAGATGGGTGCCCATAAAGCCGTTTCATCTTTGTATAGATCCAGCGGGACCCCATTGGGGCCAGGGGCCTTGCCTCCTTTACTTAAAGAAATTGCTTCATGGCATTCTTCTAATGTTATACCCATCGAGAGGGGCAACCATGGGGTTATATCTGGTGATGGTGACTCAGAAGTTGACCCTTCTGGATTGAATATTTTGGAAAAGTGACTAACCCAATCGCTACATGCCACATAAGAGGTTAGTTCTGGAACATTTTCTTTGTTGAGAAACGGGCTATTAATTGTTTCCCAATACAGTTTGCTGTTTTTAGTCTCAGCAGCCTCCTTCAACTTATCCCACGCCTCAATCTGTAATACCCTTTTCCTTTTGTTAATTGCTGTTTTATATCTAGCCCTAAAGAATTGTATGTCCGTCTTGACACGTGGTTTGGTGCCTAAAGCATTCTTTAGATCGCGGAGGGCGACTATACAGATCTTATCAAACCACCCCTGCTTTGGACCTCTATTGGCTGACGGGGTCTTAGTGAAAATACCATCGATAATACTATTCATAGATACAAAGTAATCTATTAAACAGCCAGAATCACAATCATCATCCAAACAATAGCTAATTTGATTCTTGCATTGAGTAAGAACCTCCTTCTGCTTGACTTTAGAATTTAAACCAGTCCATTTGACCCTTAGGCCCTTTGGCCTAATAGGCACTATGTCGGTTGTACATTTTCCACCTGAAACTAATGAGGTACCATGCCCCAAAAGAGTAACACGAAGGCTGTTATGGTCACTGAGACTTTCTTCGTTTACAAACAAATCAGTATAGTCTCCACTACTGGACAGCAAAATGTGATCTATAAATGATCCTGCATCTCTGCCTGTAAATGTAGGGCATGTTATTGCCCGGTTGTTAGTATTGCAGTTTAACAGGGTCATGTCTAGCGTGACTAGCATGTTATTTAATGTGGAACCATAACTGCTGTGTTGGAAGTGGGGAGAATCCTCCCTCGCCCCCAGGCCTCCCCAATGACTACTCGTTGCTGCGCCGAAGCCGCAGATATTCCCGTTGGACAAGTGGCAGGGCTGCAAGTTAAAATCACCTGCCCAAACCACCTCGGCCTTTCTTTGCGAAATACCAAGGGCCTTGATAATTTCCCTTTCTAGAGGCAGTAAAATATCCCCTCTAGTAGCATCAAAAATATTGTTGTAGAAATTTACAATGACTAAATCAATATTCTTCCTACACTCCACCCTTATAACTTGGCTGTGCGTCCCCACGGTTGTACTGTATTTGACCGTACAGTCACACAGCTTGGTTGATAAAAGCAACAAAAGGCCCCCCTTAGCCCTGCCCGAGCTAGATTTGGTTGCTCTAAGACAGTAGGATGCATATCCTTCGATATTAATGGGGTCCGGGCACCAAGTTTCCTGCAATAAAATTAGGTCAAATCCCTCCCCTAAAAAGCTGGTCCAGAAGGGTGTACCTAATTTGCAGGAAAGGCCAGCAATGTTCCAGGAAACAAGAGAGAGTCCTGCTGGTTTACCAGAGTCAACAACAACAGACGACTCTGGCTGAATTGCTGGTGGTAATAAGGCAGGGCCATCTTCCCGAGAGATGATAACTGGGCTTGAGCTGGGGCTAACAGTAGATGTACCCCTTTTTTCTATATGTAGGGGAGGTGTTAGGGATGTCACTATTAAAGATTCGGGAAGTGCGGCTAAAGGCGTGACAGGAGAAGAAGAACACTCCATATCAAGATAGGGCGTAGAAATGTTTAAATCCAGAGCTTCGGGAGGGCTGAGTCAGTCTACCTCATCTAGCACGGCATATCTATTTGGATGGGCGAATTGTGAGAACATGGGATCTTGGGAGTGGGGCATGTCCTGCCATGTTTGTTGCCACAGATGTTTATCTAATTGTGGTGGCTGAAAGGGTTGCTGCCACTGGTGAGCAGACTGAGGTAGGGGTGGTGGAAAATGAAAAGGATGTTGCCAGTGTGGTTTAACTTGATGCACGGGAAAGGGTGGAGCATTTGATAGCTGCTGCTGAAAATTAACATAATGTGGAAAAAAAGGAGGCGGATAAGGTGGTTGCAGCCAAGGTTTGGCAGCTTGCTGTGGAGGGTACCAAGGTCCTCTGTTACTTTGAAAGGTGGAACAGGGTGGGTTTGGTCTTGAAGACATTGGTAAAAAATAAGACAAAGGAAGTGGGTTAATTTGAGTCGCAGGACCACTATTGGGTGCATTACATATATAGCTTGCTGCCCCTACATCCCTAAAGTTAACTGTAATTACGTCCCCTACTATTGTTTTCTTGCTTCTGCCCACCCAGTCCCCTCTACGCACGGTGAGGATTTCACCGTTCATATTATTAGGTAGAGGTTTATGTAGGTGGAGCCATTGAGCACATTTATTTCCAAGCTCGGTAAACGTTTCTTTTACTCCCTCCTTCAATGGGGGGACTGCTGTCAACACAACAACAAAAGGGGAAACCTCTGGTGGTAAATTAATGGACCTAAAACGTGCCTGCTTTGACTTAGGCCCTTCAGGTTTGTTCGCAAGCAGAGATGCAGAAGATGGATTAGATTTCCCTGCAACATCTGTTACTTGAATGGTGGTGGTGGTATTATTATCAACAACAGGGTGTTGGTTAGTCAGAACAGGAGCCCTCTCCTTTGAAATGGGTAAAGTTGTGGATTGGACGGAGTTGTTCCCTGTTTGCGGCACAAGGGATATAACTGGGTTCCCAGGGGCTGCAATAGCTTGAACATTGTTTGGTACATCTTTAGGGAGCGGGACACTCAATAAACATTCTGTAATCCCTTGTAACTGATCAGGCCCCTGTCCCTGCTTTTTGTGTGGCCATTTAGAGTGTATCAAAGATGTAAGCCTGTCCACTTTAGAAATTATAGGCTTAATTTGTGCTGCTAAAGTGGCTTCAAGGTCTAGTTTTAAATCTGTTACCATGTTTTGCACCCAGCAAGGAATACCTGATGTCATTTGTGGAGTAGGGGAAATCAAATTGTGATTCCTAACTGGTGCTTTTACTTTATTTTTACCCTTTGAAGTAGCCTTTGGGATATTAGGAGCCCTTCCCCGGGGGATTTTAGGTACAGGAGCTGTTTCCACAGCGTTATGCCCGCTCAGACTCAGTTCCGTTTTGTCAGGTGACTGACAGGTTTCTAGATCTGGTGTAACCTCCAGGTCTTCAAAAGACGGGTCTGAGTCTGATGGGGCAACCGATAGATCAACAGTATTTGGTACAGTCGGGGCACTATTAGTTGGCATGGTTGTAGGTAGGGAACAATTATTCAAAGTCTGCAAGGCAGGTGATTTAACATTTGCCAGGGGACCCAAGGATGAACGCCTAGCGTTTGCAAGGTCCATAGAGAGTCTCTTTTCTAATAAAACAATACTTTGATCAATAGTCTCATGTACACGTGAAATAAAAAGATCAATGGGTCCGGTCACCTGTGCTACCGCCGTAGCTTTTTTCGCGCAACTTCTAGTTCTGTTGCGTATGGTCGACATCTTTGACGTTATAGTTATCAAGGGCGAGGGAGCAGGGGTTCAGGGCCGGGGCCGTCCTCTGCCGTCCTTGAACGGTCTTCGCCCCGGCCTTTGCCCCGCGCGCGTCCCGCGAGCGCGTTGCTGCTGCAGAATATATGGGAGGGACAGGTGAAGGGGCGGG
Source organism: Lissotriton vulgaris (assembly GCF_964263255.1). Lineage (NCBI taxonomy): Eukaryota > Metazoa > Chordata > Amphibia > Caudata > Salamandridae > Lissotriton > Lissotriton vulgaris. The sequence continues at coordinate 2,023,240,560 of NC_141687.1, read as the reverse complement.
AAGAGGACCAGCTGCGGCCGATCAGCGCCGCGCTGCCCGCTGGTCCTCGCAGTCCCGCCTCACGCCTTCAGGTGCAAATGCCGGCTCAAGAAAGCTGCGTTGGTGCTCCTATGCACTCGGGGGGGTCCAGCAACAGAAGACTGCCAAAGTACCTGGCCTGCGAGCGGCGCCTGCGGAGCGGGGGCCGCGAGGCGTGGGTTCAGCAAAACAGGGAGATGAAAGGCAAAGGGAGCTGCACTCACTGCACGTCAGCGCGAAGGAACAAATTTATCAACTATCATGAGCATTCCTTCCATGAATACGCCACGTCAGTCAGACCAAATCTGCTCAAAGGCGAGATATTCTGGCTTTGCCAATGCTTGTTGAGTTAGACAAAAATGCAGTAGAACTCAATGAGTGTCACTGCAAGTGTGTTAATATCATTTGAACGGTGTTGCATTGTTCTTTTGCATACAATAACAAGGCAACTAGCAAGGAAGCATCCGGATCCTTTCGAAAACATAATGTATTATGGTTTACTACAAAGCGCCAACCTGTCGCCTCGGGGTCACTTGAAACTGTTTCGTAATACCAAATGAACGCGCAGGTGTTTGTGGCTCAGACAGACGGGGTTCAGAAACGTGCTCAGGTGCAGGTGGTCGCGTAAAGAGAGTGAAATGAATACCCTTCCTCGTGCGACCGGACGAGCGCCTTGTTTCTCAGCAGCGCCTTTTTAGAACTTTGAGAACTTTGCTAGAAACCCTACCGTTAGCCTCTGAGTGGCGCGGAGATGTCTCCCTGCTGGACTGGTTGCCGGGCTTATTACAGCTGATGAAGATCCGATGTTCCGATCCTTCCTTGGGCTAATACTGCGTCGCATAACACTGTTGGAGCAGACTGACCGGGCCACGGGGATGGCGATGTAAGTGGACGATGGAAGTGCCTTGCTGTGACAACGCCTGTCCCCAACATGGCGTACATCACGAACGAGCAACGCGACTGGTAACGATGATGATGGTGGGGGGATGTAGAACCACTAAAGGGGAGTTTTGAGGCAGAGAGAGACTCGCTAGGGCTATGGAAAGCATTAGGGGCACCCGATGAAGAACTACGTTTGGATACACATATATCCAGAGTGCCTGACCATAACATGGCCGCCGCTCCCTCTTTACCACAGTCTTCACTCTCTGTCCCGCTTGAGGCTTAAGAGGAAGGTCCTCGTCACCTCGTGCCGGAATCTTTAGACCCTTGGGGGGGCAACGCTGAACATACCCCTGGCAGCGCCTCACACACCGCACCAACCTCCCCCCCCCCCAACCGGGCAACACCCCAGACACTCAAAAAAAAACTCCTGCCCCCCCCAGACACTGAACCTACCCCTCCACCCCCTCGGGCAACGCCTTAATCACCGAACCGGCCCGAGGAGGAGAGGAGCCTGGAAGTGTCTGCATCGGACCCCGCTCAGCGGCACCGCACGGAGAACTCCATTGTGGTGCCTGTGAAGAAACTGACCTGCTTTTTGAATGCCTTGCAGCAGATCCATGGGAACTTTCACCAAACTACCTACCCCCTACCCCTCCCTGCTCTACTCCTCGCCTCTTTCCTGCTACTAACCTTTGCCCTCACCTGTCCTTGCCCTAGTCCCCACCCTATTTACCTGTGAATTTACCTGTGAATTTCCTGTGTCATTTGAGAGCTAGCTATTTTGTCTGATGCCCGATGGAGCTACCTGGTTTAGCTATAGGGGAGGCAGGTCGGGGATTCCCTCCTTGGACGTCACCTACCCAGTCGTTCTTTAGCCTGACTTCCTTTCGTCTCTCCTGTTGTCTATTCTCACTTCCTCCCTCTATTTATATCTCTACTTCTCTCCTCTCTCAATGTATTGAGACTGAACTATTTTGTCTGATGCCCGATGGAGCTACCTGGTTTAGCTATAGGGGAGATGGGCCGTGGATTCCCTCCTTGGCCGTCACCTACCCAGTCGGCCTTTAGACAGATTTCATTTTGTCTCTCCTTGTTGTCTCTTCCCCTATCCTCCCTTTCTCACCTTCCCTGTTCCCTCCCCTCTACGCTCCATTTATTTTGACCTCCATGTTATTTAAATGTTTGCCATTGAGATCTAGCTATTTGGCCAAAGCCCGGTGGAGCTACCTGATAGCTATAGAGGAGATGGGTTTTGGGACTTCCCCCTCGACCGTCACCTACCCATCCGGTCTTTGGGCAGACTTTCCTTCATCTTTCTGCCGTTTCTCCCTCCCATCCTGTTTTTCTGCGAACCCCTTCCCTCGACACTTGAGACCGAACTACTTTGTCTGATGCCCGATGGAGCTACCTGGTTTAGCTATAAGGGAGATGATAGTGGATGCCCTCCTTGGTCGTCACCTACCGAGTCGGTCTTTAGACAGACTTCCTCTTGTCTCTACGGTTGTCTCTTCCCTAATCCTCACGTTCTCACCTCACCTACCTCCCACTTCTTTTCTCTCTCCTTTCTCTCCTCTCCTAATGTATTGCTGATTGTTTGATGTAATGTGTAATTGTTGATCTTTTTCTGTTATACTGTTAAACCACATTGTTGCACTTCCATTCCACCCTCCTGTCGTCTCCTTCCGCATCCTCCCTCTATTTATGTCTCTCCTTCTCCCCTCTCTCAATGTATTGAGACTAATCTTTTTTGTCTAATGCCCGATGGAGCTACCTGGTTTAGCTATAGGTGGGATGGGCCGTGGATTCCCTCCTTGGTCATTACCTACCCAGTCGGTCTTTAGACAGACTTCTTTTCATCTCTCTGTATTGTCTCTTCCCTTATCCTCCCTTTCTCACCTCCTCTGCCCCCTCCACTACTTTCTCTCCTCTCCTAATTGTATTGCATTTTTTGGGGGATTTATTGTGTAATTGTTGAACTTTTTCTGTTACCTCCGGGTCTAGCCAACGCTATATAAAACTCTTTAAAAAAAAAAATGCAGAAAAATGCCTGCATATCACCTCTAGTGCAAGGTGGGCTATGACCCTTAGTAGAACCCAGGGACGGCTCTGCTTCTCGTTCATAATGTGGCCAGTGTCTGACCTGAGACAGGCCTCTGTTGGGTGTCACCTATGTACAGGGTCCCACTTCGTTCTTTAAATGGGAAAAATAAGTGCAGGTACTCATTAAAAGGAGCTAGAGGTGTGGCAAGTGGGCGGGGCTAAGTGCAAGACATGATTATACATAATATGATATATAACAGTAAATAAAAGCATAAATCATTCAATCACTTCAAAGTGCAAAAGTATTACTGTATACATACATATGTATATTTATAAACGATAATGAAAGTTAACAAGAAATACAGCAGATTTTGAACTCTGCACTAATTTGTGTAACAATGCAATTATTAAGCCCCGATTTCAGAACTGAACAGTCAACTGAACAAATATCTGGCACTTTTTTTTGTTTAATCTTAATTTTATTGATTTTCAAGCAGTCAAAATTACACTTAATAGAACCCACAATCGCCCTTTTGCGTCCCATCGGACCCCTTCACTTCCTTAAATCCTGATCCACAGCCTCAGCGTAGCAAAAGCTGATTCTGAATGCTTATGCGAAAGAAGTGTCCAACAGTGGTGAGGGGCCTGTAGACTCTTTTGGTAGGCAGTGTGCACGTCTTCATATAATAAGTACCACCAACTATCCCCCCGTCCCACCACCCACACCCCAACTCCTCCTCCCACCCTCCCCGGAACTGGTGTGCCAATGCGCATTATGGGAATGGAGATGTACCATCCCTTAAGAGGTTTCAGTTGTCTGCGGAAGGTTGGTGAGGCTAAGTAAGCAGAGGTATTTGGGACACGTGACTACGATGAATTCGAGTGCCAGCAACAATAGTTTGGGGCGCCAGATTGTATGGAAGGAGGCTGACGATTGTGTGAGATTAGCATGTATGAGTTCCATACCAATGATGTACCACAGTTTGCGTAACCACCCTGTGTGTGTTGGGCGAGTCTGTGTGCCCCACAAGGACAAGATGTGTTGTACTGCTGCCCCCATTACCAGTCCCATCTGTTTCCCTCGTATGGATTTCAGTGGAAAGGTAAGCGCATTGGGTAGCCCCAGGAGTGTATACGCAGGAAAGCGAGGTATCTCAGTTTTGAAGTGGGTGTCTGTCGGTAAGAACCGCCATCCAGTACTCTGTCACCTCCCTGCAGTCCCAGAGTATGTGCGTTAGTGTGCCTTCCTCGTCACAGCCCCTCCAGCAGGTTGGGCTACGGTCTGGGTCGGTTTTGTGTAATCAAGCTGGAGTCAGGTACCAGTAGATGGCTACCTTAACCGTCGCCACTCTGCTTGCTGTGTTACTGGCAGTGTGATTCACCCTATAATAGACCTGTTGCCATTCTTTTTGGGAGAGGCTTCTGCCTAGTTCTGTCTCGCAATGTCGTTGCCCGGCCAAGCGCCCCATGGCAACAGTTGATATAGTTCAGAGATTAGTTTGCAGTCCAAATGTTTAGACAAGAGCCATTTCTCGTAGGCCGTGAGTGTTCCACTGACTAGGGGGCGTGTTTCGGACAGTAATAACCAGTGACGGGGTTGGAAGTATTGGAACTGCTTGGTGTCCTTAATATTGTACCAGTCAGGCAGGTCGGCGTAGTTGAGGAACCCGTTAAGGTCAAAGAAGTGTCCTGCGGATTTGAAGGCCGAGTGCCCGCCATTGTGGGAACGCTCGCACCTCGAGCCCTGGTGGGAATTCTGGGTTGTCAAACAGGGGTGTGAGGGCCGAGGGAAAGGAGGTGAGCTTTCGTTTCGTCGCCACCGTGTCCCATACTCGCATTACCGAGCGTGTAATGGGAGACATGTTTAAATATGCGGGTCTGTCTGAAAGTTTCAAGAATGGTAGTTTCTTAAGGGAGAGTCGCGCCATCGCCCTGTCCTGGAAGAGCCATCTCTTTTCTGACTCAGGTCTGTTCCATTCCATGAGGTAGCGAAGTTGTGCTGCCCTGTATTAGCTCAGTAAGTTGGGAATCCCTAGTCCATCCCTAGTCCTCCCTCGTCCGGGGGCCGGTAGGATAGATCTCTACGTATCCGTGGCCTTTTCCCAGCCCATATAAAGTGTTGTATTTCTTTTTGCAATTTGGAAATGTGGCACGTGTGGGGCCTTACCGGTATTGTCTGAAATATATACAATATTTTAGGCAGAAGGAACATTTTTCCCGCTGCAATGTGGCCTAGCAGCGACAAGGGGTGTGTCTGCCCCCGGCGTACATTCCACGTTGTTTGGGAGATGAGGTTGGCGTAATTCTGGGCTATCATTTGGCCAGTGGAGGGGGCAAGGGTTATCCCCAGGTAGGGGATCTCAGTTTGGGGTCATAGGTCATTTGGGCATGTCCAAGGTCACTAAGTTGTCCGCATATAAGCTAATGGTATGTTGTTCCCCACCAAAGGGGATACTTGAAATATCGGGGTTGTCTTGTATCCTTTGCGCCAGGGGCTCAATATAAAGCGCAAAGAATAGAGGTGATAGAGGGCACCCCTGTCTTGTGCCGTGCCGGATTTCAAGCAGCGGTGAGCTGGTCCCGTTGACGCAAATTGTCGCTTTGGGTTGGTCATAACAGCTTGCGACCTATGTCCTGAAGCGTTCCCCTATGCCAAAGTGCGCTAGCATTTTGTCCAGAAACTCCCAGTCCACTCTGTTGAAAGCTTTTTCAGCATTGACTGAGAGTAGCAGGGCATCTAATGCCATATAATGGGTTTTGTGTATCAGGTGCATTAGCTTTTTGGTGTTGTCGCTGCTTTGACTGATGGGTATGAAGCACGACTGATCGGGTTCGATAATGCCAGGGAGTCGCAGCCCCAATCTGTCAGCTAGGACAAAAGTAAAGAGTTTCAGGTCTAGATTGAGAAGGGATATTGGCCGGTATGCAGCGCACTGAGTGGCGTCTTTCCCGGACTTGGGAAGCACAACTATGTCTGCTCCTAGCATATCCACAGGGATGGAGCCCAGACACTCAAAGGAGTTGAATAGGCGAGTTAAAAGCGGAGGTAGGAGTTGGCAAAAGGTTTTATTAAAACCGGCCGAGAAGCCATCTGGACCCAGCGATTTCAAAGGCTTGAGACGGGAAATTGCACTGGTTACTTCCTCTACTTTGATAGGCGCTGTTCGCAGCCGTTGCTGTTGGATTGAGCACATTGGGTTTTTTTCTCCCTCGCTACCACGGACTCCTGCTGAGCCTGATACTAGGAGGAATTGCCGAGCGTGGGACATCTACCGGCTGCTGCAGGGGCCGGGACTGCGAGGCCCAGGGTTCATAGCGCCTCGCCAACTCAGCGCACCTGGTGTCTCTTCCTGCCCACTGCTCCCCTACATAATCATTCCCGACCACGCGCTCGCGGGACGCGCGTGGGCGGGCGGGCACCGGGCTAAGTCCGGGCAAAGGGCGGGCTGTTTAAGGCCGTTCAAGAACGGACGAGACCGGGACCGGGCCATCCCCTTTGGCTCTTGTTATTAATTCGCATTATCTCCTTTCGCCTCTCTAATCACTGAACAATGACTACTAGAGAAACAAGGAGCAAGAGCACGCTGGCAGCCGTACCAGCTAAAGGACACTTATTTTGTTAAAGCGGTGTCTCTCCTGATTGACGAAATTACCGTTCTCGAGAGGCGTATCTCTCAGGAAATCGAATGGGTGAAAAGATCCTCCTTAGGCCCTAGAGCTCATACTAGGACTCCCGAAAACAGACTAGTTGAGTTAGATACTGGGGAAAATGGGGCCAGCGGGACGTTAGTCATGTCGGACATAACCAACTCTACCCTTCACAAAACTCACAGCAATGAGAGTAGTCTGATGATGAGTTAAGCTTATTAGCCCTACCTAGGTCTCAAGCAAACCCCCACCCCTCATACCTTCTGTCACTATAGTTAACACGGTTGACACTAATAGCTTGGCTAGCGACCCTACACAGGGGGAAAGGGAAGGAGCCATACCAAAGAGGAAAAGAGGGGCACAAAACCCAGGGGGGCGGAAGGCTAAAGTTGCAAAGCGCAACCCAGTAATTGTGGGCAACAAACAGGGCTCAACCATTAAGGGACCCGCACAGCTGGATTATATCCAGACGCCACCCATCACAAATTCATCCCCACAGGCATTAGATAAAGTAAATCCTCCTCGCCCAAATGTAACCAATGGCGACAATGACACTACTATGTCCAACATTGGCGCTCTATTGAAGTTATTAATAAGCCCCCTAGAAGCACGCCTAATAAAGATTGAGGCCAGACTTGTGATTATAGAGAAAGCAACCGTGCAATTAGCGGACACTTACAAAAAAGAAAGTAAGGTAGCTAGAGGAGGGGTGGAGCCTAGGAACAAGAAGACTACATTAGAGCCCCCAGTGAAGGATGGTAATTTAGCTCCTGTAACATTACAAATTCAGCAGCAATCACCACATACTGTTACCCCTCAGCCAACTGCCTGCGCTGCACCTCCCAGCAATACCGAGAGGAAAGCCACAGTTACATAGGGAGTACATGTCACCGCTAAAAAAATTAGGCCAGTGAACTTGCCACCAGAAGCGAGTCCATATACAGTCATTCTAGCTGGCGTCCCCGAGCTAAAACCTGATTACAAAGATCCTGTTGCTGCTCTAAAAAATAAGGTGGTTAATTGGCTTAGCACATACAGACCTCTTCCCATTGGAGTATCGAGCGAGGTTCTTATGGTAAGGAGAGTTCCATGGCTAGGTAATTCAAGGAAATCAATCACCGGAGATTGTGTCCTAATTAATTTTAGGGATCCCAGGACCGTTTCCGACATATGCAGATGGTCGCATCCGGACCAGGGGACATCTATTCAGGCCCTACCCCTATCCTTTTTTTACCCACCAAAGGCATGGGCACACGAGGAGGCGGGATGGGAAACAATTTCAAGGAGGGGGGAAGGATGGGTCGGCAGAGAGAGAGGAGCCTTCCATCATTCCAGACTTCAGCATTTTGCCCACTTTCCGACATTCCACAGGTATAGCTGTTTAGACATGGTCGACTGACAGTATCTGGCTGGGATGGGGGAGGCCGGTGGCCGACCGGACGGTCCCAAAAAAGGAAAAATTATCCACCCTACTGTACTCTGTCACCGGGACGGGGGAAAAAATACTAAGGCGGATCAATTGACTGCTGTAGGGCCCCTATCCATCCTGGCAGACATTACAGTCGACCAGGAATCATTGCCAAGTCTATGTGAGACGGACACTCCACAACTTAAAACCACGGATCATAGATCACCCTCTTTAAAGATATTATCGTGGAATTTGGCTGGTTTGGGGAACAAATTGAACTGCCCGGATTGGAGCTTATTTATAGAGGGCATGGAGATATGCATGTTCCAAGAAACCTTGGCGAGAGAGGATGTCTACCGTCCAGGCTTCGCGACTTTCTCCATCCCGGCGAAATGGGGAGGAAAGGGGCGCCCCTCAGGAGGTCTCGCAACGTGTGTGGTGGTCAACCTGGACTGTAAAGCCAGACCACTTGACACAGCCTCGGAGGATATTCTGGGGGTCTTGTTGGAGTAGCCTAACTTGAGCAGACTGACCGTGGTAAATGTCTATTCTAGGCCGGTAAACATCACAAAGGAGTCGCGTACCATTGATGAACTATCAGTTTTTCTCAGCGACATCCCCCAGGGTACACCCTTTTTGGTAGGAGGGGACTTAAATTGCCATTTTGAGCCCCTCCTAGGCCTACTGGATGGACTTTCCCTAGTGGAGGATGCAGTGTGGCCTGTACCCCCTACGTCAGCCCCCCCTCCCAGAGCTTGGACCCCTCTTGCCGTCCAGATCACTGGCTTAACCCTGAAACATGGTCTGCGGGCGTGCAATGGACGTATAAACTCCGACATCCCCCCCAAATGCACTTACAATAGAGTGGGTAGGGAGTCTAGATTGGACTACATGTTGGTCCAAATCGCTTTATGGTCGCACCTCATTGATTTTAAGGTGATCGCAAGAGAAGATAGCGACCATAATGCGCTCGAACTGGAATATGCACTCCCCGGCTTAGATGATAGAGGGGTAGCAGTACCCGCACCAGCATCTGCGCTGGCACTGTCGAACAATAGACAGAGAGTGAGGTGGGAGAAGCTAGCAGTGAATGCAGAGAAGATTGCAGGGCTTAGTGCCCGGGTCATCCCCACACTGTACATGGTGTGCGCAATAATGGAGCTTCCCAGCACCCAGGAAATACATGAGCAACTGTGGTTGGCGCACGAAGACCTCATTAAGTCCGTAGCGGAAGTTCTATTTACCACAGGAAAGAGTGGGGGAGGCTGTTCCAACCGCCCCACTTATAATGCTGCATGCCGTAAGGCCAAATCAGACCTGCTGATTTCAATTAAGGCGGGTACAGACAGGTCTGGGACCCAGACCAGAAGGAGGGATTATAAGCGCTTGGTCACCCACGCAAAGAGTGAATGGGAACAGGAGAAGTGGGAAAATCTCGCCACCTTATTAGTGGATAGGGATTCTCGCAAATTCTGGCGCATTGTTAATACGGGGTCCGAGGAGCCAGTTTCGGCTATCAAACCTAATATCTCAGCAGAGGCTTGGCAGGACCATTTTCAGTCACTTTACATGGTTGATGATGGGGTTCCAAATCAAGTACAACCGACCATCAGTGGCTTACCGGAAGGGGAACCCTTTACAGAGACGGAGGTGCGAGCCGCTATTGCAGGGCTGACACCAGGCAAGGCGCCCTGACTAGACGGCTTACCTGGCGACTTATTCAAGCAGGAGCCTGATGTGTGGGCCCCTTACTTCGTGCTGTTATTCAACGCTGTCCTGAGGGATATGGAGGTCCCAAGTACTTGGCTGGGCGCAGAGATTGTGCCGATATTTAAGAAGGGGTCACCTCTGCTCCCAGCCAACTACAGGCCTATCAGCCTCATAGACGAACCCCAGAAAATATTCGGCAGGCTGATACTTGACCTTATTCAAAGTTGGATAGAGGAATCTGCAATTTTGAGCCCCTACCAGGCAGAATTTATAAAGGGGGTCTCAACCATGGACCAGATTTTTCGCTTAAATCTTCTGTTTTGGAAGACAGCGGTAATCGAAGGTGGCACTTTGTACACAGTATTTGTGGACTTACGAGCCGCCTTCGGTCTAGTGCCAAGAGCTAGATTATGGACTTTGTTGGCGGAGTTGGGCATCCCAGCCGATATCCTCTCGATCTTGATAAGATTGCATCAGGGGAATTTCGCACGTGTCAGGTGCGGTAGGAATGGGGCACTTTCTGGAAGATTCCCCGTTGACAGGGGGGTGAGACAGGGTTGTGTGCTTGCACCGACCCTGTTCTGCCTCTTTGTCAACGGGGTAATCACCCACTTGACAAGGATAGGCGACATCGATGCTCCAAAGCTCAACGGCAGCAGGGTGCCCGCCATTATGTTTGCGGACAACACCCTGCTGCTGTCCAAATCCCCTATGGGAATACAACGGGTCTTGGATGGGTTCTCGATTTTCTGTGTGGAGCGGGGGCTTGAGATCAATGCCCTTAAAACCAAATATATGATTCTCAACCCCCCCTCCTCGACACGTCCCAATCCCACTATAGACTCGAGAGGGTATCTAGTATTGACTATCTCGGGGTGAATATTAACCAAAATTTGAATTTGGGACACGCACCGGACCAAGGCGAATATGAAATTAACACAGTTAACGGGTGGCATTTGCAGGATGGTAAATAGGTCAACCTACAAACCCCTTGGTCCTGTGCTCCAAATGCATACAATGCAGGCAAGGGGGGCAGTCACCTACGGGGGGAATTGTGGGGCCATATACCAGCCCAAAACCTCTTGTCCACTGAAAATAAATTAATTAGGCAGCTGGTAGCTCTACCCTCAAGTACCCCGCTTCTCCAGATGAGGCTAGATCTGGGTCTAAGACCAATTACAGAGGAGTTGGGACTGAAACCAATTACTTTCTGGCGCCGAATCTGGAGTACGCCTGAATTCATGAACTATAGGACTGAGCTCCAAGAGATCCTATCTTTACCAAATGCTACACACATTCCCTGGTTGAGATACATTAAACAAACTTGTGAGAGCCTAGGAAGAACAGAATTATGGCTAAACCCCGGAAATGCATGCCCCAGGATCCCACGTAAACTTCTCTCAAGGGATTTCTACGAGCGAAATTTACTTGCTTCGGCAGTGAGCACACGGGAGGGGTCCCTTACCAATTTGTTTATTAAATTTAAAGACTCATACTATCTAGAGCACGTCCTTGATGGCATTAGTCCGGTTTTGACCAGGAAATTCTTTCTGCAGTGGAGATACGGCACACTTCCTCTTAGGGCATTTACCAAACGCTGGGGCCAGCCCTCGCCCTCAGAACAGTGCCCGGTATGCACAGATCCTCAGGAAAATGACTTGCATATCATATTCCTCTGCAAAGTTTACCACAGATCTAGGAAGCACTGGCTTATCCCACTTTTAAAAAACCTAGTTTTTAGACATCATCTTCCAGCATACAGAATTTTAAAGACGGATTTATCACCCCCGATTGTGTTTGCGGTGGCAAAATTTCTAACAGCAATGTGGCACACTCAGACTCGTTTCATAAAGTCAGTCACTGATTCGTGATTAATGAAATGTACTGTCGATTTTAACCACAATGCACTGTAATTCCTTTAAAATATATACTGTAAGGTTTTATAATCTATGTTTTATTTGCTCTCGACCGTAAATTGATTTTAAATTGTATGTATATCTTTTATGATCTAAGCAGATCGAAATAAAGATTGAAATGATGATAGGCGCATCCAGCGCTAAGGCGCCCGACGCGTTGATACCTGTTGTCGCCGCCTGCCTGAGATATGCCTCTCCAGGACTGTCAATGTTTGGGTCTGTGCTATATAGTGATACGTAGAAGTCCCGCAGGGCCTCTGCAATCTGCTCATCACTTTCAACCGTCTTGCCAGTTGATGTGTGGAGGGCAGCAATTTTTGAGCGTTGAGTCCGGGCTCGGAGCTTGCTCGTGAGAAGCCTCCCTGTTTTATCCCCTCCTATATAGTATGAGTGTTTAAGCCACAGGGCGGCGTATTCCGCTTTGTCTAGGTCCAGGCGCCCTGGCCGCTTTCCGTTTTGCCACATTCTCGAGCCACCGTCCGACTGTGTACTCTCTCCAGCTCTGCCACTTTGGTCGCTAGCGATTCCTGTTTATCTTTGCGAGTTCTATTGTCGGCCACAGGGATAGCTATCACTTCCCCTCCCACTACTGATTTAAAGGCTCCCCACACTGCTGTCAAAGGTGTGTCAGTGTTATCATTAGTCGTCAGATAGTCAGTAAGGCGTTTATGTATCTGTTGAGATATGTCGGGCCGTTGTAGTAGGGGCTCACAAAGTCGCCACCTCCCTTTTGGTCTGCGGTGGGGATGTATGTCAATAGTTACTGTCACAGCATCATGATCAGATAAAGCTGCCGGGATGATATCGGTGGATTGGACCAAAGCGTTGAGTTCTGATGACCCGATAAAGTGATCGAGTCAGGCTACGTGTGGTGTAAATGTAAATTGATACTTGTATAGCGCACTACTCACCCGCAAGGGTCTCAAGGCGCTTGTACGAATACCGCTGTGGAACCCCTCCTGGCTTTCCTTGTGAGGCGTCCACTCCTGGGCACCCCCAAGGTGGAGGCCAGGCATCCTTAGCCTTGTGGGGGCCGTTGTGGAGATTAAGCAAGCTATTGCCCAGAGTTGCAGAGTGGGACTCCATGATTGGAATAGGCACCGAGGTGAGAAAATTATCAGGTCCGTGGAATTTTTTGAGCCCAAGACCCGCTGAGGCGAGGAATTGAACCCTGGTCCCGGGCTAGACCTCTGCATCAGGGTCTGCCGCTCTAATTATTGAGCCACACTTCTCCATCTGTACATGTGAATAGAAAGAGTATTGCGCACTGTGGGGAAGGGCCGTTTGCCAGAGATCTATCAGCCCTCTACTCTGCAGCTAGTCCCTCCCTTCTCTCGAAATTGCCCCAGTTGCACCATAACGGTGTCCCGACCTGTCCTTTTCTAGATCTATGACTAGGTTAAGGTTTTCCCCTATTAAAATCTGCCTGTCTTGATGGCTAAGAACTTCTGGCAGGGAGTCCTTAAGAAAGGACTCTTGACCAGAGTTGGGGGCGTACAGGGATCCTATTATGACGGGGGAGTCACCCACCCATAGCCTGTAGGCCAGCAACCAACCTCTTATCTCAGCTATTTTGTCACCAATTCTGCCATGAAAGTGCAGCACCAATAATATAGCCAACATGGGTGGGGGAATGCTCGGGATCTCATTCTGCGCCAGTCTTTGGACAATAGATGCGTTTCTTGTAAAAGGCATATTGAGGCCCCGGAGTTCTCTAAGTAATTCAGTATTGCACGTTGCTTAATGGGATTGTTAAACCCCTTCATATTAAGTGTTATAACTTGGGTTGTACGTGTCAACATAGTGTCTCAGTGAGTACATGTCAGCTTGGCAACAGGGAGTTGTGTCGGAGAAAAGCTGTCTTAAGCCTCTGCGCCTTGCTGGCTTCCTGTCATGGACGTGACCTTCTTCTGTGTTCTCCCCATGGCTGCACACCGGTTCACCCTTCCCACCCCCAAAAGCCCCATGCCACCCTCCCTCCTCCCCCACCCTCCACACTCCACCCTAACCCCAACAAAACATTCCCTTTTACCCAACAATGTCCTATGCCCCCAGCCCAAGCTGTGGGCATACAGCAAGAAAAGAGCAGGGTGTACGTGTAGCTCAGTCGATCCGGGCTCCCCGCCCACCACCACCCCCAGCCAGCTATTGTGCAGTGCGTTTTGAAGTCCCCATGGTCGGATTAGAGAGTTTCTGGCGTTGAAGTATCAAGCGAGACCGCTGCTAGGGCCGAAGCTCTTTCGTTGGTCATGGTGTCGCGGTCCTGCTTTGTGTCTACCTTAGGTGAGCGTCTTCTGTCCACCGTTTGCCATCCTCCCCCAACGATCTTTGCGAGGGACCAGGGGAAGACTCAGGACTGCGCTGTGTAAGGTCCAATAGGTCGCATGTCTCTTGACGGAAGTCAGTAATCATACCCTAAATATGGGGCACCTCCTGTTTGTGGAGCCATGGCATCTCAATATTTTAAGATGATTTTACTGTTCCAGATATCTGGAGACTTATTAATTGGTTTTCTCAGTCTATGTTTAAAAAGTTGTTATAAACCGGTGGGTGATATAGTTGGAGTTGTGTTTTTGCTAAGCGTTAAACTAGCATAATCTGAAGCCTCCGGTCCTGTAATAGAATAAAAACGTTTTATTACAATGTTGATAATAAATTACCCACCCACAGGTATTTGATATTCTGTACAAGCAGAAGTTATGGGTTTTTCCCTCTCATTCCTTTCAGGTTCTGTAAAAGAAGAAGGAGCAGACGCACTTCTGATTTAGAAGATATAAACTTTCCAGTTTGGTTATGGTTCTTCCATGTTGGAGGATGATTGTTGAGACTCATGTTCTTTAATTTTGGACTGAAATTGTTAAAGTTACTGACCGTCAAGGTTTCAGCAAAGTAAGAGGAGCAGAAACAGGACTCGGTGGCTCTTATAGCGCTGTACAGGATGTGATGTATGGACCAGCATCATGGGAAATTTAGTTTTATTTGCATGCAAAACGTTTTTCATTGGCTGCTGTGAGTAGCATATAAAAGAAAGAGAAGCATAATCCTCGCCTCCCTGTCCTCAATAGAATTGAAAATTCTTGGCATGAATGCTAGCTAATTTTTTACTGTCTGTTGCCTTTATTTTGGGACTTCTTATCAGAGCCATCTTTACTGTGTGTACGTGTTGGCTGTGCCCCTGAATCGTCCGTGCTGGACACTGTATGCACCGATAGGTGTGAGAGGGGGCTGGGATACACTGCTATCTCTAGAGCCTTCGGTGTGAACTGGGGTGAGCCGGGAGAGGGGGGCTGGGCTGCACACAGACCCCCTGCAGGCCTCAGGTCCTCGCACAATACTTCTAATCAGTTTAGGTTTGGAAGTTAACCTCTGAATTGCCCCCCTCACGTCTCTTTCATCTCCCACACAAGAGCACCCAGGGAGCGCACTTCCTGAGGGGTGAGGAGGCTCCTTGGCCTACCATTTTATTCAGTTCACACCAGATCTGCACTTGGTCGACACCTAATGTATGGAGATTCCTCTCTTCATTCATTTGTGGCTCTTTAAGTTAGCAACACAATACTCGCATTAACTTAAAAGTAGAAATCTCCTGGGATATGAATCTGGCCTATGTGGAGAATGTGTTTCTTTTCATGTGCATCTGAAGACACCGGGCAACTATAGCTAAAGGTTGTAGTTCATTTACTATAATTAACAGTTACCAGAAACATGCTCGCCATGACTGAGCATGAACTAACACACTTTTAAAGATAAGTTACTTTACTTGTGATTGTACCGTATTTAAATGCATTTTTTTCCCCAAATTTCCTATTGATGGCTTCATTTTCTTTACATTGGAAACTAGAAATTCACCAACTATGATAAATTCCCCGAATGCCTTTTTGGGCGGCAAGATAAACCTTCATAAATGCATCCATTGTATTTAAGTCTGCTGAATACAACATGTATCTTTCCCATGGAGTGAACTGGTGATATGGAAACTCTCTTTACCCATAGCACAAAAGGTTTACAGTACACCTCATCTTCGTTGTAATATCCACTTCTGTACAGCCACCATCCTATGACTATTGGGGTGAAAATATTCTCTTTTTCAGGGTGCTGTAAAACTTTATTAGATTGTTTCTCCTGATCGTTTTGATGTTAATTAATTAATTAATTATGTGCTTATATAGCGCAGGAATCACTCCCGAAGGGGTACCTCCGCACTTCGACCGCTGCGAAACCCTTCCTGGCTTCCCTGAGAGATGGTCCCTTAATGGGTATCTCCAGGGTGAGACCAGGCATCCCCGGCGGTCTGGTGGGGCCGTTAGTGAAGATGAGGCAAGCTAATGCCCAGAGTTGCCGAGTGTGATCGCTGATCAGAGTGGGCACCGAGGCGAGAGAATTATCGAGTCCGCTGACCCTGGTCCAGAAACCTGCCGCGTCGGGAATCGAACCCTGGTCCCGGGCCGTCCCCTGCTCTTGGGTCTGCCGCCTCTAACCAGTGAGCCACACTACTTCACTGTTGCGTTGTAATGCTGTCTAAAAAGAATCTCCTGCAGGGCCCCCTGCCCTGAGTTTCCATACAAGTCTGTGTAGGTGGGCATATGCAGCCTGGCAGGGGTGTTGTTCTCTTGCCTCTCTGCCCTAGATTGTGAAGCCTGCGTCACACAAATGTTCACGTGGGTGAAGGCTGCCTTGCAATGAGTAGAAGTTGCAGAGAGCCCGACACTTCACTATGCAGCACCCCCGAACTAATCGAACGCCTGTTAGAAATCCTTCACCAATATTTTCCACCTAATAAGAATCAAAAGGCCCTGTTTTTTTTTTATTTAAAGAAGCAATCGAATCCTAGATGGCCCAATAAGGGCCTCGACCCGTTCTGGTGAGTAGCCAGTCCGAGCAATGGAAAGCAACCCAGTAGCTTGATTCTTTCTGGCATTTTGATGGAAGAACCGCCAGCCAAATGCCTGCCAGATAATAGTACGTGAGATCCGAGTTAACATATGGCACTCTGCGAAATTTCTAAATAAAATGAATTTACAAAATCTCTAAGTTAGCGGTGAAACCCATCAGGGCAGATTTAGCCTTCTGAAGTCAATAAAATCAGCACCACGCGTTCATTAATAGACCTGATGTTTACAGCAACGCAAACTAGCGTGAGAGGGGAAGCAAACGCTATAAACCAACAAAGCAATTGGAGCACAATGGGCAGGGAAGCCTTAGGGACAATGCGCATCTCTAGGTGAGTCAGGTGAGGTTACGAACAGCAAGCATCAGAAACGGCCTGAAATTACGGTGATCAACTCCATCTGGGGTCATCCTACCAGTCCACTTCGAAAGTAAACAAGACAAGCGCGTGCGCAAAAGTGTCAGCAAGAATGAAAGTGTTTCCCTTGTGGGAGCGAGTAGCGTCAGGAGCGATAATTGCTAACACATGGAGCCAAAGCTTGCTCCGGCAAGGGAATCGCCAAACGTTGCCATTGAAAGCAATGCAACACGTGCACGTTTTTAAGGCAAAAAGCGAACCAATTCCAAAAGGTCTTTTTCCTATGCAACGCATGCGTGCTGCATAGGCGAGTCCGAAAAATGAGTAGTCTTGGAAAGGAAGGAGAAAGACCAGTGAAAGACATAGAGAGGAAGAAATGTATGAGGAGAAAAGCATGGAAACAGTGTGAAAAGAGGTGAAAGCAAAGAAGAGGAGAATGCAAAGCAAGTAAGGAAAAAAGATAATAGAAATCCGATGGAAAAATGGCAGTACAAAAAGAGAGTAATAAGAAAACAAAAAGAAACAAAAGAACATACCACGAACATATAATGAACATGGGGAGGTGGAGCCACATAAGGTAGACGGTACGATCAAGCGGGAAACACGACGAAGACGAGGAAGGGAGACACTCTCCAGGCGGGCAAAGGGGATAAGATCAAATAGAAGGGGACCATGAGAAACTGCACCTGACGTTAGAAAGAAAAGGAACTGATTATAAGAGATACAGCAAAGCCAATAAGAACAAAACATCAATGTGAATAAAAATGCGTAAAATGCAATCATGAAACAGACAACAAGATAAACAATCAAAACATCGATGAACGAGGAATCTCCGTGCCCTCCTCTCTGCAGGTATCCAAGAAAAGCTGTAGGCATGTTGGATCTTCATTGGCAGTGGTTTTGTTATTATAAGTTACTTTCATAAGGCACGGGTGGAACAGACCATTTCTAGCATTCAGGCTTCGAAGGGCAGGTCTCATGTTCAAAAATGTATTCCGTCGGTCTGCTGTTACTTTAGCATAGTCCTGAGTGACAAACAGATGGGATACTTGCAATGAAACTTTCCATTTCAGTCTGGCAGCTTGTAAAGTAAGTGAGTATACTCCAAAAAATGCAAGATAATGTCTCTTGGCTTGGCTGAGGAAGGTGATGATCTTGGGATTTTCCCGAAGCGATGAGCTCTTTGAATATTCAGCTTTGGAGTCTCGGTAAGACCCGGGAGATTCGGAAGAAAAGATTGAAAAAAGGAGAGAGGATCCGCACCGTCAAGACCTTCCGCAAGGCCATAAATGCGTAAGTTGTTACGACTATTGCGGTTTTCCAAATTTTCCACGTGCTGTTTAAGGTGTGAAATCTCCAAATGCAAAGAAGGGACTTGATTAATAACACCTTGAATAGAGTCTACACATTGTTCCAGGTGAGTAACTTTTTGATCCGTGTCAGACCATTTGTTCTCAAGACTTTGTAGACGAGTATTTGTGTCCTCCATATAATGTTTGAGAGCACAAATTTCCTACAAAAGCAATTCCATAGACAGAGCTGACGAAGAATTCGAAGGACACGCTTGCCTGTTATAGACGATGAGGCAGCAGGCATTTTAGAAGCTTGTTTGGATGTATTGCAAGACATAGTGGGTGTCATACCCCTAATGGTAGTAGGATCAGAATCTAGCTCTTCCATGCTTTCTTGCAAAATACTGAAGGGGTTGTAATCCTCCAACAAAGAAGAACCAGAGGAGACCACCTTATCACGAGAAGAGAGTGCTTTGCCATAAAATAAGCCAAGCAGGAGCACCCTCTATCAAAAACAGGTTAATTGAAATAAGTAACATTGACCAAAGCTGCCAGAAGGCATGAAAAAAGAAAACAAGTCACTGTAACAGGGTATGTCCTCACCAAACGCCAAGTGCTACAAGCCATGCATAAGAGAAAGAGAAAGCAAAATTACAGCATGAAGAAAATGTTCATGTTTGTCATCTAACAGAAGGCAGAGGACATATGAGCCAGAAAATCCAGGAAAATGAGGTCTAAAAGAGCGCAAGCGGCAAAAGATGTAATTCTGGCAGGAAAAACACCATGAGAAGATATTCAGGTCAGCCCCGGTTGAAAGAAAATGGTGGCCGCAAATAACGATGCGGCGTAAACCAGTGAGGAGAAAAGGGAGAATAGCGCTCACCATTTGTAACAAAAATGTGCCCAAACTGTGCCGCTGAGCATCTGAAGACAAAATAGGCTGTTGTAGGGTCCAAGAAACAAGAAACACGGAGCCTCACGGCAGAGCGGCCATCTTCACTGGCGCCGAAGCCATGCCCCCAAGTTATGAAATGTTGAGACTGTGAAAGAACTATAATGAATCTCTTTGAAGTTACCTCGAAGGCAGTGAAGGGTGGCATTGCTGCAAAGTTGAGATATTTTTCCACCCTGAGGGTGAGGGCAAAACTGGAGGGCCCGATAGGGACCCGTCTCAGCACCTGCTTTATAGAACTACTGATGCTGAGCACAGGCAGGACCCGGCCCACTTTTAATCCCTGCTTCTACCTATGACTGCTAAGGAAAGTAACCTATTTTATTTCAGGATACCAAAGCTATGGGGCCATGTCTGTGCTGAAGAGGTCAGAAAGGCACTCCTGCTGACTGTCAATAAACAAATGTGAAAAATGCTCCCACACCCAGCCACCCAGGGCACGAGTTGGGGGAACATACGGGGGGACGGCGTCCACCCACTTTTTTCACAGAGTGAACGCCATCCACCCATGTGTACTGGAATTTGGAATTTGGGCCCCACTGAATAATGTGCTGAACTCTTCCCGGTGTAATGTCCAACTATCAGGACATTTTCAGCAGTGCCTGCACACAGTCTGCTTTCCATCTGCAACAAGCAACAACGTACAGGCCGGGACGGGGCTTTATTATTTAAGTCTCCTGTTGGTCCCATAACAAAGGCCGAATTTGAGGGGGTCATCCGTTTGTTCAAGTGTCTTGACTGCTCCGAGCAGTCATGAGCCTCACACCTGATTAAATGAAGCAGAGGGGAAACAAAGGCTCACACCTTGTTAGCACTTCACACATACTTAAGAGAGGCAGCTCTTCACTTTGTTCAGTCCCTGTTTAGGAGATATGCATGCACTGTAACAATGTCAGATGTGTTGGTCAACCCAGTATTTACAAAAAGAAAATGTCATTTACATAGAACTTACTTCCCCTGAGGAAGCATTGAAATAATTTAAGTACCACTATTTTGTCTTGTACAGCCTTACTCATTCCAATGCAGGGTGTCAGAGCACTTTACATCAACAGGTGCATATTACATGTACAATAAATTATATAAGTTTGTAAATGAATTTACAGGATGTGTTTAAAAAAACTGGGGACTTGAAAGGTGTAGAAGTCACATATCATCTTCCATAGCTCACTGTGCTATCATCTTCACAATGCGCTCAAACGTACACATGATAGACCTGGTAAACATATATGTATATGTGAGGGCTTTAGATCTGATGTCATTTCTTGTGGTGCCACTTCCTGTAAAGTCGTGGCTTGTGATGCCCCTTTCTACTATGTCAATTCCTGTGATGGCATGTGTGGTGTTGTGCGCCGCGATGTTGTGCTCCGTGATGTGGCGTGCAGTGATGTCATTTGCATAAAGCCCTGTTGTCCCCACCAAACATCAATAGTCACTCAGCCCAGTATCCCTGAAAAGGTAATTCACCACGACGGCCCATGTCAGTAAAATGTTATTTTCCTCAGATAAAAAGTTTCATCAGTGTGTAGAGGCGCACTGGTGATGTATTTGGTAATTAAGTCTCAGGCAGGATAATGCGCCACAGATCTCCATTGAATAGAAGCCTCCTTCTCCGCTTAATGTACAGCCCTGGCTGTGTACGGCTGCTGATTGCTGCAGACCGCCGGGCCCTGCATGTACAGGCTTGTTTAGATAATTCACTTCCCCTACCTAGCAGACTTAATAAAAAATGCAGATTACTCGCTGTGCATCTCAAACACTACTCATCAAAATGAAAGAAAACAAATCAATGGCAGAACCAACAGTCACAAAGGCGAGATATACTGGCTTTGCCAATGCTTGTTGAGTTAGACAAAAATACAGTAAAACTCAATAAGTGTCACTGCAAGTGTGTTAATATCATTTGAACGGTGTTGCATTGTTCTTTTGCATACCATAACATGGCAACTAACAAGGAAGCATCCGGGTCCTTTCGAACACATAATGTATTATGGTTTTCTACATAGCGCCAACCTGTCGCCTCGGGGTCACTTGAAACTGTTTTGTAATACCAAATGAACGCGCAGGTGTTTGTGGGTCAGACAGAAGGGGTTCAGAAAGGTGCTCAGGTGCATGTGGTCGCGTAAAGAGAGTGAAACGGATCGCCGTCCTCGTGCGACCGGACGAGCGCCTCGTTTCTCAGCAGCTCCTTTGAGAACTTTGCTAGAAACCCTACCTTTAGCCTCTGAGTGGCGCAGAGATGTCTCCCTGCAGGACTGGTTGCAGGGCTGATTACAGCTGATGAAGATCCGATGTTTCGATCCTTCCTTGGGCTAATACTGCGTCGCATAACACTGATGGAGCAGACTGACCGGGCCACGGGGATGGCGATGTAAGTGGACGATGGAAGTGCCTTGCTGTGACAACGCCTGTCCCCAACATGGCGGACATCACGAAAGAGCAGCGCAACTGGTAACGGTGATGTTTGTGGGGGGATGTAGAACCACCAAAGGGGAGTTTTGAGGCAGAGAGAGACTCTCTAGGGCTACGGAAAGCTGGGGGGGCACCCGATGAAGAACTAAGTTTGGATACAAATATATCCAGAGTGCCTGACCATAACATGGCCGCCGCTCCCTCTTTACCACAGTCTTCACTCTCTGTCCCGCTTGAGGCTTAAGAGGAAGGTCCTCGTCATCTCGTGCAGGAATCTTCAGACCCTTGGGTGGGCAACGCTGAACATACCCCCTGGCAGCGCCTCACACACTGCACCAACCCCCCCCAACCGGGCAACACCCCAGACACCGAAAAAAAACCTCCCCACCCCCACAGACACCGAACCTACCCCTCCACCCCCCCGGGCAACGCCTCAAACACCGAACCGGCCCGAGTAGGAGCGGAGCCTGGAAGTGTCTGCACCGGACCCCGCTCAGCTGCACCACACAGAGAACTCCATTGTGGCGCCTGTGAAGAAACTGACCTGCTTTTTGAATGCCTTGCAGCAGATCCAAAGGAACTTTTACCGAACTACCTACCCCCTACCCCTCCCTGCTCTACTCCTCTCCTCTTTCCTGCTACTAACCTTTGCCCTCACCTGTTCTTGCCCTAGTCCCCACCCTATTTACCTGTGAATTTCTCTCGTCATTTGAGAGCTAGCTGTTTTGTCTGATGTCCGATGGAGCTACCTGGTTTATCTATAGGGGAGACAGGTCGGGGATTCCCTCCTTGGACGTCACCTACCCAGTTGGTCTTTAGCCAGACTTCCTTTCGTCTCTCCTGTCGTCTCTTCCCACTTCCTCCCTCTATTTACATCTCTACTTCTCTCCTCTCTCAATGTATTGAGACTGAACTATTTTGTCTGATGCCCGATGGAGCTACCTGGTTTAGCTATAGGGTATATGGGCCGTTGATTCCCTCCTTGGCCGTCACCTACCCAGTTGGCCTCTAGACAGATTTCATTTTATCTCTCCTTGTTGTCTCTTCCCCTATCCTCCCTTTCTCATCTTCCCTGTTCCCTCCCCTCTACGCTCCATTTATTTTGACCTCCATGTTATTTAAATGTTTCCCATTGAGACCTAGCTATTTGGCCAAAGCCCGGTGGAGCTACCTGATAGCTATAGAGGAGATGGGTTTTGGGACTTCCCCCTCGACCGTCACCTACCCAGCCGGTCTTTGGGCAGACTTTGCTTCGTCTTTCTGCCGTTTCTCCCTCCCATCCTGTTTTTCTGCGAACCTCTTCCCTCGACACTTGAGACCGAACTACTTTGTCTGATGCCTGATGGAGCTACCTGGTTTAGATATAGGGGTGATGGACAGTGGATTCCCTCCTTGGTCGTCACCTACCCAGTCGGTCTTTAGACAGACTTCCTCTTGTCTCTACGATTGTTTTTTCCCTTATCCTCACGTTCTCACCTCACCTACCCCCCACTTCTTTTCTCTCTCCTTTCTCTCCTCTCCTAATGTATTGCTAATTGTTTGATGTAATGTGTAATTGTTGATCTTTTTCTGTTATACTGTTAAACCACATTGTTGCACTTCCTTTCGTCCCTCCTGTCGTCTCCTCCTGCATCCTCCCTCTATTTATGTCTCTCCTTCTCCCCTCTCTCAATGTATTGAGACTGTACTTTTTTGTCTGATTCCCGATGGAGCTACCTGGTTTAGCTATAGGTGAGATGGGCCGTGGATTCCCTCCTTGGTCATCACCTCCCAAGTCGGTCTTCAGACAGACTTCTTTTCATATCTCCGTATTGTCTCTTCCCTTATCCTCCCTTTCTCACCTCCTCTGCCCCCTCCACTACTTTTCTCTCTCCTTTCTCTCCTCTCCTAATTGTATTGCCTTTTTTTGGGGATTTATTGTGTAATTGTTGAACTTTTTCTGTTACATTGTTGATTCTCATGTAAAGCGCTCTGATACCTCCGGGTCTAGCCAGCGCTATATAAAACTCTTTGAAAAAAATAAAAAATAAAAGATGCAGAAAGAGATGCCTGCATGTCCCCTCTAGTGCAGGGTGGTCTATGACCCTCAGTAAAACCCAGGGACGGCTCTGCTTCTTGTTCATAATTTGGCCAGTGTCTGACCTGAGACAGGCTTCTGTTGGGTGTCACCTATGTACAGGGTCCCACTTAGCACTTTAACACCATCTCTGCTGCAGCAATTCCCCTCCTGTGCTGCAGATCCTTCATTCCCATTGTTCATGACAAGCTCAGCTCGTCATCAGCACAGCTCAACCGTGCCTCATGACGAGCTGAGCTCGTCACGAGCATCAAAGGGGTTAAATGGGAAAAATAAGTGCAGGTACTCATTAAAAGGAGCTAGAGGTGTGTCAAGTGGGCAGGGCAAAGCGCAAGACATGCTTATACATAATATGATATATAACAGTAAATAAAAGCATAAACCATTCAATCACTTCAAAAGTGCAAAAGTATTACTGTATACATACATATGTATATTTATAAACGATAATGAAAGTTAACAAGAAATACAGCAGATTTTGAACTCTGCACTAATTTGTGTAACAATGCAATTATTAAGCCCCGATATCAGAACTGAACAGTCAACTGAACAAATATCTGGCACTTTTTTTTGTTTAAACTTTATTTTATTGATTTTCAAGCAGTCACAATTACACTTAATAGAACCCACAATCGCCCTTTTGCATCCCATCGGACCCCTTTACTTCCTTAAATCCTGATCCACAGCCTCAGCGTAGCAAAAGCTGATTCCGAATGCTTATGCGAAAGAAGTGTCCAACAGTGGTGCATGAGGCTGTAGACTCTTTTGGTTGGCAGTGTGCACATCTTCATATAATAAGTACCACCAACTATCCCCCCGTCCCGCCATCCACACCCCAACTTCTACTCCCACCCTCCCCGGTACCAGTGTGCCAATGCGCATTATGGCAATGCAGATGTACCATCCCTTAAGAGGTTTCATTTGTCTGCGGAAGGTTGGTGAGTCTAAGTAAGCAGAGGTATTTGGGACATGTGACTACGTTGAATTTGAGTGCCAGCAACAATAGTTTGGGACACCAGATCGTATGGAAGGAGGCTGACGATTGTGTGAGATTAGCATGTATGAGCTCCATACCAATGATGTACCACAGTTTGTGTAACCACCCTGTGTGTGCTGGGCGAGTCTGTGTGCCCCACAAGGACAAGATGTGTTGTACTGCCGCCCCCATTACCAGTCCCATCCGTTTCCCTCGTATGTATTTCAGTGGAAAGGTAAGCGCATTGGGTAGCCCCAGGAGCGTATACGCAGAAAAGCGAGGTATCTCAGTTTCGAAGTGGGTGTCTGTCGTTAAGAACCGCCATCCAGTTTGTTCGCACTGGCGATGGAACCCCTTGCGGCATGGGTACGGATTGACGCTCAACTGAAAGGTTTTCAGTGGTCGTCCGACGTGGCTGATAGGATAGCTCTGTACGCGGATGACGTGCTGTTTTTCCTCACTGATCTTGAGCGCTCAGGACCTCGCATTTTGCGAATACTGCAAATCTTTGGTGAAACATCGGGCCTCTATATGAACCCTGGAAAGTCTACCCTCTGGACTTGGGGGGTCCGCAGCCTGTTGGAGAATGGGCCAATGAGATTCAGGTGACCGCTGATGGAGTAAAGTACCTGGGAGTGTACCTCACAGAGGATGCTTCTGTGGCCCGGGATCGCAATATCACCCCGGTGTGGGACCGTGTGCGGGAGGACCTCAAGGTTTGGGCCAGAATGCCGCTTTCCATACATGGTAGATCTGCCACCTTTAAGATGGTGGCGCTTCCTCGCCTGCTGTATCAATTGCAAAATCACCGGGTGTTGATCCCACAAGATTGGTTCCGACGCCTTAACACAGCGTTGAGTGGCTTTCTGTGGGAGGGGGGAGCTGTGCGAGTGGCCTTACGGACATGCTTCCGCTCCACGTACACGGGTGGGCTGGCCACATCGGACGTCATGTCATACTACCAGGCGTCCCACCTCCTGGTTTTGAACGACTGGTGGTATGCAGATAGGAGAAATCCCGTCTACATGGTGGAGCAAGCCCTGATGGGTACTGCCTCTCTGCATATGCTCTTGTATTCGGCACCCCTCAGGAGGTCCCTGCCGTCCATTACGCAGGTGGTCTTCCAGGTTTGCGTAGGATGGGTTGGTGGAATGTCCTTACGTTGGAAACCCCGCTGTGGCGGAATGGTAGATTGCCCCAGCTCGCTGCCTTGGTGGGCTTTCGGGGGTGGGATGCAATTGGCATGTCCACTCTAGGCGATGTCATGTCAGGGTGTGTCCTCAAGTCCTTTGATACTATGCGGGAGGAGTTTGAGATGCCGCGTACCCAATTCTACAAATACCTCCAATTCCGGAATGCACTTACTCCATATCTCCAGGGGGTGGAAGAGATACCCGAATTTAGTCCCATCGAAGCCAAGATCTTCATGGGGGAATTACCTGACAAGAAGATATCCCGTATTTACCAAACTTTAGTGCGACATTGCTCCACAGATCTTGCGCAGCTTAAAACAGCGTGGGAGCAGGATGTTGGGGAGCTTGATAAGGAGGACTGGGTAGAGGCACTAGAGGGACCCAGGGGAGCGTCCATTTCCATGCGCTTGCGACTTATACAATTCCGATACCTCCATCGTACATATTACACAAGGCAGCGCTTGTGGAGGGCGGGCTTAATAGCCTCCCCAGATTGCCTCAGATGTGATTCAGAAGTAGGTACGCTGCTAAACACTGTGTGGGACTGTAGGGTCATCCAGAGGTTCTGGGATGGGGTGTTCAGATGCTTGAATGAGGCCCTGGCCTGGGGGCTTCAGAAAAATCCTAAGCTGGCCCTCCTCCATTTAATGGCTGATGTGGGGGGCAATCGTTATAAACGGCATCTTCTCTTGTTGGGACTAACCTTGGCCAAACGGGACATGGCACAATCTTGGAAGGCGCCCCGAGCCTCCTCACTTGTAGCTTGGAAGAATGGGATGGACTTTTGGATGGGTCTGGAACAGCCGATATATGTGGCCAGGGGCTGTCCTCAAAAACACTACAAGATCTGGAAAAGGTGGGTGGACTATCGGGGTCTGGAATTGGAACCACCACCCGAGGAAGATGCATTTCAGCTTCCCTGACAGCCCGACAGCTTGAGCTACACGCGGACATTGTGGCACACTTGGCAGGAGTTTCATGTCTCCAGTACAATATGGGCGGATCAAGCAGCGGCGCGCGCGGGGGGGGGGAGGGGTAGGGATGTGGGGGGGAGGGGGGGTGGATGTGGGATTCAGGGGGGATGGGGGGCGGTGGAGACTGTGATCCTGGTTTTCTGTTCACAACTGTTTGGCCTCTTACAAAACTATTGCATGTAATAGTGCTTTACAATTTGCTTCTGGTGATTGTCTCTGGTGTTCAGAGCATTACTTTTTTCATGCAATCACTAAAATCTGTTTTTTTTTTGTTTTTTTATTTATTTTTGTTGTTGCTATCACATGGTACAGAGTAACGGAGATATGTTCTTCAGAGCAGCATCAACATTCAGCTGCCTACAATCAATAGAGCAACTTTTTACATTTTACCCCCCCAACTTTAAACTTGCTACTTCAAGGGTCAACGTTCACGATCCGTGACAGGAATCTATTGTAACATCGGTGTGTCTAGATGCATCTAGCGCCTTTCAATCAGTCACTGATAATAACACTCTCGCCTGCACTTACAGTTCCCAGTGCCACGCGTCGTGTGCTGCTTCTGATTCCCACTCCTCACTCCCTCCCACTACTCCATATCCTCATCATCCCCTGAGCTGTCCCCATCTTCCTCTTCAGGCAGAGGCTCACAAATGTCCCCTCTGTAAGTGTTCCAGGGTGTCCAAATTTTGTTCCATTTGCGTGGATTAAGTCTCTGTTGGTACACTGCCCTCTCGGTCACCATAAGCATGTCCATGTTTCTGCACCATTGCGCCAGTGTCGGTGACTCCCGTGCCCCCCAATTTTTCGCGATGTCCCGCTTTGCCAGCATCACACCAATGATCACCCATCTTTTCGCATGCAGTGACAAGTCTGTTGGGCCCCATACATTTAAGAGGCACACTCTAGGGTCAGGCGTGAACGGGTTCTGGAGGGTCTGGCTGATCGTGCGTGTGACACGCCTCCAGTAGTCTTGTATATTAGGACAGGTCCATACAGTGTGGAACAGTGTACCCTCCTCCCCACAATTCCTCAGGCAATATGGGTGTTCTGCCCTGTGTATTTTATGTAGTGTCGTGCGGGTGTAGTAAACCCTATGTAATACTTTGAATTGGACCAATCTGAATCTGGTGGAGATACCTGCCTCTCTGGGAGATGCCAGAGCTGCGTTCCAGTCTGCCTCGTCCAGGTCCCCTATCTCGTCTTCCCAGTGTTCCTTCAGTTTCCCCAGTGGATCCGGTAGGTTGTTCAGTAGTTTGCGGTAAGTGAGGGAGGTTGCACTTGACTCCATGTAGTCCGTAAGCAGTCGGTCCTCTAACGGAGCCGATTCCGGAACTGTCACCCTGGCTCCAACACAGACATGAGTGCGTGCCTAATTTGTATGTATCTGTATGTTTCAGTCACCCCAAGGTCGTATTGCTCCCTCAGGGTCGCAAAGGAGAGCACGCCCTCTCTTGTCCATAGGTCGCCCACCGTGGAGATCCCGATGTTATCCCATTGGTCAAACCCTTTAGAACTGCGCAGGTTACCGAGGGCCTTGGTATCCCATAGTGGTGTGAGTTTAGTAATCACTCCCTCCCATGCCAGCCGCCTCTGAGCTTTGTGCCATATAGAGACAGTGTGTCTGGTAGGTCCTTCCAGCTTCCTCACCATTCCTTTGTTGTAGAGTGGGGCCAGAAGGGTGGTTGCACCCAGTTGGTGTCTATCCGCCATGTAAGCCGGGTCGTCCTGTGCTGCGTGGACCCACTGGTTGATCACCTTAAGGTGAGCTGCCCAATAGTACAGTTCAAGGTTGGGGAGGGCTATCCCCCCACTGTACCAGTCTCTAGTTAATTTCAACTGCGCAACCCTGGCCGGTTTGCCTCCCCACAGGAGGCTTGACAATTGCGCCGACACGTGACGGAAGAAGGATACGGGGACCGTCGCCGGCGTGTTTTCCAGAATATATAGGAAGCGAGGCAGCGCCATCATCTTGAAGAGCGCCGCCCTACCTAGAAGTGTCAAGGGGAGATTCTTCCAGAGGCGCACGTCTGCCTTCAGCCTGTCCAGCTGGGGCTTAAGGTTCAGGTCAAGGAAGGTTATATGTTCCCTTGTAATTTGTATCCCTAGGTACTTAAAGGAGATGGGTTCTACGAGCAATTGGCAATCCATAGGTAAGACCGGAAGGTCGCCCTGCACCATATAAATTATGGATTTGGACCAGTTGAGTTTATAGCCCGAAGCTGCCCCGTGGCCCTCGCACAGTGCCAGTAAGACCGGGATACCGTTCGTGAGGTCCATGAGGTAGACGAGCATGTCGTCGGCATACAGGGAAACCCTATCTTCCCATCCACCTCCCCACTGTATGCCTTTCAGCAGCTGGGTGGTTCTGATAATCGTGGCCAGGGGTTCCAGCACTAAGGCGAATAGCAGCGGCGAGAGCGGGCACCCTTGTCTCGTGCCCCTGGCCAGCGGAAGCTCCCTCGAGATGTGTCCGTTTGCGGTTACCCTTGCCACAGGTTCGGTGTATAGTAGTCTGACCCATGATATGAATTTCGAGCCAATACCCATGTGTTCCAGGACCGCAAAGAGATAGCGCCACTCCACCATGTCAAACGCCATTTTGGCATCCAGTGACAGTACCGCTGCCGGTTCCTCCAACTGTCGGGCTCGGGCCAGTACCCCGTGCAGCCGTCGCAAATTCAGCGCCGTGCTGCGGTGTGGCATAAAGCCCGACTGGTCCGGGTGTATCAGGTGCGCCAGATGGGGCAGTAGCCTGGTTGCCAACAGTTTTGCCAGAATTTTACTCTCGGTGTTGAGGAGGGAGATCGGGCGGTATGATCCGCATTCTTCAGGGGGTTTGCCGGGCTTAGGTTTCGCGATGATTGTGGCCGTGCGCTGATCAGGCGGCAGTCGCCCCTGTTCCTGACACTCCCGGAACATACGGAGCAGTGGTGTGGATAACGTTTCGGACATGAGTTTGTACCATTCTATCGGCACACCATTGGGGCCTAGCGCTTTCCCTGGGTGTAATGCTGCTATGGCTAACTGTATTTCTTCAGCCGTCAGGTCGGAGTCGAGCTCGTCCCATTGGTCCAGTGGGAGAGTGCGGGTCGGCACTCCTATGAGAGAGCCCTCCGCCATCTCTCGTGTGACCTCATACTCCGGGGAGTATACGGAGTGGAAATGGTCTGCCAGGAGTTCTACTATTCGCGCCGGACTGTATCTCACCACTAGGGCCCTTCAGTTGCAGTATGGCCCTCTGGCCTCCCCGTGTCTTCTCCAACCATGCCAGGAGTCTCCCTGCTTTATCTCCTATGTCGTACACCCTACTCATAGTTGCCGACATACTGTCCCTCACCCTGCGGCGTAGAAAGTCGGTGTGACGCTGCTGGCACAGTTGGAGCGTGTGTTTGGTGACCCCAGTCGGGTTCCCCTCGTGGTCCTGTGTTGCCTTGTCAAGTTGTTCCTCTAGATCTATCAGTTCCTGACGCTGTGTGCGCTTGTGCTGTGTGATTACTGAGATCGCCTGCCCGCGAAGAACCGTCTTGTAGGCCTCCCATAGGATTGTATGTGACGCCACCGATCCTGCATTTTCGGTGAGGTAAGATCGCGTACCTCTCTTCAAAGCCCTGGCTATGCCCGGTTCCCTGAGGTAACCCGGGTAGATAGGGTAGACTCGTCTATGGGTTCGTTCCTGGCTGGACAGAGTCAGTGTCAGCGGGGAGTGATCGGAGACCCCTCGCGGTCTGATCTGAGAGTCAGTGAAATTGAGCCCCCCCCCCCCAACGTCAGAAAATAGTCAATCCGCGATAGGCTGTCGTGAACTGCCGAGTAATATGTGTACTGCCGGTCTTCTGGGTGGAACCGCCTCCATATATCTACTAAACCCTGCGCTTCCATGAAGTCATGTAATCTGGAGGGCCCCGGTGTTTGTGTACGCACTGGGTGGCGGTCTAGGGAGTCGTGTGCCACTGCATTGAAATCACCTCCCACGATAAGATCCCCTTCTGGAAGGTTTAATAAAAATTTCCCCAGTTCCGGGAGAGCTATGGTGTGCAGTGCTGGCGGGATGTACACCGAGACCACGTTCAGCGGCTTTCCCTCCCACTGCCCATGTATCGCCGCAAAGCGCCCCTGAGTGTCGACGTCAACTGATTGGGTTATGAACCTGGACGAACGATGCATTAATATCCCTGTGCCCCGAGACCCCCTCGTAAACTCAGAGTGGACCACCATGCTGTAGCCTTTCCTATCTAGGGCCCGTGTAGCTGTGCCGGTGAGGTGTGTTTCCTGTAGTAGGACCATGTCGGGAGTCAACCTTTTTATACTCTGCAGGACCAGTCCCCGTTTAATTTTGTCTCCCAGACCCCTCACGTTCCAGGACATGAGGCTTAACGGGGATGCCTGCCCTATATTAGTGCCCCCCCCATCATGTTCGGGTGTGCGGACGGAAAATTTGCGCGCGTGGAGGACCAGGAAGCCTGTGAAGTGAGCCTGTGCGCTGTATCGCGACACTACCATTCTACGCTCGTGTGCCCTATCGTAGCTGTCATGCCCCTGTGTATCAACTAAGAACCAAAACCCCATCCTACCCCCAATTCCCCCCCTCCCTGCCCCCCTGCTCAACGGACTCAAAACTGCCCGCCCCCCCAACTCAGCAGAGTGCCTGATCCCAACCCATAACATAGTACTTGCTCGCTGGGGTGAAGGATTCTCCGTGGTCAGCGGCCCCCTTCCTCAGCTGCGGAGGCCCCTCCGCCCAGTGTCCAAGGCGGCCTTGCCGGTCGTCGTCGTCATCAGTTCAACCAGACATTCGCAGTGACTCATTGTTCTCCGTCGGCACTTTCCTCATGGTGTTCAGCCAAAGGGGAATGTATCTCTGCATCCTCGTCGTTGGCCTGGGAGCCCTGTCGGGATCCAGCATTACGGTGTTTATTCTGCCTGTTGGAGCGACGAGGGAGGCCCGCCGTCCTCCATCCCTCTAGCCATTCCTGTGCCACTTCCGGGGAATCAAAAAACCAAGTTTTGTTGTCTGCCACGACCCTAAGCTTGGCCGGAAAAAGCATTGAATACGGGATTTCCCTGGCTCTCAGTTATTTTTTGACTTCGAAAAAGGTTCTCCTCCTCCGTGCAACCTCGGCTGTGTAGTCCGGAAAGAACGCCAGTGTAGCATTTTGGATCTTAATAGGGGGCGAGTTCCTTGCCGCCTGTAGGATGGCGTCCCGATCCCTGAAATTGAAGAGCCTCGCTATGATCGGTCTGGGGTTAGCGCCCGTCTTATGGCGTCCCCCCGGGACCCGGTGTGCCCTTTCCACTGTGAAGAAGGCGGAGAGTCCTTTGGGCTTTAGGGTCTCCTTGATTAGGTTCTCCACATATAGGTCCATCGCCCTCGTGTCTTCCAATTCCGGCACACCTATTATACGGATGTTGTTCCGCCTCGAGCGCCCTTCCTGGTCATCGAGCTTGTCGCGCAGTTCCTTATTTTCTTTTGAGATGCGCTCCATACTAATCTGCAGCTCCGACACGTCTTCAACCAGGGATTTGGTCACCACCTCCATATTGTTCACCTTCTCTGTCATCTTATGAAAGTCCGCCCTTATAAGTGTGATTTCGGCTGAGATCGACCCCACCGTGGCTTGCACCTGCGTGAGGGCCCGCATGACGTCGTCTATGGTCGCCTTCTTGCCACCGGTCGCTTCGGCCGCCTTGCCCGATTGTGATTTGGCGTCCGGTGAGGGAGAGCCGGGCTTTTCGTATGCAAACCGGTCTAGGCGCGACTGCGCCGCCACGTTTTTCGGCCCCTTGCCGGCCATCTTGGGTGCGGGTCTCGCCAAAAGTGAGTGTATCCGGTGTCTCCTGGGCCGGTCTAACTTTGTGTTCTCTTTCCACCCCTGGTTCCTCTGGGGTCGTTCCGATCTTCCCTTCCCCAGACAGCCACCGGGGACAGTCCAGTGGCCCACGCTGTGTTTAGGGGTTGGGTGTACCCCCTGAGAGTTGTGTGTGGTTCCTGCGGTCAGTGACGACAGCAGGTATGACAGGGTCTCCGTAGTCTGGTGGTGCCCTTACAAGGTCGGTGGGGTGAGGGTGCCAGCCGAGTCTCAGATTCTTTCGTGGGGCAGGCAAGAGATTGTTTTCGCCCTGGAGGAGCGTCTTCTGCTCCCCTCCAATTGCACGTGCGCCGCCCTTGTCCTGTGGCCGTCGGATCCACCGCCTGGTTCCCCTGGTGCTGACGTGGGGCCCGTGACACTGCCAGGCTGAACTGACTAGATTTAGGGTGATTGCCCCGCGTGGATGCTCATCCGACCTCCCTGGGTGGGGGCGTCCTCAGGTCTATTGTGCACCCGGGCTCCCCGCCTCTCAGTGCGCCCTTGGTCAGCGGGGGGGCCCAGGAGTTATAGCGCGGTCAAGTAGGCAGCGCGGGTTCCTCCGCCGCCTGTCCCAGCGCTCTGACTGCCGCGCCGGGTCTGCAGCGGCTGAAGCAGGGCTTTACAGTGACCCAAGATGGTGGTCACTAGTCCCGATGTCCCCGCACTGAGCGCCGATCTTCGTCCCTGCCGGCCTTCCGGGTCTGTCTCCCCCTCACCTCTGACGGGCCCCCAGGCACGCACTCCGGGTTCCTGAAGTCCGGTGGTATTGGCTAGATGCCCCGGTTTCTTTTCTGCCGTCGCTGTCCGCGGCCGGGCACTTCCGGTGACTCTCTGCCCGACACGGGCCGCTTCCTGCCAGGTCTGAAGCGCACTCTGTTCCCCGGCCCGGATGTTGCACACAGGCCCACACGGGGTACTGCCAAAACTGCTCTTCCCGACCTCGGATTGAGGTCCCGCTGGTCTGAATTACTGCTGCCCGGTCCTGGGCTTCGTTGCCGTCCCGCCTGGGAATTTCTGTTTAAGGATAAATGGACGGATTTTTCTGGGAACCGCTTCAATCACGGAGCTCTCCTTCTAAGCTGCCGCCATCGCCGGCTGCTAGCCACGCCCCCCACTAAAATCTGTTTTAAAAAAAAAAGAACCGCCATCCAGTACTCTGTCACCTTCTTGCAGTCCCAGAGTATGTGTGTTAGTGTGCCTTCATCGTCGCAGCCCCTCCAACAGGTTGGACTACGGTCCGGGTCGGTTTTGTGTAATCGAGCTGGAGTCAGGTACCAGTAGATGGCTACCTTAACAGCCACCTCTCGGCTTGCTGTGTTCCTGGCAGTGTGGTTCACCCTATAATAGACCTGTTGCCATTCTTTTTGGGAGAGGCTTCTGCCTAGTTCTGTCTCTTAACGTCGTTGCCTGGCCAAGCGCCCCATGGCAACAGTTGATATAGTTCAGAGATTAGTTTGCAGTCCAAATGTTTAGATAAGAGCCATTTCTCGTAGGCAGTGAGTGTTCCACTGACTAGCGGGCGTGTTTCGGACAGTAATAACCAGTGACGGGGTTGGAAGTATTGGAACTGCTTGGGGTCCTTAATATTGTACCAGTCAGGCAGGTCGGCGTAGTTGAGGAACCCGTTAAGGTCAAAGAAGTGTCCTGCGGATTTGAAGGCTGAGAGCCCGCCATTGTGGGAACGCTCGCACCTCGAGCCATGGTGGGAATTCTGGGTTGTCAAACAGGGGTGTGAGGGGCGAGGGAAAGGAGGTGAGCTTTCGTTTGGTCGCCATCGTGTCCCATACTCGCATTACCGAGCGTGTAATGGGAGACAAGTTTAAATATGCTGGTCTGTCTGAAAGTTTCAAGAATGGTAGTTTCTAAAGGGAGAGTCGCGCCATCACCCTGTCCTGGAAGAGCCATCTCTTTTCTGACTCAGGACTGCTCCATTCCATGAGGTAGCGAAGTTGTGCTGCCCTGTATTAGCTCAGTAAGTTGGGAATCCCTAGTCCTAAAACAAGAAAGAAACTCCCTCACGACCTATAGATACTTTTATCATAGGGAATACCTCTAATCACAAAGGCATACACAAAACATATCTCCACCTTTTTTTTTGGTTTTACTTATTTATTTTATATTTAAAATCCTTTTCATTTCTTTTATATCATTTTTCTAAATACAAAAATTCATTAAATATACATTGTACAAAAACTCATTGACAATATTTAACATTGAATTCAGATCATCAGTATATATCCAGTACAAAAATTCCACAAATTCATAAAAAACAGAAACAGTTCTACTGTACCAGGTAAAGAGCCACAACACACATACTCACACATACATTCTAAGCATACAACACATCAAAACGGACACTAAATCATCCTGTCGCATTGTAACTGTTGTCCAATATGTGACCGTAGTCATTTGATCTAAATATGAAGAGAATGGCCTAGTCCTCTCTCATCCGAGGTTCGGTAGGATAGATCTCTACGTATCTGCTGCCTTTTCCTAGCCCATATAAAGTGTTGTATTTCTTTTTGCAATTTGGAAATGTGGCACATATGGGGCCCTACCCGTATCGTCTGAAATATATACAATATTTTAGGCAGAATGTACATTTTTTCCGCTGCAATGTGGCCTAGCAGTGACAAGGGGTGTGTCTGCCACTGGCGTACATTCCACGTTTTTTGGTTAGATGAGGTTGGCGTAATTCTGTGCTATCATTTGGCCAGTGGAGGGGGCAAGGGTTATCCCCAGGTAGGGGATCTCGGTTTGGGGTCATAGGTCGTTTGGGCGTGTCCAGGGTCGCTAAGATGTTGTCCGCATACAAGCTAATGGTATGTTGTTCCCCACCAAAGGGGATACCTGAAATATCGGGGTTGTCTTGTATCCTTTGCGCCAGGGGCTCGATATAAAGCGCAAAGAATAGAGGTGATAGAGGGCACCCCTGTCTTGTGCCGTGCCGGATGTCAAGCGGCCGTGAGCAGGTCCCGTTGACGCAAATTATCGCTTTGGGTTGGTCATAACAGCTTGCGACCCATGCCCTGAAGCGTTCCCCTATGCAAAAGTGCGCTAGCATTTTGTCCAGAAACTACCAGTCCACTCTGTCGAAAGCTTTTTCAGGATTGACTGAGAGTAGCAGGGCATCTAATGCCATATGATGGGTTTTGTGTATCAGGTGCGTTAGCCTTTTGGTGTTGTCGCTGCTTTGACTGTTGGGTATGAAGCCCAACTGATCGGGTTCGATAATGCCAGGGAGTCGCAGGCCCATCTGTCAGCTAGGACACAAGTAAAGAGTTTCAGGTCTAGATTGAGTAGGGATATTGACCGGTATGCAGCGCACTGAGTGGCGTCTTTCCCGGACTTGGAAAGCACAACTATGTGTGCTTCTAGCATATCCGCAGGGATGGAGCCCCGACCCTGAAAGGAGTTGAATAGGCGAGTTAAAAGCGGAGCTAGGAGTTGGCAAAAGGTTTTATAAAAACCGGCTGAGAAGCCGTCTGTACCCGGCGATTTCAAAGGCTTGAGATTGCGAAATTGCACTGGTTACTTTCTCTACTTTGATAGACGCATCCAGCGCTGAGGCGCCCGACGCGTTGATACCTGTTGTCGCCGCCTGCCTGAGATATGCCTCTCCAGCACTGTCAATGTTTGGGTCTGCGCAATACAGTGATGTGTAGAAGTCCCGCAGGGCCTCTGAAATCTGCTCATCACTTTCAACCTTCTCGCCAGTTGAAGTGTGGAGGGCAGCAATTTTTGAGCGTTGAGCCCGGGCTCGGAGCTTGCTCGCGAGGAGCCTCCCCGTTTTATCCCCTCCTATATAGTATGAGTGTTTAAGCCGCAAGGCGGCGTTTTTTGCTCTGTCTAGGTCGAGGCTTGATAGTTGCGCCCTGGCCGCTTTCCGTTGTTGCCACATTCTCGGGCCCCCGTCCGACTGTGTACTCTCTCCAGCTCTGCCACTTTGGTTTGCTAGCGATTCCTGTTTATCTTTGCGAGTTCTATTGTCGGCCGCAGGGATAGCTATCACTTTCCCTCCCACTACTGCTTTAAGGGCTCCCCACACTGCTTTCAAAGGTGTGTCAGTGTTATCGTTAGTCGTCAGGTAGTCAGTAATGCGTTTATGTATCTGTTGAGATATGTCGGGCCGTTGTAGTAGGGACTCACAAAGTCACCAGCTCCCTTTTGGTCTGCGCTGGGGATGTATGTCGATAGTTACTGTCACAGCATCATGATCAGATACAGCTGCCGGAATGATATCGGTGGATTGGACCAAAGTGTTGAGTTCGGATGACCCGATAAAGTGATCGAGCGTACGTGTGGTGTACATGTGAATAGAAAGAGTATTGCGCACTGTGGGGAAGGGCCGCTCGCCAGAGATCTATCAGCACTCTACTTTGCAGCAAGTCCCTCCCTTCTCTCGAAATTGCCCCAGTGGCACCATAACGGTGTCCTGACCTGTCCTTTTCTAGATCCATGACTAGGTTAAGGTGTTCCCCTATTAAAATCTGCCTGTCTTGATGGCTAAGAACTTCTGACAGGGAGTCCTTAAGAAAGGACTCGTGACCAGAGTTGGGGGCGTACAGGGATCCTATTATGACGGGGGTCACCCACCCATAGCCTGTAGGCCAGCAACCAACCTCTTATCTCAGCTATTTTGTCACCGATTCTGCCATGAAAGTACCGCACCAATAATATAGCCACCATGGGTGAGGGAATGCTCGGGATCTCATTCTGTGCCAGTCTTTGGACAATAGATGCGTTTCTTGTAAAAGGCATATTGAGGCCCCGGAGTTCTCTAAGTAATTCAGTATCGCACGTTGCTTAGTGGTATTGTTAAACCCCTTCAGATTAAGGGTTACAACTTGGGTTGTACGTGTCGACATAGTGTCTCAGTGAGTACATGTCAGCTTGGCAACAGGGAGTTGTGTCGGAGAAAAGCTGTCTTAAGCCTCTGCGCCCTGCTGGCTTCCTGTCGTGGACCTGACCTTCTTCTGTGTTCTCCCCATGGCTGCATACCGGTTCCCCCCTTCCCACCCCCAAAAACCCAAAGCCACCCTCCCTCCTCCCCCACCCTCCACACCCCACCCTAACCCCAACAAAACATTCACCTTTACCCAACAATGTCCTATGCCCCCAACCCAAGCTGTGGGCACACAGCAAAAAAAGAGCAGGGTGTACGTGTAGCCCAGGCGATCCGGGTTCCCCGCCCACCACCACCCCAGCCAGCTATTGTGCAGTGCGTGTTGAAGTCCCCATGGTCGGATTAGAGAGTTTCTGGCGTTGGAAGTATCATGCGAGGCCTCTGCTAGGGCCTAAGCCCTTTCGTTGGTCTTGGTGTCACGGTCCTGCTTTGTGTCTACCTTAGGTGAGCGTCTTTTGTCCACCGTTTGCCATCCTCCCCCAACGATCTTTGCGAGGGACCAGGGGAAGACTCAGGACTGCGCTGTGTAAAGCCCAATAGGTCGCATGTCTCCTGGAGGGAGCGGAGTTGATGCAGTCTGCCATTCCATTTAAAGATCAAGCGAAAAGGATGGCCCCAGCAGTAGGGCACCCCGCTGTTCTTTAGGAAAGTTGTCACTTCTTTGAGCGCCTTTCATTTCTGTAAGGTTATGGAGGCTAAGTCCTGGTAGAGAGCTATGGAGTGGCCCTGATAGGTGACTGGTTGTTTCAGTCGAGCTTCCCTTATTATGCGCTCCTTCAGAGGAAAGTCTGGTCGGAAGGCCAAAATGTCTGGTGGGGGGGCTGGTGCTTTCCTCTCAAGACCAACTCTGTGAGCTCTGTAGATGCGGACCTCGAAATCTGTATCGACACCCAAGATCTCTCTGAAAAGGCCTTGGAGGTATCCGGCCATGTCTGCTCCTTCTTGAGTGGGACCCCTCGAACGCGGATGTTGTTGCGTCGGGATCTGTTTTCGAGGTCCTCGCCATGCGCTTGTAGGTCCACTTGTTGATCCTTAAGACGAAGGACTTTTTGCTGTAAATGCTGCACTTCTTCATATTTAGAGAGTTCGCCGTTCTCTATGGACGCCACTCGTTCTCCCAATTTTTCCATGTCCCCGCGTATTTCTCTAACCTCCACTGCCACTTCCTGTTTAATTATTAAAAAGAGTCCATGAATGCTCGGGTGATGAGCACTTCTCCTTCATCCTCTCCAGTTGTGGGCTTCGATGTGGGGGAGGTGAGGCTCCCGTGTCACCTGTTGCCCAGCCCTTTGCAAGCATGTCCTTCAGAGTGCGGTCTCCTTTTTTCCTCATGCTGGCCATAATGATGTCACCCGACGGTTATCCTGGGTCGTCCCTCGTGGTTCTGAGGGGTGTTCCAGGGCTCCCCTCTAGCCGGGGTACTTCTCCCTCAGCTTTCGGAAGTTGGTGCTGGGTCAGGTCTGAGGCCTGTGCACGCCGCCACCGAGTAGGGTGGTCTGGGCGTGGAGTCCGTCAAGGAGATTCACTGCCTGGCTATGCTGGGAGGGCAGGGATAGGTGCCAGGGATGGACCCCACAGGTGCTGCAAAGGAAGCTCTGCTGTTGGGAGAGTCATTTAAGGGCTGGTGTTAGCAATTACTCTGGAGGGGCCCCTCTGTCCCGAACGGTTTGCCAAGCGGATGAGTAAGGCAGAGAGGGCAAACCTCTGCGTGGCGGCAAAATCTCCTTTCCCTTCCAGACCGGGTAGGCCTCAGTGCCTGGGCCGGCTGGGTCCGCCTGTGCGTCTTTGGCCACCACAGCGCTAGCTGGCGTGTTCCCACAGAGAGCGCCTTGTATCTGGGCCGTGGGATGGGCATCTCGTCAGCCCCAGCGGTGGACCCCCCAAGGCCCAATCGGCACCCCCACACACTGGAGCAGCGTGGGGGAGAACCCAGTCAATGCGGGCACTCTCACCTTGCAATTAGGGTCGCTTTGCGTCGCCAAGGTCGTCCCCAAGGACCGCTCTAGTGTGTCGCCTCTGGGCCCGGAACCGTGTCCCATCGGGCGTATGGTGTTGCGGAGTGCCGCCAGTGACGGACGCCTCTTGTATTGTGGCTCCCGGGAGGACAACCATGCTGGGGTGTCGGGAGGCGCAATCTTGGGAAGGCCCCGAGCGACGCCTTCAATTCTCCTACAGGCTGGGCCCAGATCGCGCTGTTCACTGCCACAAACCCCTCGGCGCTGTTGGCTTCACTTACGTATCGCGGTGGGCCAATGCACACACATATTGGGTTTGTATCGGGCTTCTCCCTGCCCATGGATGCAGTGTGCGCTAGGTCCCAGGTCTGACAGCTGAAGGTTGCCGGGGCTCCGGCGGAGTCATCTGGGGGTGCAGCTAAGCAGGGCCGGACTGGGAACCAAAACCGGCCCTGGCAAAGGGCTGGGCCGGCCCCCCCTCCCCACTCGGAGGGGTTGGAGGTGCCGCTGAGCACTTTGCTAGGGCCGTTTTTATGGCCGATTTTGTTGCAGGGCCGATATTGCAGCTATGCTGCAAAAACTGCCCTGTAACAAAATCGGCCCCTAGGGGCTCAAAACCGGCCCCCACCCTTGCGGCGCACCGGGGGATTACCCGGT
This sequence comes from Lissotriton vulgaris, assembly GCF_964263255.1. Classification (NCBI taxonomy): domain Eukaryota; kingdom Metazoa; phylum Chordata; class Amphibia; order Caudata; family Salamandridae; genus Lissotriton; species Lissotriton vulgaris. The sequence goes on along the minus strand of NC_141687.1, from coordinate 2,023,200,453 downwards.
GCCCATTATGGCCAGTATGGGCCTGCAGCTAAGGTCCCGACACGGGACACCCGCCATCACCTGCGCCTCTCCCGACGAGTGCTGCTTCTTCCCCCACTCAACGAAGCACTGGTTCTCTTCGCCTCTGGCACGCGCTGTTGGAGTCTTCACTAGGCCGCAAAGCAGCGCCCTCGATTTTCGCGCCACTGGGCCAGCCACTGGGCCACAGGGTGCGTTCCTGTAGGGGGACTGTCACTCCACTCCCGCGTCGCAGTAGTCACTGACTTCCTGCTGGTGGATCACTTCGGAGGTCCGCCGCCAAGTTCGTGTCGCGTACTCGATCCGCCAGTCAGGCGAGGCTGTTTGCCTCCATTCTATATGCCTCACCACCTGGGTGACATTTTCTCTGGGAAGCCCCGGACCAACTGCCAGATCAGATCATGGGTGATGTGCGGGTCTAGGGGCTCTCCAAACCACCTCCTCTGGTGCCTGTGTGTCCCCACGTTCAATTCGGCTGATTGCAGCGTATTTTTGGGAACTGCGCGTGTGAGAGCTAGGGGCGAGGGGCGAGGGGCCACGGCGGGGAGCCCCTGGAGTTCGCGTCCGTTCAGGTCGCCATCTTGGCCACGCCCCCCCATATCTGGTACTTTTAACTGCAAAAAAGTGCCAATCCTAACTTCAGCTGTCACCTAACCTTTTTACATCCCTCCCTCCCCTTCCTTCTATGTTCATCATCTCATTTCTCCCCCAGCCAGATCCATTTCCAGTTGTCATGGGAGGTCGTTTCTGGAGTGCTCCAGCGTTTCCTGCGATGCATTGCTCTTTGGGCAGGGCTACTTCCACACCCATGGATCCCTCGCTGTTATGTAAATGCAGTGATTAGCTAATGGGGCACACAAAAGGAAGCAGCTCCTGGGCAGTAAAAAACAAACATGAAAAGAAAATGTAGATGTTTGTGTTGAACTGCCACTCACTTAAGTGTGGCCAGTGCAGCACCAGCCAAGCTATTTCATGCATCTGAAGGAGAGGGAGCTGGGGGGGCTAAAGCATTTATAGCTGAATGGTCGTTACACGCTTTATCAACAGTGCAAGCCCTCTCAAACCCCTGCAATGTGAGGAACTGAAAGGGTGCGCCTCTGGACTTTACCAGCGTCTCTGCAAAAGTCGATGTCATGGCTCAGTGTGATTGTGAGATCCGGAAGCAGAGCGGCATCTGCCCTGCGGCGTAGGGGATACGGACCCCGAGACTGCAGTGCCATCAAATAGGGTTCCGGTACTATCCCTGAGTAAAGAAAAGGGCCAGCACTTCGGTACGCCACCCCCACAGCACCCCACAACCTTCACACAATAATATACAGACACAGTGTTATTTGGAAAAGGAGCTGCAGATTAATTTGAAATACAAATAAAAGGTGGGTTATCTTACAGGCGATCCCGTCCGCCCCGCAACCCCTAGTTGCAGGGCACCTGAAGTTTAGCCAAAGAAACACCAGTGGTCATAGCCCGGTGTTGTACCTGGGAGGATCTACTCCTCCCACCGGTGAACCTATCGTCCACCCCACTCCGCCCTCTGATCAAGGGAGAGTGACTCACACCTTACCCAGCCGGGCGAAGCGTTATCTGGCAAGCCCCCAGTTGCTCAGGTTTACAACCGCCCTAAGGACTAACGGGGCGCCGTCGTACTCCAAGTTCCCAAGAAGGACCCCTTGGAGCATGTATGACTTATGCACGGTGCGTTTTGCACTGGAGGCTTCAGGTCCTGTTCCTGTGCCTTTCCTGTTTTGGGATCGCCCTGTAACTCCTCCACAGCCCTGGGTGTGGCCTCCGCTGCACCCAGAGCCCCCACCACTTAGCTCCTCACATCTCAGCTATTTGCAACCGGCTGCCTCTAGCGCTTCCCCCACGTCTAGCAAGAATCTCGCCCTGCCTATCTTGGACCAGAGCACCCCGTCTGTTCCCAGCCGCCAACAGCCATGGCATGCAGCAGGCCGTGCCTTATGGATCCCAACCCCGCATCTCCGTGATTTTCTGTATGGCTGTGTTTGTGCGCCTTCGGGCTGCCTCCCCGCTTTTTGGGATCTAGCCCTATCCCTGTCCTGGCCAACCAAAATTGGCCATTCCTGAGTACAGGTGTTGCCAAACACTCCTACCTCCATCAATGCGGCCAAGGTATGTTCTGACCATGTGTTTCCCTCAGAGTCAGCACCCTGCCCCTCCCTAAACAACTGGCAGCCGGCGACTGCCTGTGCCTTGGATAGGGACTGGAGTGTTCGTCTGTCCCCAAGTTGCTGGAGCAATGCCCTAACCAAGGGCCTATACTATGTTGGGGCAGCTATGGGACACTACTATTTTCCCTACCTCCTACCCTGCCTGAAGATGTTTTCTAAGCTCTCTTTCTAGAGACAGACTAACCCCCACCTAAATGCTGCCTCAGGTCAGCGATTGTGGGCCAGAAATTAATGTACATAGTTCTACCTATTCTAAAACTACACTTCGGGGGTCATTAGGATCGCGGACGGACTTGAGTCCGTCCGCGACCCCAGAGCATGAGGGAACGTCCGCATGGGCTGCGGCGTTCCCTCTGTGCAGATTAGGATGTGACCGCCAGGGTGGCGGTCACATCCTCTATTTTTAACACTGCTGCGGGTGGAGCTTCAAGCTGCACCCGCAGCAATGTTAAAAATGCATGCACAGCATTTGCGTGCACAAAGCGGCAGGCACCGCGCGGTGCCTGCTGCATTGTGCACGCAAATGCAGGGGGGTACCATAGGTACCCCCCATGTGCACCCCCCACCCCCCACTACACCTAGGGGGCCCGCAATGGGCCCCTGCAGTGCAGTTACACATGCTTTTCCACGGCGGAAAAGCCGCCGCGGAAAAGCATGTTTCCATACACATCCTAATCTGGCTGAAGGTGTCTAAGAGACACCTTCACCATTTTAGTGCTTTTCCGCCGCGGTTGTAAGCCAGCCGCGGTGGAAAAGCTGCGGACCTAAACCATGACCCACCAGCCATCCTAATGTGGCGGTGGGTCCTGGTGGGTCCGCAGAGGATTTTCCGCATCCTCCGGGCCGGCGGTGGCTTCCGCCGGCCCGGAGGATGCGGAAAATCCTCCATCCTAATGACCCCCTTCATCTGTACAGTCTACAGATGATGTTACAATTTCTGATAAAGTGGTGCGAGGTAGAATGTGGACTAGGGTGTTGGTACACTAGTACATCATTTTCTAGCCTGAAGGCGCACCTTCGTGCGTTTCCTTGCAATATCTTGCCATTTGTTTTAAGAAATTTAACTTGTGACAGAGAGTTGAGGTAATCGCTCTCGTCCCACTAAGCAATATATAGGTGAGTAGTTTGGTCTGCGAACAAGGAGATAGTTACTTTTAAGGAAACCCCTTGTACTAAACGGGATAGCGTTGTCAATTACATTTGATCTTCAAGTGTATACTGAGCACCACCAAGACAAGGAATCCCTTACAATATTACTTTTATACCCGATATCAATTGACCTACACTGGTGGTAAGAGTGGTACGTTGCCGTGTGCGCCTTTCTTATACGTTTTCCCCTATTGAACAAGAGTCAGGATCTTATCGTTTCCTGAACCTCCCTATTTCTATTAACGGACTGGAATGAAAATATCGTCAAAAGCCCCGTGGCTTCTTGTATATATAATTAAAACTGTGTGGCTCCTGAAGAAGGCGTTGTGTACGCCCGAACGAGCATCGAAAGTTCAAGCATTTATATATTTTTTGTTTGGTTGTCCATGATCTATAATTAAGTGTCTTTTTATTAAATGTATGAATTTTATGAAAATATGTATTTAGTTGTTATCATAGAGTATTTACTTTGTTCTACTACATGATAATTAAACTTGTTGATTAGAATTCAGTCCTTTTTAATTTCCTTGGGTTCTTCCTTACTGTCATCGTTCGCCACCTGTTATTCCAATATATGACTGCCCAGGAATTTTATTTCACATAATTTCACACGATACGCTAGATACGCCAGGTGGAGACATGTTTGAAATACTTTACGAGTTGTCAAAGTACTTGACGGGTTTACTGATTTATTTTATACTAATTTAAGTTTGTGTGCAGCATCTAATTTCCCCATGTGCATGTTTGTTTCGTTAAATAACTGAAGGAGGGACATGCTGACCCGATTTATTAATGTATTTCTTAACTATGTGTTACTTGCTTAGGGTTAGGTAACTTGCTCGCTGTTCTCAAATATGTTTTGCATGCATGAGTGTTATAATTGAGAGGGCTGCCGGTGATTGGGATGGTTGCCAGCTATAGAGACAGCACTTGTCATCCTTGCTGTCACTCCTCCAGGAGGGCTTTTGATCTCTGAAATTAAAAGAAGAAAGCCCATGCACTGACAACGTAATATATTTTGGGCTGTACTCCCTTTCTTACACTGCTCTTATGGTACATTGGTTGGTTTATTAAATTCTATACTTGCAGCCAAATTTTGTTCACAAATTCCCGCCAGATTTTGAGACAGCGATTAGATCATCTGGCCCCTCATATACCGGCAAATTCAGCAGTGACCCTATATTGATCAAGATACAGGACCAGGCGTGCAGCGGCATGGACAGTGGGAGTTTTCACTAAAGGTATTACTTAGAATAAACATGTTCCCTGTATAAGATTCCCATTATCTCACTCAGTTAAACCATGAAGGCGAAAATTACAAGCACTATTTGCCGAGCAGACATAAGCAGAATTAAAGACAAACTCTTTCAAACTGCTATGCAGAATTATTCTTTAAAATTGGCAACCTAAAGGTCGCTGCAGGTTGGCCCGCATAGGAATTGGAAAACTTCCTCACAGGCCGGTGCAGCCAGTCACATTTACGCCCAGAGCCAACTTGAAGAGGCACGAGGGCCAAGGCAGTGAGAACATTTGTTACTTTCCTTATGCTCCTAAAGCGCCAAGTCAGGAATGTGCCGGCCACATTCCAATTTACAATGACTCTGCGATACACCGCCTGATTGACGTTGTTGCCTTTGCTCTAATAATTGTGAGCTTCCCTTCGAAGGATTGAAGGAGTCCTAGTCTTAGTACTAAGATGTCCCTACCAAGGACAACCTATCAGTCCCAGACCGCTCGGCAACAGTGTTACAATTCACGTCACCTGGGACCATTCTGAGGCCTCCTATTCCAATGTATTCATCTTATGAGAAAATTCCTAGAATATATTTTAAAGTTGAATTTTTCTTGTCACCTGTTGAACATTGAAGCATAGCCTGCGAACTATGTACTTGTGTAGTGATGTGTGAAATCCTTTATCTGGAGTCCTATAAAAGGACAGATTTTTTTCACCTAACTGAACCCTCTTTCTCACTCTTAGAAGGCAGATATATGCTGAATTTACCATTGAACTTTACTGAGTTCTTTGTACCTAAGATCTGGGTGCCTTGAGGCCACTTTACTTATGATATATTTTATGTATTTTGCCTTGCTAATTCTTTAATTAATCCCTTAAAACTGTGGCGAGTGTCTATCCTTCTTACTGATAATGTTACAATGTAATTTAATTACTAGAACTTTAACAGATGGAGACGGGTTCATAAAGCGAGCACCCGGATCTGAATAGGGACTACACTCCTCTTGGTCTGAGCCTTTGGCGCGCTCTGGATACGTTTATGTGAGGCAGATTTGCCCGCCAACACCCGTTGGCCAAGTGCCGTAACCCAAAATTGATCTATTCCAAAGCATTCCAACACTCTTAGCCATGTTTTCGCTATAAAAGTGGCATCGATAAGTCAGGTAACCATCTGTGTACCGAACACCCGCTTTTACTCCTACAACCACTGCCACTTTGGAGCTGGGAAACCAAGGCACGAGCCTCAGGGTCACGTCCACCTCCAGTGATTAAATCGCTTTGGGGAAAGCTGAGAGACTGCAAGCTTCTGCAGTACTGCTAATTTTGTCATGCCTTGCCCTTCCGCCCATTTTGCCCCAGTGCCTGTTTAAAACTCACTTCTAATTACTCCTTCTAACTGCAGAGATATAATCTGACGTAGTAGGTGAAACGCTTAAGCGTGGCGCAATATACTTAAATTTTTTAGCACTGTAATACATGAAAGCATGAACTTTGTTGCATGCTTTGCATTGCCAATATTTCCAAAACTTGGCACGTGCTCAGGCTATTAGCCAGTGCTGACCTAGGCTCGCCTGACTCCCCCTTGAATTTTCTGGGCCGTCGGGGGGGGGGGGGCAAGGGGGGGGGGGGGGGGTTCCCTGCCTTCTAATGGTAAATAGTAGTCAGCCACCATCTCTCCCTGTTCGCCAGCCCCTTTGTCAGTTTAAGACGAGTAGTAGAATCATTGTCTGCTACACCCCGAGAGGTGTACATGAGCTTGATAGGTCTCTAGTTGGGATGGAGAACTGGGTGGTCTCTCAAAGTGGCGTGGCCGATGTGATTATGGGTGAGGCCTAAAACGCAAGAGCAGCAATTCTGAGCTTACCCCTTATCGTGGTTCTTTGCTGCGTAATGCAAATAAGCCACAACTATGGCGTCGTTGGTATGTATTCCGTATACCTCAGGTCTTAACTGATACTCGAACGGGTCTCGTTAAACAGGCCGGGGGGCTGAAAATACAAAATGCCTAAGCGCGCGACCGGAAGGGCCCGCGCTACAGCCTTGGAACGCGCCGGTGGGTGGAAATCCAACCTGCTTAAACTTGCGACCGAAGGGCTCGCAGCTATGGCCTCAGACGGGCCGGGGTACCCGCCCGCACAAAGGGGCCTGGCCCGGCCTGCCAAAGTTGCAATTCTTGCCGCTAAAAGCCCCCGACTAAACATTTTTTTATATCTGCGTAACGGGACAGCTCGATCTCCTTGTAATAACTATAGTAGCTGATCCCAGCTCCTTTAGGCCTCTGCAACAGTGGGAGCGAAGGTTTGAACAATGTATGTTCTGATCCTTGACCAGAATCTCGTATTGATTGTTCTTTGTTTAAAATAGAATTCCATTTTAGCACAAACTGAAACAAATCAATGCAGGAGCCACAATTTAACAACTTCAAGCCCCAATTTGAACGACTTATCATTCAGGCCACGTGTTAACCAAGCACGACGGTCACACTGTGCACGGTGGCGTGTCCCAGCGGCATGCGCCCTGGACCTTTCACGTGATGGGAACTGGAACCCTTGCCTGGAACCTACCACGGCCAGCCACCGCAACCCGCCATCAGATGGCCCAACCGCGTGGCGGCCATCATACAGCCCTCTAAATACCTACACTAATGTGGCCTACGCGGCTCCTCGCATCACCCTGTACCCCTGCAGCCTTAAAGAGCCATCGATGCTTGCGTGGCCTCGGCATGTCCCGCGTCCGATGTACCCACGCTCCCCCTGCCTCCTCTGCAGCCTGACCCCTCCATGGACGCGTCCACCTCCCCATGGTCTCTGACCACAGGGCCCTGTGCAACTTGGGTTTAGCCCAAGGACGGGGCCCGGGGGGAGGCGTGAGAGCGTCACCCTTACCTTGATCACGACGACGCTCAACAGTTTGTAAGGTGATCTTAAAGGGCCTGAAAGGGGAGGGGGAGCTACCTAACTGCCAGAGCGGCTGAGGAGGCCAGGGAGCAGCTTAGGACGCGACCTGGCTGGAGAGGGGGGCAGCAGCAAAGAGGGCGCGAGGGAGGAGGGGCCACCCTTATATTCTCATAGCTCCGCCCCCTCCCCAGTCCCTTGCGCCGCCCCCCGCCCAAGGATGTGTTGCCCGGCTGCCCTCAGCGGTACTACGGGGGGCTGCCCTCCTATGGGGTCCCTTGCAGGGACCACGGGCATCCTGCAGAGTAAGGAAAAGGGCCAGCACTGAGGGCTAGAAAATGTGGAAGTGCTGGTATTCAGTACCGGTGAGTACCAGCCCATTTAAAGCACTGATCCCACTGCAATACTAACCAGGGGGCGGCTGACAAGCCTGTGTGTGCTCAAGATAGCTGAATGGGTTCAGCACCTGCCACGCTGGGTCACTCTTTCTAGCCCTGGCTGAGTCTAGCTAAGCGCCTAGATGTCCATCGCCCCGAGTGCTGCAAGGGCTCCCTCATTTAAAATAATGTCCGCTGTGAAAACTGGCCCTGCATGAGTAGTATACAAAGTTCAATGCAAAAACCCACCGCGTTTTTGAAAATACATGTCTGCACACTTGCTTTTTTTTTGTGCTTGCCTGGGAAGTTGCTGCTGCAAACGCTAAATTATTATGAAGTTGGTGTGAAGAAAGGGTACACTCAAACTTTAAAGTGGATTTTTGTCAGCTGTCGGGAAGGAACACTCTACACAAAGCGTAGAAGCCAAAAAGCATTCAATTAGACACATCTTTTTCCCCATGCTCCCTAGGTGCACTGATACGAGGCTGTCCAGATGGAAAATTAGCCTGAAAGACAGACTGGACAAGTGGGAAGGCCCCCTGTAGTTATCCCTCCCTCAGTACTAACCTTCTTTTTATTGACGCTGATTTTAACATTGCTCTCTGTTTTCAGGCGTGACACATATGTTCATTTTGATGGAAGGGTGTGTAATTCATGAGGGAGTTAAGTCATAAAGTGTTGTTTTATTTCATTATATGAATAAACAAAATGTTGTTTTCAAATTACCAGCATAAGAGTCTGTATTTTCACACAGTACGGTTAGGAACCCATTCTGCCCTATTTCCAAGCATGGCCAACCAAGGTCCAATGGTACCTTTGCTGCCATAAATGTGGTTTCATTTCAGTACATAAACCACACTTTTTGGTTGTATGATAGAACCACAAGTGAGTAAATCATGCGTGCCTCTATCAGGCAACCTAAACAACAAATGCGTCTTAACCACACATTCCTTTACCACGCATGCCTTTACCACGTAATTTTGTGGTAAAGGCATGAATGGTAAAGGGGTATGTGTGGCTAAGGTTGCGGCCCCCCTGCACCCCTAAGCTACAAACTCCCCCCTGCCCCTCTTCCCCACACTGAGGTCCAAATACCCCTACCCCATTCCAACCCCCGCGCTGTCCCTAACCCTTAAACACTACCTCTACCCCCCGCCAGGCTGGTACTAGGACTCCCTAAACGATCATCCTCGACTGATGCCCTAAAAACCCTCCACTGGCTACCAATTCATAAAAGGTTCTTATTCAAGATCCTAACCATCACCTATAAAGCCACCATTGGTAGTGGGCCACAATATATGAGAAATCATCTGAGACCGTACAAAACTAGTCAAACTCTGCGGTCGTCCAATGAGAGCTTACTCACCAACCCCCACTTCAAACTGAAAACCCGAGGAGGAAAAACTATAGCCACACTAGGGGCAAAAGCTTGGAATCACCTGCCCACCCACACCAACAATGAGCTCATGTTCAGAAAGCTATTAAAAACTTGGATTTTCAGCACCTCAGATCAGGAAATCTTAGCACTAATCTGATCCTTCTGCATCTATCCTTCTCTGCACTTTCCCCTTTTTCCCCTCCTATTTTCCCCTCAGTCTCTGTCACTTAGCGCCAAGATGCTCCCTGGAGTGAACGCTGCGCTCTATAAATACCCATTTCATTCATTCATTCATTCCCATCCTATTGTGCTGTCTCTACATCTACCCCAACCCCTTCCACTGCCCTTAGGCAAACTCCTATTTTAAAATTACCCAACCTCGAGCCCTAAAAACGACCTCGCCTTCCCCTAAGTCCTAAAAACTACCCCGACAACCCATTCACCTCCCCCTGAGGCCTAAAACCCTAACCCCTAATAAAAAATCTACCCCGACCCCCAGCCCTAAAACCTACCCCACCACCCAAGCCCTGAAAACTATCCCTGACCCCCCAGCCCTGAAAACTACCCCACCCCCCAGCCTTGACAACTAACTCCAACCCCAGCCCAGAAAACTACCTCAGAGCCCCCCAGCCCTGAAAACTAGTGCTGAACCCCCCAGCCCTGAAAACTACTTCCAACCCCCTTGTCCTGAAAACTACCCTGGACCCACCCCCAGAAAACTACCCCCAACCCACAAAACTCAACCCGCCCCACCCACCAGTCCAAAAAACTACCCTGCCCCACTCCACAAAACAAACCTCGACCCACCTCACCCCATAAAACTACACCGACTCACCCTCCTGCGCCAGTTCTCTCTCCCAGCAGCTCAGCGGTTTTAAAAGGTAACTAGATGGAATATGGGAGACATATACCTGACAACAGTTGTTTTCTGGATCTCCTTTTCATGTCTTGCTTTTCTATAATGTGCATATAGGGCCTCCCAAAGGACTTTTTTGTTCGAGCCATCCCTAAATCAGTAGGATTTAAAAAGACCTGCACATGGTTCACGCTACTCAAGCTCTCCCTCACTGCGGAAAGCCACAGCATTTCCCTTCCCTTCTCACACTTGAGACAATCTACTATTATATCTCTGGTGAGGGCCGATGCCGGGTTTTTCCAAATTGCTAGCCAGAATATGGAAGGTCGATCCTTTATACAATCTTCAATGTAAAAACATTTTTCAATTTGCTGTGGCAAACATATTGTGATGCAGAGATTGGTGCTCCCAAGAGTTCAAGACAAAATCTATTTTCTTCGCACTGAATGCTATTACTCTTTGCGAAGCCCCAGACCTCTGCACCAATGTTGCTGCTGGAATGCATTGGGATTTAAATAATTTTTTTGTAATCGCTGAAACTATCCCTGTCCTTTTTCGGCTATGGGAGACCAAAGATCTATATCACTCCACCCTGTACCACTCTACGCCACTACACTCTCTGACACTCTACGCCACTGTACTCTGAACCACTGCACCCTGTTTCTATACTCTACACCACTGTATTCTACGCCACTGCACTCTATGCCACTCTTCTCTGCACCATGCCACTCTTCTCTGCACCATTCCACTCAGCACTCTACACCACTACACTCTAATCTACACCACTATGTTCAATGATATTGCATTGTATGCCGCTGAATTCTACGCCACTGCACTCTACTCCACTACACTATGCAACATTCTACGTTAATGCACTCACAAGTCCACTTTATTATTCACTTCTCCACGCCACTCTGCACCACTGTACTCAACGCTACTGGACTCTACACCCCTCTACTCAACACCACTCCACTCCATTCTATTCATTTATTTATTTGAAGAATTTTATATAGCGCGAACAAGACCTGCTAGGGTATCAGAGCGTTGTACATCGAATCATAGACATTAAGCAGGTACAAAAGAAAATGATACACCAAATAAATGGTTTTTAAATTTTTTCTTTTTGAACTTTTGTGGTTTCAGCAGTAGTGTATTGGAATTCTTTCGGCTTGATTCATGCCTGAAAGTTCAAGCAAGAGGGAGTGTTGTGATGTGGCGCATTGTGCGTTAAACTGCCTATCTTGTACCTGATCCTTTCATCGATAGAGAACCAGTTGAGTTGGATTAGGTCTGGTGTGATGTGATCACGTTGTCTTGATCTCATGACAAGTCTGGCAGTAGAGTAGAGTTCAAAGTAGCCCTTCAAGGTAACAGTTTAGGTTTGGGTATCCCAGCCAATTCCATGTCCTAGCGGTAGTCGGAGATGACCCGTAATTGGACAGCTAGTTTCATGTCCTTAGGCAGTAGGAATGGTTTGACTTTCTTTTATGTGTTGAGTTGGTGATTGGCTCCTCTCGTTGTAGCACTGATTTAGCCTTATATATTTAGGCATTTGTCCAAGGTTATGCGTAGAGATTTAGTAGAGTTTACAACCTGTGGGATGCAATTGAGGACCTTTAGTTCTTTGAGCCAATCCTGAATAGGGGCTGAGTGATTGTGGGGGCAATCAGGAAGAATTCCGTCTTGAGTGTGTTTAACATAAGGTGGCTGTGAGATAACCATTATTAGGTTTTCAAAAGTGCACTGTTAAGAGTTTTGATATCATCCGGAGAAGAAATGTTCATATACAGTTGAGTATCATCTGCATACATGTGCTAGTGTATGTTTGCATTGTTCAGAATTTTGGTGTGAGGTTCCATGTACAAATTGTATTGTAGAGCGTGGGAGATAGTGCCAATCCTTGAAGTACTCCAATTGAGACTGATTTACTGTTGGAGAGGTAATGGTTGACTTTGATTCTTTATCTTCTATTATGAAGGTGCCACTCTACGACATTCTACTCTGCAACACTGCACTCTAAAGTATTCCATTCTATGCTAATGTACTCTTTGCGCTGCACTCCGTCACTCCACTGTACACCACTGCACTCTATGCAATTGCACTCAATGGCACTGTACTCCACTTTTCACCACTCTACTCTGCACCACTCCGCACCACTTCACTCTACGTCACTGCACTCTACTATGCAACAATCTAATCTACGTCACTGTATTATACGCCGCTGCACTCTACACCACTATACTCTGTCACATTTAACGCCAATGCACTCTACACCAGTCCACTCTACTCTATGCCACTCCACCATACCCCACACTATACGACTCCACTTTACGCTACTCTAGGATACGAAACTCTATGCCACTCCACTCTTCGGCACTCTTTGCCATTCTGCTCTACAACACTCCATGACACTCTTTTCTACGGCACTAACTTTAGCCATGCTGAACCGCAGCACGTTGGTGTGCAACATGGCTAAAACACATTGGCAAAGTAAATAACTCTTGCATAAGCTAGACCTATTGGCTTTGCCAATGCTTGTTTTATTATTTCGAATGTAGTAGCATTTACACATATTTTTATTGTTTCCAGTACTGGTGTACCTTACTGGAAACGTTTACATTTTCTAGTTAGCCCTGCCTCAATCCCCCTGTGCCTGAGATATACACGGAGGGCCAGAATTCTTAGTACTCCTTCAGATGCAGCTCGTTTTAATTGCCCTGTGGCTCTGATGTACGTGTAGTACAGAAATACACAAGAAAGCCTGCAGCTGAAGCCGGACAAGAATTGTGAAGTAACGCCAGCACGATTCTGCGCCTGTCTTTCACAACCTCTTACTAACCAGCTGTGCATAAGTGGCTTACAGAATTTAGGGCAGTGCTTAATTTGTAAAATAAGTGCTGGTGTCAAATGTTTTTCTCAGCAATGAATCCCACAGTGGATGCTGACGAACATCACAGCATTGCTGTATACCATGGCTGTGTGGAAATTATTTCACCTCAGCCATCTTTCTTCACTGATATAGTCTCTGCCCCTTTAATTCACTGTTGCAGGTTCTTTTTATGTTTCGCCTGGCCGTAGCACTGCGAAGCAGTGCTCCGCCCAGGCGAAAACTTTTGTTTACAGTATGGGGGACTTGAATCCGCCCCTTCTTCCATTCGCTAGCTCCATAAATGGAAGCTAGCCATTGGAAGAGAGTGGCTGTCAATCATTCTTTCCCCGTCGGAACGCGATTCGGGGGCGTTTCTCTGTCTTTTTTTAAGTCCTACCTTCTCTTCTTCCCATTGACTGGAATTTTACCTTCCAGCCAATGGGAAGGGGAGAGGGCGAACAACACGCCCACAAGGAGTTATTGTGCCGTTGTTGTGCCTTCTTTATCCCCCGCCCTCCCTCCCGTTGTCCGTGCCTTCGCCGTTGTGGGGCAGAATCGAGTGCTTGTTTTTTTTTTGTCAGGGCGTGTTTTCTCATTCCGCTGAAGATGGCGCCGAGGCCCGTAGACCACTGTTTCCCCTGCTCAATGCACTTCACCGAGCGTCGATTATTTGTGCCCCAGCGCTCAATAGTGCTTTACTTTGCCATAGCGCGCAGAGCGCTTTTATTTCTGCCAAGCGGCAGCCCACGCCGCATATTTGCCTGGGCTTATTCTTATTCCATTCCCGAGGGAACCTACCCCTCGAGAACACCGCGGCAGCCCAGAGGAAACACCGGAAGAAGATGTCCAGCCCGCCGCCTGGTTGTGGACGGGGACGGGAGGACGAGGTTTCCGCTTCCCCCTTCCTTGGGGAAGCCATTGCCCTTTCACGGCTCCTCCGTGTCTCCTGGTGGCTGTTGTCGCCTCTGCTGGGAATTGCAGGCTGCTGCGGCTGCAGGAGCGGGCTGAACTTTCCTGGCACCGGGAGGCCCTTCACGGCTGGGGCGCCCCCCTCCCGCTGTCCGTGTCTATGTTTGCTCCCCCCTCCGTCCGTTCCCGCCCCCCTCCCGCTGTCCGTGTCTTTGTTTGCCCCCCTCCCCTCCCGCTGTCCGTTCCCGCCGCCCTCCCGCTGTCCGTGTCTCCAGGCCCGTGACCCTGGGGAGCGTCATGCTCCAGGGCAACGAGTGATGAAGCAGCGGAAAAGCCAACCACCTCATCTGTCTTCTAGGGCGGAGGCTTCCGTGCCATACAGATGCCCGGCAGTGCTCCCGGGAGCACCCACCGAGGCCTGTGTGAGCCACAGGGTGGTGGTGAATGAAAGACAGGAGGGGCGCATGTAGGAGGGCCGTGCATTAGCAGCCACTCAGACACTTGTTGGTATCCATTTCCTGCGCCCAGTAGCACTACTATGGTGGAGCCCAGGACTCCTGTCACAGGCTGACACCAAACACCATACATCAGGCTGCACTGGGGAAAAGGAGCGGAAGGCTATTGAACGGGTTCAAACTTAACAGGGTTCTGTGAGACATGGCCGCCTTCAGTGGTGCACCCGGGGGAGGGGTATGGAGGCGACTGTCAACAGATCACCCCTCACCTAGAGGCTTGCGTTAAAAGACAGCAGCCAGGGTTGAGGGTGCAAGGGGACGCGAGGGCCCTCCTACAGTACTGGGTTGCACCGTGTTAAGGCTGTAATAACGGGTTACGTGATTCATTCACAAATGGCTAACTTATTTTGACGCAGAAACGTTTTCATTGTCAAGAATGGGAAACAGATGGCCAGTCTTGTGGTCAAGCACGAATAGCATTTTAGGTAGCCGGGAAAGTGCACCGTTCCCGAGAATTTTTGGCTTTTCTCTACGTCATGCGGCTGTGGGCGTGTCCGCCGGAAGAAGTCGTCCTCGGTGAGTGCTTGCTGTCCTGCCTTCCCCCGCCCCCCTCAGGATGCGATCAGGTAAGCAGCATTTTGTTTATATTTGTCTTTTCCCTTTCTCATGTCCTTTTTCCGTCCCTTTGTCATGTCCTTTTTCCGTTTCTTCTTTCCGTCTTTTCCCGCTCCCACCCTCCCCTCCCGCTGTCCGTGAGCCTGTTACCCCCCCCGCCCCCCTCCCGCTGTCCGTGAGGCCTACGGGCTCCTCCAGGGTTTGTTTAGACTGCGGCCTCGCCTCCCATGCCAGCTCCCGCTATCAGCTGCACCATATGTGTGTAGTGCTTTCCAATACACTTTTTACGTTTTTGGATAAAGCATGTGCTCTTCATTTGATGACCGCTCACTCGTAGTTAATCTTCATATGATGAGACCACGTCTGTAGTTCCTTTACATGCGATGGGTGCTGTTCTCTTCATAGGATGACCGCATGCTAATAGGTAATCTCCATATCATAAGAGCATGCCCATAGTTGATATTCATGTGGTGATAGCCTGTCAGTAACGGATCTGTGTGTAATGACGGCGTTCAGTAGTTCCTGCAGCTCTTCTCCATGCAGTGGCAGGCTGTGCTCTCGGCACGTGCACAGCTCCTCTTCATGCGATGACCCCATGCTGCCCTTGTTCCATGCGACGATACGTTACCATCGTAGCTCACTGTGAGAGGACTGCATGTTTCATGTTCCTCTACGGGTGATGAAAGCCGTGGGTGTCTCACTTTCTGTGTTCCCTCACGTTAGGGGTTTATATTCGAACTGTGCAGTCTTTGAGACTTATTGCCTGGTCTTTAGGGAGCTTCAGTCAGAGGTGGGCAGTGCTTTATTATGGAGAAGAATACGTCCTAGCGCCTACATGTTTCTAAGAATGTTGCTGGCCCTGTTGCAGAATGACGGGGTTGCCAAATGCCAAGGCCGTCTAGTCTGTATGTCACACCATGTCTGTTTATCCACCAGTATAGCTTTCCTGCACCTAGGTTGGACACGCCTGGGTTCCTTTTCATCTGTGTGTTCTCCCTTTGCCACTGTTGTCGGTCTTGCTCTCCCTCTTTCTTTCCGCCGTTGGGTCAAAGACTAATGGCTATCAATGAGTTCCGTCCCCAAAGAAGAGTGCCGGTGGGCCCCGCCTGCACTCACCGGATAACATGAAGCCCTGGGGATGGGGTGGTTGTGTGGGCTGGAACAGTCTGTGTTGAGGCCTCTGGCATGATTGTGTGGAGCCCCCACTACCCTGTTGTAGCATTTTGCGTTAGCGGGGCCGTCCCTCGAACAGATCACCTGAGTTTCTTATTTACTTTCATTTTCATGTCAAGGGCCGCCCGCCCAGCAGTCTCAACTCTGGCTGCACACTAGATACCTTGTGCCCCCCCCCACCTCGAAGTAACCAGCATTTGGCAGAGACATAGCTGCCAAGGTTTCAGATTGCAATGTGTGACATTTTCATAATTTCAGTGTACTTATGAGTGACATTTCAACCACTATGAGTGACACTTTCTCACGAGCAAAATCAAACAATGAAGACGAGGGAAAGATATCAACATCAGAAATTACACCAGTCCTGCTAAGTATTACACATCAAGAGTTGGACTAACGCTCACAGCTGCCAAGTTTTTAGCATGCATACCAGTGACATTTTTATGTTTATACTCTACTGATTAGTGGTATTTAAGTCTATCTTGGGTGACACTTTTAATAACATTATATCAAGAGAAGTTAGAAAGAAAGCGTGTATGGAACAAAATAGCAAATCATCATCTATGTATTGTAACACCTAGATTAGATCACCAAATCCACCATAGGACAGTTTTGGATTTCTAAAGCTGTTGTGCAACAGGTTCCACAGTACTGTGGTTCCTCTAAGTTTTTAGGTCGAGCAGACCTAAAAAGCACGCGAAGCCTGCTTGTCTGCGAAGACATCTTTTGCTGGCGTGTCTGGAGGAATGTGAGACAGCGATCGCCCACGCGCTTCGCTGTCTCAGATTCCTCCTCGAGGGCGAGCACGTCGCTGTGCACATCCCCTTCCTCGCATTCTATCTCAATCACACACAGTCACGCATGCGCACACACATTCCCTCGCGCACACATGCATACGCGCACACACTCCCCTCTTACCCCCCCCAGGCATACACACAGGCAGGCACGGAGTCCCCTACGGGGGACTCTAAATTCACATCAGCCCTGGGCCCCACTCACCGGCTGCTCTCTTCCGGCGGGGCTCCTCTCGCGCTTTGCTCCTCACGGCGCGTCTCCTCTTCTGGATCGGGGCTCCCTCAGGTCAGAGGAGCCCCGCAACAGGCGCCACACTCCTCCTTCTCCCCGGGCCCCCTCCTGGGGACCCGGGCCACCCAGGACCGGCAGGGCGCTCCATGCGCCGGCAGGCCTTCTTCTCCCGGACATCAGGAGGCGGGACTTCCGGTCGGCCGCGAGCGGATTGGCCGGCCGGGCAAGAGCTTCCTGGTCGCCGCGGGCAGCGCGGTGGCCCGTTTTTTATGGGTTTGTATTTCCGGCTTTGCTAAATAAACGGATGGTTTACGTTCTTCTTCATTTTCAGGCTGGTTTCTGCTATCCACCCATCTGTCTGAGTTGTTTTCTACTTGCGCTGTTTTCTTTTAAAGAAATTCAGTTACAAATGCTTTGCCCGCAAAATAGATGAAGCCAGCTACCTACAGCCATCAACAGCACATTACACATTCGAGGTCAATGTCAGTTGTTACATAAGTTTGGGATTCTGCCGAACAACAAGATTATCAACGGATGAAGAGTCACTAAATCTGCCACCTAAGAACACAAGACCAATTTTTGAATAACTCCTAGTCCTGAACAACGGGTCACGTCTGCATTCATGGATCCTGAAAGGGAGGGCGCTGGGCTGCAGGTCTCAAAGCCAGCTGTTCTTGCAGCTGTTCTTCCAGGGGTACCCGTGCGCCTTCTGGGCTTGCATGCTCTACCATAATACCCTGCCCAATCCTAATCACTTCCTGGTTTTTTTGTGACTCTACAGATATCCTCTGAGCACAGGTATGTCTAATTGTTAAAGTATTTTTATGTTTTAAGATAATGTATTAATAATGCCTATATTTTTGTATTTTGGGACGAGCGGACATGTTCTTGCGCACCACAGTTGACCACTTCACTCTTTATCTTGATAAAGCAGGGCTGTGTCAGATATCTTTGGGGAGATGGTGGCTGGTAACAGCCCAGCTGTAGCAGGCACTCCTGTTTCTATTTTATGAAGCCTTCTCTTAATCCGAGTTGCTAAGGAGACAAAGGTGTTTTATCATTTAGGCTCTGTTTTAGGACTAGAAGGAAAGAGCAAAGCCTTCCAATCAATAAAAACTCAATCAGAGACCCTCTTTTTGCTTCAATTTGCCTGACAAACAAAATGCCTTCATAGACTTCAATGGGGTCACCCACTTTTGAAACCAAATTCACTCTAAAAACAAGCATTTGTAATGCAATAGGTCTCGCATTTGCATAAGATGAAGCTATTGGCATTGTAAATGACAATGCTTTTATTTATGTATCAAAAACTAAAACATAAATTGAAGGCATTGTCATTTACAATGCCAATAGCTTAAACATGTGTAAATGCGAGACCTGTTGCATCGCAAATGCTTGTTTTAATAGCATTCAAATCTATCTTTCTTTCACAACAACTAACTGCCCCACCATCATTAACAACCATATAAAACTCCTTACTGCTCTCTTGCTCCCCCAGCCCCCATCATTGAAATTCCTGCCCCGAGACCTCAAAATAAACATACCAGGGACAGGGAGAGAACCGGGGCGGGGCAATAACAGGGAGTCACAGTAGGAAATAACAGGACCTCAGACAGGGCAATAACATTGGAGGGGGCAATAAGAAGGCGTCAGAGGGAGCATTAATAGGGAGTAGATCGGTCAATAAAGGCTCAGAGGGGACAGTAATGAGACATCAGAGGAGGCATTAATTGTACAATAGAGAGGGCAATACTAGCGTCAGAGTTGGCAGCAATCAGGCATCACAGGGGGCATTAACACGGAGATCAGTAAAAACGCCATAAGGCAGGACAATAATAGATCATGGAATGGGTTAATAACAGGGCAATACATAAGGAAATCATACTACTTCGAACAAGGCACCAATATTGCATCAGAGGGGGCGTTAAGAGGGCATCAGGGGGCTTAACACGGCATCAGAAAGTACAATGGTAGGGCCTCAGAGGTGTCAATAACAGAGTATCAGTGGCAGGAATAACAACAAATTACAATCAGCACCCTCCATCCCAGGCTCTGCAGTACTACAATGCACCCCTGAGTCAAGGCGTGATCCCCTCTTGCCTCCACCCCTCCTAAGCAGCAAGAGCACAGTGCAAAGACGGACCCTCTCAAGCACAGTGCGCCGGGCCACAGAATGAGCCCCCGGGGAGAGTGAGACAGAGCACCCACCTGACTTCTGGTCCCGATCCCCACTCTGCGCCCCCCCTCCCCACCCCCGCAAAGCAGACACATAACTGCACTGAGAGAAGTGTCCGGTGCAGTACAACATGGAAGAAGAACATAGTGCCCCCCTGCCCCTGTTCCAACCGCCAAAAGTACGACACACAGGGCATTTATCGTGTGAGGTGACAGCACAAGGAAGAAATTATGTTCTGTGGAACCCGGTCCTCTTAGTGTTTTTATACCTGAGGGCTCGCGGTTCCTAGGGACCGATGCAAGACAAGTTCTTTTCCAAGAAGACCAAACAACAAAGAAAGCAGGTGCCATCGTAGTCATGTGTTGAAAGGTCGCTGGGGCTCCCAATTTCCTTGAGACCAAAGTCAGGTGTGCGCTGTTACACTGCAGAAAGGTAACAGGTGCTTCCCCCAGCCTGCTCCGTCCATGTCTGGAGACATAGGCAGACAGCAGGTGCTTTGGGGGCTGTCGGCCTCCCTGTGACCCCCAACATAATCAGACGTGAGTGGTGAGTAATTGATTTCTCGGGCTGTGAGCACCCTTCTCATCCCTCCTCCCTGCCGGAAATCGTGGAAAAATAAACATGGAAAAAAAGGCCCGGTATTACTGGGTCTGTGTGATCATTCCTGATGTTAAACACCTAATCTGATTTCATTGCTCTTCAAACAGGCAGCGCTGCCTGACTGCCGGCGACTCCGAAGCAGCCTGCAGCTCAGGCCTCAAGGAGCGAGCCACCGCACCTCCACCCCCTCCCCCCTCCCCCACATCCGTCCTACTTGGTCCGGGTGGGTGGCTATGTGTCCTTAAAGTTCTGGTGGCTGCTGCAACTGTGATGCCGGGCCTCCTGACTTCGTCACTGACGTCCCGTCGGTCCCACCGCACTCTCTTTAAGCTGGCACGGAATTACATTAAGGTCTGAGTTAAGTTGCGGGCCAGCGGCTATTAAAAGGCCTAAAAAGGGATGGTGTGAGCAGCAGCGCTGCGGGCCGAGTATCATGTGCGGCCGGCTCCGCCTGCAAACCAGAGAGCTGCCAGCCTTAGACCACAAATTCCCCGCGCACACGGACGTAACGTTCCCAACAGCGCCACGCCAGTCAAATGTGTGTTCATGACGCTGCACGCAACCTTAGTAACTTGGACTCAGCCGCATGCCGCCATGGGAATCCTTGAATGATGGAGATGCATTGTAGCTAGCAGCAGGAAGCCCACGGGAGCAGCAATTCAGCGTAGGCAGCCTGCATCGCGCCGCCAGCCAGCTGAGCTGCCACATACACACACATACTGTGTAGCGCTTCAGTCACAGTGATAGCTTAGCCTGACACTATGCAAAAATGCATGACAATGCATTTCAGTGCGGTGATG
This sequence comes from Lissotriton vulgaris, assembly GCF_964263255.1. Classification (NCBI taxonomy): domain Eukaryota; kingdom Metazoa; phylum Chordata; class Amphibia; order Caudata; family Salamandridae; genus Lissotriton; species Lissotriton vulgaris. The sequence goes on along the minus strand of NC_141687.1, from coordinate 2,023,179,735 downwards.
CGGAGCCCCGCACTGAAATGCGTTAGTGTCACATCTGAAGTGTGACACTTGACAGGACTGCAGAGACCGCCCCCTGCATAAAAACACACGGTACATTTACAGACATCAAGCCAGTGTCTTTTCCACTTTAGAGAAGTGCGCACAGCATGTACAGTGCTGAGTCTTGTATAAGTTTACTAAAAACAATAGAGTTGCCAACCTTCACTTCTGTTCTTTCATATGATAGGTCTGAGAGCGGAAACTTATATGGTGTGGGGGGGGGGCTCTGTGTGGGTGTGTTGGGAGGGCTCTGTGTGGGGGGGGCTCTGTGTGGGTGTGTGTGGGGAGGGCTCTGTGTGGGGGGGCTTTGTGTGGGTGTGTGGGGAGGGCTCTGTGTGTGTGTGGGGGGCTCTCTGTGGGGGTGTGTGTGGCATTTGCGAGAGATTAAGCTATTGGCATTGTAAATGACAATGCCATTTATTTATCTGTTTTCAAAACCAACTCATAAATAAAAAGGTTGCCATTTACAATGCCAATAGTTTTAACTTTTGCAAAGGCGAAACCGTTGCATTGTAAATGCTTGTTCATTCCTGCTTTCTCCCGTTGTCACTGTTTTTTCTCTCTTTTGCTCTCTGGGTCAAAGCATGGTAAGGAAAATAATTGCCAGTGCTCACCTGCGCTTCTAGCTCAAACGAAGAACTGATTTAATTAAGGGCGCCTCCTAACCAGTTAGCCACAGAACGCTTGTTTACACCACCGGTTTCCCATCTTACGTTTGTATCACAGTGTATTAGTTACCCCGGCAACGAGCAGCACTTTACCGCCGAGGATTCTTTCCCGCGGAAATGTCCTATTTATTGCGGAGGGATCTCCAGGCCTCGACCTCAGTACCCAGCAGGTTGCGGAAACCAGCGCTGCCTCTTTCCGGGCTGGGAGAGTTTGCTGTGTGTGATTGACTTGGCACTTTCTCCAAGGTTGTCGACTGGTCCCGCCTGAGTAGTGACTGGAAGGGGAGCCGCAGTACAGCAGCAGGGGCGGCCAGAGAGCAGCAGCAGGATGGAGAAGCACGGCTCCGCCAAAGTCCGGGTGCACGTAGAGTACTGGTGAGTACACGCGCTGCTTTAGAATCTCGGACTTCAGATGCTTTTCTTGATGCCCAATCAATAGTTTCAGTAAAGTGTGGGTAGATGGACTCCGTAATATTGTGTAATAAACCGCAGTAATATTTATTGCAGTAATATTTATTGCTCCTAAAGACAGACCTGTACCGAGATGTACCTCACAATGGATGAACTCTGTCCTTGATTCCAGGAAGTGAGGTCATAGCTACAACACGGACATTAAAAACGCTGACCAGCTAGCTGCTTAGCATTTCCACCCCTAGGCCCCTGCTATCTGACATATGGATACACATAATTATTTGACAAACTACAGTTTCATCATCACAAAAAACAGACCAACACCTGTGCTTGTGGGAAAACTGTTGCAAGTTTATTCACATTCTTTTATGCAGTACACAGGTAGGGTAATTTTACGAGTGATCATCCGAATGCAGCATCTTTTAGGACTAACCGCGGACACACGTCTTGAAACACTCTCCATCCACCGGGCATTGCGTTGCTATCTCATTATTTATCTGGTGCTGTACATTTCATATTGGGGCTGTGGCCCAATGCTTTGATGTGGTTGCTGCACCCGTGCCACCAAGGAGCAAGGTCAAACCAACCCCCAGATGTCAGGATACCAACTGTCTTGCGACGCTGTATAGCAAGTTGCTATACTTTTTAGCTTTCCTGTTCCTGCTGGGTGAGTGGGGGCAAATTCCTCTGCTGCTGGCCTATGAAAGAGTGTATGATGCCCACCTAAATAGCCAACTGCCTCCCAAAAGTGACATTATCCATGGGGAGGTGAGGACTCTCCCTCGGAGTGGCCAACTTCCCGACCAGGTGGCCATAGAAAAAATACTAACCCCCACCATGGGCAGTGAGGAAACACTAAGGGGCTGTCCCCACTAGTGTCACCCTTGTGTGGGACGTGTCCATCTGCCTTCCCATCACAGTATTTGTAGATGTAAATTGCATTTATATAGAGCTTACTACCCCTTATGAGGAGTCAAAGCGGTTTACGCCAGGCAGCACACTGCTCTGGAACCCCAGGTTGTTGGTAAGTTCAGTGTTATTGGTTACTGTTTGTTAATGGGATTAAGCGTGTGTGCTCAAAGTAAACCTTTCCATGCAGCCATTTCAGTTTTTTTTATTTTTATGGTGGACTAAAGTAATAGTGGTTGGTTGCGATCATTAGTAGGGGGGGGGGGAAGGTGAGCTCAAGCACCTGGTTGGTGGCATTAATGCTGGAGTTGGAGGAGATTTGGTATTGTAGGTTGCATGGATATGACCTTCAGAGGAAGGAGCAGAGATTTTGATCTTAGAAATTAGTTGTAGGAAATTTGCTCAACTAGAGAATAGTCAAGCTGCATGTGTCCGAGTATGTTAAGTGAGATTTGGCATGCAGAGGATAAAAGGGAAGTAGAGGGACATTTGAAAGAGAAATGAAAAAAGAGGTCACAAACAGAAGTTTTAATTACAGGACAGTTTTTGTAATGTTTAATTGGAGTAATGTGGTAAATATTTTTGAAAGGGCATGTAGTTTTAGAATGCAAGATTGTAAAAAGAAGCAACATTATTTACTTGTGTAGATTGTGCTATATTGGGAATTTGGAATAGTACTCGAATCAGGTAAATAATCTCTCTGTTGCTAGACTATTGCTCGATCACTGTTCAGGCATCTTTACATGTTAATTTGTGCCCTTTTTCTGCTCACATTTTTATACTATTAATAGCCCTGAAATAAATTAGAAAGGCAGCTGGCTAAGAAATCCCTTAAAAGAAGGATTTGTAGGAACATGTTACAAAAAGGTAGTTAGTGATTTTATTCTAATTACAGCAATAGTGTTTAGTAACTGCAGTTAAAGTTTAAGGGGGTTATTGTAAACTTGCATTGTCTTTAAAGAAGACCTGGTTTTCCTTCCACCTAAATGTTCCCTCTAGAATGCCGAAGAGACGGATGCATCCAAATTTTCAGCCAGGCAACCTTTTAATAAAGACTGAGGCTATATAAATACCTCCACACATTTAGATTAAATCATGTGTGTTATTTAAAAAAAAAAAGTTGTAATCACATTTGGATGTACCCAACACCTCGTGCTACCTTGCAGGTGGGGATAGCCCACCTGGATTGGCGATCCCTAGAATGTGCGGGCATATTCAGCTATCACTTTCTGTTTTAAAGACTAATAGATTTTTAATCGAAAAATCACACAATCTAGCCGTTAGGTATGAAGTATTATCTGAATGTACGTAAAACATTTTGTAATCCATGTTTCATTAGATAAAGGGTACCGATTATGTTTGATAAAAAATGTTTCTGAATGTTAGAAACATGTTAACTTCAACCCCACCGAAGAAATGAAATCTATAAATAACCATTGACTAAGTAATTTAAAAAAAAGTAAAGAATCTTGGCAATGAGTTGTTTGTTCAGGGCCAGTTTAAGCATTGGGTGGCATCCAGTGCAACAATCTTTGTTGGTGGCCCCAATAACCTTCTTCTCCACAGATTCTCTCACTACCACCCTCCAAGGGTGCCCTTTATCTTTCTATAGATCATCTTTACATGTACTTAATTTCTTTTCTAGCGCTACTCAAACCAATGTATGGCGTCAGAGCACTCCTTGTCACACACATCATACAGAGGCAGTGATGTGTAAATCGCTGTATATGAAACGTTACATAAGACTACGAGGACTACAAGATGTAGGAGTTGTCATATATATTGGTGGGCAGTATATATATTAAGAGTGCTTTTCTGGAAAATAACAAACTCGGGAGTTGAAATTTAACAGTGTTTGTGGTTGGCGTAACTTATAAGAATTTATTTCTACCCAAACTAACCCTTCTTAGCAGTGACATAATAGTGTGATTTGTAGTTTGCATGCAGCTCTTTGATGCCAGTCCATAGCTCACTATGCTATATTACAAGGATTGTAACTTACAAATTGCAATTAACAAAAGGATCACTGTCACAAGCTCTGCAACCCACTGAGCTACGTAGCGTACAATTCTGTGATCTGCAAATTGCGCGTGCCAATTGCAGAAGGCACATTAACCCGCTGCCGCTGCTTTATGATAAGTCACAACTGATAGACAAAACTCAGATCTCCCCAGAAGATACATACATACATCACCAGTTATCTTGATATTTGTATTACTGCCTTAAAATTGTTGAGCACACAAAGAACTCTCCAATCCCATAGGTATTTGAAAATGCGGCACCCCTCTAGGTCGGCGCCCTTGGGCGGTGGCAGCGCTCACACTGCCCTAAAGCCGGCTCTGTGTGTTTGTTTTTGTTGTGGTGGCTTTTTTCCTGAGTAGTGCCCTTGATCACTCGGCGTTTCTTGTGTAACCTGTGAGTTTGCCAAATGCAAATAAGATTTAGGGCGACAAACAGTGAGCGATACATCACCCGTGCTTTTACAGAAAATTTGATCATTAAGTGACTCGTGTCTAAAGAAACAGACAATGTTGTCTGGAATTGTATAAATGGTTTACTTGGGTTAAAGCTATTTGATGGACATTTGACTGTATGCAAGTATGATTATGTTGAAAAAGGTGATGTACATCCGATTGTAAATAGGGTGACCAAGCTTTTTCTTTTGCCTCCCTAAGTCATAACCTCTGCCGTTGGGGTGGTGGATAATGGCTGAGGGGCGAGGCTCAAAGCAGGTGGCAACAGAGGGTCGGAAAAACTCACTGGAGGAGAAAAGACTGAAAAGCTTGACTTGCACTCAGCCACGAACCACATTCCAGGTCATTGTGTTTTTTTGCCCACAGCGCTGCGTTAGGGACTGACCATCCAAAAGCAAATCCGACTTGGCTGTGTTCTAATAGAAATTGTCCAGCCCTGACTATTATGCCAAATCCTTCCGGATGGTAACACAAACAACCCGATGCTGTTTTTTGCCTATTCTTACATGCCTTCTGTTATAGTGGGAACACTTTCCTGCAAACTTAAGGAGGCATTAAAACTGCCCACTTTGCTTTTTTTTTTTTTAACATCTTCACAAACTTTATCTCAAAGTTTAATAAAGTGTTTAATTGATAATTTCAGGCAGTAAGTGGCGCAACTTTGCAACTAAGCAGATCCTAATGGTGATGATGATCTGACTAGAATAGGTAGGAAAAAACCTTATTGCCTATGCAGATGGAGTACCGACATATGTAGGACACACTCTATACCTGCAGATGGCAACCGGAGTTGATTGTGGGACCTTTTCTTGAGGTTATGGGTCAAGGAATAGTTAACGGGCTATATGTATTCTGTGTGGATAAAGTTGCATGACACCTACTGGACAGCCACCTATTGCTCTAGAAAGCATTACACAGTAAAAACAAGTCCTAAACTGAAAGCCCTGCTAGGTCTTAATGGTTGTATATATCTGTTTCCTTTCCAGTGGAGGGTGAGGATATCATCCCCGCTATCAGGAACTTGCCAGCAAAATAAAGAAAGAAGTTCCTGATGCGGAGGTTTCTGGTGAAGAAGTGAGGAGAGGTAAGAAGATTTGATAGATTTGTACATGACTGTATTTTATAGTGTTTTGTGCACAAACTCTAATGGGGTGCCATACTACAGTAATTCCAATTGCTATAAGTCATTCCAGCCACAGCTTAGTAGGGACAACACTAACTATAGGAAAGCCTGTAATAGAGAATGCTTGAAATTGCTTGGTAACATAAAAAAAGTCTAAATGTATCTTTAAATACACATTAACAGCTTTAACGTTAGCAGGTCCATTGAGTGGGTGGCATATATCTGTGAATATATATTTCCGAATTTGATGTTGTAGGATATTTATGCGTCATTATGAGCTAACTAATATAGATGTGTTTGCCCCTTTGAGCGTTGCAATATTATCTCTTTATATTGTTCTATTGTAGGATGCTTTGAAGTTAAAATCAATGACCAGCTCATTTTCTCAAAGCTTGAAAGTGGCGGATTTCCTAACCATGAAGATGTAAGTGTTCAATATTTAAAACCCTATTTTTTTTATATGGTTATTGTAAATAATGCGTTTGTTTGTTCAAAGATGAAATTGTTGACAAATATTCTCGGACAAAACGACACAGAAAAAAGTAGTTCAAATACTTTTGCTTAAGTGCAAATAAAGATGAAAGTGTGATACGTATTTATACAAAATTACAAATTGCTCCTAAAGGAAAAGTAAATGGAGGAGCCTAGCCTGCAACCATGATGGCCGCCTAAACCCTCGGCTCCGCCGACCCGCTTGTTCTCATCCCGTACTGCCACTTCTCCTGCAAACTATCCTGTATTCTCGTCGTGGTATCGGAACTGGGAAGTGATGCTGCATCCAACAGTGTGCTCCCCGACACGCTTCCTGCGGCAGAAGTGACAACGCGTCCTTGTCTCCTTTCTGGTGCTTAATGGCGGCGACCGGTTCTTTGTTCTCAGGGGCGGCCGGCCCCGACCACGATAACAGCGGCCACTGAATGCAGGGCGAAGTCGGCCGGCGGAGAGCTGCTGCTGCACCGAGTTTTCCGCAGCAGCGTGCTATTCACTCCTTTTTAATTTCCGCGCTTGCTTGACATCGCGGCTACCAGTGATACATTTGTATCCTTCCCCCTGGATGACTCTGCAAGCCTTTCATTTTCCGGCGTTGTGAAGGGGGCCATTTTGAGCCGAGCGCTCTACACTTGCAACTGATGGCCCGACCTGCTGCTGAGGGTGCTTACAACGGCCGACGCTGCACTACAACTGTGTGCAGTGTCGGTATGGAGTGTAATGCCCCTGTCCCCAGGACCTGGCTGTGCTTGTCGGGGCACCGATGGGATGACTAACTGCTGGAAGGGGATGACGGTGGACAGGCTCGAGGACTACCACACGTCTCCAAGCCCCGTGTGCAGGGAGCTACAGCATCCTCCTCTCCTGAGATGCCCTTAAAGATAGGAGATATTCTGGGCGCCCTGGCTACCTTGCGAGCTGATTTGTGTGACAACACCCGGGACCTGGGGAGCCGACTAGATGTCATTGTGCCCACGCTATCCTCTACTGGCCGAGTTGGCGTTCGTCTGCAGAGTGCTTCACCACACCCTGGGCTCGATCATGGTGTGCTGCCTATCCAGAGGTGCATGGAGGCGCTTGAGGTGCGAGAGCTGGTTACTGCCGCGACCCTGTCTGCTACAGCTGTGGAGAGGTATGGGATTCCTGGACTGTTACAGCGGCTGGGGAATCGACTCTGGGCGCCATGTTTTGCAACTTCTCCGGGATCTGCTGGCGATTCTTGCTATTGTGTCCTGGGCATGCTGCTGACGCTTCGGCTGTTTAACTTTGGAGGATTGCTGCTGTGCGCTGCCCTTCTTTGTACATTTATGGACCACATGGCTTTGAGTTTGTCGGATACTGGTGGACAGTGCTTTGTCCTGATGTGGTCCTTGCGACTGACTACCCCATTTACCCCATTCTGGAGGGCTGTTTTGCTATTACACCTCATCGGCACATTGGACCGAAAGGGACAAGGTTGAAGATGTTTTTCCTTTTACTTCCTGTTTGCTTTGCTGGGATTGTGATGGGTAGACGGGGGAGCTGGACGTTGGTTATGTTTCAATTCGGGGTCGGGGGTGGGGCGGCCGAGAATATACAGATTGGTTGCTTCGGCCACATAAGTTTGGCCCTCCTCCGGTTTTACAGGTATACCTTTTTCTTCCTTTCTCTTCTTTCTTTATTTCGGGTACTCTTTTTTTTGGGCGACAGGCACACTGCTGGGGGGGGGGGGGGGGGGGGGGTAGGCCGTAGCCTCTGCATGCCTGTAGGGGGGGGGGGATTTTATTTTGTCCGTTTCAGTTTCTATGGGCCTTCTTTCTTTCTTCAATTCCTTTCCTTTTTCCTTTTTCCTTGGGTCAATGGAATGGGTCGAAGTGGGGTGGGTGATGACCGGCACACAACATGCTATGCGATTATCAATCCTTTTATGATATCATTGTGCCGCCATTTTGATTCTATTTTACTGCTTGCTGGTTTTTTTGATGGACGTCGCCCACTTCTGTTTTGGACGGATTGTGTGAACTCTGATCCTTTCTAGCGTTTAATATTTAAATACGCTTTACAAAAATTAAACCTTCACTTCTCCTGCTTCTCGGTAGTGCACGTACTTCCAGTGTAACCCAAATTGCTTGTAATCTAATTTGAGATGCTACTGAGTTGCCATATTGCTTGCTAATGTGCTTCAAAAGATGTCGTGGCCGGCCGGATGGTTGTAGGCCCGTACTTGTTTTATGATACTGTGCAATAAAGGTTTTCCAAAAATTAAAAAAAGGAAAAGTAAATGGTAGTGATTTCCATGAACTTCCAACTTTGTACTGTACCTTTGTTATACTTCCTTTCACCCCTGAGGCGGAAGCCGGGGGCTCTTCAGCGCTCTTGCTCTTGATTGAATTCTGCTCATGCTAACTGACGGTTATTGACTACTAAAAACCTGTTTTTAAACACTGTAAATATTTTAACAGGATAGATTTTATTTATCCAGTTGGCCCTACCTTGGTGTAAGATTACGTTGCCCAGGGCGGCCTCCTCCCCCCTCCTCAGCTGACAAAGCGCCGCTATTTTCGGGCGCTGGGCGCTGAACTGACTTTGGGCGCCATCTTGGGTAGGGGAAGGATCGCGGTCTAGATGATCGACGATTCCACCCTCCTGCCCCCTACAGTGGATATAAACACCAGACACGCCGTCGGCGCAGCGGGCGCGCTGGCGGCGCGCCGTCGGCGGGCCAAAGGCAAGCCCGTCTGCGCCCGTCCTCGATCGGACGGGACCAGGGGCCACCCCCCCTTGTGCAAGGCGGAACAGAATGCAGCAGACCAATACGGTATGACTCAACCACATTAAAAAACTTAATGCGGCCAATTAATGATACCTGTCGGCATTCTATTCATCCTAACTCTTCTACTGGGATCTGCTCTCACTGTAAATTCCTACTTTCCAGCCATCAAGGTAAACCGTACTCTGTCAAAACCTACAAAATGTTTCTTTCAAACTGCCGTTCACTGACCAAACATCCTGTGCAAATGTCTCTCCTGCTAGAGGAGAATGACCCCGATGTAATATTTCTGACTGAGACGTGGTTAAAAGATGCATCTGATTCTGATATTACGTCCATCTTGCAAATGGGATACACTTTGCAGAGGCTAGATAGATCAGAAGGTAGATGAGGTGGCTTAGGCATCCTTCTTAAAAACCATTACCTCTAGGACCTCATCGGCCGCTATTTCTAACTGTGAGAGTATGCTCTTCACACTGGATTTCTCACCTACAGTCTCATTTTCTGGTGCTCTTATCTATCGTCCCCCTAACCAAGTGGGAGAATTTATTGACTCACTTCAATCTAAAATAGCTGACTTAGTGGTTAGTAGACCCTATTTCTCGATATTAGGAGATATAAATATCCACTTAGACGACCCCAATAACTCTACGGCTAGTGCATTTCTGGACAGTATGGCAGCGCTCCAGATCATACAGAAAGGCTTCGAGCCCACACATGAAAAGGGCCATCTCCTTGATGGGGTACTTAGTAATGATCATAGACTGGAAGTAGGGACCCCACTGCCCCTTACCTGGACAGACCACTATTTAATACCTATACAGTGGACTCCAGCTATGTCACTACAGCCCCCTCTTCGCACTACCCTACAAGGGAGGGACTGGTCCAAAATCTCCCCAGATCAATGGGCCAACCTGCTCTCCTTGGCCCCCCCTCAAAATGAGACAGACCCGGCATTGCAGTACGAGAACTATATCAATTGGCTGTGCACAGCTTTGGACTCTATTGCACCTATCAAAGCCCTCAAAGAAAAGACCAAATCTAAGGACTCGCCTTGGTATACTCCCCAACTTAAAGAACTAAAGGGTGTGTAGAAGACTTGAAAGAAATTGGAGGATTTCCCGTAGTAATATAGACCAAACTATTCATCTTGAAGCCATCAAAAAATACAAAACAGAAATTAGATGTACTAAAATCTCATACTTCGAGGAAAAAATTATAAACCAGAGAAATCTTTCGGATAGCCAAATTCCTGATTGATACCCCCCTACTCCTACTGATCCTAGTAAAGCTCAGGCTCGCTGTGATAGTCAAGCTGAATACTTTCATAGTAAAATACAGAAAATTGCCTCTGCTTTTGAACCACCTAATCTATCCCAGGATACGGGAACCACCTCACTCAACACCATGACTCCAGAATTAGATGAGTTTCCACTGCTGGATGAGAACTCACTTGGGGCTATCATGTTGAAAATTAAATCTGGATCTCCTACGGACCCTGCCCCTCCATGCCAGCTAGTAAAAATTGAGAACACCATCAAACCTGTTGTTCTTAAAATTTTGAACACATCTATTACGACAGGCTCAGTACCCACTGCGTGGAAATGTGCACAAGTTAAGGCTTTATTGAGAAAACCTACCCTGGACCCGGAGAACATGGCCAACTACCGACCTATCTCTCTCCTTCCGTGGGTCCGTAAACTCTTGGAAAAACACATTAACACGTCCATCACTCAATTCTTAGAGAATCATCTTCTCCACGACTCACAAGCTGGTTTTCGTCCCAAATTGGGAACTGAGGCGGCTCTCTTGGCGGTAACTGAGTTGGCCAGGAAACAAATGGATCAAGGCGGCACTACAGCAATCATGCTGCTCGATCTTAGTGCCGCCTTCGACACTTAACACCAGCATTCTCCTTCACCGCCTCGATCAAATGGGAATTTCTGGGAAGGCCATGCACTGGCTCCAGTCTTTTCTGGAGAACCGCTCCTTTAAGGTTGTTGAGGACACTACCCATTCTAAAATCTGGCCCTTGGATCAAGATGTGCCCCAGGGCTCTGCTTTGAGCCCTACTCTTAATATTTATATGCAGCCTTTAGCTGATATAGTGCACTCGTTTGGCCTTGACATAGTGACTTACGCCGATGATACGCAATTAGTCGTATCTATGAACCAGTCGGATTCTTCCTCTTCGAATCTAAGCAACTGTCTGGTAGCGGTGGCTCAGTGGATGGCTACCTCGCACTTAAAATTAAATGGCGAGAAAACGGAGCTCATGATGCTTGGCAACTCAGCCCTTCCCAGTCCTTTGTTGGATTGGCCTCCGTGTATGGGCCCAACGCCCCAACCAAAGTCCCATATAAAGAGTCTAGGCATCTGGCTGGACACCAACCTCCGCTTCTTGCAGCAAGCTACTACTCTATCCGCCATATGCTTCGGGCTCATGCGTATGCTGAGAAAGGTGTTACCACTTCTCCCCTTCGAAGCTCACAGAATAATGGTGCAAGCCATTATTTTGTCCCGTTTGGACTATGGGAACTCCCTATATTTAGGGGCTCCCACCTCTACAATAAGAAAGTTGCAGGTGACACAAAACGCCGCAGCCCGTCTCCTATTAGGCCTCAACAAACGGCAATCAGCTACCTTGGCCCTGAGGAAACTGCACTGGCTTCCTATTAAGGCCAGAGTGTTGTTCAAATCTCTGTGTATCATGCACAAAGCCATGTGGAAGACTGTCCCTACTATGATCTGCTCCCTGGCAAAACCCTACCTTCCTCACAGATCACTGCGATCTAGTACTGCTTTCCTGGCTACTGTCAATAAGATCAGACGCACCAGATGGGGTGGGCGTTCCTTCTCTTGGAATGCCGCAAAGGAATGGAACTCTCTGCCCACTCTCCTTCGCAGTGAACCCAGCCTTCTAAAATTTCGGAAGGATCTGAAAACTTATCTGTTCATTTAATTTTCTTCTCTTTTAATAGTATGACTGTACACAGCGCTACGAGGCCTCCGGGTTGTTTGCGCTTTATAAAACCCGATTAATAATAATAATAATAATAATAATAGCTGGGTGGTCTCAGAATGGAGCAGTAGAATGGTTCAAAACTCCAGCACAGCACTAGAACAACAAGAGGATAAGGGAATCCGAATCAGGCAAGCTACCAACTTAATCGTATGGAGAGGAAGAGTGCAGAAGACTGAGCATCGGAGGTAGGTGAGCTCCACAGGAAATCCGAGAGTTGAGGATCAGGCTTCAAAAGCCAATCATGAACCCTTCACAGCAGAATTGGTGAAGGGAAGGGAAATCAGGATGCAGCAGAAAAGTGGACTAAAGAGGAGCGGGTAGAAAAGGATAGCACACACCATAAACTAACAGGCCAGAAGTTGTCGAAACATGACCAGGATCGGATGAGGGGCAAACAATAGGCTAGAGCAGAGGTCTTCAAACTTTTTTGCTTTTTTTGAAATTCACTAAAACACTGTCCCCATAATTTGGTGTTGTGAGCCCTTTACATTCACGTGCCAAAATGCAACTGCACTTGCTGGACCAATGACCGCTGCAGCTCTGAGTGCTAGACTGTCTCCTCTACCTCTTCAACCCCTTCGCCTCCATACCTGGCCATCACTCCAATCTTGAAGCAGACTCTGTCCCTTTTCAAAAAAGAATTATCCTAACTTTAGCTTTGAAATGAGTCACCATGCCTCTTTTTTGTAAAATAAGACCGTCATAATTGTGATGCAGTGGTCCTCTCACCCACCTCTCCCTCCAGCCCAAGTGCCACTGCACCGACTTCACTAATGATAGCTATGCATCACAAAGCGGGCAGTCTCCTCGGCCTTTCTTAAAAACAAGTGTGGATTATGGTTATTCCCCATTCTCGTGTGCCGACATCTATGCTACGGCTTGCTGGTGAGTTAAAGTCTTAAAATTATATGCGCGCTTTTTAGCATAAGTCCACATGTTCCTAGGCTTGGATGCGTCTGTCTTACCTACTGTCACTGAGATGCAGGTCCAGAGTCCCCAGGCATGCGTTCCCAGTTTGACAGTGAGCAGAACTCTGGGAATTCGTGACTGCGGCAGCAGCCATCCTTGGAGCTCCTCCAATCTTGCAGTAAGGCTTCTTCATCCAGAGACAATTCTTGGGTGCGCTTGTGCACAAGCTAGGTGATTACAACTACACACTGTCCTAGTGCAACTGCCCTCTTTCTGGACCACGGCCTCATCCTGACATATAGGGGTACTCCCAGCGCTCACAGGGCAACGGCCCTTAGTCTTAGTGATCCCCTCCTGGCATATAGGGATTGCTTAGCAGCATCAATCGGGTGACTGCTCACTTTGGGTCCCAGCTCTACTAAGAGCAGCAGCCCTCCCTTTGTGATAGTACGGCACCAGAGCAACCCTTTCTTCAAGCAGTGCTCCCCCGTCCCCCTCCTGGTTTCAGGGGGATAAGTAAATGCATATGGGCCGATGGGCGGATCAGTGCCAGGGTACCGTTCTCTCTGCTTCCCCCACCTGGCATATGGGGGTCACTCCACTTCCCCCACCTGGCATAAGGGGGTCACCCAGCACACACTTCCGATTTCCCGATCGGGACACTGTTCTTGATGTGCCGGAATCTCACAGTACACTCCTGGGATCCTCTCAGAAGGATACCCAATGGACCCTGCTCCCTCCAGGCAACCTCCTTCTCACAGGGCCCACTGGTCGTGGGTCAGCCAGAAGCTGGTGGTCGCTGCAAGTGTTCTTGATTCTTCTGGGAGATGTCCCCTCATTCAGCATGAGAGTGGTAGACCCTTAGTTTCCAATCCTGGTCACAACAGGCAGAATTCCTCCTAAACTACTCCACATTGATGTACAGCTTTAGTTTAACAATGTGGGAGACTCAAGATCCCATTTTTATAGTATATTTCCAGACACTCTTGTGATGTAGTGCTTCTGTCTTTGTAGTTTGTGTTTTGGGGTTGCCCACTTTGAAGTGGCCACTCTTTTTTTTTTTTGTGCTCTTCCTCTAGAGTCTATCACTGGAGTAGTTTCCAGTGTTTGTAGTTCCAAGCAGAGGCCATGGGAGTGACCAGAGGTTCACACCTGGATAATATCCTCCGTGATATGTGCATTTAAAGGTTACCAAAGGGCCACATCCCAACTCTTTGATGCTCTGTTCAGTCCCATCTCCTTCAACAGATGTGCCCAGGCATCTTTGACCAGTGGCCTCCATACAGAATCAAAGCTCCTTATTGATATACATCAAAGAGCCTGGATCTTGCATTCTCCAGTGTGTCCCACCCAGTTCTCAAGAATGAAGCAATGCACACATCTGTTAGAGGCAACCTCTACCTCTCCCTGCTCCTCCAGCAAGCTGTGGGCCTCCTAAGATGGAACCCAGTGTCTTCAAAGTGTGGTGCCCATTGTAAGTGCACACAGTACTGTGAACACATACACAGGTGGGTAGCCTCCAATGTATTTGACTCTCGGACGGACATCAATGCATCCCAGTGCGCTCAAGCCATACCCCACCCTATCTCCTACATGCAGAACTATGGACTGTAACTTATCGGAGGCACACGAATCCCAGCACGCACATGCAACCATGCACGCTATATTCTGATGCATTGTACCTTTCCACAGGCACACATACATCCCTGCGCTGTGCACAATCCAAAGTAGGCCAAGGGTAAGGTAAGCACACAGCAGCGGAATTTTACCAGAGCGGGCCAGGAGACGCCACCATCATGACACAGGTAAAAAGAAGGCCTGTACACTACTGATCACTGAAAATACAGTATGCTGTCACCACCACCCTCCTGCTTCTTAACTCATGTTGAAGGCAGTAGACTTCCACCACTTATGGGTATTGCTTTGAGCTTCCCTCCCGGCCAAAGCAGACCACAATCCATTAGACCGGCTTAGGTCATAGCACACACGCATGGTCTTTGTTCGCTCGATCAAAAATTGTTACCACGGAACCAGATATCAAGGCAGCAGGGGTATTTGGTCAAGGGTACAAGTCTATCACCATGCAAGGGACCTTTGCATTCCAAGACTTCCGAAAAGCACCTCTTCTAGACCATATCTATGCCCCATGCATAGATTTAGCTCCTTTCCTCTTTCTCCTGGGGCATTACTCTGAGGCCCGTGGGTCTGACGGTCAAGACTCTGCGTCCCAATGCAACTCTGCTGGTCACCTCACTTCCACTGTTCTCCTCGGTCACCTGAAAGGCCCTCTGAGCAGAAGTTCAAGTGAGCGGGATCCACAGGGTCCAAAATGCTCATGCTTTTTTAATTTTACAAAACCCGTTCCCATACGTTTTATTCGAAAAACAACCCTCCTGAAGGGTTAGTTTGGAATTAGAGGTGAAAGTGAGGGGAGGTGGGAAAGGCGCAGGCCTGCTCACCAGGGTGTAAATGTGTGCATTTTGTTAACCACTAGCGGTGTATGAAATTCTTTGAATTTTATACGAAGTGATGGCAAAAATATGCATAATTTCCTAACATTCAAATCTGTAACTTTGCACTATATGTTGGCTTCAAATGAGTCGCTGTTGTGTTGTGCTTCTCGCTGTAAAATACAGTGAATTGCCTATTCACAGTACATTTTTATGCCAGGAATTACATCAAGAGGCATAATGTTGGGAATGTTGCATAACGTGAAATTCCCAAAATTACACCAACATAATTTTAATTTCGCCCAGGCCCATTAATCCTAAAGTTCGCTTGGGAGTCGGTATGTTTTAACCAATGGAGTAACTTTAAAAAAAATTTAAATACATTTATTTTTATTTTAACAAAACAAATAGCACAAGATTTGTGTCACATAATGCAATCGCAGGAATCAATTGCCACAAAGTACAAACAAGATCATTAATATCGGGGCCATCTGACCCCCTCCCTCAATCTGATCAAGATACGATTCACCACCACTGTCTTCTCATCCTGTTCCTGTCGCATCGCCTCAAACCCAGGAATGGTAATGAGTGAGTCCTAACTTGAATTTTAAGATGACACATATTTATTCTTTGGGAGGTAAGTTAAGGAGGTTTGTCTTTAGTTCTGGAAAGCACACTTTTAATGGGCACTTAAATGTTTGCACTGGGTATAGTCTGATTACCAATTACTAAAATATATACGTTGACAGCACTTGTTTTTATCTTAAATGCTAAATCATTTCCTGCAGCCTAATACTTACGTAATACAATTTTAAAGTAATTACAAAATAGCTTTCTCTTACGGACTAGGACCTCGCAGCACTATAAATGCACAAGTCACTATTCCCCACTGCACCAATCCGGATTCAATTCTGTGGCTCTCTGATCACACACACTGTCATCTGCCGTGATACCCTTAATCAATTAACCAATTTAGGTTTCATAAATGCAAAAGGGTGCATTTTCCACTGATTAGTTTACACTGCATTTATTTTTCATTTAAGCTTTGTGCGTTTTTTTTATGTAGTTACATGAAAATGAAAAAAAGAAGAAACCTAATGTATTCTTTTTAGCTAAATCTTTCACCCGCCACCACAGCATGGATCACTCTTCCCACTGCATCTAAATGAAGACCGCCTGGAAATGTGCCAAATGAACAACATAGTGCTTCCAGACCACCCTCATTTACACGTACTTGTGGCGGCATTTGTGCTAATATAAATACAGCCATGGACTCCCCAGGGGGCCACCCCCATAGTTTCAAGACCTCTTAGCTAGAGTCGGATTAAGAGTGAACTTGAAGACATATAATCACAGATTTCAGGGTCCTATTTTATTGAACTGAGATCGTGGAAGGAAATAGTCCCAGTTTCTTTTGCATAATCCCCTTCGACATTAATGACCAAGATAAAGATGCTATTCAGCACTCTTCCAAAGAAATTCAAGTTTTGCATCCATACACCAGACTTTTTATGCTTTATTTTAAGATGCAACTTCAGTTTATTCCTTACCCGTGTTAAGATCTCACCTCTCCCTTCCATTCAAAAGATAGCTTTATTCGGTATTTGGCAAACACCATATAAGCAGACACAAAAAATACAATAAAAACACAACATTTGACACTTGGATTAAAAAGGGAAATCACTGCAACAAACTCTTCTTCGTTACACTTGGCAATCAAGTAACCTAATATTGAAAGCCATAAAATCATTTCATAAAAACATTTGGTACAAAAGATAAATTCCTAGGATTTATTAAGAAGGTTGAGGTAAATATAACATATTTATGTATTATGTGGTGTTATTAGGCACAGAATAATACTCCAACAAACCCTCAGCCTTCTAGTCATTTCTCATGGTTCCTCTACATTTTATAATGAATGACAAGAATTTTATCACCACTACAATAGTGAGCTCATCTTGGAGCAAGTACAATCTATGAAGGGCAGTCTTACAGCTTCTCAAACCCCACAGTTTTAATAGTGGCAGCAAGTGTTTTTTCCTCCCCCACTGATAATACTTACAGAAAAGAATACAATGTATATTGGACTGGGTGGCTACTCCGTCACACGGACATTTCATCAGTTTCCCAGACCAATCATTTGGGGCAGGGAACGTTATTAGCCTAAAGAACGAATCCGTCCTCAATCGTGCTAAAAGCATTTTATGATAGCATGAAAAATTTGGCCCCAAATAAGGATGAAGGCCATGATCATGGAGGATCTGGCGATGGGCTATGATGGTAGGCTTATTCCCATCTAGGTGATATCTCCTCTCCTCCAGTAGGTCAAGGCATGTCTCTTTTAATACCTTTTTTGACACTTGGGCACATGAGGTTGGGTTCGAGAACAATTCTGGTTGGCCGATAGAATTCAGAAATTTTTTAACATAGGCCAGCCATGGCTGTTTGGCGCCGTTAGCTTGCTGCAGGCAATCATGGATTACTTCCCTATTGAAAGTCGTGTCCTCGCATGTCCAAATCTTGTGCCACAACATGACTGGTGCTAACTTTATCAGATCACTAATGTGGGATCTGTCAAGTTCATTGTGGCATATAGTAGTAGATGTGGAACACGGGACACCTAAAAGATGCCTCAGGAAAGCATTTTCCACCCTTTGGATTTCCGCGCTATCTGCAAGTCCCCAGATCCCCGCCCCATAGACAGCTGTAGACACACATTTTGCTGCATAAATCTTAAGTAGTGTGTCTACCGGTTTCCCGCCAAGTTTTTTGGCAAATTGCTTGACCGCCCCTATTGAGCGGGCAAAGGCCAGGTTCCGGGAGGCAATCGCTGTAGACCATGTCCCCCTGTTATTAAAAATAATTCCCAGATAAGAAAAGGTTTTAGTCATTGCTATCTTTGAATCGTTAACAAAGGTTTTGCAGTCAGGTGTTTTTCTTCTGGTGGTACAAAACATTGTGAAAGTTTTCCCCACGTTTATTTTTAGGCCTCTAGAGCTCATGAAGGTTGCAAAGCCCATTAATGCCTTTTGGAGTCCCCGCTGAGTGCGTGCCATAATCACCGCATCATCGGCGTATAACAATAATGGGACAGCGAGACCATTTATCTTGGGGTAGTCCACCTCCAGATCATTCAAGAACTCTGCTACCTCGTTAATGTATAGATTGAATAAGAATGGCGCAAGTACGCAGCCCTGGCGAACGCCTTTTGCTATTGGAAATTTTCTAGTTCGCTTGCCATTTTTGCCAAATCTCACCGTGGCGCCTGCGTCTCTATACAGCTCCTGGATAAAGCTTAAGATGTTTTTATCTATTCCCATTGTGGTCAGGGTTTTCCACAGTATTCCGTGATCCAAACCATCGAACGCCGAGGTTAAGTCGACGAATGTTAGGAACAGGTTCCCTTTTTTTGGACCAATGTATTTATTCATTATAAGGGACAGGTTTAAACCCTGCTCTATTGTTCCCAAACCCGACTTAAAACCATACTGGAATTTTGAGAGTATCCCCTTGCTATTGGACCAAATTTGCAATTTGGTTAGCAACACCCTGCCTGCCACTTTCATTAGGTTGTCTAGCAGGGAGATGGGGCGGTAACATTTTGGGTCTTGTCTGTCCCCTTTTTTAAATATTGGGATGACTATTGCTTCATTCCATGTATGGGGGAAACCTAGTTTAGTGTAAGCGTTCAGTACATTTGCTAGTAAGGGGGCCCAAAGATCTACATTCCCCTTGAACAAGTCGATGGGGACTCCATCAGGTCCCGGGGCCTTTAAGCTAGCACTCTGGCAAATCGCTTGTTCCAGGTCTGCAGGAGTAAATATTACTTTTAGTGGGAAATTTCCCTGAGACTGTGAAAGAACCTCTCGCCCCACATCCATCTCATCACCCAAAGCAAGTGATTCTTTCTTATAAAGGGAGGTAAAATGATTGACCCAGACGTCTTCTGATATGCCTATTTCCAGGGAGTCTACCTTCCTATCCAGGAAGAAGGGGGCATTAATTTCCTTCCAGAACGACGTGTTATCCCTTAGGGCGCTTGCCTTTATCAGGGCTTCCCACGCTGCATTTTTAAGTTCTTTCTTTCTGGTCAGGAGGGTCAGCTTGTAAGCTTGTCTAGCCTCCTTAACTCGGCCGCTATCCCTAGGGACAGTCTTTAAAGCCTGTAAAAAGACTTTGTGTGCATTAGTACAGGCCCGATTGAACCAGCCATGTAATCTCGTATCATCTCCTACCTTTAATTTTTTGGTTAACTTGGCGTTTATTGTGACTTTAATCCCTTCATACGTCTGTATTATTAGCCCGGGGTTGATGTTTGGTTCCAGACAGGTGGCAAATTGACTAGATTCTTTCTGCACCAGATCTTTCAGGAAGTTTGTGGGTTCAATTTTTGCCCATTTAATGGCGTAGCCATTTTTCCTGGCCAGCGCCACTGAACGACCATGCAGTATTTTCATGGTACTTATTTTTTGGGTCCCAGATTTCCCTAGACTAAGGGAGGTGCTGATAGGAAAATGGTCGCTTATTTCTAGATCCTCCGTATCAAAACCCCTCACCCAGCCTTGATTCCTATTGGAGACTAGAATGAAGTCAATTACAGTGCCTGCCCCGTGGCCAAAAAAAGTTGTCTGAAACGCTACGGGTGGCTGACAAAGTTCATTTGCAAAGGCTAAATCCCATTCATGCATGAATTGATTTAGCAAATTGCCCCCTATGGAGTGTTCAAAGTGCGTGGTAGGGTCCCCTTTTAAGTCAAAAATACCACAGTTTTTTGTTTGACTATCGGGGCACAGGTGACAATTAAAATCCCCTGCTATGAGTAAGCAGTCTGCCGCCTGCCCACCTCTCTTTAACAATAAGTCCAATTCCACTATTAAGGTTTTAACCTCAACTTATGGCGCGTTATTATACAGGTTGATCAGATAAACAGAGCGCCCATTTGATTTAATGAACAGGCCTTGTAATGAACTCCCTACGCCTGCTTTTGGTCCGCTTGCCTCATGCCTACTCTGTTCTACGTTACAGAGGTTAGAAGTAAAGATACACAGTCCCCCAGAGCCTCTGCCTCTGTTGCCCTGGATCGAGGGAACATAAAAAGTGCTAAAACCCTCGATGTGGGTCTCATCTAAATCCCAGCACTCCTGTAGGCAGATTATGTCCTGCCTTTCCATAAAAGTTAGGAATAGCTGGTCCCGCACTTTTTTAGCCAGCCCAGCAATGTTCCACGATGTTATTTTTAGCGAACATTTCTCCACATTGGTTGGACTGGATTCATCCTGACTAATATGTGAGACAATACCCAAGGGCAGGGCTCCAATCTCATTTCCAATTTGAGTCTTAGTCTTGTCTGCTGTGCTCAGATGTGGATGCGTGCTGGTGGTTTCAGTTGTAAACTCAAGTCCGCTCTCCATCAGAGACTTACTAGGTTTTTCTATTGGATGCTGGCCTGACAAGTTTCCACCCCCGTGTCATACTCTAATGTAATCTCTGTCATCATGGGGTTGGTGTTTTCTGACTGAGGAGAGACATCATAGATCTTTAGTTGGGGGGCTGGGACTTGTGATACCCCTGTAGTGTCCTTTGTTGGTCAATCGACCATGTCTAGGCAGTCATATCTGTTCCTTGTGGGAACCCCCCCCAGTAATCAGGATTTGGGTTACCTCTGCTATGGTACCAGGGGCGAGAATCCCAACCTCTGTTCCAGTAATTATTGTTGTTCCTATTTCTGCTTCTATTAGTGTACCCCACCTGTGTCCAAGGCCAGTCTTGGACTTCATCCCAACCAGTTGTATTCTCATAATTGGGAACATTTAACGGTGGATAAAAGGAGAGACGCTGTACGTCCACCCCCCCCCCCTCTTTTCTAGCGCTGGCCAAGAAGCGATATAGTCAACCATGGCTGGATCTTCACAATTGACTATAACACAGTCACCCTGTAGGCTTTTTTTCGTGTCCCCAATCCAAAACACTCTTCTGACTGAATTTATTCTGCTAAGATGCGATGGCTGAATAGGTCTGTTTTGACTTAGCCATTGCAGAACTTTGTTCCTTAGTGACCACGGGGGCTCCTCCGAGCCCTCTGGCAATTCTGACACCCCTGTTAGGACAACAGTGTACGGGGTAGCTTCAGGTGGGAGATGAAACGACCGCCTGAACCTAGTGCCCATCCTCTGCTTTCCCTGAGATTGGAAGGACTGGGTTTTTTGTAATTTATGTGTCGTATCCTTAAGGTTGGCTAACTGTGTGTTTAGGGCCACTAGGGCTGGGGTGGGTTGTGTATTATCGCTGGTAGTATTGGGTTGGCCATTCCCCTCTGCATTTAGGGGTTTAGGGGTATTTTGTGAGTTTTGTTTGATGCTTTTGGTCTGGGTGTTTCCTTCTTTATCTTGTACACGGGGCTTTGGACATACAACTGGTAAGGGAATTGGTTGAGCCGGTTTAGCCGGTTTAACTGGCTGTTTGGTTTTCCCCTCCCCGTGTCCAGGGTACTCAATGACTTCTGAGTAAATACAGGAGTAGTCAATTTAGCAAGTTGTTTTTCAATTATCCTTATACTTTTTTCCAAGGGTTTCAGATGGTATTTTAACAATTCCCCCATGCTATTTGTGAGAGTCATGTAGTGTCACACATGTGGTGCATGGTTTGTGTATGCCGCCTGCTGCACCTAAAGCATCCAGGTTCCCCAGTGGCGCATTGTTCTGTGGGGGCATGTTAGGGATCACACTGGTGGTGGGTGATGGGGTTTGGAGCACTACAATATTATTACCATTCTTATTCAGGTTGCAAGGGTTCACACAGTTAGGTAGAGTCGATGTGATCTCATGTGTAATCAACCCCTTGCTTGGCCTCTTAGGTATGGCACCCTCCCTTTCCCCCGTGGAGTTAGGTTCTAACGCCATATCTTGGTTTTGTATAAGTTGTAAGTCCGGTGTTTTTTCCAGATCCTCCACAGAATCAGATCCTAATGATAATTGTGTTGCTGACAGGTCCACAGTATTTGGAACTGTGTGAACTAGTGCACTTGCTTGATTCAACAGGGGGTTGATCGGACCCTTATGAATTGGAGTTTGTGCTGAAGCCAAGGGGCCCATTGACGATCTTTTTCTGGCCATCTCCAATTCGTGAGACACCCGTCGGTCTATCAATTGGATAGTATTATCAATGGCTGCATTGGCCTTATTTAGAAATAGGTCAAGTGGACCAGTTATGTCAGTGGTTTTATCTGTCTTTTTGCTTCTAGTAGCTCTGGTCATGATCGGACGCTGTGCGTCTCAGATGTAATAACTACTAGGTCACGAGCAGACAGGTCTCACTGTTGAATATTAACTAGGATGTAAGACCCCACAATTTTTTATCAACACAGATCAACAAATGGGTAGGGGACAAATAAAAACACAAACCGTGGCCCAGTCCAGTCCTGCACAGTCTGTAACGGGCTGAAACGGGCCCGCCCTTGGCCCGGGCTTCGCCTCGCGCTTCTCCTCGCGCGCGTCCCGCGTTGCGTGTAATGCGGTTCAATTTATGGGGAGGTTTGTGCACGGGGGCGTTACCGCCGGGGGAAGAGGCACCAGGTGTAAGAAGCAAAGGCTTCTGGGCCTCGCAGTCCCCCGGTGCAGGCAGCCAATGGTGATGGGGTCAAGCGCTTGCTGGGAGCTGACAGGCACTCCGTCGAGCACGGAAGAGCTCCCACCAGCAGCGCGACCTCGATGGAGTCAGGATACAAGGCAGAGAGTTTGCACGAAAAGAGCTCCTCGCTTCTGATGCTGTAAGAGTTCCTTTGCAGGCAGTGGTAGGTTTGTGAGTGGCACCCGCGGAGCGGGTGTCACGAAAGTTTAAGGGCGGCAGGTAGGGGGCGTTACCACCGGGGGAAGAGGCACCAGGTGTAAGAAGCAAAGGTTTCTGGGCCTCGCAGTCCCCCGGTGCAGGCAGCCAATGGTGATGGGGTCAAGCGCTTGCTGGGAGCTGACAGGCACTCCGTCGAGCACGGAAGAGCTCCCACCAGCAGCGCGACCTCGATGGAGTCAGGATACAAGGCAGAGAGTTTGCACGAAAAGCGCTCCTCGCTTCTGATGCTGTAAGAGTTCCTTTGCAGGCAGTGGTAGGTTTGTGAGTGGCCGTGTTAAGATCTCACCTCTCCCTTCCATTCCCCTTGTCTTAACAATTTGGTGGCACTTTCATTCATCATCTAAAAACCTAATCTTAAGAATACCTCCCTACAAACAAGCGCAAGAAATGACTTTGGACTTGTAGTTAGATACCTTATTAATTTATAAAGAACAAAAGACTCCTTTTTTTATTTTTGTCTGCTTTGGGACACACACGCGAAGAAAAAGGCTGTTGGGAGCTTAAGTGGGCGAGGGAAAGTCACCTAGCAAAGGGATACTTACCAGAGGTTCTTAAGTTAAAATATTTTACTGCTGTTCCTGTCGCCAGGGTCTTCTTCCAGACTGGTCCGATTACCTCGCCATTTGGAGGGCAGGGGTAGTGTGGGATGCACCCATCTTGGTACTCCAAGTTTAGCTAGTGCTGTAACTGGGACGGGGAATGACCGATAACACTGTTGGTACAATGTTCCATCTTCATCTATAAACCATGAGAAGATCGGGTCAGCGAACAGTAATTTCAGCGGTCCAGGCCTGCAACTCCAGTCTCGTCCATATTCTCCAAGCGGTGAGTCTTGGAGTAGCCCATGTCTCCAAGTCCAGTTCCTGTTCCACCAGAGCCATGAGCAGATGACATGTGTGGGTGATAGTGAGTAAGTGGTATCTTTCTGTGGATGGAAGCCTGGAAAGAGGCATCTGTTCATGAAAGCTCTAATGATTTATGCACTCTTTATTGGTGGAGACTAGAATCTATTTTGAGTTCTATCTGGTTATTAAAATTCTGAGTGATTTGGCACTGAAGTAACTTGAACTCCAAATGAAAAGGTATAGTTTTTCAGATCCTGGTAGAAAAGTTGTGCTCCAAATTGTGGAAACTATGAAGACTATGTTGGAATCCTTGCAGAAGCCTCAGCCACAAGAAGTCGCTTTGGACTTTTTTCCGCATCGCATTTGTTCCCCACCATGCACTGCCAGACAGAGACCAGCCATATGCAAATTAGCCTTGGTGGTTTCTCTCTAATGTATGATATTTCTGGCCTCTTGGCGTGAGAGGGAAGCTTGCACTGCTCCTGGCTGTGCTTGATCTCAGGCTCTGATCTGACTGTGCTGTATCTGCTCTTTCTGTAAAGGAACCTTGCACTGCTTATGCCCATGGTGTACCCAGTCTGTGTGTGAGTGATTTGATCATTGCTGTTGGCAATCCTATACCTACTTTCTGTAGTTGGTGGTTTGTGTTAACCAAGCACACTCCAAATATATGATCGCCGACAATGCCTGTTACATTTTCTCAGATGCAGCATTTCACAATACGATTTGTTTTGGTTTCTTTTAGATTGTGAATGCAGTCAAAGAAATGAAAGAGGGTCAACCGATTTCGAAGATCACCAAAGAAAAAAGAAAAAAAAGCAAATGCATCCTTCAATAGGGAAAGTGGCTGTGCCAGGCTGCAAACTACAAATACTGACTGGATTACAGACTGGGAATAGATTCTTTTAATGAAAGATTTTATCAAAATCTAGGATAAAATCTAGAGAAAAATAAGAAGCTGTTCCCTGGGAATGTAGTTTTCCGATGTATTTTAGGTTGAATTCTTTATAAAAAAAAATCCGTTGAAATGTTTGTTTCTTTTTTGATATTTCTGCACCTGTTTACCCTATGTATTTTGTGTATATTAGGAACACACCTAATTTTAGGTAGTTATTGCCTAGTAGAGTGCCAGGTATATAGATCGTGCTGGAAATTAGAAAGTAAACAGCGCTGATCGTCTGCAGAGCGAGAATACAGTCAGGGAAGATGCAACCAAATGTATGTTGAGCTTAAATCTTATTTTTCTCAAGTCTCTGGCAATTTCATGGTGGTTGTGCCATTTTATGGTCATTTGCCATTTTGCCTAGACTATTCCTACACGTTTAATGTTCTGGTTTACACCAGTAATTCGGAATCTAACCATTTCTGGCCAGTGAGGGACCTCCTCCCTTACAAAAAGACCCCCATCCAGCCCGACTCCCAGTCACAAGTCTGCTTTGGAAGGTAATAAATTATTGCTTGGAGGATTTCGGTCGGAAATTTGGACATAGAGATGTAGGAACGAACAAGCACTTCACTACGGCAAGAGTAATTTCACACTGTTTAAAAGGGGTAGTTTCATATATTAAACATGTTTTTCCCTTTTTAGGTAATTAATATTTTTTAAAAAGAATATTTGACACTCGGAAAAAAAAATGAGCTAAGTAATTAGAGGGGGAAGGCAGAAATAAAAGGGGAAAGGAGTAGCGGGGAGGGGCAAATGCTCAGGGAAGAAGCAAGGGGAGAAGAAAGGGGCGTTAAAGCAACACCTCATATCAGAGCGAGGCAATACAGACGAGAAGCAGACTACAGTGTCCATAGTACTAGTTACGGAAGGCAAGATTCTGTACACCTTCTCGTATTTCCCATCTTTGACCATGGCTAAGAAATGATCTCTAAACAGCTGCCATGTGTGTTTGGGTCTGGAAGTGATGGGCTTTAGAGATGTGTAGAATTTGCGAGTGGTGTCAGTGTGACATATCATTCAGCCATGTTGGGAGGGTATTACTGCCCCAATGTAGCACCACCTCCCTTTTTGCCAGTAGTAGCGCAATAGCAGTGAAGCGCCGTACTGCAAAGGGGATGGGTTTAACATAACCAAGTAAAGGCCATAAGTGGATCTGGGTCAGGTGGTCATTCTATCATTCGAGACAACATAGAGTAAACCGTCCCCCAATAATAGTGGATCAATGCGCAATTCCAGGATAAATATGCAAAGCCGGCTTGCTCTGCTTTACACTTGGAACAGTGGTGCGGTCTGGTTGGGTCAACCCGATAAAGAAACTTCTAGTGTAGTAATTTGTTACGATAGTTAAGGGACAAGTTTAGTTTCATACAGCAATAACACCAGGCCGGGTCAGGAAAAGAATATCCTAAATTGTGCTCCCAGGCAGCCGTCTATTTCGCCGCGCCAGTAGGCTGCAGTTGCAGAGATGTGATAGTCTAGATATCACTCGGTAGTTATCGGATGTGGAAATCACTAATGTAAGAGGGGAAATGTCCTTTGCTTCTGCAGGATAAGCAGGCAAGGTATTCCTTAGTGGGCTGTGTAAGCGGTGGAATATAAAGTTATGCATATGTAGAGCCTCCGCCAGGGTATCCTATCTTAAGTGCCATTTGTAAAGCGCGCTGTCGCCGAAGCTTCCTGGGTAGATCTGGACTTTTCAGCTACAACACATAGCTGATGTAAAGAAAGGAAGTGGTGCACAAAGCGTTTTTGAGTGAGTGGAAGCCATAGATTATCTACGAAGGGCAGATGGGGAGAGTAAAAGAGTCTTCACACAAATAACGTGAAAGTTTGGACCAGATCCAGCAGGTGGTGGATAGGGTCTGTTTCTTAGCAGGGTAGGACACCTGAGCTCTTTCAGGTTTGAGATGAGGTAATCTGGCATCAGGATAGTACCAATAAAAAGCAAAGTACGATTCGTCATTAAGTAGTATAGATGGAGGTCAGGAACGCCGAAACCACCATGATCGTAGGGCAGATTCAGCCTGGGTACTCAAGGTTGCATGACGGATATCCCTAGGAGGGAACAGCTGTGATTTATGCCAATTGACTGACCGCCCAGAAAATGTCGCAAAGCACACCACCTCCCAAATAATGGGGGAGAGATTGGTTGCCAGATCGCTGAGAAATAACGCCATCGGCCTAAAGAGGCCAGCAGCGGCCCATGGCAAAAATGGAGGCCCTTCTCAAGGGTCTTTCTTGGAGATGATGGACTTAAAAGTCCATGGCGATTAAAAAAAAAAAAAAAAAAAAAAAAGCAGGGAGAGAAGACAGCCTTGCCGAGTACCTCTTGATAAGGCGTATGGCTCCAAAAGAGCACCACTGACTTTGAGGCGCTAAAAGGGAGTCATATAGAGTAACGAAATCAGGCTCTGAACGCCATTCAGGATTCTCAGCTTAGTTAATGTGGCGTGGAGGAAGGACCATTCAAGGGAGTCGAACACTTTCAACTTCCAGCAGTGTGACCCTAGCAGAAATAGTGGGTGAGACCTGATTGGTTACCACAAAGTGTGCAGAGACTAATTGAGGTGGAGAGTTGAGGAACAAACAGCCTGGAAGAAATTATATTGTCCCTTGAAAGGAAAGGCGTGTGGCTATGACTTTGGCCAAGATTTTATTGTCATGAATTTAGAAGTGGTAATGGTCTGTAGTAGGTGCAAAGCTGGGGAGATTAGTTGGGCTTGATCAACAAAATGACAATGGCTTCATGCAGTGTAGGGGGAGTTTGCCTGGTTCAAGAGATTCAGCATAAACATCCAATGGGTGTGGGACCAATATTGACATACGATGTAAAGAAGGTTCCTGTGAACCCTTTCAAACCAGGGGCCTTCAAGCAACTCAAGGCATCAATGGTCTCTGAAAGTTCCTCACATGTAATGGGGAAAGCGAGGAAGTTTTGCTGGCTGGTCTTAAGCCAGACCATGGCTATTTCAGACAAGTAGTCCGCAGGGAGGCGGCGACGACATTGCCTACCAATGGATGTGTAGAGCTGTTTGTAATGTATGGTAAACTAGTCAATAATGGTAGCGTTATTGGCAATGACCGTTCCATCTGCCTGCTGGAGACCAGTCACATATGCAGTGTGGTATGGGGGTGCAGGAATTGAGCCTCTGTACGGCCTGGTCTCACCGTAGCTATGTTTGTGTGCTCTGGCATACTAGCCCAGATAAACCACCTCCCATGCTGCAAGGTCCCATAACTCCTACATGAGTGTGAATCTATCATTTAAGTGAGTGGTGCCCGTAGGCGACATGTCCTGCAGATCAATATTGTGCAGTGTCCCTTCTACTGTAGCCAGGTAATTTCTTATGCTGTGAAGGACTCCCTGTGTGCTTAGCAAAACCCACACCTTTGATATAGGCCCTTTGATGGCATCCCAAAGTTCTGTGCAAAAAACGTAATCGTATAATGCATTCTCGAGGAAACCCCAGTGTCGGAATAGGAAGGTTCTACATAAGATATGCAACATGGTGCTGACGGGGGGCGTCATCCAAGCACATGCGAGGTAGATATGCTACATCCGTGAGCCACAAGAGTGCTCCTTGTGACAAATACCAAG
This sequence comes from Lissotriton vulgaris, assembly GCF_964263255.1. Classification (NCBI taxonomy): domain Eukaryota; kingdom Metazoa; phylum Chordata; class Amphibia; order Caudata; family Salamandridae; genus Lissotriton; species Lissotriton vulgaris. Next base: position 2,023,151,255 of record NC_141687.1, on the reverse strand, counting down.
GAACGATACGTGCCCAAATGTTGTGCGGGGCAGAAGAGAAGGCGTAATCCCTCACCTGTGGATGGCGGAAGTGCCACGCATTAGTGAGTCAAAAGTTATCCCAGAGGTTAGCAAGTGCCTTTAGTGAGTGTGACTTAGTTATTACTGTAGAGCCAGTGTAGTTTAGAGCAGGATGGTATCAAAAGGGGTTCCTTTCTGTGTTACTCACTTTCTGTTTGTGACCAAAAGGCCTACGCACTAATATTACTTTTTAGTGTTTAATAGTGACACGGATAATTCTATCTGCACAAAACTAGAGTTGTTTTAGTATCTCAAATTCTTTTATTTCCATTAAGTTAAACATTTGAAATTCATTTATTCCATAACATTTTTTAAAACTTATTCTAAAAAGATTCTCTAGTACATATAAGCATTCCTATAATGGTTTCCAACTCAAATTAAAAAAATATTCAGTATAAAGTAAAATTTACACATTAAAAATATTATAACATCAAAAGTAAAACAACGGAAGAAAGTCCTTTGTCGATGCGTTTCGGTGCTTTGTGATGTTTTGACCCCTTCAGGACAAACTTTTACTTAAACAATAATTCTTCATTCTAAAAACAAATATATAAAATTAGTATCATATTTGAGTGAGAGCGAAGTACATTTTATCCACTAATGTGCATGATAACCACTGTCACTGTATCTTAGTAGGGAGACAAACTTACTTAGAATATATTGTCATTGATCTTGTATCTTTAAGATTCCGCACCCTTGAAGATTGGTTAACCGTAGGTTCGCTTCGGGGTTAGTAGCAAGCCTCATTCTCTAGATAAAGAGGATACACTAATTATATAACCCAAGTTGAAGTTCCAAGCCCATGCAGGTGAGCTATTTATCTTTAATCTTACTTAAAACGGGGAGAATAATGTCTCCTATGTCTATTTCAATTCTTGCGACTTTAAATCTGCGCCAGATCGCTTGTGGTTATTTGCTTGGATTTGACCTAAAAGAGCATTGTGTTAATTTGTCTCTGAATGCTATAATCTTGATACATCCCTGTTAATATCTAAAACTGGTTCAAAACATACCTATGATCTTCCGTATGCGGTCCCTGTATAATGCTCGAAGACGAGTTTTATTTGCGTCTATTGGGTTTCTTCACTTTGTGCCCTTGTGAGAAATTGTAGGAATATTCCTTCCAAGGTTACCTAATTTTTAGGAAATGGAGTCAGTCAGCTTTACGACTTTCAGCACATTGTCCGACAGTGATTATCATTCTTTTCAATTTTATGACTTACTCCCAGTTTCTATGTTATTATAAACTTGGGGAATAGACAATAAAACCTATATTTAAATAGGTGTTGGGTGAACCATGATTAAAAATATATCCGCCCATATCCATATAGAGCAAAACTTATACTACATGGCTTTATCGTTCCACAAGTTATATTTAGGCGCTTGTCGTTCGTAGGACCATTGAATCTGCCTATAGCATTTGCGCTATGAAGCACTCTACTGATATCGGGTGCATGTGTTTAGTAAGAACGCATAGTTAACTTGTAGCGTTCGACATGGACAAACTTCGAGCAAGCTACCCCTCCATTTGCCTGTGTCCAAGATTTTGGTTTAAACAGTCTTTTTGTGTACAACGAGCACACGTCTATACTTGAGCTGCTCGATAGACTGAACATTAGGTGGCGCAGTACTCTAAAATGATTGCATGTTACTGAATGCCCCTTTCTTAACATAATTAAACAGGGGGTGGTGATGGACAGTTTCTGAATTAAGCAGAATACTCTCACCCAGTCAAGAGATCAGGGCTTAATCCAACACCGTTTTTAGCTCACTGCACCATCCCAGCTCAGAACCTGGCTATATGCAAATTAGTCTGTCCCTGTCCCAGTGTATCATGGGAACAGGGCAAACTACCAAGCCAATTCTTTCACTGGGAAGGAAACAAGCTTCCGGGGACCGGTTTCTGGCATTTCAGCCGTCTTCGGCCCGGCTTGCTTGAATCCTGATGGTGCAATGAGCAAGGGACTCACGTCTGAGTATACCCTTCCACTCTTATGGTGGACAAAATAATTAAACAGGGGGTGGTGATGGACAGTTTCTGAATTAAGCAGAATACTCTCACCCAGTCAAGAGATCAGGGCTTAATCCAACACCGTTTTTTAACTCCCTGCACCATCCCAGCTCAGAACCTGGCTATATGCAAATTAGTCTGTCCCTGGCCCGAACCTACCGGACCCCTCCCAGTGGCCCTATGTAAAACCTAATCAGCCTGATATCTACCCATTTGAGCAGAGCAGTTGCAATAGAACTCAGGGGAATTAGTATTTGGTGCATATACGTTGACTAATAAAACAGTCCTACCTTTGAGCAACACCAGCACTATCCGGAACTGCCCCTCTGGATCAGAGAAACTCCCCTGCGATACGAATGGAATATTCTTCTTTATGAGGATAGACGCCACGTGAATAGAAACTAAAGAGGGGAAAGTAACTGTTGGAACCCCAAAGAGTAGCATATGCACAATTAGTATGACTTGACCAGTAGGTCTCCTGTAAAAAACAGTTGGAGACAGTGCTGGTTGAGATAGGAAAGGACCTGCTTTCCCTTCTGTGGGTTAAGCCCTGATGTTCCATGACATGCACGTGAGTGCAATAGCCCTATCCCACACTAGCACATGATGTCGTAAGGAGGGAATGTCTAGAACATGTAGAGTAATGTGGCAATGGAGTATCCTGTTGCTACACAATTGTGTAGCATCAATACTCACACAGAAAACAATCGGCAAAAATCCCAATCTCCCACCCACACCAGTGACAACAACTGACGAATCCCAATGATCCCCACACAAGGCAGTAAAACAAACATGGCGGTATACCCTTTAGGGGGGTGACAACGCTCAAGGAAGCATAGCCCACTGAATAGCGAATATGCAAGAAATAATATTTGTGTTGTGGGGATTCAGAATGGGGGGGGGGATAACAGAGTGCAAAGCAATATATTGAGTGAAGGAGCAGAGCCCTCGATCTATCACAGTAAAGTCAGGCAGACATGTCGGCATTCAGAGCTGTGGGTTAAACTGACACCCACGTTCCTCTGCAGTGGGAGATCCGGAGGGTGGCACACGTCTAAAAGAGGACTCCCCTATCTCAAGTTGTTTACAGAACTTGACAGCAATGCTGGGGTACTAAAAACATGATTACGGCTGCCAAACACCACCCTCAGTCACGCAGGATATAGCATGGCATACTAGAGGGTAACGTTTCTGAAGAGTGTTCTCTACATTGGTAAATTTTACCACACACGTGTTGGACGGCTTGGGTGAAGTAAGGGAGGAGAGATAATTCAGTGCTGTGATATTGTAGTGGTCTTTTTCACGAGCCAGTCTTAGAGCATCCTTCTGATCTCTGAAGTTGAGCGCTGTGCAATAATCAAATGCGGTGGAGCTCCAGCTACAGGGAAATAAAGGCCCTCTCTACTACGGAAGTATGGGGGAAAGCTTCCACACCAAACAGCTCTACAAGGAGTTTTTCCACAAAATGTCCAAGCCCCCTGGTGTTCATGGTCTCTGCTATCCCAGCTATGAGTAAATTATTTCGGCGTGACCTCTCCTCCCAGTCTTCATTTGTAGCAGGCGTGGTTTTCAAAGCCGCTCTACTGTTTGTAGGTGCTTCAGCAAATCAACATTCCTGTCCTCAATCTCTGAGGTCCTGCATTCCTCCCCATCAAGTCTGGTAGAGACTCATCCATGCTTCGAAGTGGCTAGTTAGTGCGTCCAATCTAGTGTATATTGCTGTAAAGCTAGCACGGAATTCAGCCATAATGGCTGCAGTGTCTTCAAGAAGGGGTCCGAGTCCATGCCAAGAGGCGGGTCTCCACTACCAGGGAGAGACTACTGTTGCTGTGGGATCATATGAGTTTCAAAAGTAAGCTGCTTCTGTATACCATCACCACGACCCATGATGGCCACAGCAGCAGCATAAGTTTGAAGCGGGGGAACCAATTGGGCCTGGTACAGGGGAAAAACAAGCACCGAAAGAGTCCTTCCCTCAGGAAGCAGACAAATGCACTGAGGTGGTAGGGGCTCTGAAGCTGTGGAAAGTCCCAAATGAGGCAACAGCAAAGGACAGTGGTAGTGGGCCCAAAGCACCACGGTAACAGTTCTGTGAAGTCCTGTCAGTGCTGGTGTCTCAGACAGCAAGCACGGGCCCTGTTATAGAGGCGAAGGTGCAGAACGGGCTTCCAACTGGCTGCAGGGTCGTAGTAAGAGGCCCGCAGCCATGCGTTTACAGGGGCCCCCGATGGGGCAGCACACAGGAGCATCATGACAAGGCAGAAGCAGCACCCATCCATTAATGGAATCCGATGAGACAAGCAGGCCTGTTGCTCTGGCCGTACCCAGTGTCACAAAGTCACTCACTGCCCAAGTCTTGGCAAGAGAGATTAATCACCTGGCAGCTGCAGCACAGTGCAGGACATACGACAGTCAAGGCACCCCCCAGGGCAACTAGTGGTACGGGAGGCCAAAGAGGGAAAGGAAGACCCAGACCTCAAATCATGGCCAGACCTGCCAGGAGCCCCACTGCTATCATGGCGCCAGGCCCCCAGACAGGGAGCAACTTCCCAGCAACAAGGGAGAAATACAGCGTAAGCTGTAAGATGTGTCGGGTAAAACTGGTCCAGATTCCGGGATAAGGGCTGAATGGCTGTGTTCCCTACCTCAGGAAAAGTAATTAAGGAACAGCAACTCTGTATTCTGTGATATTACTGGTGGATCTGTATGTCCAATATAACCCTGCAATAAAAATTGTTTTACAAAAAAAATAAAACGGGTCCAGAACATGCAGCCACCAGGTCTGAGAGCCGCGACACGCACACCTCGACCCCATCAACAGAATCACCCATCGGCCCTGTCACTGTGGGGCCTCTGAGGGCCACGTCAGTCTGCGGTCGCAGGCTACAGGAGCAGCGTGCCATGCAGAGGCCTCCACAGCACATAAGGGCCAGTTTCAAATACTGCATCCCCGTGTCCCAAAGACAAGGGGACCCGAGGCATTGCAGTCGCGAGAAGGTGCCCAAGGACAGCAATGCAAGGGTAATGCCTCCGGAGTTTGAGTGCCGTGTGGCCATCTTGGTCACTGGCTTGGCCACGCTCCCATTTTAGGTAATCAATATCATTGCAAGTCCCACCCAATCTGAGTAGAGCTATTTGCTTAGATTGCAAGAGTAAACAAGATTTATTGATTTACTCTCCACTAAGATCAACAAAACATGTATAAATTCATACCATATTAAAATATATTATTTCAAATTCAAAAAACTTATTAAAATGCCATGACAGATTTGCTCGTTTAACAAAGAGTGCATCAAAGTTATAAACTCTTACTCATTTCTCTGCACCCTCAAAGCCTAAGAAACACAAAATGCATGCTTTGCTTGAAAGGGCCTAAATGCTCTATATTTACAAAGAGATGGAACATTTCTGCCCTCTTCTTGCGCTGGTGCTAGAATAATGCAAAGGTGCCTGCATTACAGGCACAATTGCTTCATGCCTGGCGCCGCAAGGACAATGCAAAGACTTCAGTAATATTTACAAAGCCACATAAGGCCTTATTTGCGCTGGTGTGCCTGACTTTAAGAAATATAACACAAGGCAGCTGCTTGCACTGTATTGTTACATTTCAACTTGGGCGGTATTCTATAGGTGGAGCATGGGCGTTACCTTACTTTTTGACACATAAAACCCCAAATAATGAGGCATATATGTGCAATTTCACCCAACAACTTTGTGAACACCTCGGAGTGAGATCAAAAAGGGTCTCTTTGTCTACATACAATAAGATATGAAGATGACATGAATCTTTTAAATCTGCTTATGTTCGTCAAAGAGTCTGCCTACCGCCTCCGTCACAGGCGGCCATGGGATCAATCTATGAAGGCAGCATATACTGGCTGTTTCTTGAAACACTTGATGGCTGTTAAGAAGGTGGCTCTAAAGTCTGACTGCGTACATGGAACAATAGCATTCTCTGTTGCCCATAAAAAGTGGTGCCCAAAGATACCTCTGGCAAACCGCTTTCCTACCGTATCAAGTAGCGCTATTTGACAATAGCTATTAAGGGCCTTTTGGGGTCCCTTGTTGAGGAGTACAATACTTGCCACCCAATATTTTGCAATATTTCAAGTTACAAAGTAGTGGTGAAACCAGGGGCAATGAACCTAGCTCATAGTGAAGGATAATATTGCACCACTGTTATAGGAATCTGATCATGCCCCATGGCCCAAAAGTGTCCATACAAACTAATATAATCCGCTGTTTCCTTTTTTGATTGTGGTGCTCATGTGGAGGGGTGCAGTGAAGCATCACACTCCTGCATGGTACATTGAGACTTTAAGTAACCTGCTCTTCTGGACTGCATAAAGTTCTAATGGGTAATGCCTTTCTTTCTGGTGTGTGCTCCCTATTGCTATAGTTCTTGCCTTCGACGTGCTCAGAGCTATTATTCAAAATAAATCTCTTTTCTTTCACAGAGCTGCTTGGTGTAAGTCAAGCCAGAGCACATCTGCCTGCTTCCTTTACACAGCCACCCTATTTCTGCACCATCTTTTACAGCAGAGACTAATTTAGAAGCTTTTAGAATAGTTTGTAAACTGTCCACAGATTACCCTATTTACATCTGTTGACAAACTTCGATCTTCCCCAGGTTTTACATGGCTGGCTTCGCTGTTGGATTGAATTTACAAAACTGGCCATACCGATTACGAATTTTGTACTAATGCTGCCTTCATTAAAATCAAATTGATTGATATTAGACTTCATGATTTGAAGAGGGAGGAGGGGTTTCTTCGGGTTCAATGGAACCGACACAGGATTCGTGTTCCTCAATATCTCCTGCACACAAATCCACCCTCAAGATAGTGAAAAAGCCAGACTTGTATCCAAAACTGAGTGATCGTTCAGCTAATATTGATAAGAGACAAATCAGAAATAACTTGATAAAATTCAACAGAAGAGATTGTATAAGCGATTGTAGAGTAACCATGCACGTGGTCCTCCTCCCTGGACCTATTTTGTTCTGCCAGGGTTATTTTGCAACCAAAGTCCCTTAGCTTTTTACCTTATTTGCCTCGTGCTTACCTACTCTGCTCTTCATTGGAAGAGTTGCTAAAGTACTCTAGGCATCCTCCATTTAAGCGTTTCTAATAATGTCCAGAACATGGTTTGATAGTTTACTATACAAATTTCCCACAATCGGAACCTAGTCACTTTTGGTCCTTTTTTCAAATTAATATTGAGGACAACAAGATGTGTGAAACGAGCAGGAGAGTATGTAGACATTGAATTAGAGCCATGGTTTGTTCTTACCGGAGTTATGAGGCTTGGAATCAAACCTCAACACTGTATCATGTTGGATGACTAAGAACCTTATACTTCCAGGAATATTTTGTAGAGTGAAAAAAACACAATGCCGCTGCTTGTGTGGCCTCTGCTGACACGTCTGGCTGGGCTCCTAATGATATAGAAATTCGTATTGTACAAGTATCGTTTTCACAAGTCTCTTGTATGCAAATTATAGGTGCATCTGAGCTTAATAAACAAGCACTTGCAAAAACCAAATAGGTCGCACCTATGTGAAAGCTATTGGCTTTGTCAATTTCTTTTAGCCATGTTGCACAGCAGCATGGCTTAAGGCTGGAAAAAGAAATTCTATGACGTGGCGTGGGTCAGTGACCTGATTTCTTCATATAGGATTTTTCTCTGCCTTCATAAAAAATACGTTTTCAGGATCAAATGAAAATAACACCTTGTAAGAAAACTCAAACCAACAATTAAAAAAATAAATTAAAATACTCCTCAGAGTTTAAATCTTTTCATAATGGGGCAGGAAATGTGAGCCAAAGGCTGAGGGAGCTGGATAAAACACAAATCAAGCAATAACAAAACAAAATACATGAGGACCACTGTCCAACAGGTGAGAGGGCTGCAATCTACTTAAAGCAGCCTGAAATTGTCAAAAGCGAGAAGGATCGTGGCATGGCTATAATGTCAGACACTCACCAACACATAAAAGGCATTCAAGGGGGAAAACTATTACCGAGCTGAAGTTTACTGTGTTGGCCCATCACGAATACAGCGTCAAAAACGCCATTCAGAGCAGGCAGCTCAGCGTCTGCTGCATCTTTCTAGCATCTTGAAACATGCAAGCATGGCTTTTGGGTGTATTTTTCCTGGTGGGACTGGCAAGAACAAGTAACAAATGGAAGGGGTGGGAGAGGAAGGGACAAACAACAAGGGCTAAGGGGGCTGGGGTAGATTGGACAAGCAACAATGCAGGTGGGGGTGGGTGGGCGGGGCAAGCAACAATGCAGGAGGGAGATTGAGGAAGGGGTTGAAAGTAAAAGGAATAAATAGTACCTTTGAAAGTGTCGAGAAGTAAGTGGTAAACAATAGTCGGGCTCATAACCCAAACCTCCTGTAAGTAAACAAAATGTCTTGTAAGCAACTATGCATGCGCTGTCTCAGGTGAGACCTAAAGTATAGGGTATTAGAGGGCAAGGGGCAAACTGTAAAAGAGGCAAATGTGACCGCCAAACATACCAAATGACATAAAACAACCAACTGTGCCCCCAAAACATTTAGAGGTGCTATGGTGAAGTCAGGATTTTGTTTAGGAGTAGGCGGAACTGTGTCTTGCCTGAGGAGAAGCTGCCAATCATGCAGGACCTTTACCACACAGTCTTTATCTGACCGGTATCAATCAGAAAAGTATTTGTACCTTTACCACTCAGTACTTTACCACACATGTTTTTACTTTATTTAAAAAGTGATTTTAGCATTTAGGGATGGGTAGAGGCAAATATAGATCTGGGTGATGTTAGGGTTAAGGGGTGGTAAATGGAGGTTAGGATGATTTTAAGATTCATGGGTGGGTAGAGGTAAGGGTGATCTAACATTTTAATTTGTTGAGGTCTGAAGCTCCTCACACCGATTGGTAATCTCCTTCGAAAAGTGGATACATAATAGTAAACATGCCCATAAATGGGACCGTAAACCTCATAAATACTGTAAATTTAATAATGAATTATTTTTAGGAACAATACTAATTTTAATGTTTGTATTATGCCGATTTGATATACTTTATTGTGAGTTTTATGGTTCTGAAAAATGAAAAAAAGGACTTTTTGACTGACGGGGGATTTTAGGGATCCGGAATGAGGAGCGGTAAAGGGAGGCCAGGTGATTTCAAAGTCCAGGGGTGGATAGAGGTAAGGTGAGGTAAGGGTGAATACAGGGTTTAAGGGTGAGTTGTGGTAAAGAGAGGTAAGTGTTGGAAATGTATTTATTTATTTCATTTATATGGCACGACCGCTACCCTGAGGGTTTCCCGGCGCCTTGGATCTGTTTTACTCAGAAAGCGGAGTGTGGACACTATTGATTAAACAACCACGCTTTAACTCCCTTCCGAAATAAATTTTGAGGTAGCAGGGTTCCATGCGTAGTTGGAGCGGAAGTGAATTCCACAGTACTGGGACCAAATGAGCGTCCGCCCAACTGTGCCCGTTTGAACCTGGGAACAGTAAATTTGGCCTGATGCACGGATCGAAGGTTACGAGAGGGTAAATATTTCTGGGCCAGCTTACATAGATATGATGGTGCTTCCCCTGAGCTAATCCTGAACATATAGCACAGTGCCTTGAATTTTACTCTGCTGGCGATCCTCAGCCAGTGTAACTTCTTGAGGTGTTCTGACATACTTGGGTGCCCTGGGACATTGAGAAGCAGTCTCGCTGCGGCATTTTGAATGACTTGAAGCCGGTTCAAGGTATCTTTATTGACTCCTAGATATAAGATATTTCCGTAGTCTAATCTCAAACCGACTGGACTGGTGCCTGTAGTACTATTCTCTGTGCCCCATCCGGTAGTTGCCACAGTATTTTTCTCAACCATTTGAGGATGACAAAACAGGTTGAGGCCGTTTTTGCTGTTTGGGCACGCATAGACAACTTGTCATCCATTATTACCCCGAGGTTGCGAGCGGATTGTACCGCAAACGGGGATGGACCTATTTCTGCCGGCTAGTGGATAGGGCCCCAAAGGTCCTTTTGGTTGCCAAAAATGAGCAACTCGGTTTTGTCCCCATTTAACTTTAACTTCTTTGAGTGTAGCCAGTCCGCCATTCTCAGAAGCCCAGATCGGAGGGGAGAAGTTCCGGATTTGTCAAGATGTGAGGGAAAACACTAATTGCATGTCATCCGCGTATAATTAGATTGTGAGGCCCATTTCTTTTGAAATTATGGCTAGCGGAGTGACATAAATATTGAAGAGCAAAGGACTCAGAATTGAGCCCTGGGGTACCCCGTAGGGGGAGTTCAGGACATCCGAAGTATTATTTTTGGAAAAGACCTGGAAAGTCTGATGTGATAGAAATTGATCCAGCCACTTCAGGAAAGAGGAGGTAAGGGTGAATTTGAAGTTCAAGGATGATTAGAGATAAGGGTGATTTTAGGGTTTAGAGATTAACAGCAGTAAATGGAGGTACAGGATGATTTTAGGGTTAAAGGGTAGGTAGAGGGACATCAGGGTAATTGTAGAGTGGAGGTTAAGAATAGGCTTGGAGGGTTCTCCCCCTAAATAATAATATATATATATATATATATATATATATATATGTTTAGAGAGATCCCATATGTCGCTCTTGGCAATAAACGGGCACTGACTCCAAAATAACATGCTGCAGTGATTTTATTGCTTAAACATGATTATGACGAGTTTCGGCCCCTGGCTGTGGTCTTGATCACATACAACGCACACTATGAAGAGGTCTCCTTAAGTATACACTGTCAGAGTAAACATAGTAAAAATACTTATCATCTCATGTGAGCGATACTGTGAACTGGCCCAGGAAAACAGATCCATGATACAATACTGTTCTAGATATATATTGCGTAAAATGACGCTAGCTGTTCTATAAATTATAACACGTTCTAAATATTAGGAGATATTCTACCAACATAATATTGTTCATGCCTCTATTTTAGGAACCAATGTACAGCCTTCTCTTAGAATACTGCAATTGGAGACCATTTGGAAGTTTTGATTAAGACATTCCTAATCTTAAAAAAGTACTTGAAATGTTATTCTACAAGCATGAATGCACCTTGCCTCATACATTTCTTGAATAAAAGCAGATATAATTTAATTTAGAGAATCGTATAAATCTAAACACACATGTGCTACCTGATAATCTCACTTATTCTATTATAATTGGTTACTAAAGGGTTCAGCACATGGATTCATAAAACAGCGTTCATAAAAAGTTGTGTAACTATTCACAGTTATTGAGGCCGTTCGATGCCTGGGAATCTAGTTCCAATATGAATCTGTATTCAAGTCGGCGGAGCAAATTTTCTTTGTTACCCCACGCTTCTCAATGGTGGCATAGCTCCTATGACAACATATTTTAAACAGGTAAGATTGTTGTGTTCCTGTTTAAAATGTCTGGCCACAGGACGGGTGTTATCTGAACTGACTATTGCCCTCATATGTTAGAATATTCTCTGATGCACCTGTAGTTTGCTGCTTCCAACATAACGGAGCCCATAGGAGCATTTAGGTACATATATGGCATGATCTGTGCAACAGTTGCATACACCCTTAGAGCAATGGGTTTGGGGCTGAATGCTGACATGTAATCTACTTTGTTGACCCCAAAGCGTCAAGCTCTGCATGTGCTGCACTTATAAAAAACATTCTTGGGTGAGGGCCAGTTGGTTTATCATGTGTGTTGTATTTATTGCTACAAACCTCCGGGCTACTTTTAACTAACACTGTTTTCATGGACAGAGCCCGCCTGAAGGTAAGAATTGGTCTTTTTGTCCTAGTATAGCGTCTGTCATTATTATGGGCCCTTTATTGTTAATGATAGACAATATTTTCCTTTCGAGGCGGCTGTCAGATTCAGAAAATGCTTTATTCCATTTTAAGTACTAGATAAAACCATAAAAACCAAAAAACAATTCATTAATACATTATATCTTTTAAAAATGCATTACAAGAAAAGCTACCCCCATAAAGCACAGATTACAATTATTTAAATGCAGTTAAAAATGTATGCTTCTCCGTTTTCTTAATATACTTTTTAAGAAACCAGCCATGATTCCAATAACATACACATTTTCCAATATTTGTAAAAATAGAAAGGCCGGAGGACTTTGCCGCCATGCTCCTTGCTTTAAAAAAGGGATAATCCATCTTGCACGTTCATTAGCATAAAAATTACCACAAATAATCACATGCATTGTGGTTTGAGGAGATAGATTATCGCACGGACAAGGACAGAGCTGCTTAGATCAATCATTTGCGGCTGGAAAAGATACTAGGTGATGAAAACAGTCGAACCTGAACCTGGTCAGGACGTATCTGTCATACCCACCTCGGCACCACACTAAGTATGGCTGAATAGAGCTGCAGGCCAATGTGATCTGGTGGCGAAGCACCGTACTTTTGTTAATTTCCAGCCCTATTCTTAGAGACTCAAAGTGATTTAGACAAAGAGCTTTGAGCTCTTTTCCAGATAATGTGCACATTGAATCCGGGTTAGTATAAAAATCAGATCTACCTAGATCATTAGACAGCTTTCTAATATAGTTCAACCAGGGAATTTTTACAGAATGTACTAATCCCAAGGAGTCTTTTATGATGTCTCTATTTAACCCTAAATAGGGCGACATTCATACTTTATGCCAAAGTAACATGGGCTGCATTTTAATCACATCGGCAATATTGGATATCCCCAGTTCTCTGTGACAATTAAAAACCGACGAGCTTTGAGGGACAGCTAATATAAATCTTAAAAAAGCATTTTCTATTACTTGTAAAGATGAAACGTCATTAAACCCCCAGATTCCTGCCCTGTAAGTAGCTACCCTCAACATTTAGCTTCGTAGATTTTTAATAGGATCCCCGGGGGCCTTCTGCCCATTTTCTTCACGAATAACATCACCGCGCGGTTGATCTCTTAAAAAGGAGGGTCCTATTCTTAATCGCAGATCTCCAAGATCCCATATCCTCTAACAGGATACCCCGATAGGAGAAAATTTTAATAGATTCAATTTTACCATTTTCTACTAATAGGCTACACCGTTTATTCCTTCACTTACCACAAGACATTGCAAAGGTCTTCTTAACGTTAAGCTTCAAACCCTTGTTATCCATAAAATCAATGTAATTGGTAAGGGACATTTGTAAGCCAAGTTGGGTTCTTGACATCAAAACCGCATCATCCGCGTAGAGAAGGGAGACAATCTGTTTGTTATTAACTTGTGGAGAATCACTCGCCCTGGCCACCATTTCCTCCTCCAGAGCGTTGGTGTATAATGAGAAGATGAACGGGGCCAGTACACAACCTTGTCTACCACCCCTCTCCACGCGGAACGAATGGTACATTCCCCCCTTGGACCATACCTCACCCTGGCTGTGGCTCCTGCATATAATTTCCTTAAAAATAACACCAGGGAGGACTCAACCTTCAGGCCCTCTAAAATTTGCCATAGTCTGATATGGATAACACAATCGAAGGCTGCGGTAAGATCAACAAAAACCACAAATAACTTCCCCTCCTTTTCTTGAGTTTATTTCCCCTGTATTAAAGAAAAATTTAAAACCTGTTCAACGGTTCCCCTACCCTCCCTAAAACAGTATTGGACCAGACTTAGGATGTTGTTGTCTTCGGCCCACTGTTGGAGTCTATTTCATGAACGAGTCTAGAAGGGATATAGGCCGGTAATAAGCGGGGTTTTCCTTGTCCCCCTTTTTAAAAATTGGTATAATTACGGACTCTGACCTTGTTTTGATACAACCCTCGGCCCAACAAGCTGCGAGCACTCGGGTTAGCAATGGAGGCCAGACATCCGTCGTAAATTTATACAGGTCTATTAGGGTCCCATCAGGGCCCGGGGCCTTTCTACCTTTGCTCTCATTTATGGCCATCAAAACTTCATCATGAGTGAAGTGAATATCAATCGGCACAAAGGGAGTAAGTATATTCGATGATGTTGAATCTTGTGAGATTATAACGATTTTACCCTCTTTACCATAAATCTGGGAGAAAAATTCTACCCAAGAGTTCTCACTAATTGCAACCTCTGCTCTGGCTCCCTCATTATTAGAAAAGAACAGTGCCTTTACTGCCTGCCAGAAATAAGAACAGATCCCTGCGAAGAGAGGCTTCGTAAAGATTCTGCCAGGCCTGGTCTTTCATTTCCTTCTTTCATTTATTCCTGGCACAATTATATGCCTTCCTATACCCCCTGATTTCCTCATAGTCCCTATCTGTTTTATGTAAAGCAGCTTTTAGTGCAGAATAGGCCTTAGTGCATGCTGTGTCAAACCAACCATTCTTATTATTGGATAACACCTTATGGGGACGACTCAGCATTTCTTGTATCACCAAAACGATCTGCGAATACGCATTCAGTATATCCTTGTACGCGATCCTTTCACGTAGACACTCTGAAATGGGGTCTCTAGCCTTAGACATTATCTTTAGGTTTAAGACCTCAGGATCTTTTCCATCCCATCTCAATGAATATCCATTTTGGCAATCCACTATGCTATCTTGTATCCATATCAAGCTTTCGACCACCTAAGCTCTGTTCGTAATGAGGAGCGTGATCTTAATACTCAGCGGGAGGTGGTTACTCAACCCATTAGGGTGGATAATAAATTCACTAATCCCAGTTGCGTAACTTTTTGGAATAATGATGAAATCTATCGTAGAGGTAAGTCCTCGGCCAATAAACATAGGACCAAACTCTACTGGGGGGAACTGAGCTTATTGGCAAAACCGAGATCATGAGTTGCCATGACCTCATTATAGCGTTCACCCCTATTGGTATGAACAAAGTGGGGTGTATAGGTGTTATAATCTACGTCATTGTCCCATAACCCACAGTGAGCCTGGGAGCAAATACCAGTATTAAACTATACGCCCCAGATTATAATTAAGTCCTTCCCCATAGGCGCAGATAAATTACTTAGTATGTTGATAGAATCTCAAGGTATCATGGGGACGAATGTGGAAGTTGGTTTGAAAGGACTCAAAGCCGTAGGAGGTGTATTAATATCCATCTTTTTCAATAGGGTTTGAGTGGAAATCCCCATATCGGCATGCCACTTTCAATGGAAAACTCCTCCAAGGAGATATAGAGATATATATATATATATATATATATATATATATATATATATATATATATATATATATATATATATATATATATATATATTCATACTTATGTGTGTTTAAACACAAACATCTTAGTGTGTGTGTACAGGCAACTGTTTGCTAAATTATATATATGTATGTATATATATATATATATATATCCCAAAAAACGCCCTGATCCAAGGATGCCCTTTGCAGTTGGGTGCTTTCACAAGAAGCATTTATTTTCAAAACCGGCATTTCTACTCCAAACACAAAGGGCCATATGTAGATAATTTTGAAATACCGATTCCTAAATACCGAATTTTCCCGAATCGGTATTTAGAAATCGGTATTTCCGTAGTACTTATAAAATCGGTAATTTTTAGCGATTTGGTAAAAATCAGACATTTTTTACTCAATCCTAAATACCGATTGGTAAATACCGACTTGGTATTTACCGATCGGTATTGAGGATTTTAACTGAGGATATTTACCGAAATTTAAAACACCAGCAATTGAGGAATCAGCCAATCCTGTGCATCCACCACCCCTCCCAACCAGGAAGCTGCCACACCCATGCAGGTGCACTCAATCAGAACCTTCTGGAGAGGCTGGGAGTGCAGAGGAGAGCAACTGAGTCACTGGGTGAACTTTTGCTGCAGAACTTGCACAATGGCTAGCCTGGACACAGAAAGAGAAAGAGGTGAAAGGAAGAGGAAGCTGAAATTCAGCGCAAGGGTGCTGCAACTGCTGGTTGAGGAGGTGGTAAAACAACATACCAAGTTGTTTGGGAAGCAGTCCTTGCAAGTGGCTGAGTCAGAAAAAAGAAAGATCTGGCTGGGAATTCAGGCACAGGTGAATGCCATAGGAGTGACCCCCCCGGGACATTGAAGTGCTCAAGAAAAGGTGGTATGCCATCAGGATTATCACCAAAAAGAAGATGGCGGAGAACAAAAAACAAGCCAGTCAGACAGGAGGAAGAAGGAACAGGGCACCTGCCCCAACTGAACTTGAGCAGCTTGCGGAGTCCACAATAGAGGAAGAAAGTGTCTGTGGAATCGGGGATGCAGACAGCTCAGACAGAGCTGCTACCAAACAAGGTAAGAAGCATGCACAGCAATGTGCACCCCCCTTCCCTATCCCCAATCAGGTTGTGTGAATCCCACTCTAGTACAGGTTTTTGTAAAAACCAGCAATGCATTATGGGAGATGTAGTCAGTGAAACCCCTATCATGACAGTAATCACACTGAACAACAAGGCATGTGACACACATCAGTAATAAGCAAGCAGAGGACATTGAGATAGTGTGCCAGAAATGAAAATGTATTCTAGCTATGCTGGGCTGCCGGACTACAGAGCTAATGTACAATTTCTGTCCACTGGCGAGACATTGCGCAGGTCTGATCAGAACAAGGCAGGAAGGGCACCACGGAAGGAAAGAGCAGAGGATGCCAGTGCAAGTGCAGGGCACACTACACCACTACCACCGGCATCACCACCACTGCCAGCGTCACCACCACTGCCAGAGTCGCCACTACTGCCAGCCTCGCCACCACTGCCAGCGTCACCACCACTGCCAGAGTCGCCACTACTGCCAGCCTCGCCACCACTGCCAGCATCACCACCACTGCCAGCGTCAACACTACTGCTAGCCTCACCACCACTGCCAGCGTCACCACTACTGCTAGCCTCACCAGCAGCAACACCACCTGCAGTGGTAAGACCCAGGAGGCATGCTGTTGCCACGCTCTAGGAAATTGAGTCGTCCTCAGAAGATACAAGGGGGGGGAACATTTACTGTGTCAGTGGATGGCAGTGATGCTGCTTTTCAATAGTCCAAACGTGCGCTCCACAACGTTGCGTGTTGATTTGTGTGCCACATTGTATCGTCTCTCACTAGGGGTGGATAGGTTTAGGTAGGGTGTAAGTATAAATGACAGCACGGCATATGCGCTATCGCCTAGGTGAGAAAGAGAGTGCCATTAATAACATACACCAAAACACATTCATCTGCATTATCTATCAGGATGTGGCACAGTGATTTACCTAGCAGGTATCCTTCTCCAAATTCTCCCGCAGCCAGGCGTGTGTAGATCCCACTGTTCTGGAAGATGTATGAGTCGTGGGTGCTCCCAGGAAATTTGGCCATGATGTCGGTGATTATGTTGGCAGTATCGCATATTACCTGCACATTTATGGAGTGGGTGGACTTTCTGTTCCTGTAGATATACTCAGTGGCTGCAGGTGGGCAGATTGGAATGTGTGTGCCATCAATACATCCTATGACATGCAGGAACTGTGCCATTTGGTAAAAGTCTGCCTTGGTTTTCAGCAGTTCCGCCTGTGTGTTTGGGAAGCTAATGTAGTGATGCATTCTCTGCATCCTGGCATCCAGGAACTTCCTAAAGAAATGGGACAGGCAACTCTGAGACACCCCGCCTACCGCAGCTATCACCCCCTGGTAAATGCCAGATGCAAGTATGTGTAGACTACAGAGCACCTGCACATGTGGTGGTATGGCATGCGCCCTTGGTGTTGGGTGCTCCAGGAGTGGGTGCAGGTCCCTTATCAAGTCAGGGATGGTTTGGGGGTGTAGGCTGTACCTTTCATGGATCTGTTGCATTATGGGACTGCTTATATGCACTGCAGCTGATTACCACCTGCTTTCAGTCCGTGTTAATTACCGACTCCTAAATACTGAATTTCATGAAATTCGGTATTCCCGATTTTACCTACATCTCTTTTATCGTTTTTACCGTTTCTTATTTACCGTTCAGTAAATTCCGAATCGGTAATTCTGATTCGGTAATTTAGAAATCGGTAATGAGGAATCGGTATTTACTGATTCCTAATTACCGAATCCTTCCCTACATCGCGCATGCCTATTTACCGGTCGTAACGGTGAAATTTACCGAATTTCACCGTTTACGACTGGTATTAGGCCACCTACATATGGCTGAAAGTCCCTTACGCGTTTCAGAGCTCGGTGGCTCCTTCATCAGAGGGTGACGCTGTTTGAACTGCCAAACTCGCCAGGGCGCCATTTAGCTGCATGCATAATTAATACACACATGGGCCTCTCAAGTGAGTCTTCTTTCAGGCCGTAGTTCTATTTCTGCAAACAATTTTCCCATGTGGGTGCAATTCAACTTCAGTGTCTTTCTTCACAAAATAAAATCCCAAGTGGGCTGCAGTGGTGGTTTTTGGGATATATATATATATATATATATATATATATATATATATATATATATATATATATATATATATATATATATATATATATATATATATATATATATATATATCAACAAACGACCACCTTTCTGCAAAGAAGTCCAAGGACACAGCGGGGATTCCTTGGAAGCCCTTTATTCACTTGTTTATTCACTTGTTTTTAACACAGCATAATGCATTGCAGCATTTCCACCTTCTTAAGATGCTGCTGTCACCTGCTCCCTCCTTTGAATATCCCGCGGCGCCTCCATTGGTGGGAGATCAGCTGACCCTGCTGCCATCAGGGCAATGAAGTCTAATGCACAACTATAATTCCCAACATGCACTGTTCAGGTAGGTACTGCAGCCAGATCTGATGTTGCTATCAAGAGCGCTGAAAATTGACTCGCAAAAGGGGGGACCATGTGGTGGCCGGTGATTTCAAAATAACAGTGTTGGAGGCTCCCTTTGGTCTCCTACATCCAGCCCCAATAATGAGAACCCACCGGGCCGTGAGGCAAGCTGCAATCACGCTCACCTCCCTGTGCAGTCACTGGTATAGTCCGTTCTCTAGGCAGTCACTGGGGATGTATCAATCCCTTGATGCAAAAGTCCATGTTGCCAGCATCTCCCAGGACTGCTTAATGTGTGTATATATATATATATATATATATATATATATATATATATATATATATATATATACACTGAAAAAAACATGGTTTTCAGGGACTTTATAGTTGGAAATTAGCATTTAAAAAAACCTTCGAAAAAAAACATAGGTTTCAGGGAAGTTATAGTTAGTTGAACATTTTACTCATACCAAACTAGAGAAATTCGGCTTGTTATACTTAGTTCAGCTAACTATAACTCGCGCCCCCGTAATGCACTGCTGCTGATGTCACATATTACATAATTCATGACATGGTCAGTGACATTACTGATGACATCACTGATGACATCTCAAATGACATCTCAAATGACATCACAGATGAAATCATCCAGTGATTGTGTGTTTCTGTAAAGTTTAAATAAATATATATATATATATATATATATATATATGCCAAGGTGTATTGAAGAATGAGTGGGTGTACAAGTGTCTTAATAGATGATTTAGTAAGTGCGTGACTGTCTGAATAAGTGATTAATTGAATGTATCTTAGTGAATGCATGGATTAGTCACCAAACTATGTAAATTTCTGTATCAGTCTGGCTGGTGTGCAAGTGGCTGGACTGATTGGTGAGTACCTACATGAGTGTCAATATGGGTTATTGATTGGTTGTCTGAGTATCTGTATGGGTTCCTGAGAGTCTGTGTGGGTGGGTGGGGAGTGGCTGTATGGATGAGTGTGTGGTTGTATCAGTGATTGTATAAGAGAGTAAGTATGTTTTAGTGTCTGTATGAATAAGTTAGCTTGTTTTTGTATAACTGTATACGTGAGTAAATGGAAGTGTGATTGATTTTTTCCATGACTGAGTAGGTGTGTGAGTAATGTTATGGAAGAGTGGTGGTGTGTGAGTGTCTGTAAAGGGGAATAGGTGCATATGACCTCCTTTCCTCCTTACCGTCCACGCTTTTAACCCAATCGCTTCTTAACATTGAACTTCACCTCTCTATCTTGACATTTGAACTTTCATCTTTTAGGAAAGACTTTAACTCCCTCTCTGATACTAAGCCTGCCAACCATCCCTTCACAATGGGCGGCGTACATACTAACACTTTGTATTGTATTGTATTTGTTTATTGTTTCAATTAATTAAAATTTTTATCAAAAGAAAAAGGGCAGGTTGGAGAACACTCCATCCAGACACCTTTTGAGCATAAATAAAACATGATCATGTCATTTAACGGAACTGTTAGTAATATATAAGCCATAATCATTTCTTTAAAACATTCTGGTAATTACTAATTTAAGGAAAAAGAAAAAAGGGAACCGCAAGTTTAAAACTACAGTTTGTCTCTAGTCTTTGAGTCTTTGACTGAGTCATTAAGTAATAGTTCTTTCACCTTGTGGGCAAATTTCGCTAATCTGGCTAGTTCCATTGGGATCTCCAGCTTAAAGAGAAGTTTCATGGCATCTAAACAGGTGCATATCCCATATTTTAAAAACAAAGGTTTCAGTAAAGTACATACTAACACTTCTTTCCCTCTACAAGGATGTACTATTCCTTATGGAATTTCAGCTGAGGGACTTCCTGGTAACTGTCCCCTTATACCATCCCAAGCCCGACCCATCACTTCTCCCCGGACCCCTGGGATTTAAATAATACCTACCCCCCTAGCTCCATGACTGTTGACTCTCTTATGCCTCACTCCACTATTCTGGTGATCCTGGGGATAAGCCGTATCCCTACCTCCACTGGCTTGCCCAGGCCTCCTCCGCAACTCACTGTGACTACTGATCCTCTTACACTCCACTATTCCTGTGATCCTGGGGATAAGTCGTTCCCCTATCTCCCCTGGCTCGCCCAGACCTACCCCGCGACTCACCACTATCCATTCTGGCTGTTCCCCTGAAACCAACCATAAACCCCTCATGGTTTATGGTTGGTTTCAGGGGAACAGCCTGCTGGTCAACTGTTGATTGGCTGCAAGACATGCAACAGAAATCTCAGAAACCATCCTTAGTGAAGCCATTAACATCACTTTTCTTACAGAAACCTGGCTCAAAACTCACTTTTCATCGATTCTTGACTTGCTCCTCCCATACAGGTTGCTTAAACCTGCAAAAAAGATAGGCTTGACAAAATTGGGGGGGGGGGGGGGCTACCCATAATTTATAAAGATGAACTCCAACTCACTTTTGTTAAGAATTCTGATCAAGCCACTTTCAAATACATGGGAGCCAAACTTAAAGTCCATGGGGCACTTCTATTTCGGCTACATAATATTTACCATCCCCCTGGTGACCCTTTGCCCTTTGTGGAGGAATTGTCTGACCTACTCTCCCAAGCCTCAATTTCCAACTCCCAAAACATCTTCCTCGGAGACTTCAATATTCTCTGGAACAATAAGGCTGTCTCTCGGTTAACCTCCTCAATGACCTCCTCGACGTTACAGACTTGAATCAACTTTGCCATTCACCAACACATTCCAAAGGGGCTACTCTTGACACATTCATTACTAGCAAAGACTGGTCGGACCATCACCTTATCTTCTTCACGATCAACAGCGCTGCACCCCCCCTCGCCCCCAAAACATCAAACATAAGAAATTAACCAGAAATCTTCACCTTATTTCGCCTTGTGAACTGGAGTCTAAGATCAAAGCAAAACTTCAAATTTCACCTCCCTCACAAAATGGTAATGATCTTACTTAACACTACAACAAATCCATCATTGAGATCCTTGACCAAATTGCCCCAGCAAAATTAAAATCACAAAAAAACATCCCCGCCAAATCCTGTTTTAAAGCTGACCTCAACAATGAGAGACGCACGCTTAGGATGACCGAACGCACGTGGAGACAACATCCTTCCCCCCCCCCCAAATCTTGCCCTCCTTAGAACCTCTAGGGTTAATTACAAAAAATGTATCCTCAATGAAAAGGCCTCCTTCTTCTACGCACAACTCGACCGAGCTAAAAATAGAACTAGGGAACTATTCAACATTATCAAAAATCAAACAGCTTCAGCCCCCCCCAAAATTGATTGCCACTACCGAAAGATGTGAAGAAATTGCGAACTTCTTTTCTGATAAAATCGCTAAGATTGATCTATCCTTTGCCGTTACTCCCTCTTCACAGTACTCATCACCTCACTATGTCCTCCCATCCAAGTCTCCTTTTACACCTTTGCCCACTCCTGACTCTGTTCTTCTCCTTCACACCGTCGACCCCCTGGAACATTACCTCACCAGTCCACAGCTAAAAAAAAGGATGCATCTTGGCTTTACTTTAGCCAAGTTACAGAGCGAGAAGTACTCAACATCATCACTAAGCTTAAACCGTCCCCTCATACCTTTGACCCTCTCTCCACCAACCTCGTTCAAGATTTGAAGCATATCATTGCACCTTATTGGACTACCATCATCAACTCCTCCTTGGCCACAGGGTGTGTCCCTGTTTCCCTCCAGCTTGGCCAAATCTCTTCCACCCTCAAAAATGCTACTGCTGACCCCAACGACCTTAACAATTTGCGTCCTATCTCTAATCTTCCTCTTCTATCCAAGGCCCTCGAAAAATGCGCCTTGCTCCAACTGGACAAACACAGTGACTCATTTAGCCTTTTGAACTCATTACAGTCATCACTCCTTCGACAAGAGAGAGGCCTCCCTTCTCATTCTTCTTGACCTCTCACCTGCTTTCGATACTGTAAACCACTCTGCCTTACTCAACACCCTCAAAGATCGGTTCAGCTTCAATGGTCCTGTTCTCGAATGGTTCACCTCCTTCTTTCAGTACAGAACCCAACACATTTAAATCAGCAATTGCCTCTCTAAACCTATACCTGTCTCCTTGTTCCTCAGGGTTCTATTCTCTCTCCTTCTCAATTTAAACTCTTTATGTAACCCCTCACCCTCATTCTAAAGCAAGCAGGAATCAACTATCATCTCTATGTGGACGATACCCAGCTTTACTATAAAATCAATTCCCATGCCGGCATTCTGCTACTCAATGATGCCCTGACTAAGATTCAACAATGGTTCCATCACAATCACCTTAAACTCAACCCTAAAAAACCAGAAGTCATTCTCTTTGCTCCTAAAAACAACTGACTCCCCATTCAACATTGGATCTCTGACCTTAAAGCTGTCAACTGCTCCTTGTCCACATCTAGCTCAGTTAAATCTCTCGGAATAAGCATTGATCAAAACATCAGCTTTTCTACCCACATAAAAAACGCAGCTAAAGGCGCTCTCTTTTCCCTACATCACCTCAAGAAAATTAAACTCTTCATTCCTGTTGACTTTAAATCTGTTGTTTAAGCATTAGTACTTTCTAGATTGGACTATGGTAACACCATTCTCTCTGGAACACCTAAAGTCCACCTATCCCCTATCAAGTCAGTTCTTAACCTCGCGGCCAGGTTTTTTTCTGATTGCAAGAGGTTTGATCACATCTCTCCCATCCTAAAAGATCTCAAATGGCTTCCTATTGAAGGCAGATCCACCTACAAGAATGTGTGCATTACACATAAAGCTTTGCATTTTCAAACCCCACTGTATCTCTCACAAAAACTTCACAAAGCTTGCTGCTCTAGAGAAATGATGAGCACAAATACTCTCATACTGGTACCTTCCTCAGTAAACAAGAAATCAACCTAGTCACGCTCTTTCTCCAGATATGCACCTACTATCTGAAACTCACTCCCCAAAGATCTACTTTGCAACCCCTCCTATCTCCGCTTCAAAAAAGATCTCAAGCAACACCTTCTCTACAAATACTGGGGTCCTTAATCCTGTTAACTAACAGGGTCTCTCAACCTGCTCCTGATGGTGCTATGTTTCTCACCACATTATACCTGACGTACTACCCCCGCCTCTCTCCCTCACATATACTTCCACCCTCCTTCTACTAGTTCTCATTTAATCACTGCCTACTTCTTCATGCTATCTCCTCTCCTATTTACCGAATCCTTCCCTACATCGCGCATGCCTATTTACCGGTCGTAACGGTGAAATTTACCGAATTTCACCGTTTACGACTGGTATTAGGCCACCTACATATGGCTGAAAGTCCCTTACGCGTTTCAGAGCTCGGTGGCTCCTTCATCAGAGGGTGACGCTGTTTGAACTGCCAAACTCGCCAGGGCGCCATTTAGCTGCATGCATAATTAATACACACATGGGCCTCTCAAGTGAGTCTTCTTTCAGGCCGTAGTTCTATTTCTGCAAACAATTTTCCCATGTGGGTGCAATTCAACTTCAGTGTCTTTCTTCACAAAATAAAATCCCAAGTGGGCTGCAGTGGTGGTTTTTGGGATATATATATATATATATATATATATATATATATATATATATATATATATATATATATATATATATATATATATATATATATATATATATATATATATATATATATATATATATATATATATATATATATATATATATCAACAAACGACCACCTTTCTGCAAAGAAGTCCAAGGACACAGCGGGGATTCCTTGGAAGCCCTTTATTCACTTGTTTATTCACTTGTTTTTAACACAGCATAATGCATTGCAGCATTTCCACCTTCTTAAGATGCTGCTGTCACCTGCTCCCTCCTTTGAATATCCCGCGGCGCCTCCATTGGTGGGAGATCAGCTGACCCTGCTGCCATCAGGGCAATGAAGTCTAATGCACAACTATAATTCCCAACATGCACTGTTCAGGTAGGTACTGCAGCCAGATCTGATGTTGCTATCAAGAGCGCTGAAAATTGACTCGCAAAAGGGGGGACCATGTGGTGGCCGGTGATTTCAAAATAACAGTGTTGGAGGCTCCCTTTGGTCTCCTACATCCAGCCCCAATAATGAGAACCCACCGGGCCGTGAGGCAAGCTGCAATCACGCTCACCTCCCTGTGCAGTCACTGGTATAGTCCGTTCTCTAGGCAGTCACTGGGGATGTATCAATCCCTTGATGCAAAAGTCCATGTTGCCAGCATCTCCCAGGACTGCTTAATGTGTGTATATATATATATATATATATATATATATATATATATATATATATATATATACACTGAAAAAAACATGGTTTTCAGGGACTTTATAGTTGGAAATTAGCATTTAAAAAAACCTTCGAAAAAAAACATAGGTTTCAGGGAAGTTATAGTTAGTTGAACATTTTACTCATACCAAACTAGAGAAATTCGGCTTGTTATACTTAGTTCAGCTAACTATAACTCGCGCCCCCGTAATGCACTGCTGCTGATGTCACATATTACATAATTCATGACATGGTCAGTGACATTACTGATGACATCACTGATGACATCTCAAATGACATCTCAAATGACATCACAGATGAAATCATCCAGTGATTGTGTGTTTCTGTAAAGTTTAAATAAATATATATATATATATATATATATATATATATATATGCCAAGGTGTATTGAAGAATGAGTGGGTGTACAAGTGTCTTAATAGATGATTTAGTAAGTGCGTGACTGTCTGAATAAGTGATTAATTGAATGTATCTTAGTGAATGCATGGATTAGTCACCAAACTATGTAAATTTCTGTATCAGTCTGGCTGGTGTGCAAGTGGCTGGACTGATTGGTGAGTACCTACATGAGTGTCAATATGGGTTATTGATTGGTTGTCTGAGTATCTGTATGGGTTCCTGAGAGTCTGTGTGGGTGGGTGGGGAGTGGCTGTATGGATGAGTGTGTGGTTGTATCAGTGATTGTATAAGAGAGTAAGTATGTTTTAGTGTCTGTATGAATAAGTTAGCTTGTTTTTGTATAACTGTATACGTGAGTAAATGGAAGTGTGATTGATTTTTTCCATGACTGAGTAGGTGTGTGAGTAATGTTATGGAAGAGTGGTGGTGTGTGAGTGTCTGTAAAGGGGAATAGGTGCATATGACCTCCTTTCCTCCTTACCGTCCACGCTTTTAACCCAATCGCTTCTTAACATTGAACTTCACCTCTCTATCTTGACATTTGAACTTTCATCTTTTAGGAAAGACTTTAACTCCCTCTCTGATACTAAGCCTGCCAACCATCCCTTCACAATGGGCGGCGTACATACTAACACTTTGTATTGTATTGTATTTGTTTATTGTTTCAATTAATTAAAATTTTTATCAAAAGAAAAAGGGCAGGTTGGAGAACACTCCATCCAGACACCTTTTGAGCATAAATAAAACATGATCATGTCATTTAACGGAACTGTTAGTAATATATAAGCCATAATCATTTCTTTAAAACATTCTGGTAATTACTAATTTAAGGAAAAAGAAAAAAGGGAACCGCAAGTTTAAAACTACAGTTTGTCTCTAGTCTTTGAGTCTTTGACTGAGTCATTAAGTAATAGTTCTTTCACCTTGTGGGCAAATTTCGCTAATCTGGCTAGTTCCATTGGGATCTCCAGCTTAAAGAGAAGTTTCATGGCATCTAAACAGGTGCATATCCCATATTTTAAAAACAAAGGTTTCAGTAAAGTACATACTAACACTTCTTTCCCTCTACAAGGATGTACTATTCCTTATGGAATTTCAGCTGAGGGACTTCCTGGTAACTGTCCCCTTATACCATCCCAAGCCCGACCCATCACTTCTCCCCGGACCCCTGGGATTTAAATAATACCTACCCCCCTAGCTCCATGACTGTTGACTCTCTTATGCCTCACTCCACTATTCTGGTGATCCTGGGGATAAGCCGTATCCCTACCTCCACTGGCTTGCCCAGGCCTCCTCCGCAACTCACTGTGACTACTGATCCTCTTACACTCCACTATTCCTGTGATCCTGGGGATAAGTCGTTCCCCTATCTCCCCTGGCTCGCCCAGACCTACCCCGCGACTCACCACTATCCATTCTGGCTGTTCCCCTGAAACCAACCATAAACCCCTCATGGTTTATGGTTGGTTTCAGGGGAACAGCCTGCTGGTCAACTGTTGATTGGCTGCAAGACATGCAACAGAAATCTCAGAAACCATCCTTAGTGAAGCCATTAACATCACTTTTCTTACAGAAACCTGGCTCAAAACTCACTTTTCATCGATTCTTGACTTGCTCCTCCCATACAGGTTGCTTAAACCTGCAAAAAAGATAGGCTTGACAAAATTGGGGGGGGGGGGGGGCTACCCATAATTTATAAAGATGAACTCCAACTCACTTTTGTTAAGAATTCTGATCAAGCCACTTTCAAATACATGGGAGCCAAACTTAAAGTCCATGGGGCACTTCTATTTCGGCTACATAATATTTACCATCCCCCTGGTGACCCTTTGCCCTTTGTGGAGGAATTGTCTGACCTACTCTCCCAAGCCTCAATTTCCAACTCCCAAAACATCTTCCTCGGAGACTTCAATATTCTCTGGAACAATAAGGCTGTCTCTCGGTTAACCTCCTCAATGACCTCCTCGACGTTACAGACTTGAATCAACTTTGCCATTCACCAACACATTCCAAAGGGGCTACTCTTGACACATTCATTACTAGCAAAGACTGGTCGGACCATCACCTTATCTTCTTCACGATCAACAGCGCTGCACCCCCCCTCGCCCCCAAAACATCAAACATAAGAAATTAACCAGAAATCTTCACCTTATTTCGCCTTGTGAACTGGAGTCTAAGATCAAAGCAAAACTTCAAATTTCACCTCCCTCACAAAATGGTAATGATCTTACTTAACACTACAACAAATCCATCATTGAGATCCTTGACCAAATTGCCCCAGCAAAATTAAAATCACAAAAAAACATCCCCGCCAAATCCTGTTTTAAAGCTGACCTCAACAATGAGAGACGCACGCTTAGGATGACCGAACGCACGTGGAGACAACATCCTTCCCCCCCCCCCAAATCTTGCCCTCCTTAGAACCTCTAGGGTTAATTACAAAAAATGTATCCTCAATGAAAAGGCCTCCTTCTTCTACGCACAACTCGACCGAGCTAAAAATAGAACTAGGGAACTATTCAACATTATCAAAAATCAAACAGCTTCAGCCCCCCCCAAAATTGATTGCCACTACCGAAAGATGTGAAGAAATTGCGAACTTCTTTTCTGATAAAATCGCTAAGATTGATCTATCCTTTGCCGTTACTCCCTCTTCACAGTACTCATCACCTCACTATGTCCTCCCATCCAAGTCTCCTTTTACACCTTTGCCCACTCCTGACTCTGTTCTTCTCCTTCACACCGTCGACCCCCTGGAACATTACCTCACCAGTCCACAGCTAAAAAAAAGGATGCATCTTGGCTTTACTTTAGCCAAGTTACAGAGCGAGAAGTACTCAACATCATCACTAAGCTTAAACCGTCCCCTCATACCTTTGACCCTCTCTCCACCAACCTCGTTCAAGATTTGAAGCATATCATTGCACCTTATTGGACTACCATCATCAACTCCTCCTTGGCCACAGGGTGTGTCCCTGTTTCCCTCCAGCTTGGCCAAATCTCTTCCACCCTCAAAAATGCTACTGCTGACCCCAACGACCTTAACAATTTGCGTCCTATCTCTAATCTTCCTCTTCTATCCAAGGCCCTCGAAAAATGCGCCTTGCTCCAACTGGACAAACACAGTGACTCATTTAGCCTTTTGAACTCATTACAGTCATCACTCCTTCGACAAGAGAGAGGCCTCCCTTCTCATTCTTCTTGACCTCTCACCTGCTTTCGATACTGTAAACCACTCTGCCTTACTCAACACCCTCAAAGATCGGTTCAGCTTCAATGGTCCTGTTCTCGAATGGTTCACCTCCTTCTTTCAGTACAGAACCCAACACATTTAAATCAGCAATTGCCTCTCTAAACCTATACCTGTCTCCTTGTTCCTCAGGGTTCTATTCTCTCTCCTTCTCAATTTAAACTCTTTATGTAACCCCTCACCCTCATTCTAAAGCAAGCAGGAATCAACTATCATCTCTATGTGGACGATACCCAGCTTTACTATAAAATCAATTCCCATGCCGGCATTCTGCTACTCAATGATGCCCTGACTAAGATTCAACAATGGTTCCATCACAATCACCTTAAACTCAACCCTAAAAAACCAGAAGTCATTCTCTTTGCTCCTAAAAACAACTGACTCCCCATTCAACATTGGATCTCTGACCTTAAAGCTGTCAACTGCTCCTTGTCCACATCTAGCTCAGTTAAATCTCTCGGAATAAGCATTGATCAAAACATCAGCTTTTCTACCCACATAAAAAACGCAGCTAAAGGCGCTCTCTTTTCCCTACATCACCTCAAGAAAATTAAACTCTTCATTCCTGTTGACTTTAAATCTGTTGTTTAAGCATTAGTACTTTCTAGATTGGACTATGGTAACACCATTCTCTCTGGAACACCTAAAGTCCACCTATCCCCTATCAAGTCAGTTCTTAACCTCGCGGCCAGGTTTTTTTCTGATTGCAAGAGGTTTGATCACATCTCTCCCATCCTAAAAGATCTCAAATGGCTTCCTATTGAAGGCAGATCCACCTACAAGAATGTGTGCATTACACATAAAGCTTTGCATTTTCAAACCCCACTGTATCTCTCACAAAAACTTCACAAAGCTTGCTGCTCTAGAGAAATGATGAGCACAAATACTCTCATACTGGTACCTTCCTCAGTAAACAAGAAATCAACCTAGTCACGCTCTTTCTCCAGATATGCACCTACTATCTGAAACTCACTCCCCAAAGATCTACTTTGCAACCCCTCCTATCTCCGCTTCAAAAAAGATCTCAAGCAACACCTTCTCTACAAATACTGGGGTCCTTAATCCTGTTAACTAACAGGGTCTCTCAACCTGCTCCTGATGGTGCTATGTTTCTCACCACATTATACCTGACGTACTACCCCCGCCTCTCTCCCTCACATATACTTCCACCCTCCTTCTACTAGTTCTCATTTAATCACTGCCTACTTCTTCATGCTATCTCCTCTCCTATTTACCGAATCCTTCCCTACATCGCGCATGCCTATTTACCGGTCGTAACGGTGAAATTTACCGAATTTCACCGTTTACGACTGGTATTAGGCCACCTACATATGGCTGAAAGTCCCTTACGCGTTTCAGAGCTCGGTGGCTCCTTCATCAGAGGGTGACGCTGTTTGAACTGCCAAACTCGCCAGGGCGCCATTTAGCTGCATGCATAATTAATACACACATGGGCCTCTCAAGTGAGTCTTCTTTCAGGCCGTAGTTCTATTTCTGCAAACAATTTTCCCATGTGGGTGCAATTCAACTTCAGTGTCTTTCTTCACAAAATAAAATCCCAAGTGGGCTGCAGTGGTGGTTTTTGGGATATATATATATATATATATATATATATATATATATATATATATATATATATATATATATATATATATATATATATATATATATATATATATATATATATATATATATATATATATATATATATATATATATATATATATATATATATATCAACAAACGACCACCTTTCTGCAAAGAAGTCCAAGGACACAGCGGGGATTCCTTGGAAGCCCTTTATTCACTTGTTTATTCACTTGTTTTTAACACAGCATAATGCATTGCAGCATTTCCACCTTCTTAAGATGCTGCTGTCACCTGCTCCCTCCTTTGAATATCCCGCGGCGCCTCCATTGGTGGGAGATCAGCTGACCCTGCTGCCATCAGGGCAATGAAGTCTAATGCACAACTATAATTCCCAACATGCACTGTTCAGGTAGGTACTGCAGCCAGATCTGATGTTGCTATCAAGAGCGCTGAAAATTGACTCGCAAAAGGGGGGACCATGTGGTGGCCGGTGATTTCAAAATAACAGTGTTGGAGGCTCCCTTTGGTCTCCTACATCCAGCCCCAATAATGAGAACCCACCGGGCCGTGAGGCAAGCTGCAATCACGCTCACCTCCCTGTGCAGTCACTGGTATAGTCCGTTCTCTAGGCAGTCACTGGGGATGTATCAATCCCTTGATGCAAAAGTCCATGTTGCCAGCATCTCCCAGGACTGCTTAATGTGTGTATATATATATATATATATATATATATATATATATATATATATATATATATATATATATATATATATATATATATATATATATATATATATATACACTGAAAAAAACATGGTTTTCAGGGACTTTATAGTTGGAAATTAGCATTTAAAAAAACCTTCGAATTTCACAGAATTTCAGAGAAAAAACATAGGTTTCAGGGAAGTTATAGTTAGTTGAACATTTTACTCATACCAAACTAGAGAAATTCGGCTTGTTATACTTAGTTCAGCTAACTATAACTCGCGCCCCCGTAATGCACTGCTGCTGATGTCACATATTACATAATTCATGACATGGTCAGTGACATTACTGATGACATCACTGATGACATCTCAAATGACATCTCAAATGACATCACAGATGAAATCATCCAGTGATTGTGTGTTTCTGTAAAGTTTAAATATATATATATATATATATATATATATATATATATATATGCCAAGGTGTATTGAAGAATGAGTGGGTGTACAAGTGTCTTAATAGATGATTTAGTAAGTGCGTGACTGTCTGAATAAGTGATTAATTGAATGTATCTTAGTGAATGCATGGATTAGTCACCAAACTATGTAAATTTCTGTATCAGTCTGGCTGGTGTGCAAGTGGCTGGACTGATTGGTGAGTACCTACATGAGTGTCAATATGGGTTATTGATTGGTTGTCTGAGTATCTGTATGGGTTCCTGAGAGTCTGTGTGGGTGGGTGGGGAGTGGCTGTATGGATGAGTGTGTGGTTGTATCAGTGATTGTATAAGAGAGTAAGTATGTTTTAGTGTCTGTATGAATAAGTTAGCTTGTTTTTGTATAACTGTATACGTGAGTAAATGGAAGTGTGATTGATTTTTTCCATGACTGAGTAGGTGTGTGAGTAATGTTATGGAAGAGTGGTGGTGTGTGAGTGTCTGTAAAGGGGAATAGGTGCATATGACCTCCTTTCCTCCTTACCGTCCACGCTTTTAACCCAATCGCTTCTTAACATTGAACTTCACCTCTCTATCTTGACATTTGAACTTTCATCTTTTAGGAAAGACTTTAACTCCCTCTCTGATACTAAGCCTGCCAACCATCCCTTCACAATGGGCGGCGTACATACTAACACTTTGTATTGTATTGTATTTGTTTATTGTTTCAATTAATTAAAATTTTTATCAAAAGAAAAAGGGCAGGTTGGAGAACACTCCATCCAGACACCTTTTGAGCATAAATAAAACATGATCATGTCATTTAACGGAACTGTTAGTAATATATAAGCCATAATCATTTCTTTAAAACATTCTGGTAATTACTAATTTAAGGAAAAAGAAAAAAGGGAACCGCAAGTTTAAAACTACAGTTTGTCTCTAGTCTTTGAGTCTTTGACTGAGTCATTAAGTAATAGTTCTTTCACCTTGTGGGCAAATTTCGCTAATCTGGCTAGTTCCATTGGGATCTCCAGCTTAAAGAGAAGTTTCATGGCATCTAAACAGGTGCATATCCCATATTTTAAAAACAAAGGTTTCAGTAAAGTACATACTAACACTTCTTTCCCTCTACAAGGATGTACTATTCCTTATGGAATTTCAGCTGAGGGACTTCCTGGTAACTGTCCCCTTATACCATCCCAAGCCCGACCCATCACTTCTCCCCGGACCCCTGGGATTTAAATAATACCTACCCCCCTAGCTCCATGACTGTTGACTCTCTTATGCCTCACTCCACTATTCTGGTGATCCTGGGGATAAGCCGTATCCCTACCTCCACTGGCTTGCCCAGGCCTCCTCCGCAACTCACTGTGACTACTGATCCTCTTACACTCCACTATTCCTGTGATCCTGGGGATAAGTCGTTCCCCTATCTCCCCTGGCTCGCCCAGACCTACCCCGCGACTCACCACTATCCATTCTGGCTGTTCCCCTGAAACCAACCATAAACCCCTCATGGTTTATGGTTGGTTTCAGGGGAACAGCCTGCTGGTCAACTGTTGATTGGCTGCAAGACATGCAACAGAAATCTCAGAAACCATCCTTAGTGAAGCCATTAACATCACTTTTCTTACAGAAACCTGGCTCAAAACTCACTTTTCATCGATTCTTGACTTGCTCCTCCCATACAGGTTGCTTAAACCTGCAAAAAAGATAGGCTTGACAAAATTGGGGGGGGGGGGCTACCCATAATTTATAAAGATGAACTCCAACTCACTTTTGTTAAGAATTCTGATCAAGCCACTTTCAAATACATGGGAGCCAAACTTAAAGTCCATGGGGCACTTCTATTTCGGCTACATAATATTTACCATCCCCCTGGTGACCCTTTGCCCTTTGTGGAGGAATTGTCTGACCTACTCTCCCAAGCCTCAATTTCCAACTCCCAAAACATCTTCCTCGGAGACTTCAATATTCTCTGGAACAATAAGGCTGTCTCTCGGTTAACCTCCTCAATGACCTCCTCGACGTTACAGACTTGAATCAACTTTGCCATTCACCAACACATTCCAAAGGGGCTACTCTTGACACATTCATTACTAGCAAAGACTGGTCGGACCATCACCTTATCTTCTTCACGATCAACAGCGCTGCACCCCCCCTCGCCCCCAAAACATCAAACATAAGAAATTAACCAGAAATCTTCACCTTATTTCGCCTTGTGAACTGGAGTCTAAGATCAAAGCAAAACTTCAAATTTCACCTCCCTCACAAAATGGTAATGATCTTACTTAACACTACAACAAATCCATCATTGAGATCCTTGACCAAATTGCCCCAGCAAAATTAAAATCACAAAAAAACATCCCCGCCAAATCCTGTTTTAAAGCTGACCTCAACAATGAGAGACGCACGCTTAGGATGACCGAACGCACGTGGAGACAACATCCTTCCCCCCCCCCCCAAATCTTGCCCTCCTTAGAACCTCTAGGGTTAATTACAAAAAATGTATCCTCAATGAAAAGGCCTCCTTCTTCTACGCACAACTCGACCGAGCTAAAAATAGAACTAGGGAACTATTCAACATTATCAAAAATCAAACAGCTTCAGCCCCCCCCAAAATTGATTGCCACTACCGAAAGATGTGAAGAAATTGCGAACTTCTTTTCTGATAAAATCGCTAAGATTGATCTATCCTTTGCCGTTACTCCCTCTTCACAGTACTCATCACCTCACTATGTCCTCCCATCCAAGTCTCCTTTTACACCTTTGCCCACTCCTGACTCTGTTCTTCTCCTTCACACCGTCGACCCCCTGGAACATTACCTCACCAGTCCACAGCTAAAAAAAAGGATGCATCTTGGCTTTACTTTAGCCAAGTTACAGAGCGAGAAGTACTCAACATCATCACTAAGCTTAAACCGTCCCCTCATACCTTTGACCCTCTCTCCACCAACCTCGTTCAAGATTTGAAGCATATCATTGCACCTTATTGGACTACCATCATCAACTCCTCCTTGGCCACAGGGTGTGTCCCTGTTTCCCTCCAGCTTGGCCAAATCTCTTCCACCCTCAAAAATGCTACTGCTGACCCCAACGACCTTAACAATTTGCGTCCTATCTCTAATCTTCCTCTTCTATCCAAGGCCCTCGAAAAATGCGCCTTGCTCCAACTGGACAAACACAGTGACTCATTTAGCCTTTTGAACTCATTACAGTCATCACTCCTTCGACAAGAGAGAGGCCTCCCTTCTCATTCTTCTTGACCTCTCACCTGCTTTCGATACTGTAAACCACTCTGCCTTACTCAACACCCTCAAAGATCGGTTCAGCTTCAATGGTCCTGTTCTCGAATGGTTCACCTCCTTCTTTCAGTACAGAACCCAACACATTTAAATCAGCAATTGCCTCTCTAAACCTATACCTGTCTCCTTGTTCCTCAGGGTTCTATTCTCTCTCCTTCTCAATTTAAACTCTTTATGTAACCCCTCACCCTCATTCTAAAGCAAGCAGGAATCAACTATCATCTCTATGTGGACGATACCCAGCTTTACTATAAAATCAATTCCCATGCCGGCATTCTGCTACTCAATGATGCCCTGACTAAGATTCAACAATGGTTCCATCACAATCACCTTAAACTCAACCCTAAAAAACCAGAAGTCATTCTCTTTGCTCCTAAAAACAACTGACTCCCCATTCAACATTGGATCTCTGACCTTAAAGCTGTCAACTGCTCCTTGTCCACATCTAGCTCAGTTAAATCTCTCGGAATAAGCATTGATCAAAACATCAGCTTTTCTACCCACATAAAAAACGCAGCTAAAGGCGCTCTCTTTTCCCTACATCACCTCAAGAAAATTAAACTCTTCATTCCTGTTGACTTTAAATCTGTTGTTTAAGCATTAGTACTTTCTAGATTGGACTATGGTAACACCATTCTCTCTGGAACACCTAAAGTCCACCTATCCCCTATCAAGTCAGTTCTTAACCTCGCGGCCAGGTTTTTTTCTGATTGCAAGAGGTTTGATCACATCTCTCCCATCCTAAAAGATCTCAAATGGCTTCCTATTGAAGGCAGATCCACCTACAAGAATGTGTGCATTACACATAAAGCTTTGCATTTTCAAACCCCACTGTATCTCTCACAAAAACTTCACAAAGCTTGCTGCTCTAGAGAAATGATGAGCACAAATACTCTCATACTGGTACCTTCCTCAGTAAACAAGAAATCAACCTAGTCACGCTCTTTCTCCAGATATGCACCTACTATCTGAAACTCACTCCCCAAAGATCAACTTTGCAACCCCTCCTATCTCCGCTTCAAAAAAGATCTCAAGCAACACCTTCTCTACAAATACTGGGGTCCTTAATCCTGTTAACTAACAGGGTCTCTCAACCTGCTCCTGATGGTGCTATGTTTCTCACCACATTATACCTGACGTACTACCCCCGCCTCTCTCCCTCACATATACTTCCACCCTCCTTCTACTAGTTCTCATTTAATCACTGCCTACTTCTTCATGCTATCTCCTCTCCTATCACCCTCCTCGGTTTCACCCTACCTCCATACTTTCCCCCACCATCCCTGGCCACCCATGCTTGCACAACTATTCAAATCCTGGTTATGGTCTAAATGTACTTCTTGTCCATGTATTTATTGTTCTTTGCATTTTGTTAATATTTTCTCACACTTTTCCATTTTGTACGAATGTAATATTGCAATTAGTTTCTACTTCTAACCCCTGTAAAGTGCTCAGATACCTTTGGGTCTAGCCAACGCTATATAAAACTGTTTAAATAAATAAATGATAGTGCTGTACTGATGAGTGACCATATGTATGAGTGTATGGTTGAATGAGTGGATGTGTGTGTACACCTAGGAATCAGTGAGTGTGTATGTACTAACTGCTATTGGTGTGTCTATGGTTTTGATATTGGTAGTCTGTTTTTTAGAGTAGGTGTATCAAAAGTTATATTAGTGTGTGAGGAGGTGCATCAGATTATCACATGGATGATATCATCAGTGATGCCATCAGTGATGTCATTGGGATGTCATCAGTGACGTCACTGACCATGTCATGAATTATGTAATATGTGACATCATCAGTAGTGCATTGCGGTGGCGCGAGTTATCGTTAGCTGAACTAACTATAACGGCCGAATTTCTCTGGTTTTGTACGAGTAAAATGTCCAACTAACTATAACGTCCGTGAAACCTATGGTTTTTTCAGTG
This sequence comes from Lissotriton vulgaris, assembly GCF_964263255.1. Taxonomy (NCBI): domain Eukaryota; kingdom Metazoa; phylum Chordata; class Amphibia; order Caudata; family Salamandridae; genus Lissotriton; species Lissotriton vulgaris. The sequence continues at coordinate 2,023,114,549 of NC_141687.1, read as the reverse complement.
AATTTCTAAGGTTTTTCAAATGCTGATTCCTAACTATAACGTCCCTGAAACCTTTGGGTTGTTCAGTGAATTTCTAAGTTTTTTTTAATGCAAATTTCTTACTATAACGTCCCTGAAACCTAGGGTTTTTTCAGTAAAGTTCAAAGGTTTTTTAAATGCTATTTTCTAACTGTGCCTACAAAGGTATTGTGGAGTGATTGGATAAGTACATGGTATTGGCTGGGTGATTTGAGGAGTGCATGGGGAGTGACAGGGTGATTGCTGGACTGCATGGGTACTACTTGGGGAATTGAAGGAGAGAATGAGTAGTGTGTAGTTGGTTAGAGGACTGCATGCGTAATGTAGAGAGGATTGTAGCAGTGCATGTGTTAGTGCCTGGGTCATTACATGAGTACTGACTAAATGATTAGAGTACTGCAAGATAAGTGCATGGTGAATTTATAAGTGCTTGGGAATTACCAGAGTGATTGGATGAGTACATAGTACTGGCTATACCAAAAGGCAGGGAAGAAAATACCTTAAGACAACACTCCACTGAATGTTCATTAAACATTCAAATTCACACCGACGTCTATGATCATTGAAGTGTAGAAGTATGAATGAATGTAGGGTCAGTGATTCTTTCTTATGTGCATGTTGCTCATGTTGTGGGACTTGAGTCACAGGGTGCAACATTATTGATTGTGTTCCGGGTGGCGCCGACACTACAACAGACACACACCCATTAGTTACTTCCTTGTCCAGCCTAGGACGGAACCACGCCCAGAGCCCAGGGCTCATTGTTCACACCCATACGCTGGACTGACATATGCCAGGCTAGTCCACTCCGCTTACGCTTACAGGGGGGACAACAACCCCACATGTCCCAGACCTTTCCTGTAGTGCTCTCCTGATCACAGGTCTAGTTGTCAGCATGCCACAGCCACTCCCCCAGGGCTGGTTTACACTCACACTACACCCATCCAGCACAGACGTCACAGGACATGTGACCCTGCCAATAAAAAGGGCCGGGCGCACATGCTGATTGCCATTTCCACTCTCTATCTGGCTGTGTTTGTGTGGTTATTATTTATGCATGAGGGTCTAGGGACCTTCCACATCACATTCCCCACTGCCGGAGGTGACATGATGGTGTCCGCACCACAATACTCAATCATAAAGGGCCCATGACTTGAGGTGCACAGAGTTGGTGTCAGCCGAGGCACTTTGGCCGACACAGGCTTCCCGCATCGTGGCGATGACTTGAGGTACACAGAGTTGGTGACAGCTGAGGCCTTTTGTCTGACATGGTCCTCCCACCATGTGGCAATGACTTGAGGTACACAGAGTTGTTGGCAGCTGAGTCACTTTGGCTGACACGGGCCTCCCATGACATAGCGATAACTTGCGGTGCACAGAGATAGTAGCAGCCGAGGCAATTTGGCCGACACGGTTCTCCTGCCACGTGGCGATGACTTGAGCTGCACTAATTTAGTGCCACCAGAGCTAAGCGGGTGTGCAGCCTGTGATGATGTGTAGGCCTTGATAGGCCATCCTGGCAATCAAGACCCGATGTGAATTATGAGCTCAGCTGGACAGCGTGTACACCAAAGGCAGCAGGCTGTACACACAAGACTCCTCTGCACTGTGCAGCAGGATGCGCTGGTGGCCTATTCTGCGGAATTCTGCGACAGCTGAGGAGGTTGCTCTGGCACTTGGTGGACCCTCTTGGAGACATGCCGGTGGCGGCAGGTGAGCATTGAGATCTGGGTGCGCAGGGTCGGGCAGTCATCGCTGGGCAGCGAACTGCTCTGGGGAATTTGGCTGGGGTGCATGCGGAAGATGTAGGAATCATGCACATTGCCTGGGAAGTTTGCAGCACCATTAGTGTACCTGCCCAGGTGGTCCAGTTTTGCCTTCACATTGTTAGTATGCGTGTGGTTTCTGTTACGGTGATTGTGTACAGTGTCGTCAGGGGGCACAAGCAGTACATGTGTGCAATCAATTGCTCCCAACACGTTTGGGAAGCCTGCTATCGCGTGGTTAACTTGCTTGGTCTCCAGCTGTTCCTGCACAGTGTGGGTGAAGTGAAACTGCAGGTGTATCAAGCTGAAACAAACTGTGATGCTTACAGGTATGATAAATCCTGCATAATGAGACTGTAACAGAAGTTCTTGTGGTCGTAACCTTCCTTTTCTTTCCTGCTAGGTTACGACTGGCAGGGCAGCAGCCCTCACCCTGCCACGAGGCCGCCGCCGTGACTGCCGGCCTCCCTGATGCAGTCTGCCTGCGAACCCAGCGGCACAGCACCACGCAGTTATGTCTGTGCTAACTACTGCCTTCAATCTACACTGCGGACAGTAGGGCTCACAATTCAGATTGAGTCGCGATTGCAGATGTCACAGTCCAGTAGGCGAGAGACATTGCTCCCAGTGCGGCCTGGCTGGCATCATTGCTGGCTGTGCACAAGCTAAGTGCCTCAGGTGCCACTAACGGTGCATCTCCAGTCAATGCCATGTGGCTGTGTGCCCTTGCTGACCGCTGCCTACAATGCGGACAGCAGGGCTCACAATTCACATCAAGTCTTGATTGCAGATGAAGCAGTCCAGTATGCAACAGACATTACTAACAGTGCGGCCCGCCTGGACCATGCATCATCACTGGCTGAGCACACTGTGAGTGCTCAGGAGCCACTAACTCAGTGCACCACAAGCCACCGCCACGTGGCTTTATTGAGGCAGAATTCATTAGGTAAAAGACATTACTCCCAGTGCGGCCTGCCCGGACCACTGATCATCGCTGGCTGCACACACGCTGAGTGCTTCAGGTGGCACTAACTCTGTGCAGCCCAAGTCAATGCCACATGGCTATGGACCCTTGCTGACCGCTGCCTCCAGCCTACACTGTGGTCAGCAGGGCTCACAGTTCAAGATTAGTGCCTATGCGGGGGGCGTGGCCAGCAGCATGGCCGACTAGACGTGCCTGAGAGGAGCTCCGGCCGAGCCAAACACCAATCCGACTTTACATATCCCCCACACCCTTGAAACGACACCACACGGATGTCCTGACACCCAAGTACCTGCTGCGAGCTGCTGCAGCGGTGATCCGACGCCGAATTCGCCTGGGTGCCGGGGAAGAAGACAGCTCCGGCGATCTGCCAGCGTCCATGATGGCGGCCGAGGCGCTCGGCGGTGAAATGCGCGCCCCCACACCCGGCGCCCCCCGGAGCGGGTGATCCTGGCAGACGGTGGCTCCGCGACCTGCCTGGCCGCTTGACCGGCCCGTACAGTCTCCCCGGGAAGCAGCAGCAGTCTGACCGCGGTGCCCGCCGGCCGCCTGACCCTAAGATGGCGGCCGGCGTAAATTGCGGAGACTGGTGACGGCGAGGTGCCCCCCGCGGCCCCCACCCGAGACGGGGTGCGACCGGGCCCTACGGCAGAGGCGGCGGAGGTGCAACAGGGATCGTTGCGGCGCCAGGAGCGGGACACACCACCTCACACGGCGGCCGCCTTCACCAACATGGCGGCCGCGAGGTAGGAGCACCGGGGGGACGGCGGCGCATTGGAGGGCCGCAGTGGAGTGCGAAAGCCTGCCCGACCTCGTGGTGCTGGGAAGCCCCCAAGTCTACAGGGGGGCAGAGCGGGCTGAGTGAGGACTTGCTGCCCGCCACACGTGTGCCAGCACAGGGGGTCTGGGATCTCGGGGCTCTCGGTGAGGGCTGCCTGAAGTCACCGGCGGCGGTGCCCCCCCCCCCCCCTCCCAGCCGGGTAGCGAACGGATCCTGCCCAGTGGTGGTGGGGACACTGACATAACCCGCCCGAAGGACGCAGGAGGAAGGCCGGCCCCCATAAACTGCGACTGTCCCAGACGCACGACCGTCCACGTCGCTACACGGTGGAAGAGGACAGTACGAGGAGACCCTTCCACTGGGCTGCGCAACCATGGGAAAGGGAGACGTGGTGCCCAGGAACAAGAAAAAAAATGGCCCGATGGATAACTTTGCGGCCCCGCGTCCGATGGTGGAACAGCAGTCCCTACAGCCTGGCGCCCGCAATGACACGGCCATGGTGCTGGAGGCCATACAGGCGTCTAGAACGGACATCCAAGCAACGCGAGCAGCTTTGGAAACCAAGATTGGTGAGGTAGGGTCCGAGGTAACGCTGCTGCGCCAGGACTTCAGAAACTTGGCAGAAAGGGTCACGACGGCCGAAGCGAAACTGACCGACAACGAGGAATCGATCACGTCTCTCAAGAAAGACATGGCGGAGCTGCAGGCCTCTCACCGTCAATTACTCTGGAAAGTTGATGACGCCGAAAATAGGTCAAGGCGGAACAACCTACGCTTTGTGGGCTTTAGGGAAGGACTTGAGGAAAAGAGCATGACCGCCTTCCTCCTTGACTGGCTGAAAACCATCTTTCCGACGGCGCGGTTCTCCCCGTGCTTCATCATCGAGAGGGCACATAGGGCACTCCTGGCCAGACCGCCGGAGGGTGCCCGACCGAGACCAGTGATAGCGCGGTTCCTAAACTTCGCAGATCGTGATCTGATCCTGCGTGAAGCCAGGAAGATGGGAGAGATCCGCTTTGAAAATACTACCATAATGATCTTCCCGGATTACAGCCAGGAGGTCTCGAAACAGCGCCGCTCCTTCGACGCCGTCAAGGCAAAACTGAGGTTTCTAAAGATTCAATACATGCTCCTATTCCCGGCCAAACTCAAGGTCATCTATCAGGACAAATCCGTTTTCTTTGCCAACCCGGACGATGCGTGGCAGTGGCTTGAGGAAAGACCCATCCTAAATAGCAGAGAGGCAGCGGGACGTGAGGCACAGGACAGGTTGCTGCGAGAACGACCGAGTTGGGAGAGACCGAAGCCTCAGAGACGGAGAACGCAAAAGACTCAGCAGAAGACACCGGCAACACCACATAGGCCGCGGGGCGTGCAGGACGGGGGAAGGGGCAGATCGACGTCCCCAGGCGGCGCCTCGGTGGCGGGCTCGAGATTCAGTAGCCTGAGAAATGGAATCCGCTCAGAAGAAGAAGACATGGAGGAATCGGAGAGCAGAGCGTCCGGTGCAGAGGAGGAGGACAGCAGAAGTGATTCGTTGCACCCGCTGGCTAAAGAAATACAGCAGCTGGAGCAAGCCTCTACAGGTCTAGGGACTCATGTGGACACGCAAGACTCATTTTCATGAACAATGGTGCACTGAGATGGGGAAGAGATGGCGGCTCGGCGATGCAGAGCAAGCAAGTTGGCACACACCCCCCCCCCCCTATTGTCCTTTGTGTTTTTTTAGTGCTGGTTATTGGTTGATTCGGGTGGGATGTGTGGGAGGGCGACAGGCCTTCTCCCGTGGATAGTTCAATCCCGTATGGGGCTGCGACTGGAAGGGGAGGGAGGTGGGGAGGGGGAGGGGGGGGGCAAGCGGGACTATCTTTTACCTCATGTTGGGGTTGTTGAGGGGTTCGGGGGGGAGGGGGGGTTCAGCAGAGAACAGCAGGGCTGTGCCAGCCCATACCTGAGGTCTATCCTACTCGAAGGCCCCGCTTGGGGGGGACGATGCGAAGCAAGATGGCAAGTCCATTAGATATGCCACACAGCACTGACTCAGGGGTCAAGGTGCTAACATGGAACGTGAACGGCTTAGGGTCCAAAATTAAGAGAGGTCTGGTTACAGCCTACCTCAAGAGACTGGCACCTGAGATTATCCTCCTCCAGGAAACCCACCTAAAGGGGAATCACTGCGCATTCATAGCAAGGGGGCAATACACTGTACTGGCGCATGCAGGCTACACAACGGACTCCAGGGGGGTTGCGATTCTCATACACAAAGCTGTGCCATTTACGATCACACGCACCTGGCTAGACCCGCAGGGCACGTATGTGGGGGTTCAGGGGATGTGGAAAAGGCGTAGATATACGCTATTGTCAGTATACGCCCCACCCAAGTTACAGACACGCACACTAAAGGCTGTCTCCGCCATACTGCTGGACACGGCTGACACCACGCAAGTAGTGGGAGGGGACTTCAATGATGTGATGTGCGCCATGCAAGATAGATCGGGGTCACCACGCACAGGGGGACACACAACAGCCTTAGCACGGCTCATGACCACCATAGGCCTCACTGACATGTGGAGATGGCTTCACCCCACACAAGAAACATACTCATTCTACTCCGGGGCACACAAGGTCTTCTCCAGGTTAGATTATGTTTTTGTATCCCGGCAGGAGATTGCGGCGGGTGACCTAGCGGAATACAAGGCGAGAGGGATCTCCGATCACTCCCCGCTGTACGTCCACTTGGGGCGAATGAAGGGAGTCAGGAGGCCGCAATGGCGGTTGACGGCATGGGACATCCAAACGCCGGAAATACTCGGGGGTGTGCGGGTGGACATTAGGGTCTACATGGCTGAGAACGAGGGTTCTGTGGAATCCGGCGCTACCCTTTGGGAGGCGATGAAACCAGTGCTCCGTGACCGCATTCAGAGTAGGCTGGGGGAGGCCAGGCGTGCACAACAGGGCAAGATAGCGAGTGAGGAGGCGAGTGTCCTGGCCCTGGAAACGGAGTACCTCCAGCAGAAGGAAGAGGTGTGCCTTAGACGGCTGCTGGACGCGCAGAGGCACTATAGGGAGTTGGCCACAGACGAAGCACGCACCCAGGCTCTGGCGACTCTCCACAGGCTATACGATGTGGGCGACAAGTCGGGTAAACTTTTGGCTTGGTTGAGCAGGAAGGAGCGAACGTTGCGCTGGGTGGATCAAGTCCAGCTGACTGGGGACAGGAGGGTGACCACTGATGAGGGTATAGCGGAAGCCTTTGCATCCTATTATGAGGACTTCTACAGGGCCAGGGACCTGGGAGACAGTGCGGACGCCCAACAATACATGGGCGACATGGAGGTGCCTACCCTGTCCACAGACGCTAGTGCCATCTTAGAGGCAGACTTAACCCTTGAGGAGTTATCGGAGGCCATAGCGGCAATGAAGCCGGGGAAGGCTCCGGGGCCGAATGGCTTCCCGGCGGAATTCTTTAAACGGACTGCGGACTTACTGCAGCGGCACATGAAGGACCTCTTTACCGACTCATACCAGTCGGGGAGCCTCCCTCCGGACCTGGACCTGGCTACCATTGTGCCAATCTACAAAGAGGGGAAACCCAGGGATATCTGCTCATCTTACCGCCCAATCTCATTGCTAAATATAGAGACAAAAATTCTGGCCACAGTCTTGGCTCGTCGCATGCGACAGGTCATAGTTGAGTTAGTGCATTTGGACCAGTCCGGCTTTCTTCCGGATAGGGCCACTAAACTGAACCTCCGTCGCACCCACAATTGGCTACAGGAGGTCTCCAAGAGAAGCGAACCCCATTGGTTCCTCTCCCTGGATGCGGAGAAGGCATTCGACGCAGTCCACTGGCCTTTCCTGATGGAGACCCTCCGAAGGTTTGGGTTTGGACCCAAATACTTAAAATGGGTACAGCTCCTCTACTCGGCCCCGAGAGCGAGAGTACGAGTCAATGGGAGGCTATCTCGCGAGTTCCCTGTCGGGCGAGGCACGCGGCAGGGCTGTCCACTGTCCCCCCTCCTATTCACACTCACCATCGAAATCCTCGCGATACGAATCAGACAGAACCGAACGGTCAAAGGGTTTACGTGGGGGGGATCAGTTGCCACACAGGAAAAAATATCCCTATATGCCGACGACGTACTACTGTTCGTGACAGACCCAGACACGACTGTCCCGGCACTATTCAGAGAGCTTGACGACTTTGGGGCGCGAGCAGGCCACAGAATAAACTGGCACAAATCAATCCTCTATGATCCACAAGGCAGGGAGAGAGGGGCCTGCTTACCAGAGTCTCTTATACATACCAAGGACGGCTTCCGATACCTGGGAGTCTTCATAACATTAGATAGGACGCGCTCCTTCACTACCAATTTATCCCGCATTATGCTGGAGGCCACGGCTGAGATGGACAGGTGGAGACAACTCCCGCTCACCTTACTGGGGCGCGCTGCACTATATAAAATGATCATCCTTCCTAAGTTCCTATACGCGCTCCAGAACGAATACTATCCATTGCCGAATAAGACCCTGGCCACAATCCACGCTGACCTGCGAGCATTCCTGTGGCTGGGGAAACAGCCGAGAGTGGCGCTCTCCACCCTGCAGCGACATCAATACAGTGGGGGGATCTCGCTCCCCAACCTAGAGGCCTACTACTGGGCGGAACATCTCGCCCCAATTAACGAATGGCTGCACGCTGCAGCCGACCACCCCACCTACGCCTTGGAAAGGTCTAAATGGTCAGGTAAAACTATACTACACTATCTATATGGGGAAGCGGTGGGAAAGCAGTTCCTCCCTGCCACCAGAATTACGTTAACAGCCTGGAATAGGGCATCCAAAAGAATGGGCTGGGAAAAACGGCCCACTAGACAGACACCCCTCTGGTGCTGCAAATGGTTGGGAGAGCTCCGCAAGTTGAAAGGCTTTAGGCAGTGGGACGACATTGGCATTTCCACAGTGGGGGACGTGATAGCAAGGGGAGACCTGAAAACGTTCCAAGCACTTAAAGACGACTTTGGCCTGCACAACACCCAGTACTACAAATACGCTCAACTGAAACACGCATGGAGGGCACAAAACATTGCACTTTCGGACCTTCCTGAATATGCTCCATTAGAGGGTAGGCTGCTGCAGGAACAGATAGGGAGGGGGGCGGTATCCCTCACATATAAAACCTTGACCAACAACATGCTAGGGGATCTGCAGGCGCTGCGGGCTAAATGGGAGGCGGAGGTGGGAGAAATGGAGGATCTTGACTGGGAGCTAGCCCTCATGCATCCCCGGGAGGTGGCCATTAAATCGAGGCTCCGTCTTATTCAATTTAAGGTGCTGCACAGATCATACTTTGACAGGGTGAGGCTATTTAGGATGGGCAGAGTACCTGACACGACATGCCTTAGGTGCCGCCAGCAGAGTGCAGATTTCTTCCACATAATCTGGGGTTGTGCAGTCATTCAGGACTATTGGGAGAGTGTGTTTCTGGAACTGGGGGAGGTACTGGGAGTGGATCTTCCACGGGACCCCAAATTGGCACTGCTGGGCATGACCACGGAAGTTGACCTACCCCGCCCCTTGATCATCTTTCTGGTGTTAGCACTAGTGGTGGCAAAAAGGGACATCGCACGGCGCTGGGGGGCCCCTGAAAAACCAGACTTAGAGGAATGGAGGCGTGGATTGGATATGTACATGGCAGCGGAGAGAGTGACCTATAGAGCCAGGGGTTGCCCCAAAAAGTTCCGGAGGGTTTGGGCAAAGTGGAGGCACTACCACGGACTAGAATGAGACATTGTGAACTGGTACCCTGAAGCCTATGAAACCCTAGCCTGAATAGTCTAGACGCCGGGATTGCATGCTTGATGACTGTATACCATGTGGCCAAGTTCCTATGCTAGGGACGGGTAGGACCGCTAGAGTGGGGGGGAGAGGGGACCGGGTAGGGGGCGATGGGGGGGAGAGGGTAGAGACCTGCTGTTCGATGGGATGTTTCTAGTTTATTGTTCCTTTTTTTCTTTCAATGGCTCTTTCCAAAGCAAGAGTACTAATAAGGGGTGATATGTCTAACCACACCAGAAAAGTTGCGTGCTGTCGGCTAGAGCGGAATGTTGAAGCTCTACCGAGTGCAGATCCTTTGCATGTGTGATCCTTCTAATGCAACAATAAAAAGAATTTCAAAAAAAAAAAGATTAGTGCCTATGCAAATTGTGTAAGAGAGTATATTGGGTTAAGAAAACTGTATGCTCCCAATCTGTGCAGCTCAAGTCAACGCCACGTGGCTGTAGGCACTTGCTGACCGCTGGCTCCGGCCTACACTGCGGACAGCAGGGCTCACAATTCAGATTGAGTAGTGATTGCAGATGACGCAGTCCATTAGGCAACAGACATTGCTACCAGTGCAGCCCGCCCGGACCACACATCATCGCTGGTTGCGCACACCATGAGTGATTCAGGTACCACTAACTCTGTTAATGTTAATGTTAATGTTATTTGGCATTTGTTAAGCGCTCGTACGCCCGGAGGCTTCATGGCGCTGTAGTAAGGAACAGGTGCAGCTCAAGTCAGCACCACATGGCTGTGGGCCCTTGCTGACTGCTGCCTCCCGCCTACACTGCGGACAGCAGGGCTCACAATTCAGATTGACTTGTGATTGCAGATGACACAGCCCCGTAGGCAACAGACATTGCTCGCAGTGTGGCCTGCCCGGACCATGCATCAATTCTGGCTGTGCACACGCTGAGTGCCTCAGGTGCCACTATCTCAGTGCATCACCAGTCACCGCCATATGACCTTATTGAGGCAGAATTCATTAGGCAAAAGGCATTGCTCCTAGTGAGGCCCGCCCAGACCACACATCATCGCTGGCAGCGCACACACTCAGTGCTTCAGGTGCCACTAACTCAGTGCACCACAAGGCACCATCACGTGGCCTTCTTGAGGCCGAATTCATTAGGCAAAAGACATTGCTCCCAGTTCGGCCTGCCCGGACCACGCATCATCGCTGGCTGTGCACAGGTGCAGTGCTTCACCTGCCACTAACTCAGTGCACCACAAGTCACCGCCACGTGACATTATTGAGGCAGAATTCATTAGGCAAAAGACATTGCTCCCAGTTCGGCCTGCCCGGACCACGCATCATCGCTGGCTGTGCACAGGTGCAGTGCTTCACCTGCCACTAACTCAGTGCACCACAAGTCACCACCACGTGACATTATTGAGGCAGAATTAATTAGGCAAAAGACATTGCTCCCAGTGCGACCCGCCCGGACCACGCATCATCGCTGGATGCGCACAAGCTCAGTACTTCAGGTGCCCCTAAATCAGTGCACCACAAGTCACTGCCACCTGGCCGTATTGAGGCAGAAATTATTAGCCAAAAGACATTGTTCCCAGTGCGGCCTGCCCAGACCACATATCATTGCTGGCTGCACACACGCTGAGTGCTTTGGGTGCCACTATCTCAGTGCACCACAAGTCACCACCACGTGGCATTTTTGAGGCAGAATTCATCAGGCAAAATACATTGCTCCCAGTGTGGCCCACCAGGACCACACATCATTGCTGGCTGTGCGCACGCTGAGTGCTTCAGGTGCCAGTAACTCAGTGCACCACAAGTCACCTCCACGTGGCCTTATAGAGGCAGAATTCATTAGGCATAAGACATTGCTCCCGGTGCAGCCCGCCCGGACCACGCATCATCGCTGGCTGCGCACATGCTGAGTACTTCAGTTGCCACTAACTCTGTGCAGCTCAAGTCAATGCTATGTGGATGTGGGACCCTGCTGACCTCTGCCTCCGGCCTAAACTGCGGTCAGCAGGGCTCACAATTTAAATTCAGTGTTGATTTATTCATTGAAGAGTCCAGTAGGCAAGTAACTATAACGTCCCTGAAACCTGTGCTTTTTTTAGTGAAATTCTAATTTGTAACAACAAGATTGTACTCAGAAGATCCAATATTTCTACAATGTATTCCATACATATTTAATCTTTTGTCCCATACGCCTACACTGCAGTCAGCAGGGCTCACATTTCAAATTCAGTCTTGATTCATTTAATGCAGAGTGGCTGGCTGTGCTCACGCTGAGTGCTTCAGGTGCCACTAACTCTCTGCAGCTCAAGTCAACGCCACATGCCTGTGGGCCCTTGCTGACCGCTGACTCCGGCCTACACTGCGGTCAGCTGGGCTCACAATTCAAATTCAGTATTGATTCATTAATTACAGAGTCCAGTAGGCAACAGACATTGAATCCAGTGCAGCCCGCCCGGACGACACATTTTTGCTGGCTGCGCACACACTGACTGCTTCAGGTGCCACTAACTCTGTGCAGCTCAAGTCAACACCACGTGGTTGTGGGACCTTGCTGACCGCTGCCTCTGGCCTACACTATGGTCAGCTGTCTCACACATATCCAATCTAAATCTGACCTGCAAGAACACGCCATCATCGCTGGCTGCACACACACTGAGCTCTTCAGGTGCTACTACCTCTGTGCATCACAACTCATGGACCCTTCATGATTGACTTTCGTGCTGTAGACACCGGATGCAACAATGTGACCTCAGGCAGCAGAAATATCCTGAAGGGACATTAACACTTTCTTCACATGAGCACTCTCATGTCTAGTGCCCCTACCCCAGTGCACCACAAGTCATGGACCCTTTTCGATACAATCTTTAGTGTGTGATTTCAGATCTGGTGCCCCTACCTTAGTGCACCACAAGTCATGGACTCTTTATAATTGAATCTTTGTGTGTAATCCAATGATCACTGTTGTAGTGGTTGCCAGCACCAACCATTGCCTGAGGGCTGGCTTACACTCACCCCACACGCATCCAGCACAGGCGTCACTGGACATGTGACCCTGGTAATAAAGAGAGGCCGGGCGCACTTGCCCATAGCCAGTTCCACTATCTGAATCACAAAACCCCCTGAAGCATTAGAGGGGAACGCGACTGTGTTTCAAACCATCCGGTAATTCTGTGCCTCGCTGCAGCTTATCCTGTATTGCTATTCATTGTTTGCAAGGGTCGACGCGTTTCGAGGCATACTTCGCCCCTTCATCTTGGGCAGGAAAAACAACGAATGTTCACCTCTTTTATTTCTCTTATTTATTCATTTCACACACCCGAGGGGGTTTGGCTTCGTTTGCTGTCCATTATAGCATTGTGGGAAACGTAGTTCCTAGAGGTGAGTTTGTTGTTAGATTTCCAAAATTATTGCATGTTTATATCCTTGAGTAGGACTGACAATGCAGGGCAGGCCGATTTTTGCAGATGAATCACAGTTCCACTATCTATCTAACTGTGTCAGTGTGTTCATTATGTATGCATGATGGCCCCGGGGCCCTACCACATTACATTGTGCTGTGGACAGTGGACGCAACCATGTAACCACTAGTAGTGGGGAGGACTTCGGTTATGTCGCTTTGTTATCCCCCCATAAGCGTAAGCGGAGTGGGCAGAGTCGGTGTATGCCAGTACAGCGTATGGGTGTGCAGAATTTGCCCAGGGCTTTGGCTGTGGTTTAGTTGTGGACTCGACAAGAAAGTAACTAATGCGTGTGTCTGTGTTTTAGTGTCAGTGCCACCTGGCACACAATCTACAATGTTGCAATGTAGCATGCACCCAGAGGGCGGGCTCGCATGAACAGAGAAATGAAGGAGCGCAAGACCGCTCGGGGTCTTGGCTCATACATGCCAAGTGTTGTGTGTATCTGTATTGCTGCAGCATGAGCCACATGCCTAGCCCTACTCACAGCGCAACTACATCAGGCATGAACTCTACATCTGTGTCCACTCTATCCTTATAATAGGCCTACACTCACTTGGCCGCCCACCTTCAAGGGCCAACATCAGTATGTCATTGTCAGGCTTGTGGACATGCACAGAAAAGCATGACAATGATCTGCCGTAGGAGTGCAAGTGATACAACCGCACAGCGCACACAAACAAATAGGCTTGGATGGAGGGAGGAGCAGCTGTGAGGCAAAGTAACAGACAGTGATGCCGCACATTTGCCACATGCAAGAAATGTCAAACCTGAATCCCAAAGTCGCACACATCCTACCCCACCCCCAACAAGCCACATCACATTGCCTGAATGCAAGCAGATGACAAAGTAACATTAAGGTTGAAAGGTACATTTGGTGTAATTCTGTTCAGCAGTTCAAGCTGTAGCTTTGTCTAAAGTTTCCGATGGAAATTAACATGGAGAAAATGAGTTTTGGGACCCCCCATTTTTCTCAGCCCCCGCTTGGCGAATAACCCCGAAACTTTCAAGACAGAAGATCAGTTTCCTTAGTAACAGTTCATGAAAAATTCAACTAAACTGACAGGTCACAAATATTTTCAAGTTCACCACACAATGTTGCAAATGCAAACAACAGGTGTTGTTGACTTTGAAAATGTGACCTTATCCTTTCTACTATACCTTTCAAACATTTTTTACTAAGCAAAAGGAAACCTGTTTTTTAGAGAAAGAAAATTAAAATGCACCCTATTTTTAATTTTTTATACATGTTTTTATTGGTTTTCACAGGAATCAAATCACATACATTTGCAAGAGTACAGCATATTCCATAGTACATAGAAGTCATCAGGGAAAGGCATTGGTTACAATCGGGGTACATTTAGGTGTCTATCTCTGGTGTGGTGCAGTTCCATTTCTCTTGATGGGGAACACATAGGTTGCCCCAATAGGTGTTCCACTTACTCCACTTTCTGTCCCATTTCTTAGGACACCTACTCGCCTTGTAAACCTCTTTTTCGGCAATCATACATTTGTCGTATTCTCTGACCTATACACTGAGTGAAGGTCTATCCGCCACCTCCTCTCTATCTCACGCTTAGCCAGAGTGTATCCCAATGTTGTAAGTTGCTGTTCTATGTCCGTTAGGTCAGTCTGTTCCCACATGTTGAGGAGTCCTAGCCCATGCGTAAGGGTGAGTTCCTTCCCCAAGACTTCCAGAATGTGACCTGTGGCCCTCTCCCACAGAGGTCTCACCCCCAGGCAGTCCCATACCATGTGATAAAAAGTTGCAACCTGTTGGAAGCCCCGAAGGCAGAGTGGACTTGGCCTGGAGCCTATCCTCGCTAGGGTAAGTCCGATCAGATAAGATCTATGTTATATGTTGAGCTGAATAAGTCGGTAACGTAGGGTAATGGCTGCCTCCCGGGGGGATATCAGTACCGCCTGCCAATCTGTCATCAATGGGCCATAAGTCTGCCTGCCACTTCTCTCAAAGTTTATGGAATGTATCAGGTAGATTGTTGCATAGTTTCTTGTAAGTTCCAGATATGGCTTTGGTGAACAACAGTCCATCCAGGAGCCTGTCCTGTAGGGGGGACAAATCTGGAATGTCTGTCATGTGGGGAAGGGCAGTGGTGAAGGCCTGTCTGATTTGTAGGTATCTAGACACCTCCCCTTGGGTCCAGTCATAACTCTGTCGTAAGTCCCCAAATTTAAGAAGTGCTCCCTTCTTCACCAAGTCTCCTATAGTAGAGATTCCAATGATATCCCACTTGTCGAACCCGGGATGCAGACCCAAAAGTCCCAGTCTTTTGGTAAACCACAGTGGTGTAGCTTTAGTGAGGGTCTTTGCCCATCCTAAACAAGAGTTTGCCTGATGCCATATTGCCACTGTGTGGGCTGTGGGGCCAAAATACTTTCCTTTCCGAATCTTAGAGTAGAGTGCCCCCAGGTACCCTGCTCTTCCCGTTTGGTACTTGTCCAACATGTAAGCTGGATCAACCGGGGATCGATAGATCCAGTGATTCACTAACATAAGCTGTGATGCCCAATAATAAAGTCGAATATCCGGGAGGGCGATGCCTCCATCATATCACCCCTTGGTTAACTTGTTCATGGCTATATGCGGGGATCCCCCATCCCATTGTAGCGTCCGGATTTCACTCTCCACCCGTGAGAAGTATGTGTCTGGGTCTCTGTGAGGACAGTTCTGAGGGATACAAAGGAATCGAGGAAGGGCTAGCATCTTGAAAAGGGCCACACGACCCACCAGGGATAGAGTCAAAGATCGCCAGTTTTTAACAACAGCCCGGAGTCGAGCAAGAGGAGCAGCAAGATTGCGATCATAGAAGAGTCGGGGGTCCAGGGTTATAAAAATCCCCAAGTAGCGAAAGTCCTCCGTGGTGACCTCCACCATGCAGTCCGGAGGGAGCCGGGGAACTTGCCCATTGCGAACGAACAGTATCAATTTATTCCAATGTATGGCATAGCCGGAGTACTTCCCAAAGTTTGTGAATATATTTAACACCCCGTATAGGGAACTGTAGGCGAGGCGGGATAGGGTAAAATGTCATCGGCATATAGCGATATTCTATCCTCATGCCCCTCCTCCCACTTAAGACCTCTCACCATGACATCTCGTCTGACCCATGAGGCCAGCGGTTCCAGTATCAAAGAGAAAATTAGGGGAAGAGTGGACAGCCCTGTCTGGTGCCCCTTTTTAGTGGGAACATTTGGGATGTATAATTATTAACTCGAACCTGCCCCCTAATATCTGTATACAACAGTCTCAACCAGCCCATGAATTTCGGACCGAAGCCCCTATGCTTCAAAACCTCAAATAAATATGGCCATTCGATAGAGTCGAATGCCATTGAGGCATCCAGGGATAGTACCACTGGGTCTTCTTCAATAAACTCTTGGCGCGCAAGCATGTTATGGAGACGTCTGACATTGAGCACCGCATTTCTTTCTGGCATAAAGCCAGATTGATCATGGTGGACTAACGATGAGATGACCCTCACGATACGTAGGGCTAGTACTTTCGCTAGGATCTTTGCTTCCGCGTTAATCAAAGAGATGGGGCAGTAGGATCTGCAATTGTCAGTGGGTTTCCCCGGCTTTTGGATCACGACGATGGATGCTAGTCACTGGTCCACTGGTAGGAACCCCTTCTCGTAGCTCTCATCAAACATGGCCCGCAAATGCGGTGCCACTTGGGTGGCCACCACTTTTAGTAATTTTTGGGGATCACATTAAGCCCCATCGCCTTTCCCGATCGAATTTTACATATGGCCTGTTGGATTTCGAGGTCTGTCAGGTCCACGTCTAATGTTTCCCTATAACGATCGGAAAGTGCCTGTAAGTCACTAACCGCCAGGAGTTGGTAGTAATCCTCCGTCGTGTATGGGATGGATGGGGTGTACATTCGCTACAGGTGGTCCGCAAATGCATCCGCAATGCCTTTCGGGTGTGTGATCTGTGATCCGTCTCCAAGAGTCAACCAGGGCACCCAACACTCACCTTGTTCTCTCTTCTCCAACCATGTCAAAAATGCACTCTATTTTTGAATGTACAAAGTTCTTAAACAGCCAATCAATTCTCAAATTTCTTAAAAACAGCATCTTGTTCACCTTTTTAGATACCTCTCATTCTACCAACTGACTACTTCAGCTACAGACAACTTTTCATTGCCCAAAAGCAATCCTGCTTTGCTTCATTGAAGCGAGAGCAGGTTTCTCTGCTCTCGCTTCAATGAAGCAAAGCAGAGTTTGGTATGACAGGGCGGGAGCCGTGCTCCCGCCCTGCCATAGCAAACATCAGTGTCCCGGGGGTGTGTACCCGACAGCAGTATCCCAGAGGTGGGCACCCCGGGACACTGCAGGAGCAGGTCCTGGGGGTGGCGGTCCCCCGGGCCACTATGGGCTCCAGGAGAGGAGCCACACAGCTCCCCTTCCAACATTTCTAAAGCCCCAGAGAGGTGGTGAACCCCGGAGTTTGGGGATCTGTAATGGACCCCGAATTTCAATTTTAAGTGCCCCAGGGAGGTGGTGGTCCCTGAGTCAGCGTGTTGAGTTTGGGATCCCCCACACATTTTTTTGTTTCAGACCCGGGGAGGTGGCAGTCCTCGAGTCTGCGGCCGGTCCCCGCAAATTATTTGCTGAGTGCCCCTGCGACCTGGCCAACCCGGGGGCTTTGAAAAACCGAAGCGCTTGAACCCGTGCTTGTTTTTTTAGTTTCATGGCAGGAGGCATGCACCCAGCTCGGCTCCGAATTTTTATTATAAAAAAATTAGGGGGGCCCTGGGGGTCCTTGTGGAACCTCCTGAGCAGGCCTATGAGGTCAGGGAGTTCCTACCCTGCCCCCTATTCTTGTTTTTCATCCTTTTTCCCACAGTTATCTTCTAACTTAGTAACTGAGTCACAAAATGACTGCCCAACCTGGTTGGGAGTGTTGGCAGCCAATCAGAGTGTAGCTCGTGCCCGGGAGGGTGCGCGTACCCTCCTCGGTGCTCAGATATCGATATTTTTCTTTTTCTAATTTCTCAGCAACTACTGAACGGAATTACACCATTTAACAAAAAGGGCTCTTTCTGAAACAAGGGATTTTTGTTCAGCTGTTCGGGCTGTAGCTTTGTTTAAAGTTTCCTATGGAAATTAACAAGGGTCAAACTCATTTTGGGACCCCCTTTTTTCTCAGCCCCTGCTTGACGAATCAACCCGAAACTTTCAAGACAGAAGCTGACTTGCGCTAGCCACTTTTAATGAAAATTTCATGAAAATTCATCAACCGGCACCAAATTTATAGGGAAAAGAAAAAATGATTTTCTATGGAAACTAGGTCCTAACTATAACTACCTACTGGCGACCACCAGCAGGTAATATAAATTGCTGCCAATAAACTTCCACATCACAGCAAACTCCTGGTGTGTGGTCTACGTACTTTGAAAGAGGAGAACGTGGTGAGTATATATATATATATATATATATATATATATATATATATATATATATATATATATATATATATATATATATACATATATATGTGTGTGTGTGTGTATATATATATACACACACACATATATATATATATATATATATATATATATATATATATATATATATATATATATATATATATATATATATATATATATTCCTACTAAGGATTGAAAGATGCATTTAATAGGTTTGTGTGCAGAGACCAACTCAGGGAACATTTGTTTGCTGAAAGGAGGGACTACAAGTCCTATCATGCCATAAGCACTAAGCATGAGCTCACAGATTGGAATGATGAGTGTAAATGGAAATAAAATGAGCAAACCCTGCAACATCCTGAGCAGCGAGCCTATGATGAAGATGTATGGCACATTAAAAATGCGTCAGGCTATAACACTCATTTTCAGAACATTTAAAAAGAGCCATTCTGGAAATGCGGATGGTGGCTGAGTGCCGAGTGACCTCATACAGCTCCAGGGCGTTTGTTGATTGATTTACATGCACGGCGGCCCGCGCCGTGGGGAGGTGCACCATTATGTGGCAATCTGCAAGAGGCTGTGGTTTGGAACCATTCTAAACCGAAGGCGCACTCGGACTCTCTGCGATGTTCCGATTCCTACTAAGGATTGAAATATGCATTTAATAGGTTTGTGTGCAGAGACCCACTCAGGGAATATTTGTTTGCTCAAAGGAGGGACTACAAGTCCCATCATGCCATAAGCACTAAGCATGAGCTCACAGATTGGAATGATGAGCAGAAATGGAAATAAAAAGAGCACACTCTGCAACATCCTGTGCAGTGTGCCTCTGCTGAAGATGTATGGCACATTGAAAGGCGTCAGGCGATGACACAAATTTTCAGAAAATTTAAAGAGAGCCATTATGGAAATCCGGGTGGATGGCTGAGTGAGTGCCAAGTGACCTCCTAGAGCTCCAGGGCGTTTATATATATATATATATATATATATATCCTACTGGCGATAGCCAGTAGGTATATATAGTTAGGATTGGCTACCATAGGAAATTCCGAACATTCTATTGGGAATAACTTTGGCGCCGATTGAGGGATCTGCCTGTAATTTTCCTTAAAATGGTCTCGCTGCGCTCCGCTCCTTCCCTGAAAGTTTCGGGGGGATTTGTGAAGTGGGGGCTGAGAAAAAAGGGGGGTCCCAAAATGTGTTTTCTCCATGTTAATTTCCATAGGACGGTCTGACAAGTCTACAGCCCGAACTGCTGAACGGAATTACGCCAAACTTTGCAAAATTGTAGGGACTGGTAGGGAGATGTGCCTTTGCTATGTTTGGTGAAAATTGCTCCAGTGGTTTTTATGAAAATTAGGTTAAAAAACACATATATATCTATATGAGCTTACGGGTCCGCGCACCGTACGCGTACGTGCGCGTACCCTTACGTGCGCGAGTGCTATCCTGATTGGCTGGCAGTAGACTATCAACATTCCAAACCAGGAATAGTTGTCCACCATCTTGTTTCTTAGGAGAACTGAGACACAAGAGAGCCCAAAACAAGAGTGGAAACCACGAAAAGGGGGCAGGGTAGAGACCCCCCAACCCTCTAGCCCTTCTCAGGGGGTCTCAGAAGGACCCCCAAGGGCACAAAAAAAAATCG
Source organism: Lissotriton vulgaris (assembly GCF_964263255.1). Taxonomy (NCBI): domain Eukaryota; kingdom Metazoa; phylum Chordata; class Amphibia; order Caudata; family Salamandridae; genus Lissotriton; species Lissotriton vulgaris. The sequence goes on along the minus strand of NC_141687.1, from coordinate 2,023,094,629 downwards.
AAAAATCCCGGCGTACCCCGCGATTTTATAAAAAATAATAATAATAATTTTGCCCTTGGGGGTCCTTCTGGGACAACCTGAGAAGGGCTAGGGGGTCAGGGAGTCTCTGCCCTGCCCCCTTTTTGCGTTTTCCACTCTCATGTGCCTCAGTTCTACTGAGAAATGAGATGGCTGCTCAGGTGGTACCAGAAGGATATTAACATATAAAAACGTTATTCGCTAATAGAATTTGCATTTACAAAACCTTTGAAGTTTTTTGAAAAAAAAATAGGTTTCACGCCAGATATAGTTAGGATTTAGCATTTAAAAAACCTTGCAAATTCACTGAAAAAAACATAGGTTTCAGGCCATATAAAGTTAGGAATTAGCATTTAAAAAACCTTGCAAATTCACTTAAAAAACCATAGGTTTCAGGCCTTATATAGTTAGGAATTAGCATTTAAAAAACCTTTGAAATTCACTTAAAAAACCATAAGTTTCAGGCCTTATATAGTTAGGAATTAGCATTTAAAAACCTTTGAAATTCACTGACAAAACCATAGGTTTCAGGCCTTATATAGTTAGGACTTAGCTTTAAAAAAAACTTTGAAATTCACTCCCAAAAAGTTTTAGGGGTGTTATAGTTTGCTGGACATTTCACTCATACAAAACCATTGAAATTGCTCCTATATAGTTAGTTGGACTAACTATATTTCGCGCACCCGCAATGCACTGCTGATGATGTCACATATTAGATAATTCATGACATGGTCAGTGACATCACTGATGACATCTCAAATGACATCACTGATAGCATCACTGATGACATCAACCACATGACAATCACAGACACCTTTTCATACACAAGTAAAATCTTTCATCATTCTTTGTAAAATACAGAGTATCATATTTGAATGCATTGTCACAGCAATACAAGTATCAAAAAACCCACTCAGTGATTCATAGATCTATGCACACATCTAATCACTTATCTGTAGATTCACTCATACATGCTGTCAATGAACGATAGAACACTATCAAAAACACGTATTCACCTATATCAGCATTACACAGCAGCACACATCTTATTCACATATGAAGTCATCCTACTCACTTATGCAAACAATGGATCATACTTACATACTTACTTAACTACACACTTATACAAACACCACTTCATCTATTCATTTAGATAGTAAGTCATACTTAGTGAATTATAAAATCATTATTACAAGTATATAGTTATCCATACAGTCACTCACACAATCATTGAGTCTTATGGATACTTATTTATATACAACTGACACATACACTGCCTTTTATTTTTCTAGTTTGTTGGACATGTACCATTGAGAAATATATTTGCTCATCACCACACCCTTAAAGAGATTCACTCACCCAAACTGTTACAACATGTAATTTAAACTTCATATATCTACTGAATCAACTATTCACACATCTTTGGACAGTCACCCCCCCTCCCAACGAACCACACACACTTTCACTCTCCCATAGAAATACTCAGTTATCTAATCAATAATGGAGAACCAGTTTACACAACAACTGACAAAGTGATACAGATATTCGCACAGTTTAGTCCCTATCCACTATATTTAGTGAGACACTATAAATTGGTAAAGTAAATAGTCAATTACACTGCTACTAAATCCTCGATCCAAATATTTATTTATATATATCCACTCATTCTTCAATGCAATTTGCTATATATATAATGTATTTTTAAATAAAGAAGCAAACAAAATTAACTGGATGATGTCATCAGTGATGTCATCAGTGATGTCATTTGAGATGTCATCAGTGATGTCACTGACCATGTCATGAATGATCTAATATGTGACATCATCAGCAGTGCATTGCGAGTGCGTGAAATATAGTTAGTCCAACTAACTATGTAGGAGCAATTACAATGGTTTTGTAGGAGTGAAATGTCCAGCAAACTATAGCACCCCTAAAACTTTTTTTGAGTGAATTTCAAAGTTTTTTTTAAAGCTAATTCCTAACGATATAAGGCCTGAAACCTATGTTTTTTTCAGTGAATATATATATATATATATATATATATATATATATATATATATATATATATATATATATATATATATATATATATATATATATATATATATATATATATATTGTGTGTGTCTGTGTAATGTAATCTGGTGCTTATCTAATGTGCCACAATGTCCTTGAGCCAAGTTGACGCTATATAAAACTGCAAGTATTTTTAGAATTTCAATGTCATCACTATTTTACAGCAATAAAGTGCCTTTTATGTTGTTGTGCTCTGTGTTTGAGATTCCATGTATTATGCTATCAGTTTAGGTTTTCGAATAGCTTATATTGCGTGGCACTGTGTTACATCACATAGGTAGCATGTTTATATATTATATGCGGAGGTGCAGCAAGTTATAATTTTCTAATCCAAAATTGCATAATTTATCTTATGCCTTTGTTGTCTGTGATGATCTGTTATGTATTTTTGGGCGTAATTGCTGTCAATAACAGGTTGCAACTATCCTTTTCTTTGAAGATTGTACTCTAAAGATGTTCGTGTCTATTTGCGTTTTACTGCGTGAATATTCCTTGTTGCAATTGGATTAATACTCTTCATTTACCTAAGAATGGGTATATAACCATTTTCTAATTTATCTCCTTTTTATTTTAAATGCAAATGAATTTTGTTTGTATGGTGGAATTACACATCATGGACGTTATTTTCAGTCTGTTGTTCAGTTCGATAGTTCTATGGGTCACGTGATGAATCACGTGACACTTATGCACTTTAAATGTTGTTTGTCATTTGTAAACTTTATTCGTGACCAAGCCTGCTGGGTCAGGCGAAACGCGTTGAAAAGCGGCGAAAAAAGAAAATAAAGAAGTTTCACCACATTGGATGTTGTCTCCTCTCCATACCTTCGTGTTGAGGTTGAGTTTTGAATACGAATCCTGCCTTTGCTCGTGAGGCTGGAAGACGACGCGCCCTCTGATCAGGTGACGGCAGAGTTTCGTGAGCAACTTGGAGGTGTTTGTTTGCTGCCGTCCCCCTCACGCAGACCGAGTTGGAGAATTCGGAATGGAGCTCTGCAGTATTTCGAGTCACACGCCGTGCAGAACCCGCGTCAAGACTTGGGTGTTTGAAAACCATCACCGGACGATTCTTTGGCGGGAAGGTAGGCGTTTTGAATCTCGGAATACGAGTGCCTACGGTATTGAGGAAGAGGGAAAGCGTACGTGTGGGAGGGTCTGAGATTAAGTCGGCCCCACACTAGCGGTTGGTGAAAATACGAACTGAAATTAATTAGTATGTCGCTTGAAGAAATGAATGAGCGCGAACAGGAAGCACTGCAAATATTTGATGAGGCAACTATAGGTGCCGCGGCTAAACAAAACACTTCAAGAGCCAGAAATGAGAAAATGCCAGACGTAATGGTGCGACTGAAGCGCCTAGAGAAATTATCCCGGGGAGAGCTCTCAAAATGGTGGGAATCAAGATCCCTTCAACGATATCTCGAAGTGGGAAGAATCCCCAGAGGGCATAGAATACTTGTAGCCCCGACCTATGAGGACCCCGACCCTCTGATGTTGCAGGAGTGGGCGGATAATAATCAGGAATCATCTTGCCGTATGCTGAGAATATTAATAAAGTATGCGGAGAAAGATCGGGCTAAAATGATGGAGGAGATTAGTCAAATAAATGATATGCTGGCAAAAGAAGAAAACCAAGAACCAATTGTTCTATATAAAAAGGATATGGTAGAACGACTGAAGAAATTGGGAACTTCAATTAAAGAACGGAAAGCCCAGAAGTTCTTAAGAGATAAAAAGGACTATGATCGTGGGCAGATCTACACTTTTGCTAAAAAATTCGAGAATGTCAGGCGAATTAAAATGAGTGGTGCCACACAGAAACAGCAAGTGGTTTTCAAGAGGACCGACGGTTCAACTTACGGCCCAGAACAAAAGTGAACTACGCCAAACCGCCAAGGGGAAAAGGCAAAGGAGGAAAAGGCGCAAAAGTGCAAAACAAAGAACAATAAATAATGCACAAATATATTCTGACATTGTCCCGGATTTGATACAACCAAAAACATCGGTAATTAATTTGACTAGTATGGCATTGTCAACTGAGGAAGAGGAAATCCTCAGCCTAGGATTATCGTTTTGTCCGACTGCGGAATTTAACTACGTCCAAACTAGGATAGACATTTTCAAATTTACAAGACTCTTGAAACTGAAAAAACATTACTCTACGAATCAATGTTCAGCGAGCGAGGCTTCTAATCAAGGAAACAGTGAGGCTTCACTGGGTGAATTGAATGTACAGGACATGGATCTCATGCTCGATATCCAACCATCTGGTACTGTGTATGAAGTTAATGAAAGCAGTGCGAGCTTTGAAAGACATATTAATGATGAGCCATCAGAATTGATGAACCAAGCAGATGAGGTAGCAAGAACTGAGGGTCTGGTCATCAATGCAAGTGATCCAACAAGTTTCAGACCTAGATCCCGGTATATCCCGTACACTGCATGAGACACTATTGATGTTTTCAATGATCTAGTTGTGAACGATTTAAAGAATTTGGAGAAATGTACTAGTGTGTGTAATAAAAAATTTAATAAGCAAGAAAAAGATCAGGCTGCCCTTATTAATAAGATCAAACAGGAAGATATGTGCATAGTACGTGATGCAGATAAGGGCGGTAATGTAGTTCTCTGGGATAGGCAGAAATACTTGTTTGAAGCCTACAAGCAGCTGAATAATAGATCTTGTTACTCAAGGATCAAACCAGAAACTATGTTTAATAGTCACGCACAGTACAACTCTAAACTTGAAAATCGGTATGGCCAGCAATTGATCACGCATGATGAGTACAAATTTCTTAAAATAGTCAATCTGGTCACCCCGGTTTTCTATTTGCTCCCTAAGGTGCACAAGGATCTTTGTAACCCCTCAGGCAGACCTATTATCTCTGCGATAGGTAGTGGACTAGAGAACACCTCAAAGTTCATTGACTCATTTCTGAATCCATTAGTTGCACAGCTTCCTTCATACATTTTGGATACTGGGGCATTTCTGAAATCCATCTATGATATTCCCTGGGTAGATGATATGATCTTGGTGACAATTGATGTCACCACCCTTTATACGAGCATTAAACACAGCGATGGACTTAATGCAGTAAGACACTTCCTGGGGACAAGACCAATTACGCTATGGGCTCATACTCAAATGCTCTTGTCAATGGTTTCAACTTGCTTGAAGAACAACTATTTCATCTTCAATGATGAACTATTCCACCAGACGTGTGGCACTGCGATGGGCACCTGCTTCGCCCCCAGCTATGCTAATTTGCATATGGGCTGGTGGGAGGAGCAGGTGGTCCGGAAGCAGTGCCAGGAGTAATGGGACAACAACATCCTCCATTGGAGTCGCTTTATTGTCTTGTTATTGACTTGTTTATTGTCTGGAGAGGCTCAATATCTGACGTGAATGTATTTTTAGCTAAAATACAAAAAAACAGTTTGAATCTAAAATTCACTAGTACTGTCAGCACAGAGTCTGTTAATTTTTTAGACCTTACAGTCTATATAAAAGACAATAAATTGCAGACGAAACTTTATAGGAAAGAAACATCTGGGAACACTGTGCTTCATGCCAGTAGTTTCCATCCTACTAATTTGGTGAACAGTATCCCCTATGGGTAAGGTTTGAGGGTACTAAGAAACTGTAGTGACCCCATGGAAAGAGAATGTGCACTGGATACCCTTAAATTTCGATTTAAACAACGAGGGTACAGTGATAACTGTTTGAACACTTCTTTTACAAAAGTCAGACAAAAAACCAGAGAAGATGTCCTCTTTAAACACAGGGGGAAGATGAAGAGTATGGCTGAGAACGAATGTAGGTTGATTACCAGCTATAACAAACTGCATGGATCAGTGAGGAAAATATTGTCACGACATTGGCATATTATTAAAAATGACCCGATTTTAAGTCCCTTACTAACTAATAGACCCCTCATAACATTCCGTAAAGCAAAATCATTCAAGCAAATGTTGGTTAAAACCACGTTGACTAAAATTAAGAAAAAGAGCAAGAAGAGTAATTGGTTGACTAGAAAAGATGGTTTTCTGAAGTGCAATAAATGTAAAGCGTGCGAGCATGGGAAGAATGTGAGTACATACAAACCAGGTCTCTACAATAGGATCAAAAAGATAAAAGGACAATATGACTGCAAGACAGGTTACGTAATCTATGTCTTGAAATGTGATTGCAACCTGCAATATGTGGGGAGCACGATTAAGCCCGTTCATCAGCGGGTGTTGCAACATCTAAGGGCGATAAAAAATGCAGACAGATCTTATCCGGTCACCCGGCATTTTGAAAGGTTTCATGACAAAGATGCCAGCAGTCTATCCTATTTTGTAATTGATTCTATATCTGCTAATGAGAGAGGGGGGGACAGGATTAAGAGGCTACGCAAGCTTGAATCGTGGTACATTGTGGAGTTAAATTCGAAAAGCCCATACGGATTAAATATTGAAGAGGATCTGTATACGCACCTATGAATTATGATTAATATTGAAGTGTTGAATATCTTCTGTATTTTTGTACTAGGGAGTGCTAATCATTTCTTAATTTTAAAGTTTTTTGTTATATCACTAGTTAGAATTTTGCTTTTTTCACTTTAAATGAACTGAATGTTTCGCCCACTGGGGCTAGATTCAAAAGTCTATCAGACTTTGATTGTTGATGTTATTCCATCATATAATTTGGAGTATGAATTTTAGCATAGAGTGGAATGGGAGAATACATTTGTACTACTTGTGAACATAAAGAAACATCTTTTTAAGCATGCATTTACCCATTTGTATGTTAACACAATGTGCATTTGGTAAAGGTTAGACGTTATGCCCACTTGGGCTTAATTGCTGTCAATAACAGGTTACAACTATCCTTTTCTTTGAAGATTGTACTCTAAAGATGTTCGTGTCTATTTGCGTTTTACTGCATGAATATTCCTTGTTGCAATTGGATTAATACTCTTCATTTAGCTAAGAATGGGTATATAACCATTTTCTAATTTATCTCCTTTTTATTTTAAATGCAAATGAATTTTGTTTGTATGGTGGAATTACACATCACGGACGTTATTTTCAGTCTGTTGTTCAGTTCGATAGTTTTATGGGTCACGTGATGAATCACGTGACACTTATGCACTTTAAATGTTGTTTGTCATTTGTAAACTTTATTCGTGACCAAGCCTGCTGGGTCAGGCGAAACGCGTTGAAAAGCGGCGAAAAAAGAAAATAAAGAAGTTTCACCACAATGGATGTCGTCTCCTCTCCATACCTTCGTGTTGAGGTTGAGTTTTGAATATACATATATATATATATATATATATATATATATATATATATATATTGTGTGTGTGTCTGTGTAATGTAATCTGGTGCTTATCTAATGTGCCACAATGTCCTTGAGCCAAGTTGACGCTATATAAAACTGCAAGTATTTTTAGAATATCAATGTCATCACTATTTTACAGCAATAAAGTGCCTTTTATGTTGTTGTGCTCTGTGTTTAAGATTCCATGTATTATGCTATCAGTTTAGGTTTTCGAATAGCTTATATTGCATGGCACTGTGTTACATCACATACGTAGCATAATGTTTATATATTATATGCGGAGGTGCAGCAAGTTATAATTTTCTAATCCAAAATTGCATAATTTATCTTATGCCTTTGTTGTCTGTGATGATCTGTTATGTATTTTAGTACGCACTTATTTCAAAATCTAAAGCACTATCCAGATGCAACAGTTTTTCCCCAATGTACACTGATCCTCTTGCATTTTGCGTACTGTGTAATGCTTTACTACCATGAAAAGTTACTCCTTTGAGATCTTCTGTAACATCAGTAAAATAACCAAGAATTGACAGAAACAGTCCTACCTTGACATCCACTCGGGTAAACAATAAAAATTAGTCATTGTAAAAAAAAAAAGCAACAATTGCAATGGGAATGAGGAAAAAAAGTACCCCAATCCCAGTGTGAGCAGACGATGGCCACTAATTAAAAAGAGCAATCAGTACTTGGTCCATGCTCCATGTACCCAGAAGGATGTAAAATGTTTACCAATGAAAGTAGAATGAACCACTATGGAGTGAGAATTTATTAAGAAATCTTGATAAATTACATAAACATTAATATTCCAGGGAAATGTTCATCAGAATCCTCGCTATATTTTGAAACTCCTCCGAGATCCATTATAGGGGTCTGCCTTTGGACTATAAACCACTGCATGTCTTAAGAACACAAACATTTCAACTGCGGATGGTTATTAAAGAGACTCACATTTCTGGATGTATTTAGTGATTTCTGACTATCACCAAAAACTCCATTAAGAATGATATCTGTTTTTTCCCCTTTAGGAGGGTAATAATATTGCTATTCTGCAAAGTAAGCCGGTGCCCTCGAAGTGAAATCAGTACTCGATATCCAGTTATCCAGAGTTCCTGTTGTGACTGGTCTATGGAATACTGGAGCTAATGAGTTTACTCTTTTTTTTTTTTAACTGTTTTCATTTATGCAAAAGTTGTCAATACTCTGGAACAGATAAATTGCACACAGCAAGCTTGCAGCCTTGGTAAAAATTGAAACATCTGTGAACAGCATTATGTAATAGCACATTTTCCCACCGGTTTTCCCTGGGACAAAAATGGGAACAGAGCTCCCTCCACCCATCCTCTCCCACCCCGGGGCTACTGGCCAGGGGGGGTAGCCACCAGACCCCCTCCTCCTTGTGTCTCTGACTCAATTCAGGGTGTAGCTATTGTCACTATCATCGCTCCCTATTTCTAGGCCATAGTATCTCAGCCATGGGGTCCAAATCTTGGTGAACTTATTGGGTCAGCCTCGCGCTTTATATGTCACCCTTTCTGCAACCATATATATAGGTCCATATCCGTCCTCCATTCTGTAAGTGTGGGTGGATCGGGGGCTCCCCAGTGTTTAGCAACGTCCCTTATTGGCCACTACAAGACCCAGGTTGCATAGTAATAGTTTTGTGCTGGGCAGATCAATCTTGGTGGAGATTCCCAGGAGCACATGTTTAGCCTCCCTTTGGAGTAGGGTCTCTAGTATCGCGCTCAGCTGCCCCAGTATCGGATCCTAATAAATCTCTACATGGGGGCATTCCCACAGTGTGTGTATGTAAATGTAATGTAAATTGATACTTGTATAGCGCACTACTCTCCCGCAAGGGTCTCAAGGCGCTTGTACGAATACCGCTGTGGAACCCATCCTGGCTTTCCCTGTGAGGCGTCCACTCCTGGGCACCCCCAAGGTGGAGGCCAGGCATCCTTAGCGTTGTAGGGCCGTTGTGGAGATTAAGCAAGCTATTGCCCAGAGTTGCAGAGTGGGACTCCATGATTGGAATAGGCACTGAGGCGAGAATTATCAGGTCCGTGGAATTTTTTGAGCCCAAGACCCGCCAAGGCGGTGAATTGAACCCTGATCCCGGGCTAGACCTCTGCATCAGGGTCTGCCGCTCTAACCATTGAGCCACACTTCTCCACTGTATGTGCCACATTGGGTTTTGCATCCCAGGTAATTAGGGGAATCTGCTCCCCCATGCTGTGGAGGCGCGCCCTATCATAGAATACTCTATGGAGGATCTTATATTGCACCAAGTGTAGTTGCAGCTTAATCACGACTTCTCTCAGATGCATTAGGGCCTCTTCCCAATCAATGGTCCTGTTGTAGTTTCACATCTGGCTCTAAGGGGCCCCAACCTATCAGGGATGTTGTTGATTAACGTTTTATAGGTCCAAGATATTGCTTGATCCAGAATTTCCTCCTGTGGCAGTCTACCTTCAAGTGGGGCAGATTCGGGGAGCTCTGCAAGGTGTACCACCTCCGCTTTCCAGTCGTGTTGCAACTGCAGTAATTTATATGTTTGAGAACCGTGTATCTTGAACTCAGCCTGGAGAGCCTCAAAAGAAAGCAGGGTCCCTTCCTTAAGAATATCACCCAGCCTGGAAATCCCCACCATGTCCCACCTTTTAAAACCCTGGGGCCTATTGATTTCCAGCAGTCTCATTCCCCCTAGAGCTTTGCCGCCCGTGTCAGTTTGTTGTCCCATTTCATCTGATGTTCGGCCCCTTTCCAGACCTCAATGACCCTCTGCATGTCTGGTAGCAGTCTACTGGTGCTGTACCCCCGTATAAGTAATGCAAATCTGAATGCTGTCAGAACTGCAGCCTTTCTAATGTGTATGTGAGGTGGTCGCCTGGCATGTGTCCCCATTCATTGATGACTGTCAGGTGTGCTGCCCAGTAGTAAACCTGTATGCTAGGTAAGGCTATTCCTCTTTTGTATTGATTACGTTGAAGTGTAGAGAGTGCTAAACGCGGGTGTTGTCCGTCCAAGAGGAGTATACATAGTTCCGCATTTATGGAAGTGAAAATGGACTCTGGGATCCGAGAGTACGTACAAAAAGTTTGGAAGCGTGATCATCTTGTACACAGCTGACAAAGGCCTTTTTAGCGTCTAGGGAGAGGAAGGCATGAGGGGTCTTTCTATTACTAACAGTGTCTAGCCAATTGGCCAAGTGACACAGGTTAAAACGTGTGGTGTGTTTGGGCATAAAGCCCGATTGGTCACTATGAATCAGCGAGGTGATCACGTGAGCAGAGCAGTATTTTGGTTTCAACATTAAGCAGTGATATTGGGCGGTACGAACTGCAGTACACAGGGGGTTTCCCGGGTGTATTGTTCAACACTATAATGGCTTGTCGCTGGTCTGGTGGAAATGTCCCTTCCTTCAGCCCTGCATTGTACATGTCTAATAGGTGCAGAGCTAATAAGCTGGTGTTGTGTCTGAAAAATTCAGATAGCGATCTGTTTGGTTCCGGAGTTTTCCTGAGTTTTTGCCTGGAAATTGTGTCTGTCACTTCTTGCAGCATTATATCTCTGTTGAGGGCCGTTCGGTCCTCGTGTGTGATCTCAGGGGTGTGGATAGTGTTGAGATAGTTATTTATCTGCACCCCATCTGCTAGGGGGTCTATCCTCATAAAGGGCTCCGTAATAGCACACAAATGCATCTGTCAATGCTTGTGATGTCATGTGGGTCACCCCATTCTCCTGAATCTCTACTACCCACCTTGCCTCCCTCTCTTTGTTGCCCAGCCATGCTAGAAGTTTCCCAGCTCTGTAACCAGACTCATAAAGTCAATGTTGTGTGGCCTGAAATTGTGATCACACCTCTAGCTCCACTAACATTCGGCACTCCCTGTGCATCATTGCTATCTGGCAAAGCAGCTCTTCTTCTGGGGTGGGGCTAATGCATTTCTCCAGTTCAAGGAGTTTCTGTTCCAGGGCCTTGATCTGGCATGTTTCTACTTTTCGTTTCTGGGCTATTATGTTTTGCGCCCTTTCCCGTAGCACAGCCTTATATGCCTCCCATAATATTACTGCCAAGGGCACCGTAGCAGTGCGGATTTCCTTGGCAACAGTATGGTTGTGTAGGTCCCATGCTGACATCCTCCACTCTCGTTGCGACACAGGGGGGGTTCCCATCCACCGTCAACTACAGAGGAGAGTGGCCAGATATGCCTCCAGCTAAGTATTCTACTTTTTCCACTCTACCCAGCTCACCCCTGTGCGCGAAGTGGTAATCCAAAAGTTCTATGGGCCCCTGAGAAGTACGAGTGACCATGCGTTCTGGGATGTTGTCTATGACAGAGGTTAACTAGTACTACTAGTGAGTCGTCAAACTCCGCTAGCTAGGTAGGCAGATGAGTCCCTTGGTTAACCTTAGAGCGATCAATTTGCGGGTCAAAGATGTTGTTAAAGTCACCTCCTATAATGTGTGTGGAAGAACCGGACCCAAGGAGCACCTCAGCTAGTGTGTGGCTCTGTAGACGTTGCGCAGCGTATGTGATTATCAGGGTGAATTCGTTCCTACCCCATGTTCCCTGTACTGTGACATATGTGCCATTGGGATCTGGACAAATCTTGGTAATGTGCAAGGGCGCTGTTTTCCTAATTAGTATGGCAACTCCTCTTGACCCTGACGAAAAGCATGTATGTGATAATATGGTGGACGGCCCCCTCCCAAGAAAAGTACATCGCGTACCATGTAGATGACTCTCCTGAAGTAGGACTATATCGGGTTTAAGACTTTTAAGGTACCTAGTAACCAATCCCCCTCTTAACCTTGTTCCCCATGCAATTACATTCCAGGTCAGCAGTGAATAGTTCCTCTCACACATTGTGCCCATGTGTGATCATGTGTCTACCGCTCATGTGTACCCTGCAACTGATCTGCACCCTGAACCATTTGTGGGCTGTTCCCAGTCTCTGGTATCTAATAAAAAAAAAAAAGTAACAATCTCTCTGGCAACACTATTTGTCACCCACCCTCCCCTCTGGTCTCCCCACCCCACCCTTCCTACATCCGCCACGTCAAAGCCCCAAATGGTCAACATGACAATCTTGATGAAGATATAGTCTAAGAGTCTGTATACCCTCCCTCCCCTTAACTTCAATCTATCTATTGTTAACAGTGCAAAATTAAACAGATAAAGGAGATAAACTTGTAGTTAGTCTGCCAGGCTCTTGTGGCTTAAGGCTGCCGTTGCCTAAGGGGTGGTCCCTGGTCGTTCCAGAGTGGATCGGCCACCAGGTGGCCCGAGGTTACACCCTTCTTCAGCCTCTCTTGGGGGCTGCTGCTGTGTTACTGTTAATCCAGTGGTCTCCGTGTTTGTGCGCTCCATGAGATTTATGTTGCAGAGGAGTGGGTGGTCACTGTCTTCGTCAGCCGAGCCGCCTCCATTTGACGGCTCCAAAGTTCTGTGTTTTTACTTATTTGGTTGTTTATTCCTAGGTGTAGCACTCGCCAACTCCTCCTTCGAATTTTAAAATTGGCCCTCGCTCCCAACCCAAGATGACCTATGGAATGGGGTTCCTGCCCATGTCCCCCGAATCTCAGTGGTCATGTGTCTCTTTTTCCTCTCCTTGGTCTGGAGCCCATTCTTTTTGGGGGGCAATCCATTATGAGGGATCCCCTGTTTCTTGGTTTCATCTCAGTATTGGGCGTTCTTCAATCCATGCCCAGGCCTCTTCAGGTTTCTGAAAGATGTAGGATTTGTCCTAAAAGAGACTTTTCAGTTTTGCAGGGAAGAGCAGCATGAATTGGAGTCGAAGAGCTCTAAGTTTAGCCTTGACAGAGTCAAATGTATGTCGAAGCCGTTGCACTTCCCGGAGTAGTCTGGCAATTCCACTATCTTGGAGTTTGCATGTTTGAGTTCCCCGATCTTCCTCCACTCCTGAAGTATTAAGTCACAGTCCTAAGAGATAAAAGATTGCGCAATCAAGGGTCTTAGGGGGGCCCCTGGCGGCATCCTGTAGACCTGGTGGGATAATAAAACAGTCAGAGAGCCCAGCCGCGGACAATGAGCTTTTGAGCCATGTGGTCAAGAACGCTCCTGGGTCCATACCTTCAGCCGCCCCCGGAAAGCCAATAAATTGCAAATGATTCCTCGACCCTGTTTTTGGTGTTGTCCACTCTTCAGATGACTTCCCGGAGTGCCACTGTTAGGCCAGATACTTATTTCCGCAGGGTGCCTGAGGTGTCTTCGCCTCGGAGATGCGAAGTTCTGTTTGTGTCACCCTCTCGGAGATGTTATGCATGTCTTGGTGCAGGAGGGACACCTCCGATAATAGCTTGGCCATTCTCCATTCCAGCACCTCTCTTGAGGAGTGAATAGCTTGCAGGAGGGTTACGTTGTCTGGGAGGGCGCTCACTTCATTTGAAGTATTCAAAGGTGGGGGAATGGCTTTAATATATTTGTACATTTGGTCATGTTTGGTGGCTTTAGGTTCTTTTTCTCTTGTCATTGTGGGCCGTCTGTCACTGGCCTTGCCAGGGGGGTGCTCAGTTATCCTGCTGCCACAGGGTGATCTTGTCCCTGTGTGACTCTCGATGAGCCAGCTAGTAATGTAGCACACTAGACCCGGGGAAGGGGGCTCTTTAAGGTAGCCTTCCCACCTTGTGTCAAATGGGTGTCTCTTGCCTCCACACTCCTAAAAAGTGGGGACTGTAAATCCTACTGCCCCCTCTCCTTTCTTAAGCATCTGTGACTCTCTAATAAGGTGAGTTGGAGTCGTGTACCCGCTGAATTCTTACTTGCGCTGAGCGGGTCTCCTCACTTCCTTTCCTTGCCTGATTCCCACTGGAGCTCCATGCTCTTGTGACAGACTGGTGGCCCCTCCGCGTGCGCTATGAGTGTCTTACCAAGTATCCCAGACCGGTTTGGTTTCTGGCTGGCTGCTCCCCATGCACGTCGGGTACTTGCCATGCTGGTGTCAGGTCTGCACTTCTTTTCTTCGTCTCCTCAGGCCGGCATATCCGGTAGTGAGGCCCTCCTTCCTCCCACCATCTTTACATCCCAGTTTTATGATTTTTGGCCCCCATACGCCCTTACCGGTCTACACTCTCAATCTGGCCATCGCTGGGGCAGGCATCCACAGGAATGCAGCCCGCCCGCGGCACCGGACAGGCAGCCGAGCCTCATCGCGAATCACAGGCTCCACCCCAACGTCAGGACAATGGCAAGTGAAGCTGCTGGGCCCATCCGGGGGTCACAACTTAGTCCCGTGGATTTCGGCCCCATCAAAGGCCCACCAGGGCCGTCTCCGCGCCAACTTGCCTTCACTCTCGGAGAGTTGCAGCTCCCACAACAAGACCGACTCGAAGGGACGAAAGCAAGAGCTGGGTACTCTGTCTCCCAAGACCGGTGAATAGTCACACGCTGTTGGGGCCACGCCCGGTCCCCCGATTTGCCATTTTATCTCCGCATGACCCCAGCTCCTCGCCACCTCTGGGCTGTTCCCCTGGAGAGGGCCAAACAACTCCGTTAGCGAATGTTGCTTGAGCCGATGTCTGCCTTATATCGCCAGGTATCAGTCTTCCGCCATTTTGCAGCGGCCGTGTTGCTCTCGTATCACTTCTCCGGAGGTGCATCGATGGGCTCTGCTTCTTTCTGGGTACTGCACCTCGCCTCTCTTATCTCCTGGGCACTTGGAAGTAATGTTTTATTAGTATTACATGGTATTTCGAAGGCAGGATAATGCCAGCATTCTGTATGGGCTGCCGGTGCTCTGGCAGAAGCGTCTACTCGGCCATGTTGCTGGCCACTCCCCTCTAATCGGTTTAATCTTGATCCACAGAGAGGGTCAGAAACTGTTAATGCTACCCACAT
Organism: Lissotriton vulgaris; assembly: GCF_964263255.1. Classification (NCBI taxonomy): domain Eukaryota; kingdom Metazoa; phylum Chordata; class Amphibia; order Caudata; family Salamandridae; genus Lissotriton; species Lissotriton vulgaris. The sequence continues at coordinate 2,023,079,353 of NC_141687.1, read as the reverse complement.
TTCTATTGAATAGTTGTTCTCAATCGGAGCTTGTTGAATCTGTGAGCAGTCAACTAAGTATTTACCTTCTGATGAGATCAACTGAAATTTGTGGCATCTAGACCATTTTCTCAAAATGTTCCAGTTCTTAATTTTCCTCCTTTTCACTGTCCCCTTCCTTTGCTCTAACTGAGGTTTTTTTGTTGATCTTTCAATTCTGATTTCTTAAATATCTAGTAACATGTACCTTTTTCAGCATGGTCCACACTTGGAGGTCCATCTCCTGGAAAAGATACTTTATGAGAAAATTGTATCAGGAGCTTCTTTCTTCCTAGATGGGGTTTTCCTGGGAACTATCAACTTTAAAAATGGCTGGACTACTTAAGTGATTGCATCAATCACAACATTTTGGTTTCTAAGGCCATTTTCTAAGGGTTGACCAGCGATATGGCCAGAGATGATGCTACTGGCTCATGAGCATGATCTTCCTGGCTCTTCCAAGCATTCTCTGTAGTTCTATTGTACCGGGTCAGGGCATATTCCAATGTGGGAGCTGAGTGTCAGTGCACCATGGATGGAAGAGAGCAACCATAGGATATGGTTGTGGTCAAGGAAATTGTTGCCACTAAGGGGTGATGTTGATTGTGGAGAAGTGTGGCTCAGGGGTTAGAGGCGGCAGACCCGGAAGCTGAGATCGGCCCTGGACCAGGGTTCAATTCCCCGCCTCGGCGGGTCTTGGGCTAAAAATTCCACGGACCCGATAATTCTCGCTCCGGTGCCTTCTCGACTCACGGGTTCACACTCTGCGACTCTGGGCAATAGCTTGCTTAATCTCCACAACGGCCCCTCGCGGCGGGATGCCTGGCTTTCACCTTGTGGATACCCTGCCAGGGGTTATCTCACAGGGGAATACCAGGACGGGTTCCCTAAGCAAGCGCCGGGAAACCCACTGCGGGTAGCTGTGCGCTATATAAGCTCAAATACATTTACATTAAATCCAAAGTTCTTTCGGGTACTGTGCTGGATTTGAGACCAATTGAAAGTGTGTCAGCCCTTTCTCTATATTTGGTAAGAATACATTCTAATGGGAATAAGCTTGGTGATTTAGTTCTTGAGCCATCAACATCGGCTGGCAAGAAAGCTTAATTGCATACCCACCAGTATCAGAATGTGGCTCTATTCAAACCTCCTTTGCTCAGAAAAGAGTTTGCTATTACTTGAGGAGGTGTCCTGAATAAGATTGAGCCCTGGTTGGGTTGAGCAGCCCTTTTTACAAATAATGGAATTCTCTGTCTCAGTCCTTTTCACCAGTACTCTACATGAATGCCGTTCGGAATCAGCATTGTCAGCCTCTAGTAGCTTCAAACACATGATTGAGAGAAGAAATAGAAAGGCAGAATACAAAAGGCATCATCAGTCATTCAGGACGGGTGGGGGTATTCAAGAATTGAAATATTTGATAACCCCTGAGTGGGTAGACATTTGGTAGTCGAAAACTGATCTGATAATATTTCAATCTGGTTGGTAAATTGATACAAAACCGGCAGAATTCATAGGGTGATAGATGAGATCTTACATCCTGTTCCTCCACTGCCCGTCTGCATTTTTGACATTGAAAGTCTGCACAAGCATATCAACAGTGGAAGGTACAGCTTCGAGGCACGTGGAAACAATATCCATGGTACTCTTCATGTTGGGCATGCAGAAGTACGATCTGTTGAGGACTGTCTGTGCAACGTAAGACCACACATTGTCATGGTCAAGTCAGCAGCGCTGTCAATCTGCGTGGTCGGCTGGCCACTTCGGGGTAAGGGGCTCCTTGTCCCCCCAGCCCCACACGCACAAGACCAAAAGGACTCCAGCGAGTGCAAGCATAGCACCAAAACGCCATACTGTGATCTAAAAGAACAGAAACAAAACAGGTATTACTCATTGTCGCAAGTAACATTTGTCAGCAGGCACATGTTCCCATTTTTCCTGCCCTGGTTTCATAATCAATAGGACATTGTCCTTTCATGTTGCAATGATTTCTGCCTGTTCAGGGGGACTATTTGGAGACTATACCCACACTTTGGCTCCTGGGTTCTTATCAGTTGAGCCAAACCCTCCTTCTCCACGTACGGTGAGGAGGGTTGGGGTGGTCCCCTTCTTAACTACCCCTCCATACACTGGCATGATCACCATTTGAGCAACTCTGTCTCCAGATTGGATCATCAAATCTGCAGCTCCACTATTAAGTAGGATGACATTGATTTCACCTTGAGAGTCTGCATCAATGACTCCTCTCAGCACTTGGATGCCATTTAGAGCCAATCCAGATTGAGGGGCAATTAAACTAAAGTGCTCTGGGGGTATCTGAATTCCCACTCCTGTCTCAATGAGTGTAATATCTCTTGGTTTAATTCTGTACAGTTTCAAAGCATGCAGGTCAAGACCTGCAGCTTCCGGTGTCGCCCGGTACAGAGCCAAAGTTCCAGGAGCTGTCTACCAGTAAAGAATGGTATTGGTAGCCACATGTGGCTGAATCTGCAAAGCTGGAGTTAACATTCACATCAAAGGGTTCTCTGCATTTGCAATGCTTCACTCAAATGATCTCTCCAATTCTTTAAAGAGCCATCAGACAACTTTCTCAATTGATCTTTCAACAATCCATTCATGTGCTCAATCAAACCCTCAGCCTGTGGGTAATATTGGATACAAAAGATCCACTCAATATTGGGTTGCACACAATATTCCTGCACCAATCTGCCTTGGAAATGAGACCCATTGTCACTTTGGATTTGTAATGGAATTCCATAATACAAAATCAGCAAGTCTAATGTTTTCAATGTATTCACCTGAGTAGCACATTTACATGGAAACACGATCAAATATCCAGAGTATGATCCACAGCCGTGCATACATACTGACATCCTTGACTAGTTGGCAGGGGCCCAATATTATCAATTTGCCAAATCTGCGTCTGTAATTTTCCTCTTCCTAGCTGACCTCTCACTATCTGTGGGACTGATATATGTCAGGCATGCTGACAAACAGGACACTGCAAGATCGCAGTTTTAATCAAATCTAGGGGAATGTCTATCCCTCTATTCTCTGACCACCTGCTAGTAATCTGTTCTTCAAAGTGTCCATATTTCTGATGTGCCTACTTCCAGTGCTTAATTTGTAAAATATTAAGTGCAGGCACTCAAATGTTTGTCTGAGGCCACACCTACTTTTCTCTGGCTCCACCCACTTCCTCCACTCGCTCCACCCACTTAAAAGTCACTGAGAGGGTGATGGCTGACCTAGTCCTGTCAGTTTTTTTGCACATCAACTCTCATACCAGTGTAAGGTGTCAGAGCACTTTGCATCATACACACATTGCATAGATCCAATCCTACGTGTGTAAATCAGTATATAGGGAATGTTACATCAGACAGGACTACAAGGTATAGGAGTCACATGTCATCCATGATTGTCATTGTAAGCAATATAGTTTAAGCGTTCTAAATCTGGAAAAGCACAAATTCAGAATTTAAAACATAACAGCATTGTTTGGGGTTCTCTCCAATAAGAATTGATTTCTACCCAAATGAACCATTTTGCAAGATTAGGATAATGAAAGATTGGACAAAAAAACCATATAGCTCTAATATATGACTTGCAGTTTGCATGTAGCTCTTTGATGACAGTTAATAGCTTGCTGTTCTATGGTAGGATTTTAACTTACAAACTGCAAGTAACAAAAGGATCTCTCTGACAGAAGCAGTAATACACTGACCTACTTTACATTATATGCACTTTTTGATATGGGCAGTAAACATTCTTTGCAGCAGGTATATTAACCATCTGTACTACCTTACAAGCAGTCACAACTTCCCCTAGACAAAACTCCTGTCTCTCTCCAGGAAGACAATTAATCATCAGAGTTATCTTGACATTTTAATTTATGACTGAATATTACTGGAAAACACCCAAGATGATGGACGGAATGTTGCACAATGGCAAAACATTCACCGCCAGTCACAGCTCTGAGTTTAATCCATCGTTATTTTGCTCACCAAGCCACCCCAGTTCAGACATGGCCCTATGCAAATCAGTCTTGACCCTGTGCCTCATGGGAACAGTCCAGCCCAAACTGCTTAGTCATGTCTTCCCTGGACCGGAATCAAGCATCCTAGGACTGGTTTCTGGCTATCAGCCGTCTTCAGCCAGGATAGCTTGACTTCAGTGGCGTAGTGAGCACGGGACCCAGGTCTGGGCATACCCTTCCCACATAGGGTGAACAGCACAACAGACAAGATGTTGGACGGAATGTTGCACAATGGGAAAACATTCACCCCAAGTCACAGATCTAGGTTTAATCCATCGTTATTTTGCTCACCAAGCCACCCCAGTTCAGACATGGCCATATGCAAATCAGTCTTGACCCTGTGCCTCATGTGTGAACTGGGTTGGTGTGGTGAACAAAAAACGATGGATTTAGGCCCAGATCGCTGTACTGGGGTGAATGTATGACATTGTTCTGCATTCTGTCCATCAACTGTTGTTTTTGCATGAATATTACTGGAGGCCAGGAAGGAACTCAGCAGCAGGAGATGCTTTTAAAACAAGAACATAGTGGCAAACTGATGCCCCCACAGTGTTACATTAAAGAATGAAACAGAGCTTCGTTAAGGGATCTTACTTTACAGTAACAGTGCAGCCAGTCACAGTGTGTGTCAATTTAAACTTAAGTTACTGGTCAGTTCGGGACAGAGAGACACACACACACACACCGACTACTGCAGTAGTGCACAGGCTGCAGCCTTACTTAGGCTGCTGCGCGGCTTTATTTTAACTGATTAGGCCTTGCCTCACCTGGTGGCTGGTGCGGTTACTGGCGGGCGGCACTGGCCAGTAGTAGTACTCGCTCACTGCTGGTAGGGGCTACGTCACTGGGGGCCGGGCTACTAGGAATCCTCAAGGCCAATAAGTCGCCAATGCACGTCGTTGCGCCACGACAACGTCGTCTGGCCTGGCCGTTCGCGCTTGCTGCTGGCTTACTTTTCACACTTAAGTTAGAAGTGAACCGACGCTGCTGAACGGTTCTTGTAAGTTGTACCCTTGCACGTGAATGGCCATGTCTCAGTGGTGGTGAGACTAGAGTGAGGTGAGGCCGTGCCGGTATGCTGGGGTGTGGTTAAGCAGCAAATGCACGCACATTACCATAAAAAAAATCTGCGCACGCTGCTTGCCCACACAGACCCAATGGCCAACCCCTGTAGAATGAGATTTGTCATTTGTGAAACAGAAACCAAAACCAAAATTAACTGAATCCATCAAGGCCAGGCCGGGCCACCGGCCCGCAACATCAAACTAAGGGTCGCTCGGGCCCGCGGCCACTGGCCACCACACCATCATCATCAATCATAATCAATCGATTGAATAATCATAATCGCCACACCATCTTCAATCAACATATAATCAGTTGAATAAACATAAACAGTCGGAGATATTGGAATACATTCATGAGTCTCCCTACTGCTCTCTTGGCTGACAGTGTGCACTGTGCTCGCAACACTCTACTGTGGGATGGGACCCGGACCAGCAAAATGGGACTGTGGGAGTTGTCTAGGACGGGACCTGACTCATTCGGGACTCTGTCCTTGTTAGGCTGCTGCGCACTGGGCAGCATCATTGACTGATTAGGCTGCTGCGCCTGCAGGCCCCTGCCTCAGCTCGTGCTCCTTATTGTGCAGCTTTATTTTAAATAAATGATGCCTACCAGGCCGTGCCTCACCTGGTGCTGTTGCAACTCTGTACTGTACTCTACTCTTCAACGCTGTCAACGTCGTCCAGATCGCGGTCAGCCTCTCACTCAGAGACTTTGAAGCCAAGGGCAGCAGTGTCCGCAATAGCACGATGACTCGGTGAGGTGCGGCCGGTGCGGCCGGTGCGGTTGCGGGTATGCTGGGGCATTACAATCTAAAAAATCTGCGCACGCTGCCTGCTGCTGCTGCGCAGAGCTCCAAGTCAACCCCCGCACCCACAGAAGACCAACCAAAGGCTTGGCCAGTGCCTGCGACAGTGTCACTGCATTGAACACTAATTGAGAACAAACGAACAGTTACGAAGTGAGAGAAAGAATAACTTACTAACTTGAAAGTGTGTGAAATTCATCAGTACTTCAACATCAGTCATCAACAACACAACACAAACCAGTACGTGACACTCTAATTAACCTTACGCGGTAGAGCAGCACTCAACTAATTACTATCAAGTATCAAATCAATTATGTGCGGTGCACTAAATGCGTGTAGACCCAGCCCTAATAATTAAGTGCTGGTGCTAAGCACCGGCAAGCACCGGCACAATTTAAGCACTGCCTACTTCGCAACCCTAACCAGGTCAGAATCCTGCTTTGCCACTTCGGCCTCTGAAATCTTAGCTTTTTCATCTGTGAGGGAATTAAACCATCGGCCAACTGAGTCGGACGAGCAATGAACATCCACATGATACACAGTAACTGTATTTTGTTTCAACATGGTCCAAATCTCTTTCCAAAATTCCTTGCCCCACACTTCCTTTGCATTTATCATCCAATTATGAGCATGCCACATGGAAAGACAAGTTGCTAACCCATTGACAGTGGACCATGAATCAGTGGAAATATGACATGTTCCTGGCAATTCTTGTTTCAAAGCTTGATACACAGCATATAGTTCTGCGAACTGACTACTCTTTCCTTCTCCAGTAGTGGTCAACAATTTCTGGGTCATAGGATTGTATGACACCACCTTCCTGTGTCTCTTAGCCTCTACATACCTGGCTGCACCATCAGTAAACCACAAATGCTTCTTGTCCTCCATGGACAATTCGCTAAATGGCTTACACCACTTTACAGGAGACTACTGTATTTCAAATACATCATGCAACACCTCTGTCACTTTCCTTGGTGCCTGCGCCACCTGCTCATGCAACACCGCTTTGCCTTTGGGACCTACTCGGGCCCTATCCTGTATATACCACTTCCATTTGAGTATGCTGGTTTCCTGTGCATGTCCAATTCTGTGAGTCTTGGGGGAACTCATCACCCACTGTATTATTGGAATTTCTGGTCTCAAAATTACATCGTGCCCTAGGGTCAATTGCTCAGTATCCACCAGAGTCCAATAGCATGCAAGCAACTGTTTTTCAAAGGGGGTTCAGACAATGTACGCTCTCTCCAGCATCTGGCAATTTCTTTGTCCAAAACCCTAAAGGAACTTTCGTTCTTCCCTGCTTCTGCCACAAACTCCAATTGGCATATGGTCCTTGTACTGCCACATTCAGCTCAACATCCCCCTCCCGCACTGGCCACAAATCCAAAGAGTGCTGTATAGCCTCTTTTGCTAATTCAAATGCAGTCTGTTGTTGCTCTCCCCATTCAAATGCATTTTTCTTTTGTGTAGCTTTGTACAAAGGGGTCACAATCTGACTCAAATGAGGGATGTGCTGTCTCCAAAAATCAAACAAACCAATGAACCTCTGGGCTTCCTTTCTGTTTCGGGGCACTGTAAATTCTCTGATCTTTTGTTCCACTTGGGGCACCACCTCTCTGTATCCTCGATGCCACTGAATACCCCAAAACTTCACACTTTGAGAGGGTCCTTGTAATTTGGCAGGATTTATCTCCCATCCCTTGCTCTGCAAATGCTCCACAATCCTGTCTGAGTCTGAACTTGTTCTTGTGTCTCTCCCTGTATCATCACTGCATCAATGTAATGACAAAGCTGTACTCCAGGAGTAACTGACACCTCATATAAATGCTCTGCCACCAGCCGGTGACAGATCATGGGACTATGCAAGTACCCTTGTGGTAAATTTTTAAAAGACATTTGTCTACCATCCCATGAGAAACTGAACTGCTCTTGACATTCAGGGGCAATTGGTTTTGAAAAGAATGCATTAGCAATGTCAACAGTCACATACCAAGTCCCAGGGTGCTTCTGTATTTTCTCAATTAAAGTAACAGTGTTTGGGACAGCAGCAGTCAAAGGAGGGGTATGCTTGTTGAATTCACGTTAATCAACTGTCATGCGCCAAGTATTGTCACTTTTGTCCACTGGCCACACAGGGTTATTCCACGCCGTAGTGATTGGAGTCACCACACTGCCTCTATCAAGTCCTGTATGGTTGTTCTGATTTCCTCATGTTCAACTGGAATTCTATATTGTTTCAAATGAATTACCTTTGTAGCCTGGGGCACCTTCACTGGGGGAATCTTCAAGTGACCCTCCCTTACAGCGCCAACTGAAATGTCCTTCTTTGCTCCAAGTTGATAGTACCCATCCTCCAAATACAAAGTAATTCCCTTCAAAATATCAATTCCAATAATATAATCAGAGAGGGGCACAATCAATACAGTGTATTCTTTTTTTGGTATTCTCCCTATTTTCATTTGGACCTTTGTCTGCACTGCTGGTGTCTCTTTACCACCTAAGCCTGTAATTGTGAAAATACTGTCCTTTAAACTTTCTGGGATTTCCATATATATCATAGTGTCCTCCGCTTCGGTATCTACTAGGGCTCGGGCCCTCTGAACATTATGATGTTTCCAATACATTTCTATGTCAACATAAGGTCTATTGTCTTTGCGTGTCCATCCATGCACCGGAGCTTGACCTATTTCCTAATCTGTCTTATATCTGTTAGCCTTTGCCAGGTCAAATCAGGGTACAATCTTTCATATCCTTGAGGGAGAAAATCCTCCTCTCTCGGGTTCTCAGTGAGCCAGTCGCTTTCTAAGTCCCTCCCTTCCTGCCTGCTCAAGCGAGCAGGTCTCTCCCCCTCCTTTTCCTGCTCCTCACTCTCGCCCTCATCTGACTGTCCTTGCGTTTCATTTTGTTTATTCACTCTCCTGCTTTCTTCCTTCTTGTCCAAACCTCTATTCCGGTACATTTTACATAGACTTTTAGTCTCTATTCCATCTATCTTTTGTTTCTCCACACCATCTTTTAACAAAGCCATAAACATATCTCTTCTAGACAGCCTATTATTGTCTGTACGAGTCTCAAACCTGGAAGCTCTTTCAGTCTTTATCCATTCCTCCAACTCTGCTGCCTCATCCACTTTTGCCATAGTATCACCAATCTGATTGATTAGCAAAGTCATCATCACTTGTTTATATGGAGAGGGGAGCTGTATTAATTATTCTATTTCGCACAGACGCATTCAACAGCCCATCCATCAACCTATGAGCATTGCCAGAAAAATTGCAGTTTTCATCACCTCCTCCATAAGCCTCTGTAAAGCCTTTCTCAATGTATACCAAGGTTTGTCATTCACTGGCCAATCTGACTCTGTTGGGTAAACTGCAACAATTTGATTATTGTCACTGTAATTCCTAAACTGCTCCTGCACTGTAGAATCAGAACTGAGTGTACAGAATTTCACTGCATCGCCATGATCTAACATCATACTAGCAGCACCTAAAATCAAATAACCTAACCATCCACGTAAACAGAGACACATTGGTTCTCTGTCAGAATCTGTCTGAAATATCATTAATCTCCTGCTGAGTAAAGTCCTCCATACAGTCTATCAAAACCCCCTGTGGGTAATTAGGTCCACCTAGGATTTTTCGACGATATATGGGCTGCGCCTGAATCACTTTGCGTTCCATTGACTTACCTGCCTGTCAGCCGGCTCACACTCTGCAGCTTCATCACACTCGCCTCCAGAGTCGGAAAAATCAGAGGAATCCCAAATATTTTCATCCCACGTTTCAGGGTCCCTGTCAATTCCAACATTTGCAATAGCTAAACATACTTTTCCCGTGTTAACCCTTCCTCCCCTTTTCTTATACTTGTATTGTTCAATACGAACTGCAGCCTTTTCTGCCACAGTCTCGTAGGTTTCCAGCTTATCTTGCAATAATTTATTCTGACAGGTTAACATGGTAGAGGTATTTTTTGGCTTCAACAAACTATTTCTCTAATTTCTCACAATCACTTTGCAACTGAAATTTTTTTGCATGCATGAGACAATAAACATTTAGAAGGATCCAACCTCTTCTTTCTAATGTACAGAGTTCCTCTCCCTTTTTCACAGGCACTTTTTGCAAACACACAATCACTTGCGCTGGCTCAGTCTCAGCTACACACATACTCCAATTCTCACACAAAACAGCACAATTATCCCACTCATGAGCTAATGCACTATATGGGACTACCCCCCATCCGGGAATTTCAATTGGTATCTGAGAATCTGCTTTTGATTTTCTAGAAAACAGATTTCTTCTCCTTTAAAAATTCAATGTTCGAATCCTGTGAGAATGACGCCAAGATGTATTGAATGTGCTTTTCGCTAAAAGAACACACCCTAACCCAACACTCCCAAAAGGCAAGGCAAGACCCAGCACTTCCTTAAGGCGAGGTAGGGAAACAAACCCAAATGTAGGTAAAGTAGCACACACACAAGTTTATTAATGCAACATTTAAAAAAGACAGGCCGAATATATCAATCATGGCAGACTCAAAGAAAACTGTTGATTAATGCAATGTTCAAAAAGGTAAGCAAAATATATCAGTAAATGCAGATTCCCAAATGGAAAATGAATAATGAAATGAACAATTGAAATAGAATGCAGTATATACAGATGGCAAAGAGTAGAACATATATACAAGAGAGAGAGAGAGAGGGAGAGAGTGGTTAGGAATACCTCATTGACTGATTCTGCAACATCCTTGCCAACTCTTAAGCTGGGGAAGTCCTTTTCAACAGCCCAGGAAGGAGTTTGGTCGGGACCCAAGTTCCGTCACCATTCCACAGCAATAGGTATATTCTGTGGTGAACTTCCACCTGGCCCACGAAAGCTTTCAGCTTTAATACCATTATTCAATATGGGACGAAGCTTCTAGAAACCCTGTCCCTTTCTCATTGGAAAAACCGAGCTGCCTGGTACCAGTCCGCGTTAAGGCCAAGACAGTGGCTGGCCAAGCCCCTGTATTTTGACTCTGAGACAGAGTTGTACATTCCACAGATAATATCCAGTTCACTCTGGTCAGTGAGGTGCAAAAAACAAGTGAGGAGCAGAAAGACCTGGAATATGAATCCCAAGAACTGCTGTGTAGGAAGGAGCAAGGCAAAGTCAGACATGAGGCCAAGTCAAAGCCAATAGTAAGAACTCCTAATTCTGTGCATGCAGAAGCAAGGTAAAGTCAGAAATCAAGATGACATGAGGCCTTGTCAAAGCCAACGGTCAAAGTCAGAAAACAAGATGACATGGAGCCATGTCAAAACCAATAGTAAGCACTTATAATATAAATGTACTGTTCTACTCTGTGACAGCTCTCACTAAAAGACAGCAAGATTATAAGACAGAAGAGAAGCAGGCATATGCAGGACAGTCCTACATCAAGGCTAGGGTAAAATAACACACTAAAGTCAGTTAAAATGATGGTAGTCGGGGTCATCATAGGGTGCCAAATCACAAGAGTGCCTCTTTTATGGCAGGCCCTCAGCGTGTGCACAGCCAGCGATTAAGCTTGGTCCAGCCGGGCCACACTGGGAGCAATGTCTCTTGCCTACTGGACTGCGTCATCTGCAATTGGAAATTGATCTGAATTGTGAGCCCTGCTGTCCGCAGTGTAGATCGAAGACAGTAGTTAGCACAGACATAACTGCGCAGTGTTGTGCAACTGGGTTCGCAGGGAGCCTGCGTTGAGAAGGCCGGTGGTCATGGTGGCGGCCTCGTGGCAGGGTGAGGGCCACCGCCCTGGCAGACGCGTTGGCCTTCCTGGAAGTGAACCATGCCTACAGCCCCGGCCTATTTATTCCCACTCTTACGCTGGTGTGGCGTACATCAGTCCTGCCTACTCCGCTTACTCTTACGGGGGAGGGAGGGTGACAGCTACATGACCAAGATCTTCCCCATTTCCTGAGGTAACATGGTTGCGTCCACTGTCCACAACAATACAAGCCCCAGCAGTATATATCCACATCGAGAGGTCTGTGCTCTGTATAGTGAGGTCTGTCCAGCACATCACCCCCACACTTGGCATTGTGTGCATTCTTATTCATGGGTGACTTTCTTCCTTCACACATACTTCACACAGTGGAGTGGTGTGGTTCACTGGTTAGAGGCGGCAGACCTGGAAGCAGAGGACGGCCCGGGACCAGGGTTCTGGGCATTGTGTGCATTCTTATTCATGGGTGACTTTCTTCCTTCACACATACTTCACACAGTGGACTGGTGTGGCTCACTGGTTAGAGGTGGCAGACCTGGAAGCAGAGGACGGCCCGGGACCAGGGTTCAATTCCCGTTGCGGCAGGGTCGTGGACCAGGGTCAGCGGACTTGATAATTCTCGCCTTGGTGCCTACTCTAACCAGGGATCACACTCGGCAACTCTGGGCATTAGCTTACCTCATCTCCACAACGGCCCCCCACATTCGCCGGGGATGCCTCGTTTCACCTTGGAGATACCCAGTAGGGACCATCTCACAGGGAAAGCCAGGACGGGTTCCCCAGCGGTCTACAGCGCGGAGATACCCCATGTGGGGTGATTCAGGCCCTTTACAAGACATCATTACATTACATTACATACTTGGTTCCTACGTCTTCCAACATTCAGCTATTGTGTGGCTGAGGGGCGATGCAGTTTTCGGCACGTCCACTGTCCTGTTCTGCGCTGCCTCAGTGGTAGTCGGGGGGTAGTCCGGGGGGTTCCTAGGGGTGGTGGCGTGGGTGTTGTAGCCCACTTGGGTCTCCGGGCTGCATGACCGGTAGCTCCATGACATGTGGTGGTCTTCAGATGTGGCTCTGGGCGTGGCTCCCTTTCATACTGTAGGTAGTCATCCTGCTTTACACCAGTAAAAGGCAGTTGTTAATTTCCTATTGCTAACACATCTTATCGTCTGTTTTTGGATTGCATCGCAGATTTGGCTGGTCGGCAAAAATATCGGGAGTGGTGTTTTCGTGTTTTTTTCCATGGGAACGCCTACTCTGCATATCATTATCGTTAGTTGTCGCTCTCATCGGCAGTTTGCACCAGGTTGAGAATGGAACGATAATTATTTTGTCACTTTTGCTGCACTAAGGTGCCGATAATTTAGCGATAAGTCCTTGAGAATATGGCCCATCGTTTTTTTTCATTTTTCGACAGGATTCACGCACCAAGCTGCTTTTAAAAAAGAAAATAATTTTTGGGCCCTGGGGGTCTTTGTGAGATTGCCTGTCCAGGCCTACGGGATCAGGGTGTTCGTACCCTGCCCATTTTTCTTGTTTATTCACCTTTAAAAAAAATATTTTCTTGTGATTCGCATGTAGCTACAACAAACTGCTAATAAACACAAGGGTTTGTTTTAGAGCCACCCTATAACCCATCAGTGGGGACTTATCGCAGAGTTATCAGCACTTCAGCACAGCAAAAGTGGCGAAATAATTATCGCCCCATTCTCAAGTTGGCGCACACTGCCACATTGCCTACAGACTGACGGTACCAACATTGGGGAAAACCAACATCCCTCTGCAGACAAAGCTGCTGGCTGTGCTGCACCTGTTGGCCTCTGGTACCTTCGAACCAACAACTGCCAGAGTTGGAGGAGTCTCACAGCCAGCCCTATTAAACTACCTAACACATGTTTTGGATGCATGTCCACAAAAGGAATGGCGGGACCCTGTATCCGTACCACACGCTCATCCCAATTCATAGTCTTCCTGCGCAACCAACCCTAACCCCAGTTGTTGTCTTTCGCCGCTGTTCTCCAGATCCAAGAATGTGGTTTCTGAAATGGGTGTGTGCCAGGTCATGAAGTCCAGTAGTACACTAGTGGAAAAACAGTATTTTATTACAAAAACATAAATTAACAACAGGAAAACATCAAACAACGAGTGACATTCCCAACGAGGAACAGCATCAGGGAACTTGTGAATCCAAATAACTGCAGCTCCTCCTGGAAATCCCAATACAATTCAAGATTTCAAAAGTCCAGATTCAGAAACCTGTTGGATAAATGGTGACAATGGTCAAGAGTTAGTATGGTCACAAACGTAATCTGGTACAATGTATTACACTTGGACAAACGGGAATGCTTACAGGTATGATCAATCCTGCACAAAAAGAGATTAACAGAAGTTTGTGTGGTCGTAACTTTCGTAGGAAAGAAAAGGAAGGTTACAACCACACAAACTTCTGTTACAGTCTCATTATGTAGGATTTATCATACCTATAAGTATCACGGTTCATTTCAGCTGGATACACCTGCAGGTTCACTTCACCCACACTGCGCAGGAACATCTGGAGACCAAGCAAAGTAACCACGCCATTGCAGGCTTCCCAATCACATTGGGGGCAATTGATTGCACACATGGGCTACTTGTGCATGATTCCTTCTGCAAGCACCCCAGCCCCAGTCCCCTAAGTCCGCAGCCCAGCGATGACTTCCCGACCCTGCGCACCCAGACCTTAATGCTCACCTGCCGCAACCGGCGTGACTCCAAGAGGGTCCACCAAGTGCCGGAGCAACCACCTCAGCCATGACAGAATTCCCCGGCATAGGCCACCAGCGCATCCTGCTGCACCCAGCTGGGGAGTCTTGTTTGTACAGCCTGCTGCCTTTGGTGTACAGGCGGTCCAGCTGAGCTCACAATTCAGATCGGGTTTTGATTGCCAGGATGGCATATCGAGGCCTACGCATCATTGCAGGCTGCACACCCCCATCAGCTCTTGTGGCACTAACTCAGTGCAGGTCATTGCCAAGTGGCGGGAGGCTCGTGTCAGCCAAAATGCCTTGGCTGCCACCAACTCTGTGTATCTCAAGTCATCGCCACATGGCGGGAGTACCATGTTGGCCAAAATGCCTCGGCTGTCAACAACTCTGTGTACCTCAAGTCATTTCCACATTGCGGGAGGCCTGTGTCGGCCAAAGTGCCTCAGCTGCCGCTAACTCTGTGCACCGCAAGTCATGGGCCCTTTATGATTGAATATTGTGGTGCAGACGCCATCATGTCACCTCCAACAGTGATGTGGTAGGACCCTAGGCCCTCATGCATAAAGAACAACCACACAAACACACCCACATAGAGAGTAGAAATGGCGTTGAGCACGTGCGCCCGGCCCTTTTCATTGGAAGGGTCACATGTCCTGTGACAACTGTGCTGGATGGGTGTGGTGTGGGTATAAACCAGCCCGGAGGGAGTGGCTGTGGCATACTGACAACTAGGCCTGTGATCAGGAGAGCACTACAGGGAAGATCTGGGACATGTAGAGTTGTCATTCCCCCCCTGTAAGTGTATGTGAAGTGGGCTAGCCTGGCTTATGCCAGTTCAGCATAGGGGTGTGAACAATGACCCCTGGGCTCTGGGCGTGATTCCGTCCTGGGCTGGACAAGGAAGTAACTAATGGGTGTGTCTCTGTTGTAGTGTCGGTGCCACCCGGAACGCAATCGATAATGTTGCACCCTATGACTCAAGTCTCACAACATGAGCAAAATGCACGTAAGAGGGAATCACTAACCCTACATTCATCCATACTTCTACACTTGAATGCTCATAGACGTCGGTGTGAATTTAAATGTTTAATGCACATTCAGTGGAGTGTTGTCTTAAGCTATTTTCTTCTCTGCTTTTTGGTATGACCAGTACTATGTACTCATCCAATCACGCCGCTAATTCCCAAGCACTTATAAATTCACTATGCACTCTCCTTGCAGTACTCTAATCATTCAGTCAGTACCCATGCACTCATGTAATGACCCAGGCACTAACACATGCACTGCTACAATCCCTTGTACACTTCACATGCAGTCCTCTAACCCACTACACACTACTTATTCTGTCCTTCAATTCCCCAAGTAGTACCCATGCAGTCCAGCAATCACCCTGTCACTCCCCATGCATTTCTCAAATAACACAGCCAGTGCCATGTACTTATCCAATCACTCCGACAATACCTTTGTAGGCACAGTTAGAAATTAGCATTTAAAAAACCTTTGAAATTTACTGAAAAAACCATAGGTTTCAGGGACGTTATAGTTAGAAATTAGCATTAAAAAAACCTTAGAAATTCATTGAAATTCACTGAAAAAACCATAGGTTTCAGGAACGTTATAATTAGTTGGACATTTTACTCGTACAAAACCAGAGAAATGCGTCTGTTATAGTTAGTTCAGCTAACTATAACTCACGCCCCCACAATGTACTGTGGATGACGTCACATATTACATCATTCATGACATGGTCAGTGACATCACTGATGACATCACTGAAGACATCATCCACATGATAATCTGATGCACCTCCTCACACACTAATATAACCTTTGATACACCTACTCTAAAATACAGACTACCAATATCAAAACCATAGACACACCAATAGCAGTTAGTACATACACACTCACTGATTCCTAGGTGTACACATACATCCACTCATTCACCCATACAGTCACTCATACATGTGGTCACTCATCAGTACAGCACTATCATATGCACTTATAAACATATACAGTCACTCACACCCCGCGACATATCCATAGCGTTACTCACACACCTAGTCACAGAAAAAATCAATCACACTTCCATTTACTCACCTATACAGTTCTACAAAAACAAGCTCACTAACACATTCCTACTCTCTTATAAAACCACTGATTTTTTTTGGTTTTTTTTGTTTTTGGAAGACCTTTATTGTACATAACATTGTTGCCATACATTGTACATTCCGTGACATGCAAGGGCCGGTTGGGCCATATATAGTCAAGAGGATCCTTAGTTGAGTGACACAGCCATTTAGCCGGTAACCGGGGGTCCGGCGGCGATACCTGTAGACATATATGTACAACATTCTGGTGTTCAGTTGCATAAATGATAGGTCTACATTTTATCTTTTATTATGAACCTAAACATTGCAGAGTTAGTCCAGCATTAGTGCTGTTGTGTTCAGCGCTCAAGTGCCCCCTGAGGATCTGAGTATCCGCTGTGGTTAGGCAGTAGTGGGGGAGCTGTCGGCAGGTGGCGGTTCAGCCGTGTGTGCACAATGCCAATGTAGGTGCAGCAAGATGTGTGGTGGTATAGCTCACTGAGGAGTAGGAGCAAGCAGTGAAGCTTGGCGTGGGTTGCTTGCAGCCATTGTGTATGGAGGCCAGGATGTCTGGTAGTGTAGTATATAAGTGTCTCCCCAGTGTTGCAAGAAGGGGGTCGCAAAGTAAAAGACTGGGGGGTGATGATAGGTGTACTGCATATCCTGGTCGTGTCCTATTGTGGGTGGGGTTCCGGTGTGAGTCCGCATCTTTCTGCAGTCCTTCGGCGCTGTCGCGGCTCAGCAGTCGGCAGGCGGTATGAGTTCTGTGAGGGGCCGCTTCTTGTCAGCTGCATGATGTAATGGTTATTTTCATCTGCAATAAGGGAGGGGGTCTGGTCGGGGAACTTGACCGGTGAGTTAACTGTCCCCTATGTCTGGACAACTGCAGGAAAGAAAGATCTCTGTGTATGGGGAAGCAAGTGAGATCAGGGGAGGGAGAGGGGGGAGAGGGCGGAGATCGGTGTCGGTTCCGGTCGGGGGTCAGCTGGTGCGGGGCGAGGCGTGGCAGGATGTTCCGCAATGCAAAGCAATGGACATGGAGGGGGAAGCGGGGGGGGACACACAGCCATGGTCACTGTGGTAGTTAGGTTGTGCCGTCGTGGTGGCAACGGGGCTTGTCGCTTCAGGTTATCCCTTGTTCCTGGCAGGCACGCTGGAATGCCTTAAGGTGGTCGTCCCAGAGTTGGGCGATGGGGAATTTTCGAAGCCCTGCAGTTTCCTCCCGGAGGAGGACCGTGCTTTCCGCGCACGCTCAGTTGGTGAAGGAGGTGTACCAGTGTCGAATATGTGGGGGGCGCGGCTTTCCAATGTTTAGTAAGTAGGCGTTTCGCCGTTATGATCCCCATGTCCCAGAAGCGCGCCTGTACTTTGTTAAATTTTGTGCGTCTGTATAGACCTAGGATGCACGCCTCCCATGTGTAGGGCATCTGTCCGTCAGTGTCGTGTGTGAGTAGTGCTGTGACGTCGTCCCAGTATGGCCTGATGTCTGGGCAGTGCCATAGCATGTGTAAGAGGTCCACCCCATGTAGGGAGCAGTGTGGACAAGCGGCAGTCGTGGTTGCGAAGTACCTGTTAATTTTGTCGGGTGTAAGGTAAGCTCGGTGTAGGATGTAAAATTGAATGATTTTAAAGCGGGGGTTGCGTGGAATGTATGTTGGTCCATCCAAAATCATCTTCCATTCCTTGTCAGTCCAGTCCCGTCCTCTGTCTGTCGCCCATTTTTCCCATAGCGGCGTCGTTGATGGTTGTGAGAGTGTCTGTAGGGCTTGCGCTAGCCAGTGGATGATATGTGAGCCGTTGCCCATAACGTGCAAGTATTGCATAAAGGTGTGCATCGATAGCTCCGCTGTCATGTCGCCCCAGGAGGCGGTAAGCGTGCGCAAGAGGGACGCATGTAATAGGAACTGGCCAGCTGGGAGGCCTGTGTCAGCTGCTAGACTCGCAAAAGGGAGCAGCTCTCCATCCCCATACAGATCGCTAAGCGTGTCTACACCTGCTTGCGTTCCGGCTGTCAGGCGTGTCTCAGTCAGTGCACCTGTAGATTGGCGAAGTAATATAACAGTCTAGGCAGTACAATCATTTTGGTCAGCGCTATTCGGCTAGGAACATTAAGGGGCAAGGTGTTCCAGAAGTTGATTCGTACCCTAATTGAGGCGATTGTCCGCAGGAGATTCCCCTCCAGGACGTCTGTTGGGTCCCGGAAAATTTGTATCCCTAGATACCGGAAGGTGGTAGGGTACATTGTAATCTCCCTCCGCCCAGGCAGATGTCGCACTCGGGTGTGTCCGGGCTGAAGGGATAGGCCCCGGACTTGGCCAAGTTGACTCGCAGACCCGACATTTCCTCAAATGTCCGGAAGACGTCAGTGAGGGAGGCAGGGATATCAGTTATGTCCCTAACGTACAGCAGCAAGTCATCTGCATAGAGTGACACTGCATGTAGGCCGTCCACCAGTGGTATCCCCCATTCTGGTCCCTGGGTCCTGAGAGTCGTGGCTAGGTGTTCCATGGCTAGCGAGAACAGTATGGGCGATAAGGGGCAGCCTTGTCTGGTGCCTCTTCGTACTCGGAGTGCGTCCGAAAGCAGTGTGCCCGTGCGGACCCGGACTGTTGGTCTATCGTATAGGAGGCTCACCATAGCCATGTAGTCATCCCCCAGCTGGCACTTCTCAGTAACCGCTCTCAGGAACGGCCACTCGACCGAGTCAAAGGCCTTTTCCAGGTCCAATATCAGGCATCCTGCTCTGGGCCATTGCTGTACAGCGTACTTCTGTATCTGGAAGAGGCGGCGAATGTTGTGGGAGGTGTGTCGCGTCGGGACAAAACCATTCTGGTCCGGGTGAACTCTTATAAAATCACTGATACAACCACACACTCATCCATAAAACCACTCTCTCAATCACTCACTCTCACATATAGTTCATTTATATACTCCGACACTCACATATACTGCAATTCACATATATAGTTACTCACACATGTACCACTAAGACATCCATTCACTCACCAACACACCCATACACACACTCACCTACCCATACAGCTGTTCCCAAATGCACTCTTGAACCCATACACCTAGGATATAGCGGCATGGATTAGCAAATTTAGCGGCACAAAAATGGAAATTTAGCGGCACAAATATGGAAATTTAGCTGCAAACACAGATATCTTAGTTTTTTTTTGTTATTTAACAACATGAAGCTATGCATATTTGGTTTATTTACAATGTAGACACTTTGAGGCCGATTAGGATCGCGGACGGACCTGCGTCCGTCCGCGACCCCGGAGGTGAAGGGAACATCCGCAGGGGCTGCGGCGTTCCCTCCAGTGCAATTAGGATGTGACCGCCACCCTGGCGGTCACATCCTCAATATTTAACATTGCGGCTGGTGCTTAAAGCAGCACCCGCCGCATGGTTAAATATGCATGCTTCGCATTTGCATGCACAAAGCGGCAGGCACCATGCGGTGCCTGCCGCTTTGTGCATGCAAATGCAGGGGGGTACCATAGGTACCCTCCATGTGCACCCCCCACCCCCGTCACCCTGGGGGCCCGCAATGGGCCCCCAAAGAAAACACCGTATACCTTTCCGCAGCGGAGAATCCGCCACGGAAAGGCATTCGTTCCGCCCCATCCTAATATGGCTGGCGGTGTCTGTTAGACACCACCTCCATATTAGAGCTTTTCCGCCGCAGTCGTAATGCGACCGCAGCGGAAAAGCGGCGGACGGTCGTCCTGACCCCCCAGCCATCCTAATCTGGTGGGGGGTCTTTGAAGGCTGTGGTTTTTTCGCATCCTCTGGGCCGGCGGACACTTCCGCCGGCTCGAAGGATGCGGAAAAACCGCAATCCTCATGACCCCCTTAGTTTGGCCTAGACACAGCTGTAGCTAATAAGACTCATGTTTAAATTTTAAAAAATCGTAATAGAAATAAATACATATATATACCCAAAGAGTGACTTTCAGGCCGTCTCCATCTATTGATCTTTTCAAATGTGATTCATGTTTCTCCCCCGCCCACCTATAGAATATGGCCTGAGACACTGCCCTTTTAACCATTGCCTAACTGCGTTATCAGTGACGGCATTTTGCTCCAGCACATGTCTATATCTGCCTAGAAAGTAGTCTGCATAGCAGAGGAGCCGCCACTGTAATTGGTATCACTTACTGCAACAGCTTTTGTTTCATGACTTGTGGGAAGGCATTTCATCATCTATGCTGGAAAAATGTTTTACGATATCACTACTGTTTGGGGTTCATCATTTTAGACTGATGTAATCTGCTTGCTCTCTGATCTTTTAAGCGCTAAATGAGAAGCAGAGTTGTTGTATGAGCCAACATGATTTGGCTAGCACTGCTGCATTTTGCGCATGATTGTTAAAGGTGAGAGAAAACACAATATTTTGTAAAGTGACCAACATCTTTAAAGACTTTCAAAATAGAGAGGCAGAGCGGGTGTGTTTGTGTTTTTTGCCTGTGTGTATGTGAAAATTCTGTGTTAATTGCAACAGACATCTCACCATACCCACCAAATTCCATGGTTGTCACATTCACAATATTTGCCCTTCTACTTGATATTGTGGATAATTGACTCTGCGTTGCCACAGGCAGCACGGTCTTTCTATCACAAGCAAAATCATTCAGGTGTGTCTAATCGTATTCAGCTTGCCCTCTCTCTTTGTCTGTAACCAATCATAATAAATTGAATACTAAGGGCCGGAACGCTCTGTCTGCCGGAGTGTACGCCACTGTTAGATTTGGGGGTCTCTAGTTGTCACAGGTAGGTACTTGAGACAAATAGGGACCCTTGCCTCTAGTCAGGATAAGGGGATTACACTCCTAAAATAACCCATGCTCACCCCCTTGGTAGCTTGGCACGAGCAGGCAGGCTTATCTCTAAGCATTTGTGACCATATACAGTAACCCAGTGACAACACTACAAATGGACACCACACAGGTTTTATATGAAAAATAAATATACTTTATGTAGAGTTACCACAAGACCATAAACAACAAACATACACAATACTGTTACTTTAAGATGGTAGATTTAGCTTAGCTTAGTTCAGTTCAGTTCTTAGATGCGACACTTTGCGTCAATGTACCTTAGGTTGCGTTGCGCTTCCATGACAAGCAATGTCGCAGCGAGGGAAATGCGGCAAAGTTCAGGTGCAAAGAAATAAAGATCTTCCAGATGTGGCACGCTTCTCTGAGGATGCGAGAAATTCTCGGTTCGATGCGTGGTCTGCAGCGGCGGCACCCTTGTTCTGCGATGCGACGGCAGCTGCTCCAGTGGCGACACTCTTCTCTCACGATGCGTGAAGCTTCCCCACCATGCGACAACTACAGCGGCGATATTTACGATGCGACAGCAGCAGGTCCGATGGCGGCCGTGTCTCGGGGATGCGAGGTGCCCTTCTTCGATGTGGTGCAATTCCAGTGGCGACACCCTCCTTCGGAGTTGCGACGGCAGGCACAGCGACGGTGACAGGCTCCGATCTCGTTGCAAGACTCTTCTCTCGATGTGGTGCAGTGCGACAGCTGCAGTGGCGACACCCTCCTTTGAAGTTGCGATGGCAGCAGCAGCGACGGCTCCACGCTTCCTCTTCGTTGTGGCACACTTCTCTCAATGCGGTGCAGTGCGACAGTTCCAGCGGCGACACCCTTCTTCAGAGTTGCAATGGCAGGCACAGTGACGGCGACACGCTTCTTCTTTGTTGAGTCGCGCTTCCAGCTCCTTGCGACACGCAGTCCTTCAGAAGGCCCAAAACAGCAGCAGGCACTTCCAAAGAACTCTGGGGAGCTGATGGGTGAAGTCTGTTGTTCCTGAGACTTCAGCAGGAGGCAAGGTCTTTTCCAAGCCCTTGGAAATCCTTCACAAGTTGAAAGCAAAGTACACAAAGTTCCTTTCTCCTTCCTTTGGCAGTAAGGCAACCACTGCAGGCCAATCCCCCAAGCAGCACTTCAGCTTGGGAATAGTCTCTCCTCAGTTTCTTCAGGTTCCTCTCCTCAGTAAAGGTTTCTTCTTGTAGTCCAAAAGTGATCTAATTTCATGGGATCAGGTTCCCAATATTTATACCCCAAAATCTTTTGTTCCGTGAGGGGAGAGGGGCCTTTGCCCAGTCCAAACCAGTTCTGAAGCACTCTGTTTATCAGACTTCTCCTTTCCTTTCACAGTGCAGGACAGGCACATCAGACACCCCACAGGAGGTGGAGCCAGCATTGTGGAAGGCAAGTACAGTCCTGGGGCTCTTTGTTTACAGGACTCTTTCTCTTCTTTCAGTGTACAGGGCAGAGGCATCAGCCGCTCCCCAGGAGGTGGAGCCAGCATTGTGGAAGGCAGGCACAGCCCCATTCAAGGTTCAGGTGCAACTCCTCCCTCCCATCTAGCTGCATATCTCTCTATTCACCACTGGGCTGACTCATCCTGTCTCTTGGAATCCCCGAGCCCTGTCACTCACAAAACCAGACAAAGGAATACACAACCTAGCAGAGGCAGGCTTGAAAGGTTAGGCAAGCAAACACCTACTTTCTAAAAGTGGTATTTGCAAACACAGAATGTTAAAACCAACTTCATTAAAAGATGTATTTTATCATTCCGAGTCCAGGCACACTAAACTCGAATTCCTACCATGTTCTCTGAGACAGTTATGATTATAAACATGTAATAATCTAACAGCCCATTCTGGCCTATGGAGAACAGGTAGCCTTGCAATAGTGAAAAACGAAAATGGCTGTAATTCACTATTAGGACATGCCACATACATCAGGGCTTGTCCTACCTTATACTTACAATGCACCCTGCCCTCGGGCCTACCGTAGGGGTGACTGATATGAAGGAAAGGGAAGGTTTAGGGACTGGCAAGTGGGCGCACTTGCCCAGTCAGCATGACAGTACCAGACTGCACGCAGGCTCTGCAACGGCAGACCTTAGACACATTTTACAAGGCCGCTTCTGTGGGTGGCATAACCAGTGCTGCAAGCCCACCAGCAGCATTTGGATTTACACGCCCTGTGCACTAGACTAGGGTCTGACAAGTAAACCAAATAGCCAAACATGGAACCACTGATTAATATATCAATTTACAATAGAGGGCACTTGCACTGGATAGCAGTGGCACAGTGCCCAAAGCATCTAACACCCGCAAAAATACATGAGGTAACAGTAAAAATTGGAGGGAGACCCACGCCAATGGTGTCAGGTCTAACAGCCACCCTTCTTGGGTCTCAGTATCCCAGAAGGAGCAACTCGGACTTTGGATTTTACAGAGGAAGTAAAGATTAAGAAATTGGAGAAACTCAAACGCACAGAAACATCGAAGTGGTAGGAGGCTACCTCTCTACAAAACTATGTAGACCAGGCAATGGCACCGAGAGGATTAAGAATTTTCATCACTCCTACTTATGAGGCGCCTAATCCTAAAATGTTGGAGGAATGGTCCAAGCATTCAGCATTAAGTTCCAGGAAGATGATGGAAATATTGATCAAATATGCTTGGCAGGACAGAGAGGAGATACTGAAACAAACTAAAGAAATCATGACTGAATTATCACAGACAGTGAAACATTGAGTACATTTCTTGACCCCATGAAAGAATGCGTTATCAAATATGAAGAGGAAATCGAGGCAAGAAAACAGAGAAAGATTAATCACGATTATGCTGACTATGAGAGTGGCAGAATACTAACTTTTCGCAAAAAGTATGATCATTTGTACAAAGCTCAAAATACTGCACCTACTCCAGTTAACACTACCAACACAGTGACAGACAATTCTACAATCAGCAATACTGAATCAGATGTCTCTGTAGGCATCGTATCTGGTGAAGAACGGAACCCAAGACAAGTCAATTTTTTAGACAAATTTCGGGTCCACGATAATAGACCATCAACAGGTTCTGGAAGCATGAGAGCATTTTTTGAAAGACAGGCCTCTGAAATATCGTGAGCATAGCAGGATGATCATAGAGATGATTGAATTTCGTTTGAAAAATACCGTCTTTGCTTTTAATGGTGCCCTCTATAGGCAGGTTGATGGTACTGCTATGGGTTCTGATCTTTACAAGATCAGAAATTCAAACACAAAAGACAACTTAACCAAACAACAGAGAGTAATCTTGAAAAAATTACAAGACAAGTCAATCAAAATAAAACCAGTGGACAAGGGTGGTAATATCATCATCCTTGACAAAAGAGATTACATAGCGGAGGCTAGGAGACAATTGACAGATCTGGAATGTTACAATGAATTACAAACCGATCCAACCATCGACATTCAAGCAAACCTTGTTGTGAAACTTCAAATCTGGTGTGAACAAGGATTGATAGACGAAGAAGAACAAAAATATCTAAGCCGAAAACATCCTACACTACAACATTCTACTGCTTCCCCAAAATTCATGAAAGCAAAGAACATCCCCCGGGAAGACCAATTGTGTCGGCAAACAGTTTCTTATTAAAACCCATCTCTAACTACATTGATTACTTCCTAGCACCACTTGTAAAAGACCTTAGCTCTTATCTCAGAGACACTGCCGATCTCCTACAAAAATTGGAGGGAATCATATGGCAGCCCACTTTTAAACTGATTACGATGGATGTGATTTCGTTATACACAAACATAGAACACTCCATTGGCATGGAGGCATGTAAATACTTTTTAGGGAAGAGGAACAGCAAATATCATGAGCACAACATCATGCTAAATGAAATGATCTCCCTATGCCTCAATAATAACATCTTCCTATTTAATAAACAGCTATACAAACAAATAAAAGGATGTGTGATGGGCTTTTCCTTTTCCCCTAATTATGCTAACTTAACCATGGGATGGTTTCAACAAAAATTGGCATGGACAACAGAAAACGATGATTCTCTACAAAAGATCATTCTATGGTTGTGCTTCATAGATGATCTTTTGATCATCTGGATGACACAGAACAGGAATTTGAAAACTATTTTGACAAACTCAACAACAATGCATCAAAATTAATGGTCATGTATGACATCAGTAAAACACAGGTGACATTCCTAGACACAAACATCTATATAGAAAATAATTCCCTACAGACAACATTGCATCGTAATAAAAGATCTACGAATGCCATACTAAAAGGAGAAAGCTGCCATAATCAAGCACTCAAATGGAGCATCCCATATGGGGAATTTCTAAGATTAAGGCGAAATTGCTCAACCAATGCTAAATTCACAAAACTTGTAAAGAGACAAGCAACAGGTTTCAGAAACGGAAATACCCCATGAAAGTAATTGAAAAAAGTCTACAAAGAGCCTCAAATCAACAACGAGGGGAATTACTTAAGAACAAAAAAAATCTGATGAATTGGATAAGACAATAAGACTAATAACATTGTGTAGCGCAGAAAACAAAAGTCTGATAAGACTCATAAAAAAACATTGGTGTATCCTATGACTGGATCCGACCTTTACTGCAATAATAGGCTATCATCCAAGCGTAACCTATCGCCGAGCAAGAAATATTGGAGACAAAATTGTCCAT
The DNA here is from genome assembly GCF_964263255.1 of Lissotriton vulgaris. NCBI lineage: Eukaryota > Metazoa > Chordata > Amphibia > Caudata > Salamandridae > Lissotriton > Lissotriton vulgaris. The sequence continues at coordinate 2,023,053,332 of NC_141687.1, read as the reverse complement.
AGTCATTTTCAACAACCACCAGTAACAACCTGGCTACAAAGAGAAGGCTTCTGGCCGTGCAAAAATTGTAAAGTGTGCAAAATCGCAAAGCATAAATGAGAGGTTAACATCAGAGAAGGCACAAAATAGCAAATTAAACAACATCTCACATGCAAAACCAATTTTGTAATCTACATGGTAGAGTGTCCATGCGCATTGCGATACATAGGAAGCACGATCTTCGAAGTATAAAAGCGAATTCTCGAACATATCAGAGCCGCAAATCATAAGGATCGCACAAACTCCATAGCAAAACACATGGAAACACACCATGATGGTAAGTGGGAATCCCTAAAATACTGGGCTTTAGAAAAAATCCCAATAACGGAGAGAGGAGAGGATCGCAAGAAAATCCTGAGACAACGAGAATCAAAACATATACTTTCCTTCAGAACCTCAGATCCTAGGGGTCTAAATCAAAATGAAGAACTTTATGTACACCTCTAAGACACTACTTATGAATCAACACATTGGATATCTCAACAAAAGCTCACCAGAGAGAAGAATAATTTGGAGATACAATGCGGAATAGAAAAGAGCTACAGAACGCGAACCATTACCAAAAATGGTTGACAAATATAATCAACTGATTAAAAGCTCACTAGAGAGCCATGACCTGCTGAGAAATGAAAGGACAAAGAGAATACATTGCCTAATAAAAGGATTAAATACAAAATGTTTTTAAATCACAAAAAAATTGCACTTTTCACTGATAAACTTATAGTTATAAGTTATGTGTAAATATTTCACTACACCAACAACAATGCACTGCAATGTTAAACAGGAAATAACTGTGTGCCTATTGAAATAAAAGATGCCCTCTTCTTTTGTGATTACATCCCGTGAACAAGCCTTATGTGAAGGTGAAACGCGTTGGGCATGGTGAGACTTTTAGAATAAAACCGCCACAACTTTTAATGACAAGTGTGTGCGTTTCATCTTTTTTTGCCGTGAGGTAAAATACTACTTTGAATTTTACCGGCGTGACCCTGCCGGTTGGAACGCACCGCCCCATCAAAGAGTGCCGGCGTCTACACGCTCTGGGTTACATTGTTGCAAGATATATATATATAAATATACATATACATTTATTGCAGATATTAATGCCAGATAATATCAGATATTAATGTCAATGACTATAATCTAAATTTCACTGCTGAAATCAGTGACCAACAGGTTAACTTTCTAGACATGGAAATCCCTATTCAACAGGCCAATCTTGAAACGCGCTTGCATAGAAAACCCACAGCAGGCAACTCTGTTCTGCATGCTACTAGCCCACCTGGGCCATCTAATTCACAGTATCCCCTATGGGGAACTTTTACGTCTAAAGGGCATCTGTAGCAATGAACGTGATTTAGTGACAGCTCAAGGACAGAGTATAACAAGATTTCTAGAAAGAGGCTATAGTCAAAAGTGTCTAGATGAGGCCCTGAACAAGAGTAATTCAACGACCAGGGAAAGTCTAGTAAAAACCAAACATAGGCTCCCCACTAAAACCCAGACTAAGGACAAATTCAGGTTTATCTTACGTTATAACCAACATGAAGGTGCAGTCCGAAAGATTATCAAAAGAAATTGGTATCTCATTAAACAGGATCCCAGACTCTACCGCACCCAACATGGCCTTCCTGACGGAGACCTGGCTGAACGCCACCACGGCACCAGACATCGCCATAGCCATCCCACAGGGCTACAAGATCACCCGCAGAGACTGCACCAACGGAGTTGGAGGGGGAATCGCCATCATCCACAAGGACACCCTCAGAGTCTCGACCAACACCGACAACACCCTCACCGCTGCCGAGCACATGCACTTCCAGAACCACACCGACCCCAACACGACCCTCAGAGGAACACTCGTCTAAAGACCACCAAGACCAAGACCACAGTTCCGCGACACCATCGCCGACCTCGTCAGCACCCACGCCCTCACTTCCACGGACTACATCCTCTTTGGGGACCTGAACTTCCACCTCAACAACAACAACAATGCCAACTTCACCGCCCTGATCGACAACCTCGCCAACCTCGGACTCAAACAGCTCGTGACGGCACCCACCCACGCCGCCGGACACACGCTGGACCCCATCTTCTCCACAAGCCCCCACGTCTCCTTCAACCACACCACCCAACCCCACTGGACCGACCACAGATGCGTCCACTTCACCTTCAGGAAGCCCACCACACCCAACAGCTGCCACGCCGCTGCTGGGGCAAGGTCACCAAGGACCAACTGACTACCACCCTCGCCATGAGGCCACCCACCGACTGCACCGCCCCGACACCGCCGCAACCAACCTCAAACAGTGGATCAACGACTGCGCCAACACCCTCGCCCCTCTCAAGACCTCCACAACCAACCACACCAACAAGAAAGCCCCTGGTTCACCGGATCTCCAAGCACACCTGTCGGAAGCTGGAGAAGAAATGGCTCCACGACCGAACACCAGACAGCCACACAGCCCACAAGAGCGCCACCCACAGACACCACCAACTCATCAGGACCGCCAAGAGGACCGCCTTCAAGGACCGCCTAGACAACAACGCATACAACACCAAAGAGCTCATCAACATTGTGAAAGATCTCTCCAACTCCAGCTCCAACACCAACGACATCCCACCTTCACAAGACCTGTGCGACTCCCTGGCAACCTTCTTTCACCGCAAGATCACCGACATCCACGACAGCTTCAACTCCGAGACCCCCGCACCCACCACCAAATCCACCACCCCCGCGACCACTACCCACACCAGCCGCCTGACAGCCTGGACCAACGTCAGTGACGAAGACACCATCAAATCCATGAACTCCATCCACTCCCTCACCACGTCTTCAACAAAGCCAGCACAACCACCTCCGGAAAACTATCAACAGTTCCTTCGAGACAGCAACCTTCCCGAAAAGCTGGAAGCACGCCGAGATCAACGCCTTTCTGAAGAAGCCCAAGGCGGACCCCAAGGCCCTCAAGAACTTCCGGCCCATCTCCCTGCTCCCATTCCCGGCAAAAGTGAGAGAGAAGATTGTCAACAAACAGCTAACCCGCTACCTCAAAGACAACAACATCCTGGAACCCTCCCAATCCGGTTTCCGCAGCAACCACAGCACTGAGACCGCCCTCATCCCCGCCACTGACGACCTCAGGATCCTGATGGAGAAAGGAGAGACAGCCGCCCTCATCCTCCTGGACCTATCAGCTGCCTTTGACACAGTCTGCCACTGCACCCTATCAGCACGCCTCCATGACACCGGAATCCAAGAGAAGGCCCTAGCCTGGACCACTTGCCTCCTCTCCGGTAGAACCCAGAGCGTCCGCCTACCACCCTTCCACTCGAAAACCACCAAGATCATCTGGGGTGTCCCACAGGGATCCTCCCTCAGCCTGACGCTGTTCAATATCTACATGGCACCGCTCGCCCACGTCGCACGACAACACAACCTCAACATCATCTCCTATGCCTACGACACCCAGCTGATCATATCCCTCACCGAAGACCCCCACACCACCAAAGCCAACCTCCACAGAGAAATGAAGGCCATAGCCGACTGGATGAAAGACAGCAGACTGAAGCTAAATTCAGACAAGACGGAGGTCCTCATTCTTGGACCCACCTCATCAGGCTGGGACGACTCTTGGTGGCCCACATCGCTAGGCACAGCCCCGGAACCCACAGACGACGCACGCAACTTTGGGGTCATTATCGACTCCACCCTCTCCATGACCAGGCAAGTCAACACCGTCTCTGCACCCTGCTTCAACACCCTCCGAATGCTCCACAGGATCTTCAAGTGGATCCCTCCTGACACGAGAAAAACCGTCACCAAGGCCCTCATTACCAGCAGACTAGACCACGGGAACGCCCTCTACTCAGGAACAACAACCAAGCTCCTGAGACGACTACAACAAATCCAGAACGCCTCGGCACATCTGATCCTTGACGTGCCCCGATGCAGCCACATCACACCCCACCTGAGAGGCCTGCACTGGCTCCCCGTCAACAAGAGGATCACCTTCAAACTTCTCATCCACGCACACAAAGCACTACACAACACCGGACCTACGCACCTCAACAACCGACTCAACTTCCACATCCTAACCGAAGCCTCCGCTCAGCCAATTTTGCCCTCACCACAGTCCCTCGCATCCGAAAAACCACTGCCGGCGGCAGATCCTTCTCCTACCTCGCCGCCAAGACCTGGAACGCTCTCCCTACCAGCCTACGACAGACTCAGGACCTGCTGGCCTTCAGAAGACTTCAGAAGACTTCTCAAGACCTGGCTCTTTGATCAGTAGCGCCCCCCCCCCCCCAGCACCTTGAGACCCTCACGGGTATGTAGCGCACTTTAGAAATGCAGTGATTGATTGATTGATTGAATATCTGTAAACTAGTGTCCAAACAACCGTCAATAACATACCGCCGAGGGAAGTCTATGAAAGAATCACTGGTAAAGAATGATCCAAGTGGACCAGTGACAAAGGGCACATGGTTATCCCAGCAGAAAGGCTTCCTTAAATGTAAAACTTGCAAGGCCTGTTAACATGGGGTATCAATGACCAAATGCAAAACCCATTCAGTGAAAAAGAGTGGGTCATTGATAAAGTTTTAAATTGCAAAAATGATCATGTGATTTATATATTGGAATGTCTTTGCAAACTGAGATATGTCGGGAGCACTGTACTACAAGGCCACAAAAGAGTGCTACAGCACATTAGAGCCATTAAAAACAATGACCCCTCCTATCCAGTGGCAGGCCACTTTAATGAAAAACATAAAGGGGATCCAAAGGAGCTGAAATATTATTTGGTAGATTCTTTCCCGATCTCCAAAAGGGGAGGGGACCGTACGAAGGCTCTACGCAAACTCTAAATACTGTACATTCTTAACTTAGACACCAAATTCCCGGGAGGCCTCAATGCAACCGAGGAACTTTGGTCAAGCCTTGAAGCACAATAATAACATACTGTTTGGTAATGCTAATTTTGTTAATTTTGTTAATTTTATGATTTTCTAGACAAGATTGGCAAAATGGCAACTACTAGGGAGGGCAGTAAGAATTGATTACAATTGTGTGTATAGGTGTTAGATTCAGAGATTCACTGGGCTACAATCCATATTGATTATAGTTAATACATTCATGTTTTATATTAAGCAATTGGTTTTTAGCTATCATGTAATTATATTTATATTTATATTCATATTTATATTCATATTTATGATGATGATTGTATTTATATGTGTATATCTATAAGCATGCACAGTTTGCACATGCTCTCATCCTTCCCCTGTGCCCGCAATCCTAGAACCCCCCCACCTCAAATGAGGTTAATATTTTTTATATACAAAAATGAGTGCATATTTATATTCATTTAATTTAAAAAAAATATGTATCTTCTCCTTCTCTCTTCCTCTAGAATATGACAACAACAATTGTTGAACCCAAAAACTGCCCGTCCAGCTGCTACCTGTATTGCTCTGTTTTTATTGGGTTTTGCAAAGTTGAGATGTCAACCTAAAACTTGCACTACATGTGAATATGATGAATCCTTGCACTATGAAATTGCATTATTTAAATTCATTTATGGTATATTAATGGGCAGAATTTCGATTGGTCACTCAGAAATTGTTGTTATGATGCATGAGAATAAATTTGCACATAGATATATTATATGTATGTGTCCACTTATACAGCCCTTTTTATATACATCAACTTGAGGTGGCCCGTATAATCTTGCATTTAAGCATTGACGTCTGCTAACATCTGTAATGAGTTTGTTTTAAATACTGCAACCTATTATTCGGGGATCATTGTGTAAATTGTATATACTGCACTGCCACTTTAAATTTCATTCAATCAATTTGTTGTGGTATTTGCAGGAGAAAAAAGTCAAAAATATTTAAACCAATTGTACTACCATGAGCGCGTCATGTGATCAATTCCCCCTGGAGGGACGAAATACATCATGGCTTCTACTGCACCTCGCACGGCAATAAAGTAAATTGCCAGAAGAAGCTATTTTGGTCCGCGCTCTTTCTTCCTCATGGTATGAGGAATGGTGTTGGAGTTACCTGATATATATAATTTTTCAATAGTTTATCAACTCTGATAAGTTATTTAACTATTTATACAGAGGTGTGCACGTATTTTCTTAATGTATTACGTGTTTTTTCTATGTCTACACCTTTGTAACTCACGTCAATGGGTGGAGCATCACTAACAAGGAAAAGAAAAAAACTGTATAAATTTGTAACTGACCAGGTGCGCATTGTGTGACCAAGAGCACGAGTTGCTCGAAACGCGTAACCGGAGAGGTTTGAAATAAAATCTCCTTGATTGCAACCTTGGGTCCGTGTCTTCGTTCCACAGAAGTGTGGTGTTTTTGAAGATTGTTTCTGTTCATATATATATATATATATATATATATATATATATATATATATATATATATATATATATATACACGGCGTGGTTCAGCCGTGGGAGTGACGCACAGCCAGAGAGAGCGCCGGTTTTCCCTGAATAGAACCGATGGAGAGACACGCAGAACAGCGAAAATAGGGAAGTGGCTGCCACCGGAGACCGGCTCCGGTATGACTCCTATTCAGCAAGCAAAGAGGCTGAAATAGGGCATTGAGGCTCGAAAACACAAAGAACATAACAATTTTAAAAGACTGCATGACCCACCAGAGGGTAATTATTTGACCTGCAAACAAGGACTACGAAGTCCAGCATGCCGCAAAAGACCCGCCCACTGAAGGGACACCCACTGAAGGTAAAATAATTAACGGCAAGCACTGCAGGTTCGCAGCAGACAGTCATCAAATGGCACACCTCTGATGAAGTTGAAGGTCAACGAAACGCGTAAGGACTGCCAGATGAATGAAATTGAATAAAAAGTGCATGGGAGCCCTTTGCAGTGCGACTCCAATTCTTCAGTGTATGAAGGTTGCTTTTGATATATATATATATATATATGGAAAAGCAAATTGCGCAAGCGCTTTGGAGAAGGCTCACCGCAGCCTCCAACCATCCGGCTTGCATGTGGCTCCCAAGCAAGTACTGCAGGCTCTCTCTTAGGTTGCTTGAATGTCCGACGCGTTTCGGGGCCAAAAACCCGCCCCTTATTCATGGACTGCCAAAGAAACACCATGCTCGGTTTGTGCTTTCTGAATCCATTTTATTCAAAAAGAGGGTGTCGTCCGCCATAAGTTGGTGGAGTTTCGGCACCAGGACTCCTGGAGCTTGTAGTTCCTGGAGTTTTGTAGTCCTGCAAATCGAGTGGGTTATGCAATCTTGAGTAGATTGGTGTTGCTTGGCATGTAGTAATGTCATTAGAGTCCTTTAGTAGGACGCGAGGGAGGCTTCAGTCTTTGCTTCATTCTTCTCTGGAGACTGTGCTGAATGACGATGATCGTTTGCATCGTCTCAGGCTCCAATACGTGGATGATTGTTCCTGTATTGAGGCGGAGCTCCTCTCCGTGACCAAGGCAGGCCGCTGGACAATGGAAAAGCAAATTGCGCAAGCGCTTTGGAGAAGGCTCACCGCAGCCTCCAACCATCCGGCTTGCATGTGGCTCCCAAGCAAGTACTGCAGGCTCTCTCTTAGGTTGCTTGAATGTCCGACGCGTTTCGGGGCCAAAAACCCGCCCCTTATTCATGGACTGCCAAAGAAACACCATGCTCGGTTTGTGCTTTCTGAATCCATTTTATTCAAAAAGAGGGTGTCGTCCGCCATAAGTGGGTGGAGTTTCGGCACCAGGACTCCTGGAGCTTGTAGTTCCTGGAGTTTTGTAGTCCTGCAAATCGAGTGGGTTATGCAATCTTGAGTAGATTGGTGTTGCTTGGCATGTAGTAATGTCATTAGAGTCCTTTAGTAGGACGCGAGGGAGGCTTCAGTCTTTGCTTCATTCTTCTCTGGAGACTGTGCTGAATGACGATGATCGTTTGCATCGTCTCAGGCTCCAATACGTGGATGATTGTTCCTGTATTGAGGCGGAGCTCCTCTCCGCGACCAAGGCAGGCCGCTGGACAA